>NC_092763.1:82235781-83435781 GCF_047496795.1 Chiloscyllium punctatum | reverse complement strand
CACTCTGAAGCGTCTTGGCTTCTCATCCAAGCTTATCCAACCTCTTTATAGAGAAACTGCTCCATTCCAGGCAATACCCTGGTAAATCTCCTCTACACCACTGCCTTCCTATAGTTCGATGAACAGAACTACATACAGTATTCCTGTTATGGCCTAACCAAAGTCCTGTACAAGGTGAAAGTGAGGACTGTAGATGCTGAGACTGGAGTCAAGATTAAAGTGGTGCTGGAAAAGCACAGGTCCGGCAGCATCCGGGCAGCAGGAAAATTGACGTTTCAGGCAGGAGCCCTTCATTCCTGCAAGTGCACCTGCTAACAGGTTGTATTAAAAGTGGTGAAAGGCATGAACATGACCAACATTTCAAAAGATGACTGGAGAACTTCACAATACAAATGCTGCATGAAATCTTGATCAAACAAATCTTGATTCTCAAAAAATAATTAATGCAGCATCACTGACTTGTGTATAAACAAGTTTGTTCCAGCTAGTACAAGCTCCTATCTGGTCACTTTACTGGCTTGGGAAAAAAAATTAGCTTGGCAAAGAGTGAAAAGCTCAGAGCACAATGCCAAACAGCAGAAATATTCAAGAAACTCAGGTCTTGTAGCATCTGTAAAGCAAAAAAAAAGTTAACCGATTCCAAAATGGCTCTTCTTTGGAAGTAAAGGAGGCTGGAAGAAAGATAATATGGAAAGAGGGATGGGAGTGGGGGAAGGAGAGGACGAAGTAATACAAATGATAACTGCACCCCAGAGCAAACTGAAAAGGGAGTGGTTGGAGGTAGTTAAAAATGGAGGACAATTCATAAGCACTTATAGCCTTCAGGTTAACTGGAAAGAGATGCTGTTCCTCCAGCTTACTAGGACAGACATGCTATGATAAGTGCGGCAGTGCATTGAAAAGGCAAGAAATGGGGGGAGCCAGTCATTCTTGCAGTCAGAATGGAGTGCTCTACAAAGCAGTCACCCATTTTTAAAAGGAGTTTTGATAAGGTATCAAACATTAGGCTACTTAAGATAAGAGCCTATGGTGTTGGAGGTAGAATATTAACATACAGAGAACTATGATGATACAGGGTTGGGGCATTGTGGATCTTTTCAAAGTAGCAATTTATAACTAACGCAGTGCCACATGGACCAGTACTAGGGTTACAGTTAACCAATTACAGACTTGAACTCTGGTCTCCTGATCCAGGAGCAAGATACTGTCACTGCTCCACAAGGCGGCAGCCCTGTTAAGTTTGGGGGGGTGGGGAAGAAAAAGGGAGACAGACCTCGCCATAACCGCTTTCCCAAGACTGATCCTGTTAAAGCAAGGCACAGTCAATGCAGAACACAATATAAAATCAACACAACAAGGCCAAAGCACGAGTAAATCTACTGTGTATATTGGTAAAAACAATTGGCAAATAACCTTTCTTGCAGTAACAGACTTCTTAAATACATTATATTGTTAGATTTCTCCAATACTTCATACTTTAAAGACTCATTAATTCTGGCATATTAGTTTACTCATTCCTTTGTTTGAAATAAAATATTTATTTTGATGCGAGTAAGTAAAATACAGGCATTCGAGTAACTGGTTTCTGGAAAAAATGTTCCAAGAAATATTTGATAATTAACATGGAAACAGTTATTCAGTTTTAACAACCCCTGTTCAGCACTTTTCATCTGTTCATTTTTCATCTTCCACATGAAGAACAAACAAAACTTTACAGAACAAGTCAATACTTTGGGAGCAAAGTCTACCCATGTGATTGGCCTTAAGTTCACACACGCAAAGCAAATTATTCAACACTGTACTGAACTTACAACAAACACATTGCAAATCGAAAGATTGCAAGCCAAAATTGTGCAATAGAACAGAATGTAATAAAATATTATAATAAATTGGCAATATGGAATTCAACATCAATTTTCTCAGGTTTATTCAATGTCCAAGAATCCTGGATCAGACTAATCATTTTTAATGAAATTGCCTTTAGCTTACTTTTGCAGCACATCTAACTATTGACCTCTCCAATTAGTAAGACAAGTCAATTTAAAAAAAACGTAAAAAAAAACACTACACACACATTGCATTTCAGACTAAAACACACTTTTCTTCAGTTGTATCTCTGCTTATTTAATCCTCACTGATTGTATTTTAGAAATGGGGTTTATCACCACCATGGTCTGCCCTTGGCTACGCTAGCCGACTGAGGCCACAGTGACTATTTCTCCAATTCAAAGTAGAAAATTGGAAGATTTTTAGTCTTTGTTCCAAGGACGTAATTTATGCTGACAAGGCTGCACTTCTTTCCCATCCTGAACACCTGTAAAAAAAAAGGTGGTACTAGGCCATTTCATGAACCATTGCTCTTGTGTATTATAAGAGGGGCCAAAAAAAGATAATTCATAAACTACAAAAGATGCTGTTTTCAAGTGTTGACTAAAGGGGCCATGTCAAGTAGCAGATCAAATGCAGTAATTTACATCTTAACGCAGATCAGTGCTCATCTAAAGCACTAAAAAAAAATTTTAAAATTTAAATTTTGCAAATTTGACAAGCTTTCTGGAAGGCGGCACAATATAGAACTGACATTGAGTTGTAACGCTTAACGTATGCTTGCAAATAATAAAAAAGATTTGTTAGAAACTCCGTGAACAAGCACATTGATTACATGAAATTGCTAGACTAAGATTCTAAGAAAGGACAGTGGCATGCATGGACAGCAAATCTCAAATTCAGTAAACTTTGAAAAAAGAGGCCCCAATGACCAATAATGAAAACTGTCAGTTAAGGCTCTGCTGATAGCTGTGATTTGAAGATATCAACTGTATCTTGTATATAAGAAATTGTCTGTACACTGAGAATGTAATTACTCATTTAAATCTGATCTGATGAATGGGTTTGGTTTTGCGAACACAATGTACCCCGAACTCCAGACGTTGTGGGGGATAATCAAGACCATGGTTAATGAGAACAGAATTTAGAAGTAGCACTATAATCTTTCCTGGGAAGTGAAAAGACATCAAGTTGCTTTTCATAACAGACTGTACACTGATTACAGTAACACTTCCAATAGCAGACAAAATAGAAGTTCTACTTTTGTTTAGAAATTATATCCAGATGGTAAACATCAGAGCTTGTACTTCCAAGTTCATCCTTTTTCACTTCATTGTTTTGTGCTTGGAGCACTTACCATTCTATTCCAAAATCTATTGTCAATCTATCCTGCCAACTTCCTCATACTCTGCTTCAGTTTCCCATGGTAGAGTAGATTATGAAATGCTAGTTTACGTCTACAACCTTTTATAAATGCATTTTAAAAAAAAACAATTCATATTTGAATAGGTTTAGTTGGACAAACGTCAAGGTCTCATTTAGAGTACACACACTGACACCATTATGTCATGTGCAAGGGATCTTTGGCAATGGTTAACACCAATGCAGTTAAAAAAATACCAAGCATTTGCTGCCTATCACAATAGCTCGAAGCGAGTGGCTTACTAGGTCACTCAGAGGGCAATTGAAAGTGAACCACATTACTGTAAATCTGGACTCATGCATAGACTAGACTGGATAAGGATGGTAGATGTTTGTATTTCTCTTGTGAATCACAGTTTTTAAAAAAAAAAAAATTGTCATAACCGATGCAGAACAAGACAACAGTGCTGGGTCCACTGCTTTATAATTTTTTATATGAAAGATTTGTTTGTGAACACAGGAGGTATGGTTAATAGGTTTACAGATGACACGAAAAATTGGAGGTGTCTATGCCAGTTTCCTCCCACAACCCAAAGATGTGCAGGTTAGGCAAACTGGCCATGCTGAATTGCCTATAGCATGGTGTGTAGGCCAGGTGCATTAAATCAGGGATAAATGTAGAGTAATAGTGTAGGGTAATGGGTCTGGGTGGGTTGGTCTTTGGAGGGTCAGTTTGAATTGGTTGGCTTAAATGGCCTCTCAACATTGTAGGGATTCTATGATTTGAAAGGGAGCTAAGGGGCAACTTTTTCACAGTGTGTTGCACAAACAGAATGAGCTGCCAGAGGAAGTGGAGGAGGCTGGTACAATTATGACATTTAAAAGGCATCTGGATGGGTCGATGAATAGGAAGGGTTTAAGAGTAATATGGGCTAAATGCTGGCAAATGATACTAGATTAATTTAGGATATCTGGTTGGCAAAGATGAGTTGGACCAATGGTCTGTTTCCATGCTGTTTCTCTCGATGACACTAAGTCTGTTTCTTGCTAATAGATTATGGGAAGCAAGAGAGGAAATTGCAGTACCGTTGGCAATGATCTTCTCATCTTCACTGGCAACTGGGGTGGTACCAGGGGACTGGAGAGTAGCGAATGTTGTGCCCCTGTTCAAAAAAGGGAATAGGGATAACCCCGGGAATTACAGGCCAGTTAGTCTTACTTCTGTGGTAGGCAAAGTAATGGAAAGGGTACTGAGGGATAGGATTTACGAGTATCTGGAAAGACACTGCTTGATTAGGGACAGCCAGCACGGATTTGTGAAGGGTAGGTCTTGCCTTACAAGTCTTATTGAATTCTTCGAGGAGGTGACCAAGCATGTGGATGAGGGTAGAGCAGTGGATGTAGTGTACATGGATTTTAGTAAGGCATTTGATAAGGTTCCCCATGGTAGGCTTATGCGGAAAGTCAGGAGGCATGGGATAGAGGGAAATTTGGCCAATTGGATAGAAAACTGGCTAACCGGTCGAAGTCAGAGAGTGGTGGTAGATGGTAAATATTCAGCATGGAGTCCAGTTACAAGTGGAGTTCCGCAGGGATCAGTTCTGGGTCCTCTGCTGTTTGTAATTTTTATTAATGACTTAGATGAGGGAGTCGAAGGGTGGGTCAGTAAATTTGCAGATGATACAAAGATAGGTGGAGTTGTGGACAGTGAGGAGGGCTGTTGTCAGCTGCAGAGGGACTTAGATATGATGCAGAGCTGGGCTGAGGAGTGGCAGATGGAGTTCAACCCTGCCAAGTGTGAGGTTGTCCATTTTGGAAGAACAAATAAGAATGCGGAATACAGGGTTAATGGTAGGGTTCTTGGTCAGGTGGAGGAACAGAGGGATCTTGGGGTCTATGTACATAGATCTTTGAAGGTTGCCACTCAGGTGGATAGAGTTTGTAAGAAGGCCTATGGAGTATTATCGTTCATTAGCAGAGGGATTGAATTCAAGAGTCGTGAGGTGATGTTGCAGCTGTACAGGACTTTGGTTAGGCCACATTTGGAGTACTGTGTGCAGTTCTGGTCGCCTCACTTTAGGAAAGATGTGGAAGCTTTGGAGAGGGTGCAGAGAAGATTTACCAGGATGTTGCCTGGAATGGAGAGTAGGTCGTACGAGGATAGGTTGAGAGTTCTCGGCCTTTTCTCGTTGGAACGGCGAAGGATGAGGGGTGACTTGATAGAGGTTTATAAGATGATCAGAGGAATAGATAGAGTAGACAGTCAGAAACTTTTTCCCCGGGTACAACAGAGTGTTACAAGGGGACATAAATTTAAGGTGAAGGGTGGAAGGTATAGGGGAGATGTCAGGGGTGGGTTCTTTACCCAGAGAGTGGTGGGGGCATGGAATGCGCTGCCCGAGGGAGTGGTAGAGTCAGATTCATTGGCGACCTTTAAGCGGCATTTGGATAGGTACATGGATGGGTGCTTAATCTAGGATAGAAGTTCGGCACAACATCGTGGGCCGAAGGGCCTCTTCTGTGCTTCTGTGCTTCTATGTTCTATGTTCTATGTTCTATGTTCTATGTTCTATGTTCTATGTTCTATGTTCTATGTTCTATGTTCTATGTTCTATGTTCTATGTTCTATGTTCTATGTTCTATGTTCTATGTTCTATGTTCTATGTTCTATGTTCTATGTTCTATGTTCTATGTTCTATGTTCTATGTTCTATGTTCTATGTTCTATGTTCTATGTTCTATGATGTCAGACTGACTATTTATAAAGTACTTTGTCTTCATTTCAAACCTAGTGAGCAGAGTTTCATAATTAGAGGTTGCCCATTTAGGACAGAGCTGAAGAGATTTTTTTCTTCTCAAAAGGTTGAGCAAATTTGGAATACTGCCTCAGAAGACTCCAAGAGATAGGGTCGCTGGATATTTTTAAAAGGCAGAAGTACTTGTTCATCAATAATCTTTATCAAACAGATTGGAATACAAAATTAAAAGCACAAACAGATTGACTATGTTGAATGAAAAATTAGGCGAGAGGTGCCAAGTTGGAGCTACTTATCAGTTCCTAATTTGTATGCGTTAGTGAATTACATGGGTTTTCATAATAATTGATGGCTCAACAAAACACATTAGAACACTGGAAAAACTCAGCAGGTCTGGCAGCATCTGAGGAGTGATAAACAGTCAACATTTCAAGTCCAGTACAATTCTCCTTCAAAACTTCAATGGTTTTATGGTCACTGAATGACAACTTTTAATGTCAGACTTTTATTAATTTAACAAAAATGTCACAAGCTGCTATCATATTTGAACCTATTTCACCAAGTTACTTCCTCGGCCTCTAAAGTATTACCACAGCCCCATTTAATCCTCATCACCCCAGTCCTGAAAACTGGAAAAAAAAAGGTCAATTAAAAGTGACTTATGACCCAAACATTACAGTTTAAAATTCAGTATAAAAAAAGTTAGTACAGGTTGACAATCCTTTAAGAAATCCCAAAATCCAAAACACCTTTTTCCTCAATAACCATGTTGCTTGTTGTGCAAACAGTTAACTCAATTCCACACCCACTCAGGCATGTAGCAGCGTGGCCCAGCACTGGCTGTCAATTCTGTCTCAATGTTTGTAGTAAACACAGGTCCGTCTGTGATTTAGTAATTTTTACGATGAAAATGTCATTTAAATCCTTCATTCAAAAAAATTCCAAAATCTGAAACACAGATGGCCCCAAGAGTTTCAGATAAAAGAATTGCCTACCTGAAACAGTCACCACTACTTTTGTCCGTTCAAAAGATATTTTGCCTTTCTTTCACTGTTACTGTCAAATTTGAGACTTCTTCCCTTGTGGCACAGCAAGCGTTCAAGTTGGCCCACCTTCATTTGAAGGTTGTTAGGGATGGATAATAAGTGTTCGCCTAGCCAGCAACACATTCACCCTGTGAATAAATAACTAATTTCAAAACAAAAAAAAACTGAAATTGCAGGGTTTAAGCATTTTTGACCCCAAAGTCCAAACCTTTCATTGAACTAACACGTTGCGTTCTCCTGACATTTAAATGTCAACTATGGGATAGAATGTGAAAAATATATAATAGAGAATCAGGGTACTCTGTACAGAAATCCTACAGGTTGGAAAACTGAAACAAAGTCAACTTGAGATCAAAAATTGACTACAATTACACCTACTGAAAATGTTTTCTTCATTAGATATCAACTATACAGTATTCCTAAAACAAAGTATGTTGAGGAGACTTATTTCTTTATCTGAAAAGAAGTCTGATTGTGGCCCAATTTTTGACAACTGTTACAAAGTGAAACAGATACAAAGTTCAGAATGACACTGATTATTCCAAACTGCTACTTTACAAGACAGAGTCCAAAGCAGACTGCTGGAAAGCAGGTTAAATAGCAGCCAATGCAATCATCAGACTGGTATGTATATTCCTTGTCTCACCAATGTTCAGTAACAATACCACAAAACTGGTTCATTGTTGGTTGACCAAAAGTACCACAGAACATGGTAAAGAGGAGAGAGAGGTGTGACATTGTTAGTCAAAGACAGTATTACAGTGATAGAAAAGACATTTGAGGACTCGTCTACTGAGGTAGTATGGGATGAGGTTAGAAACAGGAAAAAGGTCACCTTGTTGAGTGTTTTCTATAGGCCTCAGAATAGTTCCAGAGACAGAGGAAAGGATAGCAAAAATAATTCTGGACAGGAGCGAGTGTAACAGGGTAGCTGTTATGGTGGACTATAACTTTCCAAATATTGACTGGAAAAACTATAGTTTGAGTACCTTAGATGGTTCAGCCTTTGTCCAATGTAGCAGGATGGTTTCCTGACATAGTATGTAGACAAGCCAACAAGGGGCAGGTCCACACTAGATTCGGGACTGGGTAATGAATCCGGCCAGGTGTTAGATTTGGAGGTAGGTGAGCACTTTGGTGATAGTAACCACAATTCAGTTATGTTTACTTTAGCAGTGGAAAGGGACAGGTATGTAACGCAGGCCAAGAGTTGTTTCTGGGGGCAAGGCAATTATTTTGCAAATTGGCAAGATTTAGGATACACAGGATGGGGAAGGAAACTGCAGATGTGCATAATTGAAATGTGGAGCTTACTCAAGGAACAGCTACTGGGGATCCTTGATAAGTATGTACCCGTCAGACAGGGAGGAACTGGTCGAGCGAGGGAGCCATGGTTTACTAAAGTTAAATCTCTTGTCCAGAGGAAGGCGACGGCTTAGTCGTGAAAGTTCAGTTAGGGTGCTTGAGTTACAGATTAGCCAGGAATGACCTAAAGAGAGTGAGCTAAGAAGATCCATGAAGGGACATGAAAAGTCATTGGCAGATAGAAAGCTTTAAGATTTTCCTTGATCCTATAGCTATTAGTGAGTTTTGAGAAGATTTCTATAGCTATATCAGGAATAAAATAATGACTACAGCAAGATTAGGACCAATCAAGGACGGTAGTGAGAAGTTGTGCATGGAGTCAGAGGAGATACGGAAAGCACTAAAATGAATATTTTTTTGTTTGTATGCACACTAGAAAAAGAATGCTGTCAAGGAGAATACAGAGATACAGGCTATTAGATTAGATGGGATTAAGGTTCACAAGGAGGTGGTGTTAGCAATTCTGCAAAGTGTGAAAATAGACAAGTCTCCTGGGCAAGATGGGATTTATCCTAGGAATTTCTAAGGCACCAGGGAGATTGCAGAACCTCTGGCTTTGATCTTTAAGTCGTCATCATCTACAGAAATAGTGCCAGAAGACTGGAGGATAGCAAATGTTGTCCCCTTGTTCAAGGAGAAGAGTAGAGAGTGCCCTGGTAATTATAGACCAGTGAGCCTTCCTTTGGTTGTGGGTAAAGTGTTGGAAAAGATTATAAAAGATTGGATTTATCATCTGGAAAGGAATAAGTTGATTAGGGATAGTTAACAGTTTTGAAGGGTAGGTTGTACCTCACAAACCTTAGAGTTCGTTGAGAAGGTGATGGGAAGCACGAGGGGACATAGCTTTAAATTGAGGGGTGATAGATATAATACAGATGTCAGAGATAGTTTCTTTACTCAATAGTAGGGGTTTGGAACGCACTGCCTGCAATTTAGTAGGCAATTTTAAAAAAGGACATTTAAATGCTCATTGAATAAACATATGGATTAAAACTAAATAGTGTAGGATAGATGGGCTTCAGATTGTTTCCACAGGTCAGCACAGCATAGAGGGCTGAAGGGACTGTATTGCACTGTAATGTTTTATGTTTAATAGACACAAATCCATCTTCACATCTGCCCAGTCTCAAGACTTTAGCACAATATTAGGGTTGTTTTTCCAATGAGCTGTCAATATATTTATGACTTGGATGCAGAAAAAAAGTGTACAACATAAACATGGGTAGTCAAGCAAGTAGTGATGACGACAGTCAGCAAAAGAATTTGACAGGTAAACTTGGTAGATGGGCTATGACGTGGGAAAGTGGGACCCGGTGTACTATCGCCTGAAGAATAGAAAACCTGAATATTATTTA
Source organism: Chiloscyllium punctatum (assembly GCF_047496795.1). Taxonomy (NCBI): domain Eukaryota; kingdom Metazoa; phylum Chordata; class Chondrichthyes; order Orectolobiformes; family Hemiscylliidae; genus Chiloscyllium; species Chiloscyllium punctatum. The sequence goes on along the minus strand of NC_092763.1, from coordinate 83,426,071 downwards.
AATAAAGAATGGCTGCAGAAAGCTAGAGCACAGAGGAATTAGTGTCTGTGTGCAAGGGCAGCCAGTACACAAGTTCAATCAAAAAACCAAAAACAGGAATTACTGGAGACACTCAGCAGGTCTAGCAGCGGAGTGAAAGTAGAGTCAATGTTTGGATAGGCAGACAAGAGACTTAACAACAGCTTCTCTCCCCTGGCTTACTGTTGTTTCGGTGATAATGGGCACGGAGGAGTAGTTGAAAGTGGTTTGGTTGTGCTAACAACATATTTCATGACACTACTTGGGGCACGGGATGGGTAATCGTCAAAGGAGGTACTCATGCTCAAATTGTGAAATTCAGTGCGGAGTCCTGCTGAAGACCGTAAAGTAGCTCAGATGGGGTCGTTCCTCCAGCTTGCATAGAGTCTCACTAGAGGCCTGCAGCAGGCCCAAGACAGGATTGAATCAGAGAGCAAGGTTCGCAGTTAGTTCAGAGGGAAATACCTTAGAACAGGTGGAGGGGAGCAGAGAAGAGAAATTAAGGCAACCAAGTCAAATGGTCTCAAATGAGCACTGCCTCTGTCGCCACCTAACCACTCCCTCTTTCCTTACTAAGAACTGTCAACAGCATAAACATCACCTTTTCCTAGCTCCGTAGAGGCTCAGCCAGATTCCAAAGTGATTGTGTTTTCTCTATACAGACCGGAGAATCTTGAACAACTTCCAGTTTTGCTAGGCAAATGAATCTTGGCTGTGGGCAGCAAGTTGGCACAGTGGTTAGCACTGCTGCCCCTCAGCGCCAGAGACCCAGGTTCAATTCCCACCTCAGGCAACTGTGTGTGGAGTTTGCACATTCTCCCAGTACCTGCATGTGTTTTCTCCAGGTGCTCCGGTTTCCTCCCACAGTCCAAAAATATGCAGGTTAGGTGAATTGGCCATGCTAAATTGCCCGTAGTGTTAGGTAAGGGGTAAATGTAGGGGAATGGGTCTGGGTGGGTTGCTCTTCAGAGGGTCGGTGTGGACTTGTTGGGACAAAGGGCCTGTTTCCACGCTGCAAGTAATCTAATCCAAAATGTTATTTCTAAAAGGGAACGGAGTATAAAAATAGGGCGGTATTGCAAAACTGAGGCACTAATCAGACCACTGCTGGAATACAGTGAACATTTTCAGGTTCCTTATTTAAGGGGATACATAGTATTAGAAGTAATCCAGAGGAGGTTCGTGAAACTGATTCAGAGGATAGAGGGATTATATTGACGAGGGTAGAGCAGGTATACTTATTGGAGCTTGGAAGAATGAGAAGTAACCTTATGAAATATTCAAAATTCTTAGCTTGACAAGATTTGGAAGGACTATTTCCCTTTGTAGTAATAAAGTCTAGAACCAGAAGGCATAATCACAGAATAGAAGAAGAAGATTACAAATTTGAGAATGAGAAGGGTACACAGCACACGCATGAGAGAGAGAAGGAATTTCTTTCCTCAGAAGGGTAGTAAATCTACAGACTTCTTTACCACATAACTGTAGAGGCTGGATCACTAAAATATATTCAAAGTGAAGATATATTTTTAAATCAGTAAGGAAATCAAGAGTCATGAGGAAAAGACAGGAGTATGGAATAGAGGATTATCAGATCAGCCATTACCTCATTGAATGGCAGAGCAGAGCAGACGCAAATAGCCTAATTCAACTCCACATTTCATGGTCTTCAGGACATCCAAAAGTAAAGATCAGCTACCATATTTAAATATAATGGTCTCTTAAAAGCTTGAAACCAACAAACCCATGAGTGCTGTCTGAAGACATGGGCAGAGAAACCTACAATATAAAAACTTAAAACTCTCAGATGCTAATAAAAAAAGTCAATTATGCCATTATAGTTGTCAGAAGCATTTAACTCCCTTTGTCGGAAATGACAGTTTCTTTGCAACGCCAAAAGAGGAGAAGAAACAAAGGCCTATTTAAATAGAGCAATGATGTAGAGACAATGGGAGCAGTCACTTCTAGGCCTACTCAGAATGGCAGCACAGATTTTATTACACATTCACAGGATGGGACTTGAAAGCTGTTCTAGAAATTTTTTTAAGATTCTTGCTAGACAATGCAAGAAGTGCTTCCAAGTTCAACCATCCAATATTGCAATCACTTCTCATTGTACATGACAGAAATGGGAGGCTGCAGAACAGGTTTTAGTTATGTTGAGCTCTGTACTCAGTCCTTGAAACAGAAGTGACAAGTACTAAGCAGCAGAGTACAAAATTAACAGGGGAAAAAAATAGCAGAATAATTTCTTAACTCTGGAATTCTTAAGTTTATTTTAAACATCCTAAATACTCAAAGGCTGTGTTCTAAAAATGTATAATCTAAATATTTAGAATCAGTCCAGCTTAAGAACTTAGTGTCAGCTGAATTCAAGATTCTTTCCACAGAAGAATTTAAAAGACTTACAATTGCATACAGTAGTGACCAGAATTTGATCACCGAGGATGCACACTGTCGTGTCACCTTACCATTTCGCATCCAGACACCATGTGGAGTATCAGATAGAAAAACTAAATTACAGGAAATTTGCTCATCAGAATCCCTAAATAAGTTATTCAGCTCCTTTTACAACTGCAGCAAAAAAGAAAGTATCAAATCCATGCAATATATTTTAGAAAAAAAGTATTTAATATCACATTAGAGTGTTGGACAATTTTTGGCAGTTACTTCATATCATAATGTTATTCAACATAGGGAACCACTCAGCCCATTCTTCTTTGCTGAAAGAACTGCTGGAGATCACAGCTGGTCAGGCAACAGCCATGAAGAGAAGCAAGCAGACCAGAGTCCAGACTACAAGTCATCATTTACTCCTACACTGTTCTTTGAAAGAACTATGCAATTTGCTCTGGATAAAAGCAAACTACTGCGGATGCTGGAATCTGAAGCCAAAAAGGGAAAACGCTGGAAGATGTCAGGTCTGACAGCATCTGTAAGGAGAGGAAAAAAAAAGAGCAAAGTTGAGTCTCACTGACCCTTTGTCAAAGCTTTGACAAGGGTCAGAGAGACTCAAAATGTCAGCTCTTTTTTCTCCTTACAGATGCTGCCAGACCTGCTGAGATTTTCCAGCATTTTATCTTTTGGTATGCAATTTGCTCTACTTTTCTACTCTTTCCCCAAACTATTCAATCCTTTGTGATAGTCAGTACTGACCCTGCTTTCATTACTCCTTCACATACAGCATTCTACATAATTTCCTGCATAAAAACAACTCAATTTACCTGATATCTTAGCCACATTACTACAAAACTTGTGTCCTCTAGTTGCTGACCACTACCATCAGAAACAGTTTTTAAACAAACTAAGTAAGGAGAAACTAGGATCTTTAATGCAATAATCATACATTCCTTTAAATGCCTTCATGGTGATCCCAGACTCTAAAAATCAAGCCAGGGACCTCTATTCTCTCATCCATTATTATTCTGAAGTCTTCTCAACATCAGCTCTTAGGGTCAACTAAGGGTCTCAAATTGGGGAACATAGAGCTAACCAGGCCAATTTGCAAGGATTATGCAGCATAATTTGTTGTGATGTACTTAGCATATTCTCTTTGCTTCCATGTTTCATAGTTTTACCAATGAAGCCAAAGGTTTTAAGCGCTTTAATGGTCTTCTCAATTTGGTATGCCATCTTTAAAGATTTGTTCATGCATCAACTTGAGAACAAGATATTAAGCTGCAGGAGTTCTTGAAAAAAGTTATACAAAGCTAGACAAGGGAGGTTGCAAATAAAAGTTTCAAGATAAAATAATCCAGTACAGTCTTGATTCAAAACAATTGCATGTATCTACAAGAAAATGCCAAGTAGAATTTACACTGGCATTTTTGAATATGGACAATTTCTGATGGCAGCCATCAACCAGTTTACACACGATAGGATGTGGGTCATGCTGATTAAAAAAAAAAAGAGTTCAGAAAGGATTACACAATTTAAAGACTTAAAAAAATGCAGATGCTGGAATTTTGTTTTTTTAAAAACTTCATTCACAGGATGTGCACACTGCTGGTTGGGCAGCATTTGTTGCCTGTCCCTAGTTGCCCTTTAGGTGGTGGTATTGAGCTGCTTTTGTGAACCACTGTAGTCCATGCAATGTTGGTTGACCCCCAATGCCAGTTAGGAGGGAATGCCAGAATTTTGACCCCGCAACAGTGAACGAATGCAATATATTTCCAAGTCAGGATGGCAAGTGGCTTGGAGAGGAGCCTTGTCCTTCCAGAGGAAACCGGATATGGGTTTAAAAAGATGCTGCCTAAAGAGTTTGGTGAAAATTCTGCAGTGCATCTTATTGCTCGTACATATTATGGAGCTTCAAATGGTAGAGGGAGTGAATACCAATCAAACCAGCTGCTTTGTCCTGGATACTGTTAACCTTAGAAGTGTAATTGGATCAATCATCCAGGCCAGTGGGGAATATTTCATCACACTCCCGACTTGTGCCTTGTAGATGGTCACCAGCCTGAGGGGAGCCAATGAGTTACTTGCTGCAGTACTCCTAGCCTCAGACCTGCTCTTATAGCCACTGTGTGACAGGTCCAGTTGAGTTTCTGGTCGATGGTAACCCAGAATGTTGATATTGCTATGATCATCACTGAATGCTCCACTGAATGTCAAGAGGCAGTAGTAATTAGATAGTTGTTGCCTGGCACTAATAGTGCCAATGTTACTTTCCATTTGGCAACCCAAGCTTTGATATTGTTCAGATCATATTGCATTTAAACATTGGCTGATGCAGTATCTGGGGAGTTACAAATTGTGCAGTCAATGTTCAGAACAATGAATATCCCCAATTCTGAACTTATGGTGGAAGCAAGGTCAAATGTTGAAACAGTTGATGGTTGGCCTGAGGACACTACCCTGACAAAATCCTGCAGAAACACATTTTGGAACAGAGATGACTGACCAACAATCAAAACCATCTTCTTGTGTGACAGGGGTGACTCTAACAAGCAGAGAGTTTGCCCCTGATACCAGTTTTGCTTGGGCTCCTTGATGTCACACTTGGTTGAATGCAACCTTGATTTCAAGGCAGTTACTCTCACCCACCTCTGGAATTCAGCTTTTTTTGTCCATGCTTGGACCAGGGCTGTAAAAGGTGGTCAGGACCGGAGTGGCCCAAATCAGAATGCAGACTGGGTGTCAATAAGCTGGTTATTGTTGAGCACACGCTGCTTAACAGCACTATTGATGGCACCTTCCATCACTGATGATGCGGTCATTGGCTAAGTTCAATTTTTCCTGCTTTTTGTATACATGACAGACCTGGGCATTTTTCCACATTGTCAGCTAGATGCCAGTGTTGTAACCGTACTGGAAGGTCAGTCTTTGTCGAGGGAAGCTGCAAGTCTTCAGTACAATTGCCAGATTGTTGTCCGGGACCACAGTCTTTGCAGTATCTTGTGCCTTCAACTACAAGTGAATCGAACTAGCTGAAGACTGGTACCTGTGATGCAGAGGACAACTAGAGGCAGCAGAGATATACTAAACACTTCAGCTGAAGATGGCTACAAATGCTTCAGCCTCATCTTTTGCACTGATGTACGAGACTATGCATCATTGATGATAGAAATTTGTGTAGCCTCCTCCCCCAGTGAACTGTTTAATTGCCCACCACCATTCAAGACTGGACATGGTAGGACTGCAGAGCTTAGATCTGATTGAATGGTTGTGGGATCACTGATGTCTCTCTCACTTGCTAATTATGCTGTTGATGAAAGTAATCCTGTTCGGTAGTTTTACCGGATTGACATCTTATTTTTTTAGACATTCATGGGTGTTACTCCTGGCATGTCCTCCTGCACTCTCCATTGAACTTGGGCTGATCCCCTGGCTTGACTAATGTTTGAGTGGTGGAATATACTGAGCCAAAAGGTTATAGAGATTGTACTAGAGGACAATTCTGTTGCTGTTGATGTCCCACAGTGCCAGATGTCAGTCACGAGTTGCTAGATCTGTTTGAAGTCTATCCCATTCAGCATGGTGATAATCCAGCACAATATGGAGGCTATCTCAATTTGAAACCAAGATTTTGTCTCCACAAGCACTATGTGGTCAGTCTTACTAACAGATCTGCAGCTGCAGCCAACAGATTGGTAAGGATGAAGTAAAGTGCGCTTTTCCCCTCACCACCTGCCATACACCTAGTCTTTAAGGAGCCACTCCTGGTGGAAACTTTGAAATAAGCTCCTATTCTGAAGATGTCATACTGAACTAGAAACAGCAACTTTCTTTGCACAGATGCTGTCAGACTTGCTGAGTTCCTCCAGCATTACATGCTTTTGTTACTGAAAAACTGGTCCATCTATTTAGAAATGAAACTGCCAAATAGGATTTGCAAGAGCACTCACTTGTATTGCTAGAAAATAAATTGTAGAACACTGTATTAAACGATTGAAAAGATGACAAAAGTTCATCTGACTTGCACACACCCAGGCAAACGGGCAGTATTCCATCACACAACCTGTGCCTTGTACAAGGTGGGCAGACATTAGCAGAGGGGTAATGGGTTACTCACTGGAGGATTCTTAGCCTGACCTGCTCTTGTAGCCACAATATTTACAAGGCTAGGTCAGTTGAGTTTCTGCTTAAATTGTAACCACCAGGATTTTAGTGGCAGAGGACTCAGCATTTTAATTTCATTGAATCTCAAGGGGCAACAGTCAGGTTCTCTCTAGTTGGAGATGGTCATGGAATGACAATTGGGCAACAAATATTACATGCTATTTGTCAGCCCTAGGCTGAATATCATCCAAATCTGGCTGCATATGGACTGTTTCAGTATCTGAATTGTTGTTACACAATTTTCAGCACTGTTTCCAATCAGCAAACCTCACCATTTCTGACTTTATGATCAAGGGAAGGTGATGAAGCACCTGAAGATAGTTGGTCCCAGGAGTTTCAAGGAACTCAAAAAAGGTGATTTCCTTGAACTCAAGATGATTGAACTCAGACAAGCACAACCACATTCCTGTCTACAAGGTATGACTCTTACTAGCAGAGTTTTCTCCTACTCTCAACATGTGTTGAATCCAGTTTTGAGAGGGCCCCTTCATTCTACACCAAACACTGCCTTGATGTCAAGGAAAATCACTGCAATTCAGTCCTTTTGTCCGTTTGCACAAAGACTGCAACGAGGTCAACAGGAAAGCAGACCCGATGGAAGTAAAACAGACTATGTTATTCATTTGTCATTACCACGTAACCGCACAGTTAGTGACCTCATCCTTCACTCTGCTGATCAAGAGATTTCATGGAATACAGGGAGAACTAGCCATTTGGATACAGAACTGGCTCAAAAAGGTAGAAGACAGAGGGTGGTGGTGGAGGGTTGTTTTTCAGACTGGAGGCCTGTGACCAGTGGAGTGCCACAAGGATCGGTGCTGGGCCCTCTACTTTTTGTCATTTACATCAATGATTTGGATGCGAGCATAAGAGGTACAGTTAGTAAGTTTGTAGATGACACCAAAATTGGAGGTGTCGTGGACAGCTAAGAGGGTTACCTCAGATTACAACAGGATCTGGACCAGATGGGCCAATGGGCTGAGAAGTGGCAGATGGAGTTTAATTCAGATAAATGCAAGGTGCTGCATTTTGGGAAAGCAAATCTTAGCAGGACTTATACACTTCATGGTAAGGTCCTAGGGAGTGTTGCTGAACAAAGAGACCTTGGAGTGCAGGTTCATATCTCCTTGAAACTGGAGACGCAGGTAGATAGGATAGTGAAGGCAGCGATTGGTATGCTTTCCTTTATTGACCAGAGTATTGAGTACAGGAGTTGGGAGATCATGTTGCAGCTGTACATGTTAGGCCACTGTTGGAATATTGCATGCAATTCTGGTCTCCTTCCTATTGGAAAGAGGTTGTGAATCTTGAAAGGGTTCAGAAAAGATTTACAAGGATGTTGCCAGGGTTGGAGGATTTGAGCTACAGGGAGAAGCTGAACAGGCTGGGGCTGTTTTTTCTGGAGCGTTGGAAGCGGAGGGGTGACCTTATAGAGGTTTACAAAATTATGAGGAGCATGGATAAATCGGCAAATTCTTTTCCCTGGGTTTGGGGAATCCAGAACTAGAGGGCATAGGTTTGGGGTGAGAGGGGAAAGATATAAAAGAGACCTAACAGGCAACTTTTTCATGCAGAGGGGGGTACGTGTATGGAATGAGCTGCCAGAGGACGTGGAGGAGGCTGGTACAATTGCAACATTTAAGAGGCATTTGGATGGGTATATGAATAGGAAGGGTTCGGAGGGATATGAGCCAGGTGCTGGCAGGTGGGACTAGATTGGGTTGGGATAGCTGGTCGGCATGGGGTTGGACTGAAGGGTCTGTTTCCATACTGTATGTCTCTATAGCAGTGTTTGGTCAGGTTTGATCCTGCACAGGATATACCTGGGTAGTTTTCCACAATGTCACTTCACTCAGTGTTGTAGCTATTCTGGGAACAGCTTGGCCTGGTGCACAACTGGCTCTAGATCAGAAGTCTTCAAAAGCTATTGCCAGGACTCAGCCTTTGCAAAACTCCATGCTTCAGTCAATTCTTAATGTCAGATGGAATGAATCAAATTCAACTTCAGTGATGCTGGGGCTTTCAAGAGAAGGCAGAAATGGGTGAACATGGATGCGCGTACTTCAGCCTTGTCTTTTACACCGATATGAGATATTCCCCTATTTGGGGAGGGTGGGGAATATTTATGGAGACTCCATCTGTTAGTTGTTTAATTGTCCACTATAACTCATTACTGCATGGGAGAGGATTGCAGTGTGTAGATTGGATCTACCCATTGTGGAATCACTTAGCTATCTACTGCATGTTGAATCTTCCATTTAGCATGGAAGTCATCATATCTGTTATCATAGTCATACAGCATAGAAACAAGTCCTTCAATCTAACTTGTGCATGCTGGTCAGATATCCTAAATTAATCTGGTCTCATTTGCCATTTTACCCATATTCCTCTAAACCCTTATGTACCCATCCAGATGTCTTTTAAAGTATTATTGTACCAAACTCCACTTGCTCTGGGAACTCATTCCATAGTTGCACTGTATTCTGAAAAAAAGTTGTCCCTTCGCTCCTTTTTATCTCTTTTCACCTCTCTCCTTAAACCTATGCCCTCCAGTTTTGGACTCTACCTGGTTTAAAAAAAAACCATGGTTATTTATCACATCCATGCCCTTCATGATTTTATAAATCTCTATAGTTATTTCTCAGCCTCTGATGCTCCAGGGAAAATAGCCCTAGCCTATTCAGCTTCTCCTTATAGCTCAAAACCTTCAAACCAAGCTAAAGCTCATATTTAGGGTTTGCCTGGTGCTGCTCTTAGCATGCCCTCCTGCACTCTTCAAAGAGCCAGAATTGATCTTTTGGCTTAATGGCAATGATAAGAGTGGGGAATTTGCAATAGAGAGTTTAGATATTAGCAGCAGAATTACATTAGACGATGAATGCACAGTGCCTCAAGGATGCATAGTTGAGTGGAAGAATCTGTTCCCATTTAGCAGTGGTAGTGTCACACAATCTGAGCAGCTTTGAGGGAAAAAAAAACTTTTGTTATCTACAGAAAGAAGTCTTCAGAAATGTGAAATAAACATCAATCATGTGTTGTCTCGTTAGTCTTTTTATTTCTGCTTTAGTCTTCAAATAATACACAAGAGAATTGCTGAGTTTGAGGTAATAAAGCCAACTTCCCTAGATTACATAACATTGATGCACCTTCAGAATGATGAATTGCTTGCAATATCAATGAATTTTATGGATTTGAATGCAATCATTGTGGAACAATTAAAATAGCAAAACCGATTAGGCAGCAATTCACTGAAGCCAAAGCACCCAAAAATATCTTTGACAGACAGCTGCGCTTTACTAGTTTAAAAAAGCACTTTATTTTAAAAGCATTAAGTGAAAAAATAAAATCAGTAAATCTTAGCTCGAGAGAGGTGCAGAAGCAAGCTTTTCATTTTGAATTGAACATACTTTGGATATATTATAGCCATTCATAGATTTTCCAGCATCGCAAAAAGTCTCAGTGAAATAGCTGCACAGGAGCCTGAGTTTTTCAAAAAAAAATTAGTTCAAACAGCATGTGTTTTCTGTTGCTATATGCTTATGCTTGGTAAATTCTTTTTAATAACTGAAAGTTTAGTAGCAGCAATAATTTTTATGAATGTGAATATTGAGAAATTTCAATGTCAGCATCAGGCACTCCAAGATCAGAAAAAGCTGAGTAAACCTTTTTCAAACAACAATATGAATGGACCCGAAACTCCAGTACAGCACCCTGACATGCATGATTACTTTTCCCATTTCTCAAACCAGAAATCCTGTAGTCACTAGATGAGACTACCTATGTTTAAAACCGCAAAATGCTGAAATATTTCTCAGAAGCAAAACTTAATTGTCTAATCTCATTCCACATTGCCCCTTAAGTGTTCTCCTCACCAATGTCCTTCTAACCTCTAGATTTAATTCCAACACTGACTGTTCGCTTGCATTTTACCTCCATAAACTGGAGGTCATCCAAAACCTTGCTTTCATATTTTACCTCACATTAAGTGCCAGTCACCTATCACCCCGCCCTTAATGTCTCAAAATTCAATATATTGCTTGCAGAGGCAGCCAGTTTAAGGTTTTCATCTTTGTTTCAAATCTGGTATCAATCAGACCAGATATGCACAATATGATCAATATAGGTCATTTTGCCCCCTTTAATTTTTTCAATTTTAAAAACAAATCTTTAGTTTCAAACAAAATCAACATAAGCTTATTAAACTTTACCAAGTATAAATAGAACATAGAACAGGCCCTTCGGCCCACGATGTTGTGCCGAACTTCTAACCTAGATTAAGCACCCATCCATGTACCCATCCAAATGCCGCTTAAAGGTCGCCAATGACTCTGACTCTACCACTCCCACGGGCAGCACATTCCATGCCCCCACCACTCTCTGGGTAAAGAACCCACCCCTGACATCTCCCCTATACCTTTCACCCTTTGACCCTTGGTCAAAATCAGTCCACTTATTTACATATAGATACTTTACAAAGATGATGAGGGTGCAAAATTGAAATCAAAATTCAGCCGCTGCTATGACTGGAGGTTGCTTGTAGGAAATACACTAAGTCAAACAGGTTTTAAGAGAAAGAGGCAGCTTGTGGCTCCTCACTAGTTCTATGGTAACCACACTCCCAGATTGCCTGATCATTTTCATCAAAACAGTTCTAATTCGGAAAGCCACTCTTTTGAAAAGAAAACACAATTGTGCCTCATAGCACCTAGCGTGGGGAATTCCAATGGTGTATTACACAATCATTTTACAAATGGCTTAAGATGGCTGCCAATGTAACTTTGGATGGTTTATTATCCCACAATGTGAAGTCAATTATGCTAGTAGAATTTTGTTTGAAATGACTGGGGTCCATCCAGTCATCTGGATCTTTTCCTCTCAAAAGCCTTGAATATTCATGATTTGGATATGCCGGTGTTGGACTGGGGTGTACAAAGTTAAAAATCACAACACCAGGTTATAGCCCAACAAGTTTAACTGGAAGCATTAGCTTTCGGAGCGCCGCTCCTTCATCACAACTACCTGAAAGACCTGGTGTTGTGATTTTTAACCTTGAATTTTCAGACAGTTAAGGAATGCACTGTATTGCTGAAAGGTAAGTAAAATTCTAAAGGTTTCCTTTTAAGATTAGGGTTGAAATAATACATCAACCTGTGTTTCTGACTGAAGCAAACTACCAAGGACAATCATATGACATCTGACAGTCTTTTTTTTTAAGATGCTGTATCTATTTTAGAAAATCAGACTCATCTGCATAAAATAGAGGCTATTACAACCTGGCATGTAACTTTCATTACCTCTTATCTCCTCCAGTCACAACTGTCCATCATATCTATATTTACCTAAATCTGCAGTCTTGCACATCCCTCATTTCAATCACTCCACTTTCGTGGCTGTACCTACAGCTGTCTAGAACCCTCTACCTCTGATTCTTGTAAAGCCTACCTCTGTCCAAAGTTTTGATGATCTGACCTACTGGCCCCTTTCATGGCTTAGTGTCTAGCTTTGTTTTACAGAGTATTCATGTGAAGCATCTTGGTATGTTTTCCTACACTGAAAGGCACTATACAAGTCTAAGAATAAAGTTACTTGCACCTTCACCTTTACTTAAACATGAGAATGCTTTTAAATGAACATAGGAACAGGAAGTGGTCAGTTAGTCCGTTCTGCCATTCAATAAGGTCACTGCTGAACCTTGATCGAAATTTCACAATCCATTTTTCCCCCCCTATATTACTTAGTATTAATTAGTAAAGATCCATTACTTGCAGATTTAAAATTTGGAACAGATTTTCAAACACAGGTAAGGAAGTGCTGGTGTATAATGGTAATGTCATTGGATTAGTAATCCAAAAACACAGGCTAGTGTTCTGGGAAAATGGGTTTTAATCATACCACAGTAGATGGTGAAATTTTAATTCACTAAAAAAAGTCTAATAAATAAAGTTTAACTACTATCGATTGGCAAAGACCGTGGGTTCATGAAATGTTCTTTAGGTAAAGAAATCTGCCATCCTTTCTTGACCTGGCCTACAAGTGACTTGAGGCTCTTAACAGGATGTGCATGTCTCTGGTTGGTCTAGCATTTAATTGTCCGTTCTTAATTGCTTCAGGAGAGTGACAAGCAGCCTTATTAAGCCATTGTAGGTAGATCCACAATGTAGTTAGGGAGGAATTTCTAGGGATCTGACCCAATGACAGGGACGAAATACTATACATTTCCAAGTCAGGATGATGATTAGCTTAGGGAATTACAGATGTCAAGGTGGTTTTCCTGTGTATCTACTGCCCTTTTGAAATTGCACAGCTAATCAGTCAGTTGCATAAAACCACTGCAAAGCCAAGGAGGAAAGAAACAGGAAGGAACTCCTGATATTGACCTCAGCACTAGACACAATAGGAAGTAGAGTGCTGTTGATCTTTCTTGCCAGGACCTGGTTGACTCTTAACTGCCTTTTGTGCAATTAGGGATAGGCAATAAATCTTGGTCGGGGCAGTGATACCCTAATCCAATAATGAATAAAAAAGGACAAAGTTAAATGTGATATTAAACAGTTAATTTGCTCCGCTGACCTTGTGGACATTATACAAAATCTTTATATCAGTTAGTAAAGGAAGGACTGTTTCCTTTGTTCAAAGACCACCCCCCCCACAATCCTCACAAACATGGTGAGGAGTGTTCAGAGTTTCTTCAAATCTTATTTTGTGCTCAATAATCTTTACTGTGCTTAATAAATTTGGTTGCTTGTTCACAGAAGTTCAGGTGTTGCAGTTGCATCAAGTATGTACGAACCTCAGGAAAGAGAACTTAACAGAAGATAGTTGTAGTTGTTAAAGGGTCAATCCTATCAATCCCAGAAAATCACTCCATGTGTTCTTCAGAATTATCAGGTCTGCGGTTCAAACACCTTCACCACCTCCTTTTCTGTTCTCATTTTCTGATAAAGAGGCGGTTTGCTGATGGATGGCACAGGAGTTTAGCACTATTTGCTACACCTCAGATACTGAATCATACTAAATGTCCAACCCAGACATTGTCCAGATTTAGGCTGAAAAGTGGCAAGTAATATTTGTGCTACATAACGACCCTCTCCAACAAGAGAAAATCTCACCATTGCCTCTTGATATTTAGCAACATTAGCATCACCAAATCCCTCAATATCAATATTCTAGGGAGGTTACCATTGGCAAGAAATTGAATGTGCCAGATATATTCTGCGGCAACACTGATTCTGAATTCTGTGGCAAGCAATTCTCAACCCAATGACTGCCGACTATCTATAAAAGTGACAAATCAGGAGTGTGGTGGAATACTCTCCACTTGCTTGATTGTGCACTACTTCTAATCGCTAAGAAGCAGGACATGATCTAGGTCAAAAATCAAACAATTGGCACCTCATTCATTCCCATTAACACACAGTAGTAGCAGTGCTTGGCATCTGCAAGCTACACTGCAGGAATTCACCAAGGCTCCTTAGATAGCACCTGCCAAACCAAACAACCACTCATGTCTAGGGCAGAAGACATGGGAAAACCACCAGCTGCAATTTACCCTCCAGGACACAAGCCATTCTGACCTTGAATTATAATCATCCTTCACTATTCCAGGGTTAAAAATCTAGGAGCGCCCTTCTTACCACCACTTTGGGTGTCCTGAAATAGCATAAAGCAGCAGTTCCCCACCACATTAGGCATAGGCAATGAACAGTGGCCTAGTCAGCAATATCCTCATCCAATGGATATTTTTGAAATAAATTGCTCAAACAGCCTTGACCATCTATTCTATACTGGAATAAATTCAATGTCTTGCAGACAAGATCAGGGAACAAGGCACAGAAGGACCTGATCCTAAAATTTAGCTCCAGTGCTTGGTAACTTTGCATATCATTGATTTCATGCATGCAAAGTAGACAGCAGCCCAGGATCTGAAATCTGCACCACTTCACTGTTCTGATCAGGTTTACCAGATACATACTCATACAATGAGTGGGTTGATTGTACTGGAGTTTTCAGAGGTTTTTTTCTAAACTTTACTATACCATCTGATTAAAAAGGACAGGATTCACAGAGCATGAAAAAGCAAGAAAATCATACATCTACCTTCCTGTGACTTATTATGCAGTTCTTTCTAGTATGATGGGGATTCAGTCCAACTGGTTGATCAATTACATTGATGCTCCACATCTAACATGTGAAGAAAGAGGTTCCCGAGCATCTGCCTTGGACAAACTCCAAAAAAGGTGTAAGCAAGTTAAGATCAAGTGGACCTTTGGGTATCACAGGAAGTCTTGACACAACAAGTCAAAATATTTGCAACTGAATGCGCTCCAGTGTTTGAATGTTTATAACACTGGTGAATGCCTAAGTGTGGTTTTTTATTAAGAAAGAAATGTTGACACAGCAGCAGATATCAAAGTTTAAAATCCAGTTTAAGGTGACAGGCAAAAATCCAACTTGCTAGAATGAATCTGTCAAACATTAAACATAATATCAGTAAATTATGAGTGAAGAATCTTCAAAAAGGTAGCACCCAAATTGGAGATCAAACCAGCCTGTGGTTTTGTTGCTGACTTTACAATAAACTGGCATCTTTCCAAAGAAATTAATAGAACAGCTGTTAGTTTAATGAGACTGTTGAGAATACTTAGTCTCAAGAGACCTCTAGATTTACTCAGAACACTTGCTTCAGAGCACCTGAACAAGAAACTAACCTTAATGGGCAAGGCCAGGTCAGCATTTCAACATCACAAGCATGCATCCTGCTGTCTGTAATCAAAACAGAGGAGCTGGTGGTAGTGCCCTCAGGTGTATAGGTGTACATGGTTACCAGTGTTATTTTTGTACTGCTCAGAGACATTGCATGAAGCAAGTTCTAATTTGTGAAAATGAGCAGCAGGCTGTTTTTTGTTTTGCACAGTGGCAATGTAGACTGAGTCACTGTTCAGCTCTCGCAGAATTTCAAATCCATACTTAATTCAGTATAAAACTAATTCTCAATTTGAAAACAAACAGAGGATGAGTGTGTATAGAGTATAAGCAAGAGTTCGGAGTGCTAAGTTCTGAGATTTGTGAAACAAGAGGTTCAGCTGAGCATGACTCTGATCAGATAAGAACGTATAGTTAACAATGGGGTGCTAGAGGCAAGCATAAGGATAACAAGGTGGAAAAGCATTCATTACGTAGAGCCATTTAACAGGATGAGGTAGCATTCAGTATGCAACGTCAGTTAATAAAGGGGGAAAGTATTTATTATGTGAAGCCAGTTATTCATTGTGTAACAGCAGATGGCTTAATCATTACTAATGACCCTTGCTAATTATAATGGCCACCCAATCAATATGTATGTTGCCTTATCTGGATACTCCTCCCTATACAATGACTATATAGTTCATTGAGAAACTGCTGTTCCAGGGAAGACATGAACTCATGTCTCTGTGCATATGGGCGATTGTTCTCTCCCTCCAGGGACAGAATAAAGATGAAGGAGGTGAAACTACTGTGTCTCAGCTTTTTGCTTAGACAGGATGATAACATTTGTACTTTCATACAGAATGTGGTCTACTAAAGGACAATTCTAGAGGTCTTTCCAAATCCACATTTGCTCTTAGGAGAGTCAAATTTTGAGGGTTTAAAAAAAAAATCAAAATAAACTGCTGCAATTGAGTTCATATTAGTTTACATACACAATCTTGTAATGGAAAGCAAAAAAAAAACAACTTGCAAGATAAAGCCAATGCACAGTCAAATATGGGAGATGACTGAACTAGAACAGATGTTTAAACAGCTCCTGCACTTAAAAGCTGACAAGCTACTTATTGTCTAGTAATTTGCAATTTTTTTTTGCTTACCAACTTGCATGGAATGTCTGCCTGGAATGCATGAATTGTCCACAAACAAACTGCTACAAGATTAAATGTGGATAAGTGTAAATTGATGGAATTGAACAAGAAAAAACAAACAAGGCAAGGAAATACATAGTGTACAGTAGAACCCTGGGAAGCACTGAGGATCAACAGGGTCTTAAAATGCATGCCTACTGGACCATTAAGGATTTGAGGCAGTTAAATGAAGTGGTTATGGCAATATATTGGACATTTGCCTTTATGAGCCAAAAGAGTTTAAAAACGAGGGAATGCTGAAACTGCATTGGTTAGGCCATTGCTAGAGTATAGTGAGCAGTTCTGGAACCAACATTAAGAGGATGGGTGTGCCTGTACTGGACAGGGTACACATGAAATTTACCAGGATGTTGCCTGGGCTTGAAAGCTATGAAGAGATTTGAATAGACCATGGTTGTTTTCCTGAAAGCAGAGGACATGGAGGGAGGTATGATTGTGAAGGGCACAGATATGGTACACAGGAAGTAACATTTCTCCTTGCTGGAGGGATCAATAACCAAGAAGCTAGATTTAAGCGAAGGGGCAGGAGGTTTACATTACATGAAGGAAAAACAACTTTCACACAAGATATGGATCTGGAACTCACTACCTGTAAGGATGAATCAAAGGAGGAAAAACACTAACTTTTTATTTCCTGCATTGCCTTGGATGTTCTGGTAGGGACAACAAACCGAGAGAGCAGTGTCAACTGCATGAGGACAACAAAGCTGGGAGGCTCAGCTGCAAAAGTGAAAGCTCAACTTTGTAACATGTCAAAAGGGTTGCAAGGAAACCATGGACACAGATTAACCTGACTGAAAAGCACTGGTTGGATAAAATTAGGCAGACTGGTTAAGAAATCAGAAACTACTTCCTCAGAATACATTAGGGAACAGAGGACAGAAAAATAGATTTCTGAATTTTCTAACAGCACAGTCACAATTTATTCATGGCTGTCTTTGTCTCAACTATTCTTCAAACCTCGCCAAGATACAAGAATTCACAGTGCCCAAGAGGTCACATTTCATTTACAACTGCAAATAGATAGTAGTCAACTGTAGGTAGGATTACAGCTAATACCAAACTTGACGTGTCCATATTTCCATTCAAACTAAATTTGTACGGTTCCATTCAACAGCAAAATCAGTACCAAGCCAAGGATGCCTTTACTGGTCTATTGAGGATAACTATCTAACTCAGTACAAGACCAAGGGATCAAATCTGGTTTGTACATTCCTTAAGTCTGTTTTTTTCCCCTCCATTTATAAGCAGAAACAGCTTTACTCTGTTGAGTCTATCATTTTTAAAACCTCACTCAGATCGCCTCTCAGCTCATTTCCCTCTATGGAGAACAATCCCAAATTCTTTTGCCATTGTCATTGAGAAACTTCATACTTGGAACCATTCCAGTAGCATCCTTTTGCACTCTCGAATACATCTGCACCTTTTCTGTAATGTGGCACTCAACTGTACACAACATTACAGCTGAGGTCTAAAAAAAAAGTGTTGCATATAAGTTCAACATCACCTCATTACTCTTGCACTCTACACCCCTAAAATGAAGCTGACACTATGGTTTATTAAATTTTCTCTACCATCTTCAACAATCCATGTGCAAATACCCTCTGTCCTTCTCCTCCAACACCTCTTATAGAATTTCACCCCTTAGTTTACATTGCGTTCCTCTAACCAGGAAAAAAAAAATGTACCTCATTTCCGTGCATTGAACTTCATCTGTCATCTATCCACCCACTCCACCAACTTGACAATATATCACAAGTTCCACACTAGAGAACTCTTACAAACCTTCAAGCCCAAAAACTATCCACTGACCATTAAGTTTCCTATCATTCAGCCAATTTTGCATTCACATGGTCACTGTGTTTTAACCTAACCTTTCCTCAAGTCTGTTTGTGATCTGTACTGACCTACTCTGGTTTGACTTTAAAATTAAATAATTAAATGACTTCATTACTAACCAATGGAACCTTCAACCTTCCAGTCTTTAGACACCTTTAAATCACTTTTTCCTGGTACATTAATATTTGTAATGGCACAACTTCCTGTTTTCACGACAAACTTAAATTTCCTCATGTTTATGATTTTCCCCACCTTCCTCAACTGATTTCCATTTGAGATGTTCATTTCAAACTTCCATAACTGTCTCAACTGCAATTCCTCATCTATTTCCTGCAAAAATTATGTCCCAAATTTTGCCATTTGCAGCAATAGAAGAGATGCATTGGAATCTTCCATACCAGTGATTCTGGTATAGCTTTCTTTTACTAATGTTACCCACTAGCATGGTCAACAGAACTCCATGTATCAACTTTACACACTGATCTCACCAATACCTTCTCTTATAAAGTCACAACAAAAATTCCTTTTCTCTGCATCTACCACCCCAATGGCCTCTTCACCTGCCATTTCCACCAGATTCAGCATGAAACCAAACAGGATTAGTCATTTGCTTCTGTCTAAGCATTCCACAGAGACTGCGGTCCTTGACAACCCACTTCTCACTTGCCTTTGATATTCCCCTTCCTCCAAAAATTCTTCTGTGAAAATGCAGGGGATGTTAAACATTGCCCTTTCACCTCACTTCTTGCTCTTCAAAAAGCTCAAATACTTCTAACTGAAACAGTGAAGTACCGACACCTTCTCTAAATTTAGTATACTGCATTCACTGGCCATCTTAACAGAGACCAAACGTAGACTAAGCCACCTCTGTGGAACAAATTTCTTCTGACTAAGTACAAACTTTCAAGTTAGTTGTCATTTTAATTCTTTCTTACTCCCACCTCTTACCTTTTCGTCCATGGCCTGTTAGTGTTCCAGTGAAGCTCACTGCTAGTTTATGTATCTTTCAACTCAGCACTGTAAGCCTGAGCTCAACAACTTCAGTTCAGAACCTCTGTTTCATTTGTTTCCTCTTAGTTTTGCCAGGTTGATCTTTTCTTTTCTTCATCTCGTTTCATTTGGCATTTAATACGCATTCTGTGACTTAGTTGGACACAACCTTTGTCTCTTCTCGAAATCCATCACCAGCCTTTTTGACTATTGCGTCACAAAACCTTTTGTTATTTAATCTCTCCTATCCTTCACCCTATCACAGATCTCTTGTCTTTCCTGTCTCCCTTCCCCCAAAAACTCCAACACCTCTATTTTTCTGTCAGTTCTGATGAAAGGTCATTGACTGGAAACATTCAGATTTTATCCACAAATGCTGCTTGAACTGGAGTTCTTACCTTTTTTTGTTCTAATATTACTACTTTAAAGTGTTAATATAATTAAGTCTTAAAAATACAGTCTAATTAACAGATGCATGCAATTGTAAGCTCTAAAAAAAAAGGTTGCTAAACATTTGATGAGCTCAAACTCTAGAATAAATAGGACATGACCTTACTCATATGAAGAGGGAAAAGCAGATTCCAGGTAAAGGGCAGAAACTATATTTCCTTTATCTACTGCTTGATCCATAATGAAATGCCCAGACAAACCACAGTTATTAATCATTAAAACTAAAATAATTTAACTTTTAATGCCTTTGATTTGTGAGCACCTTTTTGTTTTAACATATCTGACTTTGTCAGAAAGGTCACTATCCAATAATAGCTTCATTTAGTGGAGAATGAAGCTTTACGAAGTACCTCTATAGGATCGATCAAGGCAGTCAGAATGCCCAAGTAGTGCAAACAACAGATAGTGACAACCCAACAATATTTCAGTACAGCATTACAATGTAACTTTAATGGCAGGTGCCTATCAACTGACATCATTTCTACTGGAAGCTTCAAAGTCAATCATTCATTGCACATCAATAAATAAATGCAGCACGAACAGGTTTAATGAACATTGTCTGAAAAGAGTAGCTACAATAGGTTCTCTCAGACATTGATAAACCAACCTTTCACTTTGGTAAAGCAATACAGGAAATTGCTGAAGACCCACCATAGTAGGACTGATATCTAAGAGTCAGAATACAGGAAGGAGATAGATGGCTTGATGATGGAGTGTAATGAGAACAACTTCTCAATATCAGCAAAACTAAAGTGATCATCGATTTCAGAAAGAGAAAGGAAAACATGCCCCCCATCTACATCAACTGAACGGAGGTTGAGATGGTGGAGAGCATAATGTTCCTCAGAGTGACAATAACTGACAACCAGTCCTGGACATCTCACGCAGATGCGATAGTCAAGGCGGCACATCAACACTTCGTGAGGCAGCTCAGGAAATTTGGTATACCCACATGGACCCTCACCAACTTTTACTGAAGCACCACTGAAAGTACACCATCCAGGTACATAATGGCTTGGTTTGGCAACTGCTCTGCCCAAGACTAACATCTACAGAAGGTTGTATGCACAGCCCAGACCATCACAGAAGCCAATCTTCCATCAATTGACTCCATTTACAAGAATCACTGCCAAAGACTCATCCTATCCCCAAAGCACCTCACTTACAACCTCTTCCATCAGGCAGAAGATACAGAAGCTCGAACACATGTACCAGCAGGTTCAGGAACAGCTTCTGCCCAGCTGCTATTAGACTGATGAATGGACTCTCCAAATTCAAATAATGCTGATCTTGTTAAATGACGATCTTGCCTAGGGCATGCCTTGTGCAATGTAACAAATATTTTTATGTTTTCTTGTTTCGCCCTATGATCTGTACATCCTCGCTTACTATGGTCTGCCTATACTATTCGTAAACAAAGCTTTTCATTGCCATGTGTACCCAAATACAATAAAATAAAATCAGAAGCAGGTCAATCCTCAAACCCACTCTGCCAATTTCTTAGATCATACATTTTCCCCACATTATCCCATATTTTTCCATCTTTTGTACTCAAACCCATTGACCTCCGACTTAAAACAGATGTAATGACTGAATTTCCACAGCCTGGTGGGGAAGAGAATGCCTAAAAGTTTTAATTCCATCTGAGTGAGGAAATTGTTCATCTCAATCCTAAAACGGCTTTTTCTAAGACTGCACCCCCTAGTCTGAGACACCCCCCAGGTATCGGAAACATCCGTTGGAAGTCTAAAAATTTTTGGTTATTTCAAAAAAAAATCTTGAATTCTTCAAAACTCTAGAAAACACAGGCCCCAGTCTTTTGAAAAGCCAATCCCACCACCTCAGGGATTAGTTTGATCAATGTCTATTGCAATAATTCCATGACAATTATTTCTAGACCAAAACACCACAAATGCAACGAGATGGTCATTTTTATTGTCAAATCCTCATGATAAAGGCAAATATACCAAATGCCTTCTTCAGTGCTTGCTCAAAGAAGCACATTCACATTACTACAGGCATCAAAACTTTCTTATCTCACTATTTAGTACTCCATATCTTTGTTCATCCCAAGTGAACAACTTCATAATTGCCAACATATTCCACTAGTCTTGTTCTTGCCCATTCACTTAGTCTATGCAAATCTTCTTGAAGCTTCTATATACCCTCATATTTCCAATTAATATTACCAAACTTGAAACTATTACGTGGCAACCCACATCCAAATCATTAATAAAATACCAAACTAGTCACAGATTACCAATTAAAGAATTACCAATTTATTCCTTGTTTCTATTCTTAAACAAATTCCTAAACTTATGTACTCTTAACTTGCTTCAAACTAGAGACTTTATGAAAAATCTTCTGAAAATCTAAAAAATTACCAAATCCACAAATGCTGTTATTCTGCTAATTAATTAAAGTACTTTTTAAAACCAGCACCAACGTTCTCAAACACAACATATTAAAGCATATGTTGAGTCCACCCACCCAGTTAGTCTAGATGAATATTTTTCTGACAATTTATTTGATGCCACCTATTAGGTCTTGTTTGTTGCAAACAGAACATGTACCAACACTGCACCTGGTTCAACGCAACAAAATAGGGGATAGACACTCACTGGTTAATTTTATCAGGTGACACACTGACCAAGCAGGGTCAACTAGCCTAGTTTAAAGTTTAACGCCTTGTTGTTAATTATCAAAGAACATAATGGGTGAATCCTCTATGGCAACACCTCCAGGGTTGAGCTGGAAAAGCAAAGCAGGTCAGACAGCATCCAAGGTGCAGGAGAATCAACATTTCAGGCATAAGCCCTTCATCAGGAATAGGACCTCTAGAGTCCACTTGCCAACAACTGACACAGCATAAGTGTTTGTGTATCCCTTGTTCTTGCAAAATGGAAAGCTTTCACAAACTGTCTGCCTTTTTCAGCAATGCTCAAAAGGGTAAATTTTTAAAAATTTAGTAGCACTTTGACCAATTTCCCATCAAAAAGAGAATTACAACACTATCAAACTTTCATTAGATGGTTCAATTCCCACCTCAGGTAACTGACTGTGTGGAGTTTGCACATTCTCCCCGTGTCTGCGTGGGTTTCCTCCAGGTGCTCCGGTTTCCTCCCACAGTCCAAAAAAAGGCGCAGATTAGGTGAATTGGCCAAGCTAAAGTGCCCGTAGTGTTAGGTGAAGGGGTTAATGTAGGAGAGTGGATTACACTTCAGCAGGTCGGTGTGGACTTGTTTGACCGAAGGGCCTGTTTCCACATTGTAACTAATTTAATATTTCCACAGTAAATGGAAATCTTGTGAAATGTCCTTTTAGCTTTTTTTTAAAGTTTGATCAATTTTGGTCAGATGGGTGTAATGCAGTTATTAATTTAAGCAAGCACTATATTTAAAAATACTTGCAATCTTTGTGGTTTAAAGAGTTGAAACATTGATTAATTGTGACTTGTTCTGCCAAATATAACAAAATACTCAGACTGTACTTTTAACATCCAAAAAGTCAGTCTCCATTTTAGCCAACTACATGTCCACGTGGACATCATAGATGTATATACTATAATGCATAAAGGTAAACAAAATCATCCCATAACATGTATTACATGGCTCTAATTAAAGAACTGATACAGTTTGAAATGACTCCAATACTCAAGTTCCAAAACATGCTCACAAATTAATCACCATGCAATCTTGAGTGAGGGGTTAAGCACGAATGGCTTTAATGTCATGCTATATTTGCTTGAAAGTATTTGACAACTGGTTATACAGCGTTTATAGACTTTAGGATAGTGTGCTCAGGAATTTGCCACAATATCTCAAAATGTAGATACTCAATTTGAACAGCCAAGTCATCAACAGACATGTTCACACTGAAAGTGGTCAGTTCATCAAATGTTGCATTGGAGAGTGGCTGACACTCCCACACAGACTACATTGCAGCACAAGCCAGTCACTGAAAGAAAACCAAATACTTTAAATTTGTTCAGGGAGCATTCTCTAATTTTTAATACGTACAATGGTAACTCCACCAGGGTGACGGGTGGAAAAAAAATCGCCACATCCCACATAGCACCTCAGAGTTTTTGGGGCGGGAGGGGGGCGAAGAATCACGATTCACATTGAAACCTCC
This sequence comes from Chiloscyllium punctatum, assembly GCF_047496795.1. Lineage (NCBI taxonomy): Eukaryota > Metazoa > Chordata > Chondrichthyes > Orectolobiformes > Hemiscylliidae > Chiloscyllium > Chiloscyllium punctatum. The sequence continues at coordinate 83,402,183 of NC_092763.1, read as the reverse complement.
CAACGCTAATACAGATTGTGAATGAATTACTACTAAAATTCAACCTGCAGTCTCCAATTCCCTATCCTCAAAAGGATGGTGCTGCTTATGCAAACAAAACTGATGCAGTCTCATTATTTAGTTCATATTCAACATACCGGCGTTTAAAGCCTGTTCCCCATAAAACTGACCAACAAAAAAATCGAAAAGATGTTGCTAATTTTAGGTGCGGTGTGTTAATAATTGCGGTCACTAGTAAAAACTATAGCTCACTGGAGAACTGCCTATTCTAACTATAGATCAGCTAGCTTAGAACATTGCAGCCAATTTTACAAATTACACTGGAAACGTTTACAAAACTGAGACAGCAAAAGCCAAGTCCCAAAGCGCAGACCACGAAGCTTCGAATGAAAATGTGTTAAATCGGCAAGAAAACTTATCGCAGCCTCTCGAAACGCAACGGAGCAGCAGTGAAGAAATCAGAAACTTGTTCAGACGCGATGTCGGCACATCAAACGTCCCATAAGATTTTACGCAGACAATTCCTCACCGAGGACTGCAGCAGGTTATCAGTTAATCAATGCAACCTGCATATGAAAATGCAATACTTCAAACTTGCAAATAATCAAAATAAACATCGCAAGAATGCACCCTGACGTCTGCAGGAATTTTAAAATGTCACAAACCAACGCGGACACATTGATTTCATATCTGCGATTAAAAGATGGGAGAGAAAGAGGCAAAGAGAAGAAATGGGGGGTGGAAGAAAGAGAAGAAGAGAAAAGCGGAAAAAAAGGACAACTTTGCAAGCGGAGTGGAGATGCACAAGAGGGTGGCTGACGGGAGCTGCTGCGGTTTGCACGGGAACTTGCAGCGGCTGCTGTGGCTTGAGCTGCACGCAGCAACTCCAGGGGCAACGTTCGGAGGCGCCGCCGCGCGCTTCAGCCGCGGAGCCCAACCTCAGGGAGGACCTCACGCACCCCCCATTGCCACCGCCGCCGGTAAGGAGTTAAACCTGAGCTCCCACCCTCGCTACCTGGGAGAAGCGAAGGACACTCACCCATCGGTTCACTGCACAGCGAAACATGTCGCGCCGTCTTTCCCCTCCTCGCTCCCCTTCAGCCGCTGAATTCCGGCTTCGCCGCCGCGGCCTCTCGGCGCCCAAACATCACAGCGGCGTTGGCTCGGTTTCCCCCCCTAACCCACCCATCCCCCTCGCCTCCCATCCCCCTCAGGGCGCACGGTTTCCGACAGTCTCCGAACGATTTCCCTTTTAACAATTCCCCACCCCTTCCCAAGGCGCCGCCTTCACTGTATATCTCTCCTCCTCTTCAGAGGTGGAGAGAATGCAGTCAACACAACTCAGCGGGAAGTCACCGTTTTTCACTGACTCTCCATCTGTTCCCTCTCCCGCCTACCAAACGCTCTCGCGCAACTGCCGTTACCCTGAACCGCCCTTTTTACCTTCACGCCACTACGCATGCACTTCCCCCAATGCATCCTGGGAGCTGTAGTTCTTCGCCTGCAGTTGGAAACTACAAATTACTCCCAGCGTTCAGTGCTGGATCTTTAAAGCACCATGTGTCCCTTCCTCACCCACAATACTGTGATTTTGGATTAGGGGTGCTGGAAGAGCACAGCAGTTCAGGCAGCATCCGAGGTGCAGCAAAATCGACGTTTCTGGTAAAAGCCCTTCACCAGGAGTACTGTGACGCGGGGGTAATGTTCCTCCTTCTGAGTCAGAAGACATGGGTTCAAGTTTACGGCAGGCAATGGACTTGTGGTATTGGCAGTGGATTGTTCACCAACACATTCCACCCTGACCTTAAATTTACCTGGACCATCTCTGACACCTCGCTCCCCTTCCTGGACCTCTCCATCTCCATTAATGATGACCGACTTAACACTGACATTTTTTACAAACCCACCGACTCCCACAGCTACCTGGATTACACCTCTTCCCACCCTATCTCTTGCAAAAATGCCATCCCATATTCCCAATTTCTCCGCCTCCAGGAGGACCAGTTCCACCATAGAACACACCAGATGGCCTCCTTCTTTAGAGACCGCAATTTCCCTTCACACGTGGTTAAAGATGCCCTCCAACGCATCTCGTCCACATCCCGCACCTCTGCCCTCAGACCCCACCCCTCCAACCGTAACAAGGACAGAACGCCCCTGGTGCTCACCTTCCACCCTACAAACCTTCGCATAAACCAAATCATCCGCCGACATTTCCGCCACCTCCAAAAAGACCCCACCACCAGGGATATATATCCCTCCCCACCCCTTTCCGCCTTCCGCAAAGACCGTTCCCTCTGCGACTACCTGGTCAGGTCCACACCCCCCTACGACCCACCCTCCCATTCTGGCACTTTCCCCTGCCACCGCAGGAACTGTAAAACCTGTGCCCACACCTCCTCCCTCACCTGTATCCAAGGCCCTAAAGGAGCCTTCCACATCCATCAAAGTTTTACCTGCATATCCACTAATATCATTTATTGTATCCGTTGCTCCCGATGTGGTCTCCTCTACATTGGGGAGAATAGGCGCCTCCTAGCAGAGCGCTTTAGGGAACATCTCCGAACATCAACCAAACCGCCCCGTGGCCCAACATTTCAACTCCCCCTCCCACTCTGCCGAGGACATGGAGGTCCTGGGCCTCCTTCACCGCCGCTCTCTCACCACCAGACGCCTGGAGGAAGAACACCTCATCTTCCGCCTCGGAACACTTCAACCCCAGGGCATCAATGTGGACTTCAACAGCTTCCTCATTTCCCCTTCCCCCACCTCATCCTAGTTTCAAACTTCCAGCACAGCACTGTCTCCTTGACTTGTCCGGACTTGTCCGACCTGCCTATCTTCTTTTCCACCTATCCACTCCACCCTCTCCTCCTTGACCTATCACCTTCATCTCCTCCCCCACTCACCCATTGTACTCTATGCTACTCTCTCCCCACCCCCACCCTCCTCTAGCTTATCTCTCCACGCTTCAGGCTCACTGCCTTTATTCCTGATGAAGGGCTTTTGCCCGAAATGTCGATTTCGCTGCTCGTTGGATGCTGCCTGAACTGCTGTGCTCTTCCAGCACCACTAATGCAGTATTTGGTTTTCAGCATCTGCAGTCATTGTTTTTACCTTGAACTGGCTTTTGCCCGAAACGTTGATTTCGCTGCTCGTTGGATGCTGCCTGAACTGCTGTGCTCTTCCAGCACCACTAATCCAGTATTTGGTTTTCAGCATCTGCAGTCATTGTTTTTACATTGTTTTTACCATGTTAAACCAGAGGCCTATCAATGTTCTGGGTACTAGGGATCAAATGTGACGATGTCAATTTGGATTTTAAAAAGAATTGGAATTAAAAGTCAAATGATGACCCAGAAACTGTTTTTGTTGAAATAAAATCTGGGTGACTAATGTTCTTTTAAGGAAACAAATTGTTGTCCTTATCTGTTTGGCCTACATGTAACTCCAGACCCACACCAATGTGGTTGTTTCTTAACGGCCCTCTGGCAATTAGTGATGGGGAATAATTGCTGACTTTCTCGTCCTGTGAATGAATTTTAAGGAGTCTCACCTGTTGCAGAAGTGTTGATTGGTAAATATTTATATTTACCTTGCTTGGGTATTGTGCTTCCAAAGACTTGGATTCAAATCAGAACTGAAAGGGACAAAGGCAGGGTCATTAGCTGAGATAGATTTTTAATCACTAAGGGAACCAAGGATTATGTTGAAAAGACAGCAAAGTGGAGTTGAAGAGTATCAGCTCAGATGTGATCTCATTCATTGGATGACAGAGAAAACCTGATGGACTAATTGGCCTATTTCTGTTGCTACATTTTACAAAATATGATGTGCAGATGCCAGTGTTGGGATAGACTAAGTTTCTTACAGGATAGTTATCCCTCAAAACTTTTGTTTAATATACATTAAAATACTGGTATCCCCACGGTTACATATCACTAGTGGCGCAGGTATCCCAAATGATGAGTAGGACTGAAAGATTCTCTTCAAGCTATTTTTTTTCTTATTCATAAAACTATTCAAAATGGTGCTTGATCGTGGCAATATTGGAAAAGCTTTTCACTATGCTGTTTTTCTCACCGTAAAATGCACATGACAATAAACTCATTCATTCATTCATTCATCCACTTGGAGTGGCTGTTGACAGATTTGGGCACTACAAATTAGGAAGAACATATTAGTCTTGGAGGGAGTACGACTTTGCAAGAATGATACCTGGACTTCAGGGCTTAAGTTATGAAAAAAGACTATAAAAAAAGGCCAGTCTTCCCTACAAATTAAAAGGCTAGGCAGTGATCTGAAATAAATCTTCGTGATATTTACAGGAAAAGACAGGATAGATAAATCTACTGGCTAGGATTCTAGAACTAGGGGAGATAGTCTGGGAATTGGAGTCAGACTGTTCAGGAGAGATATTAAGAAGCATCTCGACACAGAGTGGTTGATGTTTGGAACTCTCTTCCACAAATGTAAGAACAACATAAGAACTAGGAGCAGAAGTAGACTGTCTAGCCCTTCGAGCCTGCTCCGCCATTCGAAAGATCATGACTGATCTTTTCATGGACTCAGATCCACCTACCCATGCTCTCACCATATCCCTTAATTCCTTTATTTTTCAAAATAATTTTCTTTGGTAAGCTTTAAAAATGTTTACTGAAGTAGCGTCAACTACTTCCCTGGGCAAGGAATTCCATAGATTAACAACCCACTGGGTGAAGTTCCTTCTTAATTCAGTCCTAAATCTGATCCTTCTAAACTTGAGGCTATACCCTTTTGTCCTAGCTTCACCTGCCAGTGGAAACATTCATATGTTTCTATAAATCCCCCCTCATTCTTCTGAATTCCAATGAATATAATCCCAATCTACTCAGTTTCTCCTCATAAACTAAGCCCCTCAACTCTCGAATGGATCTAGTAAACCTCCTCTGCACCCCCTCCAGTGCATGTACATCCTTTCCCAAGTAAGAAGACCAAAACTGCACACAGTACTCCAAGTGTGGCCTCACCAGAACCTTGAACAGCTACAATATGGGTGGCACAGTGGTTAGCACTGCTGCCTCTCAGCGCCAGAGACCCGGGTTCAATTCCCGCCTCAGGTGACTGACTGTGTGGAGTTTGCATATTCTCCCTGTGTCTGCGTGGGTTTCCTCCCACAGTCCAGGTTAGGTGAATTGGCCATGCTAAATTGCCCGTAGAGTTAGGTGAAGGGGTAAATGTAGGAGAATGGGTTGGTATGGACTTGGGCCGATGAGCCTGTTTCCACACTGTAAGTAATCTAATCAATATTACTCTCTGCTTTTAAACTCAATCCCTTTAGCAATGAAGGACAAAATTCCATTTGCCTTCCTCATCACTTGTTGTTTCTGCAGACCAACCTTCTGTGATTCATGTACAAGGACACCCAGGTCCCTCTGCATAGCAGCATGTTACAACTTTTTGCCATTCAAGTAACAATCTTTTTTACTGTTGCTCCTACCAAAATGTATGTCTTCACATTGATGAATATTGTTTTCCATCTGCCAAACCTTTGCACACTCACTCAATGTATCTGTGTTCTTCTGCAAAGTTTTATAGTCCTCTGCACACTTTGCTTTGCCACTCATCTTCGTGTCATCTGCAAACTTTGGCACCCTACACATGGTCCTCAACTCCAAATCATTGTAAATAATTGCGGTCAGAACACCAATTCCTGAGGCAACCACTAGTCACTCATTACCAGCCAGGATTGCACTCATTTATCCCTGCGCTTTGCTTCTTGTCAGTCAACCAATCCTCTATCCATGCCAATACATTATCAGTAACACCATGCAACCTTATCTTATGCAGCAGCCTCTTGTGCGACACTTTGTCAAAGGCCTTTTTGAAATCTAGGTACACCACATCCACTGGGTCCCCATTGTCCACCTTGCTCATAATGCCTTCATTGAATTCTAAAAGATTTGTCAATCAGGACCTGCCCTTTATGAATCCATGCTGCGTCTGTCCAGCTAGACAATTTCTATCAAGATGCCCTGCTATTTCTTCCTTGATAATAGACTCAAGCAGTTTCCCCACTACAGACATTGAGCTAACTGCTCTATAATTCCCCATCTTTTGTCTACCTCCCTTTTTAAACAGTGGCATCACATTACCCATTTTCCAGTCTCCTGGAACTGCCCCAGAGTCCAGTAAATTTTGGAAAATTATCGTCAGTGCACCTGATATTTCTCCCAACATCTCTTTTAGTACCTTAGGATGCATTCCATCAGGGTCAGGAGACTTATCTATCCTTAGCTCCATTAGCTTGCCAAACACTAGCTCTTGGAATAATGATTGTTTCCAGGTCCTCACCTACCTTCATCTCTTTGACAATTACTGGCATGTGTTTTCAGTTAAAAATCACACAACACCAGATTATAGTCCAACAGATTTAATTGGAAGCACTAGCTTTCGGAGCGCCGCTCCTTCATCAGACACCGGCATCTCCAAATCATGGCATATGTTTTGGCTTTCATTAACAGGGGGATTGAGTTTAAGAGCCGCAAGGTTTTGCTGCAGCTCTACAAGACCCCGGTACACACTTGTGTCCAGTTCTGGTCGCCCTATTATAGGAGAGATATGAAGGCTCTAGAGAGGGTGCAAAGAGGGTTTACCAGGATGATGCCTGGACTGGAGGGCTTGTCTTACGAAGAGAGGTTGACTAAGCTTGGACTTTTCTCTCTGGAGAGAATGAGGAAGACAGGTGATCTGATCGAGGTATACAAGATAATGAGAGGCTTCGATAGAGTCAATAGTCAGAGACTTTTCCCCAAGGCAAGATTGACTGGCACAAGTGGTCATCATTTTAAGGTATTAGGGGGAAGATATAGAGGAGATGTCAGAGGTAGGTTCTTTACGCAGAGAGTTGTGAATGCATGGAGTGCATTGCCAGTGATGGTGACGGAAGCAGAGTCATTAGGGACATTTAAGAGACTGCTGGACATGCACATGGACAGCAGTGAATTTAGAGGTGCTAGGTTAGGTTATTTTATTTTAGTTTAGGAATAGTACTCGGCACAACATCGTGGGCTGAAGGGCTTATTCTGTGCTGTACTTTTCTCTGTTATTAGTGTCCTCCACTGTGAAGACCAATACAAAATACCTGTTCAATGTCTCGCCCATTTCATCATATCCCATAACTAAATGCCCCTTCCCATTCTCTCAAGGACCAATATTTATTTTAGCCACTATTTTTCTTTGAAAATATTTGCTATCTGTCTTTATATTCTATGCTGGTTTATTCTCATGTTCTATCTTACTTTTCTTTATAGCTCTTTTTGTGGCTTTCTCTTCACTTTTAAAGCTTTCCCACTCTTCTCGTTTCATACTGTTTTTGGCCACTTCGTATGCTTTCTCTTTCAATTTGATAGCCTCCCTCATTTCCTTAGACACTCATGGCAGATTACCCCTTTTCTTACAGTCCTTCCTTTTCACTAGAATATACTTTTGCTGAACACTTTGAAAAATTTCTTTGGAAGTCCTCCACTGCTCATCAACCGTCCCACCATAAAATCTTTGTTTCCAATCTACTTTAGCCAGGTTCTCCCTCATTCTAATATTGTTCAAGCACAGGACCCTGGCATTGGATTTTATCTTCACACTCTCCATCTGTATTGTAAGTTCAACCATACTGTGATCACTCCTAAGAGGATCCCTAACTATGAGATTATTCCTGACTCATTACACAGGACCACATCTAGGATAGCTTACTCCCTCGTCAGTTCCATTACATACTGTTCAGGAAAAGTATCACGGATACATTCAACAAACTCCTCCTTTGGACTATCCTGATTGAGCTGGTTCGACCAATCTACATGTAGATTAAAATCCCCCATGATAATAGCCATACCATTTTTACAGCCATTATTTATTTCTTTGTTTATTGCCTGCTTGAATGTGATGTTATTATTTAGTGGCCTATAGATTACACCTATCAGTGACTTTTTCTTCTTAGAATTTCTAATTTCCACCCAATTGGATTCAACCTCATTCTCAATAGAACCTATATCATCTTTTAGCATTGCCCTAATGTCGTCCTTGAATATCAGAGTAACACCACCCCCCCTTACTTTCCTTTTTGTCCTTCCGAATAGTCTGGTACCCCTGGATATTTAACTCCCAGTAGTGACCAGCTTGTAACCATGTCTACGTAATGGCTACCAAATCATATTCATTTGTGATCATTTGTGCCATTAACTAATTGATCTTGTTATGAATGCTATGAGCATTCATGTAAAGTGCATTTCTGCTAGCTTTCTTACCCGCATGATTTCCAACATCTCTAATAATACTTCCAGAGTTATCCTTCCTTTTTGTTTCTTTCATAGTCTGCTTTGAACTTAAACCCTCCTGCACACATGCTAACCTGCTGCTTACCTTTTTATTTATCATCATACTTCCTGTCATTTTCCCTTTCTCTTACCAAACAGCAGTGGATGGAGTATTATTTGTTAATTTTAAATATGTGATAGATAAACTTTAGTTAAGCAAAGTTATTAAGGTATATAGGCCAAAGGCAAGTATATTAAGTTAGGTCACAGATCACCTATAATCTCATTGAATGGTGGAGCAAGCTCGAGTACCTGAATAACCTTATTCCTTATAATTCTTTTGACAATGCCCTAAAATTAGTGCCCTGTGCTTGTCCACCAATTTCTCTGTATGTACAGATGTTACTGGGACATGAGTTTGTAAGCACAGTTCCACACTCAAGCAAGGAAGTATAGATGTTTTCTACTCAACCTGTTAAGAAAAGCATTTATACACCTCTGGAGCATCTGGGACTCCTGGCTTGGAGGTAGGGACATTGACACCACCCCAAATGAGCCTCTGATACCTCAGCCTTGACTGCATTCTCCATGGCAATGCCTTATCCAAATCTGTTTGCCAACAATCAACACGCCTTGCACATGCTGTATAAATTGTTGTTCCTTTTAAAGTTTCATATTGTTGCATCTATCCTGATGAATGTATAGAAGTTGAGAGATCATGTTGCAGGTGTATGGGAGATTGGTTCGGCCACTTTTGGAGTACAGGTAGTTTTCCAAAAATGCTGTAGTTGTGTTCCAGCAAAACCTTGCTGAATAGAAAATAATTTGATATACCCTTTTGGAAAAGTGGTGTTGGAACAGGCCAGCAAAAGTCACTCACGATCGCTCAAAAATCACCCAAAATCTAACACAAAGTATAGCACAGCCTGAATGAAGGTATAAATCATATTTATCAACAAAATAAAAGTAAATTTAACATTGTACATGTTAAAAATATTGTTAATGCAGGAACAGAGGTGCATAAGGTAGACTCCTGTTAAGCAAGCTATACCACATATTCTTTCCTTATGCTCACAACACTTTACAATATCTAGTTTCTCTTCCATTGTTATCGCTTTTCTTTTGCATTCACCAGCCGCAATTTTATCACCAGGGCACTTCTTACCAATGGTCTTGTCGCTATGTCCCTCCATTTTTTTAAAAAATAGGATAATCTAGGAGTAGTGTACCTTTAACAGGAAGCTGCTCAATGTATCTCCCTCAGAAAGCTGCTCTCTTTACAGTACCTCTCACAAAAAAAACTGCTCTGTCAACAGCTGACATTGGTACATGCACTGGTCAGCACAAAGACAGGCATTGACATTGGCATATGCGCAGAACAATGTATGCAAAATGATCTCCACTAGAATAGCGCTATTGCTAACAGAGGTAAGCGTTCTCAAAACTCTCTTTTCCTAATTCCTCAGTGACATTAAAAGCAAATCGTGCTGTTGGAATGCACGTTATCTGGGAACTACCTGTCCTGCGTACAATTCTGGTCTTCCTGTTATAGGAGAGATGTTGTGAAACTTGTAAGGGTTCAGAAAAGATTTACAAGGATGTTGTCAGGGTTGGAGGGATTGAGCTATAGGGAGAGACTGAATAGGCTGGGGCTATTTTCCCTGGAGCGTTGGAGGCTGAAGGGTGACTTTATCGAGGTTTATAAAATCATGCGGGGCATGAATAGGGTGAATAGACAAGGATTTTTCCTCAGGGTCAGGGAGTCTAAAACTAGAGACCATAGGTTGAAAATGAAAAGGGAAAGAATTCAAAGGGAGCTAAGGGGCAATTTTTTAATGCAGAGTGTGGTGCGTGTATAGAATGAGCTACCAGAGGAAGTGGTGGAGGCTGGTACATTTGCAACATTTAAAAGACATCACGATGGGTATATGAATAGAAAGGGTTAGACACATATGGACCAAATGGGAGTAGATTAATTTAGGATATTTGGTTAGCATGGACAAGTTGGACTGAAGGGTTTGTTTACATGCTATGCAGCTCTATGACTCAGTGACTCTATGAATGCAAAGCAGAAAGTTCAATAGCATCTCTCTTTTTTGTGCAAAACTAAAATCTGTTTTCCAAAGTGAATGACTAAAATATAGAATGTGCTCCCTGCAAGAGTGTGTTGTGTCCAATTCAATTGTGCATTCAAAAGAAAATTGAATCATTAGCTGAAGAGGAAAATAAATACTACAGGGCCACAGAGAAGGATTAGGGGAATGATAGCATAATTGCTATAGTGGCGAGTCAGGCTGACTTGTCAGGCCAATGCCTTCTTCTGGGCCTTGACTCATGAGTGATGCTATGATTCTATTCAGTGCACTGTGGTTCTCTTAAATAGGCAATTGTTCCTATTACTGTATCATTCTTTATGCTGAATTCCATTCCACTGCAACCAAACATTCCCAAGCTAGCCAGAATAGTAATGCTATTCTAAATGACCACTTTCTTTCAACCTTTCCTTTACTGATCTTCAGAAATATTCCACCTGCGTTGACTTCAAAATGCTAATCTTGATTATTAATATTCTTCTTGATTAACGGACTTTCACTTTTCCATTGGTGAAATCTGCAACCAAAAATGTCCTGGGCCACAACGTTTTCCCCAAGTTAACTTTCATATTCGTAGTTAAAGATTTCATGCTGTGTGTTTATTTACTTTGAAATTCTATTCCTTAATCATTTGTTCTGATGTATTATAGCTATGATTATACTTCAAGGGTTGTTCACTCGTTTTAGAATGTCCTGAACATGTGAATGTTGCTGACCACATTATTTTATCTGTACTTGTTACTTTTATTCCTTGTAACCATTGTTCCCTTTTTTGAAATATTTTCAACATTGTTCTATTATTAAAGGCACTAAATAAGTATATATTATTCTACAATATGCACTGATATACATTGAATTGGTTGCTGTTCCATTTGACTATATGTTTATTTTCGATATTATTGGCTCACTGTGGCTGCAAATTTGTACTGTCTAGAGGATGCACTGCAGTAATTTACCAAGATTATTTCAATAGCACCACCATGATTTGAATTCTTTGCTGCTGAAGAAGACAGTGAAATAATGTCAGGGAAGTTTCCTCTCCATCAGGATATCACCTTGATCTGGACATATAGTTCTGGATGTAGGTTTGCTCGCTGAGCTGGAAGGTTTATTTCCAGATGTTTTGTCACCGTACTAGGTAACATCTTCAGTGGGCTGCAGGCGAAGCGCTACTGATAATTCCTACTTTCTATTTATATGTTTGGGTTTCTTTGGGTTTTATCACCCAAAGAAACCCAGACAAAATGTCTGAAAATGAACCTTCTAGCTCAGCGAGCAAACCTACATCCAGAACCTCAACCTAAGCTACAATTTTTCTCAAAACTCGCTACACATATAGTGTATTTCTGCTATTCACTATCCAGTTCTCAGATTTTTGCATCTAACAGCCAGGTGGACATATTATTAATGTAAGGACTACAATAGTTGAAGGTGAAGGCTCATCAGCAAAACTGCAGAGCAATTGGGATTGGGCAAACATTGCAGCACAGCCATTGAATGCTCTCATTGACCACAGCAATGGGAACAAAATGAAAATTATCTAGCTTCAATGATAGAATCTCATGAATGAAAAAAAATTGCAGAAAGAACTGTGAATTTTATATTATTTTCAGTTAAGAAGCATATGTAAAATAATTGTCACTCGTGCATTATTAGGTTTGATACTTAAATTACATGTACATGGCTCAGAATTTCTCCAACATAATATACATAATTATTTAATAAAAGGCTTTTAACTTGTAATTTGGCACAACTTTAAATGCAGAATTGCTTTTCATGGAATTGTACATGAGCACAAGGGTTGACAACACAATGTTAGTAGCCATTTGGTCATGCAGAACTTGAATATTGCTGAAAAAATACACATCTTGTTGAGGCTTTTAATCTTATATTCATTGTGACATTCATAAGATTATCAATGTAAAGGGAACAACATTTTATGCTGCATGAGAAGCGCTGATTTTTGAAACGTGGATTCTGATTGGTAGAGGCATGCGAATATGCTTTTTCTGTCTGCAAAGAACAGGGCCTGTGTATTAATGTTTGTAGTTTCCAGTACACCACACAATGAACTCAACTAGCAAGGCTGCTGGTTACATGTATTTCCAGATCTCTGGTTCTATTATGAAGAAATCACAGAAGTGTTACATACAGAAGGAGGCCATCTGGCCCATCTGTACACTGGCCCGTTAAATGAGCATCGTTAGCTAGTGACAACTTCCTGTTTTATCCCCATAGCCTTGCACATTATTTTTATCCGAGTAAGCATCCAATGCTAATTTGAATGCCTGAATTGAGACTGCCTTCACTTCACTTCCAGGCTGTGCAGTGCAGGCCTGAACTACTCGCTGAGTGAAAAGAGTTTTAGCTTACTTCACCCCTTCTTCTTTTGCAGATCACTTTAAATATAAATTCAAGTTGCACACTGCCTACATTGTTTCCTGTGTAAGTATTGTTTCTGGAGTGAGGTCAATGTGTTTGCTTACCAAAATTAGTATGTTCAGAACCTGGAGCACTGTCAAAATGCATGCTTCGGCATGTCTGCTCCATTGTTTCTCTTAACTTTAGATCAACTATTGAGATCATAACTTGTATTGTTTGTTGTAAGATGTAATATATTCAGCAAAAAAAAACTCATCCTTGAACAGATGAACCGAGTGAGCTCATGTATGTTAAGACCATTTCTTGTCATATAAGAAAGCCAGTCCTCACTTTGATTGGAAGTCTATTTCAATTCATTTTAGGGCAGGTCATCATAATGAAGGGGGAAGGTGTTTGAAATGCATTAAGGTAGACAAGTAACCAGGGTCAAATGGGATCTATCCCAGGATATTGTGGGAGGCAAGAGAGAAAATAGCTAGGGCCTATACAGATATCTTTGCACCTCTTTGGCCACAGGAAAGGTTCCAGAGGACTGGGGAATGGCAAATGTTGTTCCTTTGTTTAAGAAGGGAAACAGAGATAATTTAATTAATTACTAGCAGGTAAGCCTGACATCAGTGAAGGAGGGGATGCTGAAGGAGACAGGATTATTCACATTTGGAAGTGAATTGACTTGTTAGTGATAGGTAGCATGGGTTTTTGTGGGGAAGGTCACATTTCACCAACTTGATTGAGTGTTTGAGAAGGTGATAAGAATGATTGATGAAGGAAGAGCAGCAAATGTTGTCTACATAGACTTTAGTAAAGCATTTAATAAGGTACCTCATGGCAGGCTGGTACAAAAGGTTAAATCTCATGAGATCTAGAGTTTGCAGGCTAAATGGATACTGAACTAGCTTGGTCATGGTCACTATCAGTGGAAGGATGCTTTTTGAAATGGAGAACAGTATGTAATGGTGGTTCGCAAAGATTAGTGCTGCGACCTTTGTTGTTTGTATCATATATACATGATCTGGAGAAAAATATAGGTGGCCTGATTAGTAAGTTTGTGGATGACACCAAAATTGGTGGAGTTGCAGATTGTGAAGAGGATTGTCAGAAGATACAGTAGGATATAGATAGATTGCAGATTTGGGCAGAAAATGGCAGATTGAGTTTAATCCAGACAAATGAGAGGTGATGCATTGTGGATGATCAAATTCAGATGTGAATTATACAATAAATGAGAGAATTCTTAGGAACATTGACACACGGAGGGATCTGGCATTACAGGTTCACAGATCCCTGAAATTGGCAACACAGGTGATAAGAGGGTCAAGAAGGCATGCAGCATGCTTGCCTTCATGGGCTGCGGCATCACATATTAAAGTTGAAAAGTTATCTTACAGCTGTATTAAACTTTAGTTAGGCCACATTTGGAACATTGTGTGCAGTTCTGGTTGCCACATACCAGAAGAATGTAGATGCTTTGGAGAGGGTGCAGAGAAGATTTACCAGTGTGTTGCCTGGTCTGGAGAATTTTAAATATGAGGAGAGGTTAAATAAACTCAGATTGTTTTCACTGGATAGATGGAGGCTGAGGAGCGACCTGATAGAGATCTACAAAATTATGAGAGGCAGATAGGGTGGCTAGTCAAAGACTTTATCCTAGGATGAAAAGGTCAACTACAAGAGGACCCAGGTTCAAGGTGGGGGAAAGTTTAGGGAAGAAGGCCTGGGAAAGAATTTCACACACAGAAGGTGTTGGGTATGTGGAATGCATTGCCAGTGGTGATGGTGGAAGCAGGCACTTTAGCAATGTTTAAGGCGAATCTTGATAGGCACAAGAATGGGAGGTGAACACAAGGATAGAAACTGTGTATGGACAATAAGTAGCAGACCTAAAGAAGGACTAGGAATTGCCACAAACTTGTTGGGTGGAAGGACCTATTTCTGTGCTATATTGTATCATATTGTTTAACTTGAAATCTGATTCACAGTTCATTCTACTTCTCTACCCCTTGGTTGTGGCAGACCTATCAGCTATCTTGTTTCCACACTATTGAACATTTCCAAAGCCCTTGTGTTTCCCTATTTCTCCCAACATCAACATTTTCTTAATACCAATCACTATGATGCACTTTCAATCAATGGCATTGTTTTGAAGAAGAGCTGAGGATTAATCGTGATGCCTTGGTCAATTTTATCCTTCCATCAAAATAACAAAGTCTCCATTCTGAAGAAGAATCACTGAATCCGAAACATTAACTCTGAATTCTGTCCTCAAATGCTGCCTGATCTGGTAAGTTTTTTCCAGCAATTCATTTTTTTTACACTTAAAGAATGTGATGCCAATAACTTTCAGCATGAGCAGCATCTTATGTACTGAATTGCATGAAGAATCTAATGAGGCCTAATTCAATATCATGAGCATCTCTTCTGCGCGTGCTGAGTGGTGAGGTGAGTTTCTTATGAGGTGGTAGTGCCCTACCAATTAAGAAGGATTGTAACTCATCAAATTCCTTGTTAATGATACAACTCACTTCATTAATATTCAGCTGCCCATTTTCCCAAATGAGCCAGAGGAGTTAGATGCTGAGAATTCTTGACATGGAAATCAAAGTAGGTCCCTGGCAACTTAAGTTGATTGTTAGCTGTGAACAGCTTCCACATTGCTCAGCAGCAAATCGCATCTCAGGGTAAAATCCATTGGAATAAGCCGCTGGCATCTTCAGTCAAGGACATTGGCTTCCAACAAACTTCCAACCCTTCATAATTCTCAAGGCATCTCTCCGATTCACTTGAAGGATGCTTAGAAAACATAGATCTGCATTTAAAAGCATACCACAAGCATAGAAAGGCTACAGCAGGAACACTTCGTGCAGAAGGACAGACATACAGCTCATGGATTGGACCAGACTGCATCTCAAGACTGCTCCCTTGTTCTCTTGGTGCGTATTCAATAAGCACCTTCCTGCATGTGCACAATAGCAACTCCTTGCTGTGCCAATTAGCTCAGATACACACTCAGGTATGCTAATATTTGGGTGGATGACTGTTGAGTCACAAGTTGTTCTGGGAACGTGTATGGAAAAATGTGAGATTCACACTACAGGGCAGGTATTTATTGAGGTGAACTTGGTGAGGTACAGTGAGAAATCTCACTAGGTTTTGCAGTGAATGAGCTTTGAAAAGACTTGATACAATTTGTGTTACACCAAAAAAGTCCAGATCTCTCTTTAACTTTGTACCTGGTTGTGCATGCATGCTTGTATATTTACATATGTGTAAATGAGACCCTACAGGGCTATACAAAGGCTTGAGCTTGCATTTTCATAATTTTTCCTCATAGTTAGCAGTGTAATAAATATGTATTACAAATCACATACAAATATAAATTGCTGAAGAAACTCAGCAGGTTTACCAGTGTCTGAGGAGATAATGTAGAATTTTGAGTTCAGAGCTTCTTTGTTTTATATTATTGTCATTTTTGAAATTTGGATTTTTAAAACCGAGGCAGATAGATTTTGGTTTCAGTTCTGTAAAGGGTAACTTTTTTTTAAAGGTCGGGGACAATTATCTTAGACTTTGATTTCAGATCAAAAGAATCAGGTTTTCAGTTCAGGAAAACAGTAATCCTAGAAAATGGGTTTAGTTTATGAAGTTTCCAAGCTGTGAAGGTTTGTCAGAGCCTTGCAGTGAATAAGTTTTCAATTCACATTTCGCCAAAAACTCCAGCTCTATCACTTGGCCAACAGTCCAAAAAGGAGATCTGGAAAGAAGTCCAGAAGGAAAACTGGACAGAATTAGTTTTGTAAGAAGTTAGGCAGTTGAGATAGGAATGATATTCCACTGGGAATTGAGTACCCATTGCAGACATTGCTGTTTACAAAGACATATTGATAGGTTAAGTAAATGGCCAGAAAGTTTGCAAAGGGAGTATAACATGAAAAAAATGTGAAGTTGTTAATTTTAGAAGAGAGAACAAAAGAACAGAGTGTCATTTAAGTGGAGAAAAAACTGCAGAAAGCTTTAACAGAAAGGGACTTGCACACAAAACAGACAGCCAATATACAGGTGCAACAGGTAATCAGGAAGGCTCATGGAATGTTGGCCCTTATTTCAAGTGGTTTGGAGTATAAGAGTAGGGAAGTCTGACTGCAACTGTACAAGGTGTTGGTGAGACCATGGCTGGAGTACTGTGACCAGTTTTCCTCGTTTTAAAGGAATGATATTTCATTGGAGGCAGTTCAGAAAAGGTTCAATTGGAAAATCTTCAATAAATAGGGATTGTCTTGTGAAGAAAGATTAAATAGGTTGGGATTATACTTTTTGGAATTTAGAAGAATAAGAGGTGATCTCTTTGGAACATATAATATTCTTAAGGGGCTTGACAAGGTCAATGCTGAGAGGACGTTTTCCCTCATGGGAGTGGCTAGGACCAGAGGGCATAGTTTCAGAATTAAGGGGCACCAATTTAGGACTGATAAAGGTTGAATTTCTTCTTTCTGAGGGTTGTGAGTCTTTGGAATGCTTTGCCATGGAGAGCTATGGGAGTAGAGTCCTTGTGTATATTTAAGGCTGAGATAGAAAGATTCTTGATAAGTCAGAAATCAAGGGTTATCGGGAAAATACAGGAAAGTGGAAGTAAGGAATGTTGGATTAGCCATGATCTTCTTGAATGGCAGAGCAGGCTTGAGGAACCAAATGGCCTCCTCATGTTCATATTTATTTTCTGGTATTATCATCTGATGGAAACAGATTGAAATTTTGTTTTGCTGCTTATATTAATATCTTTATGAATTTTCACAGACATAAACATTTGTTAAAAAATCAGTTGTAGCCTCTTGTGAATATGTCTCAATGTATGAATGCATTATGTAATCAATTACAACCAATTAAACATTTCACTCTGGAACCTGACTTACCCTGTACTATCATCGGTTCGGATTATAACAACAAATAGTAAAATTGCTCTTCCTTTCCGTCAAGAAAACCTTTTGATTGGTTCCTTGCTGCTTATGATAAAACTTAGTTAACTACATATTAATTGGCAAAAGATATAGCCTCATTCTAAAAAACCTTACACCTTTGTTGTGATCAATCACAAAAGTCGAAAGAAGAGAGTGAGTTTACTCCTTCTCACCAACAATATCAAAAGTAATTTGAAGTTCAGAATATATTTGGCATGACAGCGATGATGCGACAACCGTACTGTGGTTGGCTGAGCGCGCGTTATAGACAGAGCTAAGTGATGCCAAAGCCAATTAATCGGATCAAACTTCTGCAGTTCTGTTAAATCCTGTTGTGAATATTGATGAATAATCAACAATCAAACAGCTCCATGAACATTTGCAATGAAGGCAGAGCCCAACACCTTAAAGCAAAAGGCAAGGGTAAAGCATTTTCAACAATTTCCAACCAGAAATGTCAAGAGGCTCATTTATCACCAGGGCAGCACAGTGACACAGTGGTTAGCACCGCTGCCTCACAGCACCAAGATCCCAGGTTCGATTCCACCCTTGGGTGACTGTCTGTGTGGAGTTTGCAAATTCTCCCCGTGTCTGCGTGGGTTTCGTCTGGGTGCTCTGGTTTCCTCCCTCTGTCACAAAGATATGCAGGGTAGGTGAATTGGTCATGCTAAATTGCCCATTGTGTTAGGTGCATCGTTCAGAGGGGAAACGGGTCTGGGTGGGTTGCTCTTCGGAGGGTCTTTGTGGACTAGTTGGGCCGAAGGGCCTGTTTCCGCACTGTAGGGAATCTAATCTTATCCCAAAATCACTAGCTATATAATTAAGACTCTTTAGCCAATTTGATTCACTTCACATGACATCAAAAAACAGTTGAATGCACTGGATGATGCATAGTTTATGGAATGAGACAACATACCAACAACAATACTGAAGACTCGTGCTCAGAATTGACCATGCTCCTTGCCAAATTGTTCCAGTACCCGTCCAGCATAAAAAACTACCAAAAAAGTAGGACATTGCCCAGATTGTCATTCCCCAGAAAATCTAATGGATTAGATTAGATTAGGATATCTGGTCGGCATGGACAAATTGGTCCGAAGGGTCTATTTCTATGCTATAAATCTCCATGACTCTTTGACTCTGTATGTTGGCTGCCAAATGTCTGCTTTTCTGAATTGTAAAAACTATCATTTTATTTCCTAATTTTGATTATGGACTGAAATGGAAATAAATAAGTATTTTAAAACTAAGTATTATAGAAGGAATTGCCGCACTTAGAGTCGTATGTAAAAACAAATTAGTGAAACTTATTGTCTGTGGTATATACACTGCTGCCTAGTTCAACCAGTTGGGAAATCTGTACGTAGATGGCCGGGATCAGGGGGTGTATGCAGAGTGAGACCTCATTAGTAACAAGTTGCTGAAGCTGACATCCATTGTTGGAGTTTAGGAAGCCTGCTGACTTCTATTGATCTTGAAACTGTGGCAGCTGCGCTCTGGGCCTCCGGGCAGGTGCCTTCTGAGAATCTTCTGCACAGGTGCAGGCACACTTTCCTTCACTTTGGGTGCTTGAGGCAGTGTAATCACTGACAGAGGGAAGGAGAGGGGGCAGTGAACCTCTGGAGTGTCCTGAAAAGCATTTTCTGGGATACCCTAGGAATAGAGGCCAATCAACTGCCTTCCAAGTCTTTCCTTCAGCCCATGACACCCATGTTTTCTGTGTCTGTTTTATATCTGTCTGTATTTATATGTTGGGGTAAGTTTACCTAGTTATAAGTTATATACTCCAGTTATAAGTAGCAATATTGAAGTTTGCCTGCTATGACCGGTTGTGGGTACCTGTGCAGTGACAGAGCTAGTACAAATGATATCCCACTGGAGTGTGAGCTGGCAGAGAGAAGTTGGAGCCACTTACCCATGTGGAGCATAGAAAGTCTTTCAGTTTCTTCCAGTAACACAGCCGGTTGCACTAGTAAAGGCTGGTGGAACTGACTTTTGCAGCTACCTCACAGCAGGCTGGACAGGTTTGATGGGAGGACCTCCTAGTGCTAACCCTGAGGAAAAGGACCTCCCTCTTTCACTTACTCTTTTCAGCAACACGTGGAAGGAGGGATCAATAATAGCACAGGATGAGTTTTTGCTTCTTGGGTGACTACTTCAATTTTTAGGGCATTACAGCTGACTGAGTGATAGCTACTGGTCTGTAGTGTGTGAAGTGGTGTCCAGCTGGTCTTTAAACCTGACACAAGAACCTGCAACACCACAAGATCCTGGCAGGACAAGGGCTTCCTGCTTATAGTCCCTACATGATTCATCAAATCATTCAGACAATAAATTGGTGACATAGCTAATGAGGTGAGAAGCATTTATTCGGATGAGATCATTCAACTGGGACCGTAGCAGAAGTGTGCCCTTTAACATACTTGGTGCCATGTATTAACATGGAAATGGAAAATCCTGGGCTTGGTGTTTATCGACAATGAGCCAGGTAGAGGAAGGTAGCAGTGCCATCTTGTGTTTGAAAGAGGTAGGCAAATATTATAAGTTAATATCATTGGCTATTTGAAAGAAGGAAAGAAAGACATTTTTATCATCCCAGCTGATTGTAATGCTGGACAAGTTAGATCTAAGTATGAAAATCTGTCTTGATTAATCATATATTTAACTTTACAGTTGGTTAACATGGTGGTTAGTCACTGAAACATATTCATCCAAACAAAAATTTAAAAAGAAGAAATAAATAAACAAGTGGACCCAGCATGGACTTGAAGTGAGCCTAGCACTTCTGAATTGATGAGGTAGTCCTGGCTTTGACTCATGCCTTCTGTGGCAGACACAAGTTCCCCTATGGAAGCATTGGCAGCGGCTGCATTGGCGAAGTGGGCCCGAAGCAGACTCATGGCAGTATGAAGTTGAGTTTGGGCTGGTGTAGTACCCAGCAGCATCGCTGGTGGCATCGCCAAGGTCCAGCCATGATTTATAGTGGCAAGGGCATTGGTGGAGGTGAGATGGCACCAGAGATTGATGAGTCTTGTTCTAGTTGTGGTGGTGCAGCGAAGAGGTCTCATGAATGGCTGCCAGACCCACGGCTCCTGATGGAGCACTTAACAAGAAGGATTGTAAAGTTGGCACTATTTCTTTTTTTCTTTGTTTGTCTGCTTTTGATCTGGTTTATTTTTAAGGATGGTGGTGGAGAGTAGTTGCACTGTATAACATTTTCACTGTATTAAAGTAAAAAAAATACATGTGACAACACATAAATAAATAACTCTCTCTATGCATACATGTTACAGTAAGAAAGATCTTAACATGAACATTAAAACATAGTTAGTGAGTGACATATATTTGAAGTGCAATCACAGTTATCCAATTTGTACATGTTGGTCCTTGGATAGATATTTGAAAGATACTTCTGCAAGTGCTTCACTCCCTCAATATTACATTTGAAAGGCAAGAGGGATAATCCTGGGTACTACAGACCAATAAGTGTTACGTCTGTTGTGGGCAAATTATGAGAGAGGACTTTTAGAGACTGGATTAGTGATTATTTGGAAAAGCATAGCTTGATTAGAGATAGTCAGCCTGGCTTTGTGAAGGGCAGGTCATGCCTCACAAGCCCCATTGAATTATTTGATGATGTGACAAAACACAGTGATGAAGGTAGAGCAATGGGTGTGTTGTACATGGATTTTAGCTAAACGTTTGATAAGGTTCCCCACAGTAGACTCATTCAGAAAGTAAGGAGGCATAGGATACAGGGAAATCTGTCTGTCTGGATACAGAATTGGCAGGCCCAAGAGAGCCTATATTCGGGTTCTGGGACTTCTGCTCTTTGTGATTTTTATAAATGACTTAGATGAGGAAGTGGAAGGGTGTGTGAGTAAGTTTGCTGATGACTCGAATGTTGGTGGAGTGCTGAATAGTGTGGAGGGCTGTTGTTGCTTGCAACAGGACATTGACAGGATGCAGAGCTAGGTTGATAAGTGGCAGATGGAGTTCAAGCTGGAAAAGTGTGAAGTGATTCATTTTGGAATGTCTAGTTCGAATGCAGAGTACAGGGTTAAAGGCAGGATTCTTGGCAGTGTCAGAGGGTTCTTGGGGTCCATGTCCATAGATCTCTTATAGTTGCCACCCAAGTTGATAGGGCTATTAAGAAGGCATATGGTGTGTTTGCTTTCATTAGCAGGGAGTTTGAGTTTAAGATCCCCGAGGTTATACTGCAGTTCTATAGAGCCCTAGTTAGACCACACTTTGAATATTATGTTCAGTTCGGTTTGCCTCATTATAGAAAGAACGTGGAAGCTATACAGAGGGTGCAGAGGAGATTTACGAGATTGTTGTCTGGATTGGACGGCATGTCTTATGAAGAGAAGTTGAGGGAGCTATGGCTTTTGTCATTAGAGTGAAGAAGGATGAGAGGTGACTTGATTGAGGTGTACAAATTAATGAGAGGCATAGATAGAGTGGATAGCCAAAGACTTTTTCACAGAAAAGCAGAAATGGCTATCATGAGGGGACATAATTATAAGGTGATTGGAGGAAAGTTTAGGGAAGATGTCAGAGGTAGATTCTCTACACAGAGTGATGGGTATGAGGAATGCACTTCAGCGGTGGTAGTAGAGTCAGAAACATTAGTGACATTTAAGCAACTCTTGGATCGGTACGTGGAAGATAGTAGAATGAAGAGTATGTAGGTTAGTTTTATTTTAGAGTAGGATAAAAGGTCGGCACAACATTGAGGGCTGAAGGACCTATACTGTGCTATTATGTTCTATGTTCTGAAGTGAATATTGATTTTGTACTGGAGTGTTAATTGTATATTAATTATATGCAGGTGGTAGGCATTAACTGATGATTCACTTGTGTCCCTATTAATAAACACAGATGGAAATTGTGATAGTTGGGAGAGGAAGGATTTGCTTATTGCATTTCATTCTGTGGACAAAAATATTATAAGACCATAAGACATAGGAGTGGAAGTAAGACCATTCGGCCCATCGAGTCCACTCCGCCATTCAATCATGGCTGCTGGGCACTTCAACTCCACTTACCCGCATTCTTCCCATATCCCTTAATTCCCCGAGACAACAAGAATCTATCAATCTATTGATTTGTAAAAATTAGCTTAATCCAGTAAATGGCTCCAATGGCTCCTCAAAACTTCCATGTTAACCCATACCACCATATGGCACCTTATGAACTTCATGTCAACTCATCTCGCTACCCAAGACTTTTACCCTGCATGACAACTCATGACAACTCATGGGCGGCACGGTGGCACAGTGGTTAGCACTACTGCCTCACAGTGCCTGAGACCCGGGTTCAATTCCCGCCTCAGGTGACTCGCTGTGTGGAGTTTGCACATTTTCCCCGTGTCTGCGTGGGTTTCCTCCGGGTGCTCCGGTTTCCTCCCACAGTCCAAAAATGTGCAGGTTAGGTGAATTGGCCATGCTAAATTGTCCATAGTGTTAGGTGAAGGGGTAAATGTAGGAGAATGGGTCTGGGTGGGCTACGCTTCGGCGGGTCGGTGTGGACTTGTTGGGCCGAAGGGCCTGTTTCCACACTGTCAGTAATCTAATCTAACTATTCTCTGTTGTCAACTCTCAGAAGCTATCATGCTCCAGTTAAATGCCTTGGTAACTTTTACATTGCATGCATGTAGATATAAGTAGCTATTACTGCTAATCATTATTTTTTTTTGCCACAATGCTATTATTAGTGTAGGAGCTGGTCAGCTCAGCTGAATAAACAGCAGAAGTGTGATGAGAATGTCAGTTCAATCGCTTTCTCAACTGTGGTATTTCATGGATGCTGGACTTCTCACATTGCTGTATGTTTATAGAGTGGTTCCACTCATGCTATATAACAAATTGTCTGTCTCTGTCTAGTGGATAGAGATGCCTATGCTCCTTTGTGGACTCTGGCTAATTACCATTATTTGTACAAACAGATGTCCACAGGGAAAACCTGTATCTTGAGTGTTTGGAGCAAGGGGAGAATCCACAAAAATGATATAGGGCTGGTCGGATTGTATGAGAGATGATGCATGTCCATTCATTAACAGCTATGTAACTCATCTGTAGTCATTTAGTTGGTGCACAGGTGTAACATGTACACAAGGTGTGGGCCCTGCTCTGGTTAAACTTTCTGCTTTGAATTCATTTATCAAACAATTGAACTTTTCACACATCTGTGAATCAGTGATAGCATTCTTATTTTTGTCAGAATGTTTAAGGGTATTATCAATTTCCTCTCTCTTTCCCTTGACTTTGTCCTTACAAATGGAGTATGTATTAAATGCAGATGTTTAATTGTGACTTAGTGTCAGCACCGGGCAGCAAGGCAGTACCAAAAAGGTCATTGAGTTCAAGCCCCACTCTTGAGACCAAAGCACATGATCCAAAATCTTCTGAATTTGGATTGGAAGGGTTGGAATCCTTATTTGTGATCAAATCAGATCAATGATTGCCCACTTAGATTCCACAAGTTTTTTTTTGTGGAACTTCAAAATCAAGAGCCTTCATAACTGAAGTACCCCAGTATAATCTTTAAACTCTTTCTCTCAGTGATGTGAGTGTACCTACATCAAATGGGTTGCATTGGTTCAGGAAATCAGCTCACCACCATCTATTCAATGGCAATTAGGAATGGGTGAAAAAATGCCTACTGCAAGCAGGTAATAGCTACAGATGCCAAATGATTGGAGTGGTTAGATGACTGATAGCTGGATAAGGTGGCAGGTGGGTGATGTTAATGCTTGGGGATAGTTGAGTTTCTGTGGTGTCTACACTGTGAGTGATTAGGGCCCAGTGAATGTGAAATCCAGTGTAAAGCAGAATATTTCAGTTTTTAGTTGTGCAAGAAGTGACAAAGAAGATTGATGAAGGCAGAGCAGTGAACATTTTCTATATGGATATCTGCAAGGCATTCAACAAACTTCTGCATGGTAAACTGGTTAGCAAGCTTAGATCACATGGAATACAGGGAAAACTAGCCATTTGAATACAAAATTGGCTTGAAGGTAGGAGACAGAGGTTGGTGGTGGAGGGTTGATTTTCAGACTGGAGGCTTGTGACCAGTGATGTGCTGCAAGGATTGGTGCTGGGTACACCACTTTTTGTCATTTATTTAAATTATTTGGATGTGAATGTAAAAGGTTTGGTTAATAACTTTGCAGATGACACCAAAATTACACAGAGTATAACAGGAATTTGATCAGATGGGCCAATGGGCTGATGAACGCAGATGGAGTTTTAATTTAGTAAATGTGAGGTGTTGCATTTTGATAAGGCAAATCAATATACACTTAATGATAGGGTCCTGGGGAGTGTTGCCAAACAAAGAGACTTTGGGCTGTAGGTTCATACTTCCTTGAAAATGGAGTCGCAGGTAGATAGAGTATTGAAGAAGGCATTTGGTATGCTTGCCTTTATTAGTCAGTGCATTGAGCATAGGAGTTTGGATGTTATGTTGTGGCTGCGCAGGGCATTGGTTAGGCCCCTTTTGAAACACTGTGTTCAGTTCTGGTCTCTCTACTATAGGAAAGCTGTTGTTAAATTTGAAAGGGTTCAGAAAAGATTTGCAAGAATGTTGCTGGGGTTAAAGGGTTTGAGCGAAAGGGACAGGCTGAATTGGCTGGGGCAGTTTTCCCTGGAACGTTGAAGGCTGAGGGATGACCTCATACAGGTTTATAAAATCATAAGAGGCATGGATAACCATTAGCCAATATCTTTTCCCCAGAGTGGGGGGAGTCTAAAACTAGATGGCATGGGTTTAAGGTGAGAGGAGAAAGATTTAAAAGGGACCTAAAGGACAACTTTTTCAAGCAGAGGGTGGTACGTGTATGGACTGAACTGCCAGAGTAAGTGGTGGAGCTGCTGCAATTGCAACATTTAAAAGGCATCTGGATTGGTACACGAATAGGAAACGTATAGAAGGACATGAGTCAAATGCTGGCAAATGGGACTATATTTATTTAGGATACCTGATCAGCATGGATGAGGTGGACCAAAGGGTCTGTTTCTGTGCTGTACTCAATGACTCTCAGAGGTAGTGTAAGTTTTACTCTCTCTAACCTTTCCTAGGTACCAATAAAAGTGTTCAAGTCAGAACCCTTAAAAGTCTCAGACTCAAACTCAAAATTGGGAAATAGTTTGGCCTCCAGATATCAGGCCACTGCTCATTGGAAGGTTTTTCTTATTTGGTAATTCCTGTACAGCTCGTCCTTTGGGACTTCCAAGATATCCCAAACAGAGCATCTTACTGAGCATGTCTGGTATCCAGAGACCAGATGATCAGGGGGATTATCTGGGTTGACAATCCAGGACATGTTGCACTGTTAGACAAACTGTCTTTCAGCTGAGAGTTAAGATGGACTTTCTTGGCTGGATGTAAAATAGTGTAATCCTTGAAGCTATTCTTGAAAAACAAACATGTTTTCCCTTGTGTTCTGACCTGTATGTATCTCTCAAACAATGTAAGGAAAATAGCTTATTTGTCATTACTGTTTATGAAACTTTGCCATACACAAATTGATTGTCATCTTTCTATGCTGTGCAATGACAGTGATTACATGCACATTTCATTGGCTACAGTACACTTACAGATGTCATAAGGTCATGCAATTAACCAGATAAAGTCAAGTACTTTCTTCATTTTAAATCAAAATTGAGTAACTTCCGATCTTAAACAGCATTCTTCTAAATTACAGAGATCATCCAGAGTTGGTAGATGTTATCATTCAAACCAGCAGAGGGCAGCAACCTATCACACCAATATGCTTGAAAAATAATGATTTCTACTTCATTGAAAGCAAAAATTGTTGCATGAGTCT
This sequence comes from Chiloscyllium punctatum, assembly GCF_047496795.1. Lineage (NCBI taxonomy): Eukaryota > Metazoa > Chordata > Chondrichthyes > Orectolobiformes > Hemiscylliidae > Chiloscyllium > Chiloscyllium punctatum. The sequence goes on along the minus strand of NC_092763.1, from coordinate 83,375,632 downwards.
GTATTCCCAGGAAGGAGATGCTCTTGCAGAGACTGTGTGCTGATGAGTCAGAGCTGCAATGTTTTCATGTTATCTCTGCCCCAAAAGTCCAATACTGGTCAAGGATGTTGCCAGGGTTGAAGGATTTGAGCTGTAGGGAGAAGTTGAATAGTCTAGGGCTGTTTTCCCTGGAGCATCGGAGGCTGAGGGTGACCTTATAGAGGTTTATAAAATCATGAGGGACATGGATAGGATGAATAAATTTAGTCTTTTATCTGGGGTTGGGGAGTCCAGAACGAGAGGGCATAGGTTTAGGGTGTAGGGGAAAGATATAAAAGAGACCTAAGGGGCAACATTTTCAAGCAGACGGTGGTACATGTATGGAATGAGCTGCCAGAGAAGTGGTGGAGGCTGGTACAATTGCAACATTTAAAAGGCATTTGGATGGGTATATGAATAGGAAGACAAAAGTGAGGACTGCGGATGCTGGAAATCAGAATCTATATTGGAGTGGAGCTGGGGCAGCACAGCGGGTCGGGCTGTATGCGGGGGGTGGGAGGGTCGACGTTTCGGGCAGGAGTCCTTCATCAGGAATGATTCCTGATGAAGGGCTTTTGCCCGAGGCGTCGATTTTCCTGCTCCTCGGATGCTGTCTGGCCTGCTGTGCTTTTCCAGCTCCACTCTAATCTCGATATAAATAGGAAGGGTTTGGAGGGATATGGGCCTGGTGTTGGCAGGTGAGACTAGATTGGGTTGGGATACCTGATCGGCATAGACAAGTTGGACCGAAGGGTCTGTTTCCGTGCTGTACATCTCTATGACTCTATGGTGTCTTAATTACCCTTAATATCCATGTGTAGAAAGGAATTCATGTTCATGATAAAGAAAATCAAGACTGCTTGTATACGTTCTTTCTTGTAAATGAGCACTTCAATAAAATGTCTAGCAGTGCCTGCCCTCACCAAATACCCTCTTCCTACTTCACTGTGACTGGTTGACTAACTGCAGCTCTATTACACCCAATTACTTAGCACTGTGACATCCATCGATGCAGTTGCCACTTATCCCAATTAATATGGTTGTAGCTAACAGAATGTGCTCTGGGTTTCTGTTTTTGTCCAAAGCTCACGGTAATCCACTCACCGGTATAGGAATTATAAAATATTGTCTACTGTTATATGATCAATGGACTTCAAACATAGTGATTATGAGTCAACAAAAAGGACAATTGTAAGTCCACTATAGATAGAATTTATAATAGGCAACAGGGTGGAGAAGCTGAACAATTAATTTGGGTTGAATCTTTTAGGGGTCTGAGCAACCTCGGCTGATTTGTGACAGAATCAATCTCCCATCTTCTCTTGCTGAGGCATGGTGATTTTTAGTTTAAACAACCGCCACTATTTCTCTTTGAATGACAGAACAGTCTTATGGTCTTCTGGAACTGTAGCAACTTTACTTCTGTACTAGACCACATTTGGAATATTGTGCACGTTTTTGGCCCTATGTCTCAGGAAGGATGTACTAGCCATGGAGCGTGTTCAGGGGAGGTTCACGAGAATGGGAAGGGGGGGAATCTAATTGAAAGGTGCAGAATACTGAATGTCCTGCATAGAATTGATATTGGGAAGTTGTTTCCAATGTTAGGAGAGACTAAGACCAGAAGGCATAGCCTTACAGTGAAGGGAAGACCTTTTACAACAGAGATAAGGAGAAACTTCTTCAGCCGGAAAGTGGTGAATCTATGAAATTCATTGCCACAGAAGGCTGTGGAGGCCAGGTCACTGAATATATTTAAGACTGAGATAGATAGGTTCTTAAATACCAAGGGGAATAAGGATAACAGGAAGAAGGTGGGAGAATGGGTTTGAGAAACTTATTAGCCAGGATTGAATGGTGGAGCAGACTCGATGGGCTGAATGGCCTAATTTCTGGTCCTATGTCTTATGGTCTTATGGATGACACCAAAATGGGTGGTATAGTGCATCTAAGGTTATCTAAGAGTACAATGGGATCTTGGGCCAGTAGGTCAAAGAATGGCAGCTGGAGATTAAATTAGATAAATGCCAAGTGTTGCATTTTGGTAAGATAAAACAAGGAAGGAATTATACAATTAATGATACGACCACAGAAAATGTTGTTGAACAGAAAGACCTAGGAGTGCAAGTCCATAGTTCCTTGAAAGTAGCATTACAGTAGACAGGGTGGTGAAGAAAGCATTTGGCATGCTTGCTTTCAATGGTTAAAGCACTGAGTATGGAAGTTGCAATGTCATGTTACAGTTGTACAAGACATCAGTAAGGCCAAATTTGAACTACTGCACACAATTCTGGTCACCCTGCTGTAGGAAGGATATTATTTAACTGGAAAGGTTGTGTAAAAAATTTGCAAGGATGTCACCAAGATTATGATGAGAGGCTGGATAGGCTAGGATCATATTTTCCCTGGAGCATAGGAGCCTGAGGGGTGACCTCATAGAGATTTATAAAATCATGAGGGGCATAGATAGACAAGTCTTTTCTCCAGGGTCAGGGAGTCCGAAATTAGAGGGCATAGGTTTAAGTTGAGAGGGGATAGATTTATAAGGGTCCTGAGGCGAAACCTTTTCACCCAAAAGGTATATGGAATAAGTTGCCAGAGGAAGTACTTTAGATGATGACAATTACAACTTCTAAAACACATTTGGACAGGTACATGGATAGGAAAGGTATTGAGGGATATGGGCCAAATGCAGGCAAATGAGACTTGATGAGTTGATTGAAGGGTCTGTTCCTGTGCTGTCTGACTCTATGACTCTAGTGGAGCACTGCAAGGAATTGTGCTTGGGCAACAACTGTTCAGAATCCATTCTTTTATGATTTGAATCTGGTCAATACTGTGTGCAGTGATGGTTCTGACACAGTTTATGCTGAAGTTACATTAATTCCAGACAATCTGATGTCATACAATTCTGATAAATTTGACACTGTCATCCGTAAGATGTAGGTGTACTCTGTACTGCTCCTGAGATTCATTACTATTTATGTCTGGTTACTAATATTGTTGTACTATGGCTACCATGTAATAAACAATTTTGTTAAGTAAAACAAAGTGCCTTGAAAGTATTTTGGTGCAGTGGTAATGTCTCTGCTTCTGGCCCAGAAGTTTTGGGTTCAAATGTGAGATGCATCAAGATATGTCTGAAGAGGTTGATTTAGGGTGGCATGGTGGCACAATGATTAGCTCTGCTGCCTCACAGCGCCAGAAACCCGAGTTCAATGCCTACCTCGGGCAACTGTCAGTGTGGAATTTGCACATTTTCCCTATGTCTGCATGGGTTTCCTCCGGGTGCTCCGGTTTCCTCCCACACTCCAAAGATGTGCAGGTTAGGTGAATTGGCCATGCTAAATTGGCCGTAGTGTTAGGTATGGGGAATGGGTCTGGGTGGGTTGCTCTTCGGAGGGTCGGTGTGGACTTGTTGGGCCGAAGGGCCTGTTTCCACACTCTAAGTAATCTATTCAAATCTAAAAAAAAGTCTAAATACCTTTTCTGTTTAAGCTCAACAGTGAAGTTTATCCTCCAATACATATAATTATACATAGTATAGGGAAAGTAGATTTGGTGACAGGAAACTACCTCAGCAAACTCTAGCCTACCATCACTTACTGGCAGTGGTGGCAAATATCACAGGGACCAATATAATGTTTCCAATTTACTGGTAACACAACATTGGTGAAGCCACAGCTGGACTGTTAATCCAGAGACCCAGGTATTTTTCTGGGGACCCGGGTTCGAAACCTGCTATGGCAGATGAATTCACAAAAATCTGAAATTATGAGTCTGATGATAACAACGAAACCATTGTGGATTGACAGGTAGAAAACCCATCCTTACTGGTCTGGCCTCCATGTGACTCAAGACCCCCTGCAATGTGTTTGACTCTAGGGATAGTAATAAATGCTGGCCTAGTCAATGACAACCTCCATCACATGAATAAATAAATAATAAAACTAGTTACAATTCAAATTGGGAGGAAAATACGAGGAGACTTCAATGGAATTTGGACAAGCTAAAGTAATAAATATCATCATAGTAGATGGAATATAAAGTGATAAAGTGTGAAGTTATCCTCTTGGTTAAAAAAACAGAGAAGCAGAGTGTTTCATAAATGGTAATATGTTGATATGAAAAAAGATCTGGGTTTCCTTGTTCATGCAGGAGCAAGCAATTAGGATGGCAAGGGTAGAGGAGTATGTCATGCTACAATTATATAGAGCCTTGGTGAGATGAGTTTTCACCTGTAATATTATGTGCAATCCTGGTCTCCTTATCTAAGAAAGGGTATATTTTCCATAGAGGGAGTGCAATATCGGTCGTCCAGGCTTATGTCCAATATGGCAAAATTGTCTTATGAGTCAGAGCCATAGAGCAGTACACCATAGAAACAGATCATTTGGTTCAAATTATCCATGTCAACCTGATATCCTGAATTAATCTAGTCACACTTGCCAGCACTTGGCCCATATCCCTCTAAACTCTTTCTGTTCATATACCCATCCAGACACGTTTTAAATGTTGTAATTGTATCACTTCCTCTGGCAATTCATTCCATACATGCACCACCATCAGTGTGAAAAAGTTCCCCTTAGATTGCTTCTAAATCTTTTCCCCTCTCATCTTGAACCTATGCCCTCTAGTTTTGGACTATACTACCCTGGAGACAACGACCTTGACCTTTCTATGTCACTCATGATTTTATAAATTCTATAAGGTCACCCTTCAGTCTCTGACGCTCCAGGAGAGATTGAGAAATCTAGAGATTTGAAGAATAAGAGGTGATTTCATTGTAACTTACAAAATTGTTGCATGGTGCAAAAAGGCTTGAGAGTCTTGAACATGATGACTTAATCTCAGGATAAGGGGCCGACATTTAAAACTGAGAGGAGATTGAATTTCTTTCTACAGAGTGGTGAATCTTTTGAAATCCCAATTCCAATGGGCAGTGGAAACTCAATCATTGAACATGTTCAAGATAGAAATCAATAGATGTCTGGAGTCTAATCCCGTAAGGGAAATAGAGATATTGCAGGAACATTGCACTAAGATATGTATTGAGATTAGCCATGATTAAATTCGAATGATGGAGTCAGTTTGACAGGCTAAATGACAATGATAAAAACAGGCAGCATGATTTTCCATATTATTGAAAAAGAAAATAGTTACTGAAGTGTGTGTTGATCCTATGGAAAGTAAGTGAGAGACTTGACAATGTAAAATAAAGAGACGGCACATGAGTTATGCATCAGTCCTCTCCATAGAGGATACATGTAACATCCTCGAGCAGCTACTAATCAGGAAATGGAAACAAGGGAGGAATTTGAAAAAATTGCAGTCACTTCGTGAGTGATTCTGAGTAAATTATTGGAGCTGTGGGTTGACAAGTCTCTGATGGACTCCATTCCTTGGGTCTTTAAAGAAGTAGCTAGAAATATAGTTGATGCATTAGTTTTAATTTTCCTAAACTCCCTAAATTTGAGAAGGTCCCATTAAAGTGAAAAATAGTAAATATAACGTCTATATTCAAAAATTGAGGGAGACAGAAAACAGGAGAACACTGGCCAGTTAGCTTAACATCTATCATAGGGAAACTCTCAGAAGTTATCATTAAATAAGTAATATCATGGCATTTAGGTCAGTTCAAGGTAATAAGGCAGAGTGAATATGATTTTGTGAAATGTTTGACCAATCTAATGAGTTCTTTGAGGAGTAGCATATGTTGTGGATAAAGGGAAACTGGCAGGTGCACTTAGATTTCAGAAAGCCTTTGATAAAGTGCCATGCTATTATGGAGACTAACAGCTCAGGGTTTAGCAGGTAAGATTGACTACTTAACAGGAAACAATATTATCCAAGCCCTTTAGGATCTACCAGACTCATCAAAAAATAGATAATAAATTAATGTGCTGGATTGGTCAAACCACTACATACACAAGTTGGTTCCAATGAAAACTGTCACAACTTTATTAAGGAGCAGGTAACAGTAAGACCTTAATACTAACAATACTAATCCTAATCCTGCCCCATCCCCTGAGTCAAGTCAATACTTCCCAGAGTCTCTTGTAACTTCAGTTGGATTCACAAAGTCGTTGTTCTTTTCTCTCTCACTCTGGGCAGTTAATCAGTCCTTGTCTTTGCCATGTCAGTCATTTTTTTTCTTCATCTCTAGAAGGTCCAAGAGATCAATCTGCAAGTAAGCCCTGTTTTTATACCTTCTGTATGCTTTTCTGGTTCTTTCTATGCTTCTGGCCAATTGAGAGACTCACTTAATTGTTCAAAACATTGACAATTGATTTTTTGGCTTGCTAATACTTGTTTCTTGCTGTAGCAGGGCCTGGCTGCCTTTACGTCTGGTTTTTGGTTTAAAATATGCTTTTTGTTGTTACATTGTTGGGGATATGTCTGTCCAGGAAAGATGTGTCCTTTAACACTATGCTAATGTCATAAGCACCTGGGTGGTGTGTTTGCATTGTGTTTAGTTTCAGGGTGTGTAATTTGTAAAGCTTTACTTGGCCAATGTGTCCCATATCCAGTACCCCTTGCTGTTTGGTCAAGTTGGCAACGTACTTGTGTTTTAGAAGCCGTGAAACTGTGAGAAGAGAGTAAGCATAAATGGACTTTTTTTCAGGTTGCAAGAATGTACCAAGTGTTATGCCAAAGAGACTGATACTGTACCTTGCATGAAAGGATGGAAGGTTTTCAAATTTGCTGATGACAAAGATACATAAGAAAGTAAGCTGTGAAGAGCACATAAGGATGCTACAAAGGAATATCAATAATTTAAGTAAGTGGGCAAGCATCTGGCAAATGGAGTTTAATGAGGCAAATTAGAACTGTCAAGTTTAGAAGGAAGCCTGAAGAAAGCATATTATCTAAGTGGCATAAGACTGCAGAACTCTGATTTTTTTTTAAATTCACTGGTTCGGACATGATATGACATGGAACAGGTGAAACTTGAACTGAGGCCTTGTAATCCGGAGGTAGGGATACCACCACAGTACAAAAAGACCCTAATAGAATGAGCATCTGGTGAAGCACTGGTGTTAGTGACCCGCTTTCTATTTATGTGTTTAGGTTTCCATTTTGTGATGTCATTTCCTGTGGTGAAGCCATTTCCTGTTATTTTTCTTAGAGGATGGTTAATGGGGTCCAATTCGATGTGTTTGTTAATAGAGTTCCAGTTGGAATGCCATGCTTTGAGGAAGTCTCGTGCATGTCTCTGTTTGGCTTGTCCTAGGATGGATGTGTTGTCCCAGTCAAAGTGGTGTCCTTCTTCATCTGTATATAAGGATACTAGTAAGAGTGGGTCGTGTCTTTTTGTAGCTAGTTGATGTTCATGTATCTTGGTGACTAGCTTTCTGCCTGTTTGTCCAATGTAGTGTTTGTTACAGTTCTTGCAAGGTATTTTGTAAATTATATTAGTTTTGCTCGTTGTCTGTATGGGATTTTTTAAGTTCATTCGCTGCTGTTTCAATGTGTTAGTGGGTTTGTGAGCTAGCATGATGCCAAGAGGTCTGAGCAGTGTGGCAGTCATTTCTGAGATGTTTGATGTAGGGGAGAGTGGCTAGGGTTTCTGGACATGTTCTGTCTGCTTGTTTAGGTTTGTTGCTGAGAAATCGGCGGAGTATGTTCATTGGGTACCTGTTCTTTTTGAATACGCTGAATAGGTGATTTTCCTCTGCTCTTCGTAGTTCCTCTGTGCTGCAGTGTATGGTGGCTTATTGAAATAATCTACTAATGCAGCTTCATTTGTGGGTGTTGGGATAACTGCTTCTGTAGTTCAGTAATTGGTCTGTATGTGTTGTCTTCGTGTAGGTGCTGGTTTGAAGTTTCCCATTGGCTGTTCGCTCTACTGTGATGTCTAAGAATGAAAGTTTGTTATTGGTTTCCTCCTCTTTAATTAATTTTATGCCAGTAAGGGTATTGTTGATGGTCTTGAAGATTTCCTCTAATTTGTTCATTTATTGATGACAAAGGTGTCATCCATGTAGCGGACCCAAAGTTTGGGTTGGATGATTGGTAGAGCTGTTTGTTTGAATCTCTGCATTACAGCCTCTGCTAAGAATTCTGATATTAGAGATCTCATGGTGTTCCTTTAGTTTGGCTGCAGTTTTTGTTATTGAAAGTGAAGTGGGTGATAAGGTGTAGGTTCACTAGCTTTACGATGTTGTCCTTGCTGATGAAGTTAGTGGTATTTGGTGTATGTGTCTTTGATACTTCTAATAGTGTAGTCAGTGTTTCCTTGGCTAGGTTGATGTTGATGGATGTGAACAGGGCTGTTACATCAAAGGAGACCATTATATTATCCACTTCTATCTTGGTGTCTTTGGTATTCAGGAATTCCTAGGTGGAGTGGATGAAGTGGTGTGAGTCTTCTATTAAATGTTTTAGTCTTTGGTGTAGCTCCTAGGCTAATCTGTACATTGGTGTTCTAGGTAGTGAGACTATGAGGGGGCACCTGGTTTGTGAATTTTAGATAATCTGTAGAAATGTGGTGTATTGGATCTGATTGCTTTCCTTTTTTTCAAAGTCTGTCTTATTTAATTCTCCGGATTTCTGAAGTTTCTTGAATAGGGCTGTGATTCAGTTCTCTAGTTGTGAGGTCAGCTCTCACCACCTGTTGGTAAGTGTCAGTATCAGCAAGCAATGAGTTTGCTTTCTCAATGTAGTCTCTTCAGTTTAAAATGACTGTCAAGTGTCCTTTGTCTGCAGGTAGGATAACAATGACATCACCAACCCAAGGAAACCTAAACACATAAATAGAAAGCAGGTCACTCATGCCAGTGCTTCACTGGAGGCTCACTGATGATGTTAGCTAGTATGGTGACACAATGTCTTAAATGAACCTTCCAGTTCAGTGAGCAAACTTCCATTCAGAACCTCAACCTGAGCTACAAATCTTCTCAAAACTCGCTAAGACCCTTACAGTCTAAAACACAAAAGGCTCACATGTAGGTACAATATATAATGTTCAACTTAACTTTGCAGATCAGAGCCCTTTGATTAATCACTGTAGTAAAACCACATTTAACTTATCAGGTATATCTATTGGGGAGAAAGTGAGGACTGCAGGTGCTGGAGATCAGAGCTGAAAGTGTGTTGCTGGAAAAGTGCAGCAGGTCAGGCAGCATCCAAGCTGATGCCCGAAACATCGATTCTCCTGTTCCTTGGATGCTGCCTGACCTGCTGTGCTTTTCCAGCAACACACTTTCAGCAGGTATATCTATTAACAACTGAAAAACTGAAAGAACTACACATACAGGAAATCAAACAGAAATTGGTGAAAAATAAAACTCAGCAGGTCTTGCGGCTTCTGTGGAGAGAAAGTTGTGTGAATGTTTCAGGTCCAGTCACCCTTCTGTAGAAACTGGACCTGAAACGGTTAACTCTGCTTTCTCTCCACAGATGCTGCCAGACCTGCTGAATTTTCCCAGCAATTTCTGTTTCTGTTATTGCAGAGATTGTAACCAGGGCCAGGTGGATCATTTACTGTGGTTGTTAACCTGGGCCAAACAGGAAGCTCTGGTTTACAGATATAAACAGGAGATTCTTCCAACTCTATTTTGATTTAGTCCTTACCCTCCCCTTCACTGTTTTGATCACACAGCATTGCCCTGTGGTTTGAAGGGCGGTGCTTGTCACTGGCCACTCGGGTGTTTTCCTATCTTCCTGGTGGTGGAAATTGAATAAAGATTTGTGCACTTTGTGTCTTTCACTGTGTTTTACACCTGCACACACACACCATGGTGCTGGGGAAATAATAAGCACTACCGCACTTAGGCGGTAGTGTGGGGAAAAAAAAATAAACAAAAAAAACCAAAAAAAAAATAAACAGGAGATTCAGAAAGTCACTTCAGTCTAGGAATTGACTTTGAGCTGGCTGGTCAGAAGCCATGTACTGAAAACTTGTAAACAAAAGATGATTGGTGATGGGATACCAATTTCTGTATAGTTCTTTTAGTGACAACGAAAGAAAACAGTATGTTCCTAAAGAAAGTTTGCTCACAACAGTTGTCTTTGAGTTGCGGTAAGCATTTCTGGCATCAAGCCTTTATTAGGGAAACTTTATTTGGTCTGATCCTGCCATCGAAGACTCGGCCCAGTATGTGGAAAGAACGCAATATTTTTTCAGGTCAAATTACATTAGGGCAGATGAAAAATAATGAGTAATCCTTCTGACTGCTTGTGAACCCACAGCATTTTCAGTCATTAGGAGCTTAACTTTCCCTGATGCACCAGATCCTAAAACCTTTCAGGAATTGGCAGATTGAATAAAGCAATATTATGACCCCAAACTTCCTGTATTTCAGAATATATTGGTTTTATTTGTCAGCTTGATAACCAAGGGAATTCATCTTGAGATTTTTGACAAGATTAAGAAGACTGGCAGATGCATGCGATTTTGGGTTAACTCTGAATGAGATATTGAGAGACCTATGGTATGTGAAATTAATGATGTAACCATGCAAAAGTACCTACTAGCTGAAGCCCAACTGGACTTCAAACAGGCATTTGTCATGAGAAAATGCAACAAGTGGAGAATGGAAGCTACAGGGCATTCCATTGGAACTGGTCATCCTCACTGTCTAACTGAGCTTGGGGACCACCACTTGAGTGAAAACTCTTGCAGGGCCTGACACAGGATTTTTTCTGAGCAGAATCAGCCCACAGCAAAACCCAACAACAAAGCCAAACCTTGGCCAAACCAAAAAAAAGCCTTCAGGATCCGGGCTGGCAAGCCATTGTAGTTGTTGCCAGAATGTGGACTCAAGACAGCAAAAGAGTCCTATGAGGCCTGACTTGAGTATGAGAAATCATTGGCTGGTATCCAGGAGAGTGCACATTCTGGAAAGTCCACCTTCATGTATTTTGGAACAATTAAATTGCTTAGCAACATCCAGATCAGAACCAACTAAAGTAAACGTCTGGACAAATAGTCACCTGGTTCTCATGGAGGTTGATACCGAGACCTGCAGAATCAGTCTTTAACAAGTTTTGCTCTGAATTCCAAACCTTAAGTTTGTGCAAGTTCTTGACCAGTCTGAGTATGTACCTGGGTGAACTGTTAAGGGTACAACTTCAGTTCCGACCTCTTATGAGAAGCTGTTGGTGCAGTTACCACTGATTGTAGTAAGGAGCTCGGACCCAAGCATTGATTGAGTCAACATTTTTGATGAGAAAATGGCTGCCTTAATGAAGTCATAATTAAATACACCAAAATGTTTTAGGAAGGGCCAGGTACTATCAAATGCACCAAGGCCACTTTACATGTTGACCAGGAAGAAAGTCAGCAATTTCGCAAGACCCTCCTAATGCCATTTGCCTTATGAGCAAAAGTAGAGGCCGAAGTCAGGAGTCTGCAAAGTGAAGGAAACCTCAAACTGATCCATTTTGTGGAATGGACAAGACCGGTTGTACCAATTGTGAAGCCTGTCATTAGGTTTGTCTTTTTGAGGATTTTAAGCAAATAGTAATTGCTTTGCATAGCTGGATAAATACCCAATCCTTTGCATAGAGGACTTGTACACAAAACTGGCAGGATGCGTTGGTGGGGGGTGGGGTGGGGTGTCCTTCATGAAGGTAGTCATGAGCCATGCCTACCTGCAAGTGTGACTAGATGAGGAGTCTCAGAAGTATGCCATAATTAATACCTATAATGCTTTGTGCCAATATACAAGACTGCCACCTGGGATATAATCAGCCTGGATGATAGAGAACATTCTACAAGGTCTCCTCTAGGTTGCCATTTACCTGGATGGTGTGCTAATAACTGGGAAGACTAATAAAGAGTACTTGAAGAACTTGAATATAGTGCTTAAACATTTCTGCCAGGTGGGTGCATGTCTTAAAAGGAAACAATTGTGTGTTACAGGTGCTCCAGTTGACCTACTTGTGCCAAAGGGTTGACAAAATCAGGTTACACTTGTTGGAAGATAAAAATGAGGGCAATCAAAGGAGCTATGGCTTCCATGTCTTTACTAAAGCTGAGGTATTTCCTTGGGTTAGTGAATTATGATGGGAAATTCATGCAAAATTTGGCCTCTATCTTTGCACCTTCACATCTGCTATTGAAAAATAGTCAACCTTGGAAATGGTCATGGTCACAAAGCTAAGAAGTAGCCTTTAGGTAAGTGAAAAAGCAGCTATCGTCATCAAAGGTGTTAACTCACTACGATCCCAAGTGAGAGTTCGTGCTGACATACGATGCCTCCCTGTTCAGTATAGAGGTAGTGTTCAGTCACAAGTGGCCCAATGAAGAGGAGCTCCCGATAGCATATGCTTCTTGGACTTTGGCTAATGCCAAATGCAATAATGCCCAAATAGAGAAGGAGGGTTGGCAGTGAGGAAGCTTAACTGGTACCTTTATGGATGTAAATTTGTCATAGTAATGAATCACAAACCCCTGCTTGGGCTACTAAAAGAAAACAAGGCTGTGCCATCCATAGCTTCTGTCAGATTCACTGGTGGGCCCTTATTTTCCGTGTACACAAGTACAAGTTGGAACACAATTTGGTGGCCAAGTGGCAAATGCAGATCCCTTGACACCACTCCATTGGTGGGTGTCTCCCCTGGAAGAGTCCATTCTGGTTTTAAACTTTCTGGACAGTCCCAGTCACCAATTGGATTGCAGACACATAAAGATCCTATCCTGGCAAAACTAAAACAGCTGGTGGTAATGGGTGAAACAGAGGGCCTTCACAACCAGGATTGAAACCTTTCTGGACCTGACAAGACTAGATCACTGTAGATGATGACATATTACTTTGGGGAGCAAGAGTGATTATACCAAGCAAAGGTAGCCACCAGATACTGGGTAAATACCACCAGGATCATCCAGGGCTTTCCAAAATGAGGTTGTTGGCAAGACATTATATTTGGTGGCCTGGATTGGATGCCGACATAGCCGTGTTGGGAGTCAGTGCCCAGAGTGCCAACAAGGACAAAAATTACGCTGGTAGTGTTCCCACATTTGTGGGAATAGTTGGGTAAACCCTGGACTCAGTTACAAATCAACTATATGGTCGGAATGTTCCTGATCATTGTGGATGTCCATTCAATGTGTTTGGATGTGCATTAGAGTTCATGTGGCAAACTCAGGGATGAGGATTGAAAAAATGCAAGCATCATTTGCAATACACAGACTCTCAGAAGTATTGGCCATCAATAGGACATCATTTACCAGCAGGGAATTTGAGTATTTTTGAAAGTTGAATGGCATTTGGTAAGCTCAGAGAACTGAATACCATCCGTCGTCCAATGGTGTGGCAGAAAGAGCAGTTCGAACACTGAAGGTAGACTTAAAGAAACAGCCTACAGCATCACTTGATAGTAAACTGTCCTGGTTCCTGTTTAATAGTAGAACCATCCCTCACACAACTACAAGGATACCTGATGCAGAATTGCTGATGGGGAGAAGACACTGCATTAGGTTAAACCTGATATTCCCGGACCTGGGGTAGGGAAGGGTGAAACGGTTGCTGTAACGCCAATGCCTCTCTCCAAGCAAGAGAGACAGTTTACTTCAGGGAATGTTGTTTGGTGGTGAAACTGTGGAAAAAGCTTAGTATGGGTACAAGGGGAGATCAAGGTCTCATGACATAAAAAATTTGGATGGGTGAGGCTGTTTAGAACAAACGTGTAGATCATCTGAAAGCTGCTACCATGCAACAAGCATGATCTATTGTCCACTGAAAACCAGGTCTGCAGTATACCAAGTCAAACCCAGAGCTTTGCAGGAAGTCCAGAAATGACCTCTGCAAGTCCATTAGAGATGCCAAAAAGAAATACCAGACTAAGCTAACCACACTAACCACATGGAAAGCTTCTATCACTGGTAAGGCCTACATGACATAATGGGCTACAAAATGAAGTGAAACAGAATAACAGACAAAAATACTTTCCCTCCCTTATGGGCTCAATGCTTTTTACACTCAAGCAAGCAGAAGGTCAGTGAAACGGTATTACCTGTCTCATCCCTGCAATGTCTGGAAAATAAGGATATTTACATCAGGCTTCTACCTATTGACTACAACTCCACCTCCAACACTACAATCCCACTCAAGCTAATCTCCAAACTCTGAGACCTCGGTCTTGGCTTTGCCCTCTGCAACTGGATCCTAAACTTCCTGACCCATAAACCACAATCATTGAAGATAGACCACAGCACCTTCTCCATGACAATCCTCAACACTGGCAACCTGCATGGATGCATACTTAGACCCCCTACTGTACGCTCATGACTTTGTGGCCAAATTTCATCCAAACTCCATCTACAACTTTACTGATGACACTACCATTGTAGGCCGGATATCAAACAATGGCAAGCAGGAATAGAGGAAAGAGACAGCATGCTTGGTGGCATGATGCAAAAATATCAATCTATCTCTCAATGTCAGCAAAACTAAGGAACTTCAGGAAGTAAGGAGGCGGACACACCCTATCTACATCAATGGAGCTGAGGTGAAGATGGTCAAGAGCATTAAGTTCCCAAGAGTGATGATCACCAACAATGTATGTCCTGGACCACTCATGTTGATGTGATGGTCAAGAAGATACAACAATAACTCTTTATCAAGAGGCTAAGAAAATTCAGCATGTCCATAAGGACCCTCACCAACTTTTACAGATGCACCATAGAAAGCACTCTGTCTGGATGCCTTATGGTTTGTTATGGCAACTACTCTGTTTTCCCTAAGAAACTACAGAAGGTTGTGAACACAGTCCAGACCATCACACAAGTCAACCTTCTAACCATTGATGCCATCTATGCTTTTTATTGCCACAGAAAGGCAGCTAACATCATCAGAGGTGAGACTACTCCTACTCTGGTTGTAAACTCTTTCATCGTTGTAGGATTGAGCAAAAATCTCTGCTATTCAAAATACTGGACCAAAATGCAGGACGTTCTGCAACTTCTAAAAGTTAAAAAGCAGCTAGGCTATGGTCTGGGCAAAATATAATGTGGAGGAGCTGGTGTTGGACTGGGATGGGTAAAATTAAAAATCACACAAGACCAGGTTATAATCCAACAGGTTTATTTGGAAGCACTAGCTTTCTGAGTGCTACTCCTTCATCAGGTAGTTGTGAAGCAGGACCATAAGACACAGAATTTGTAACAAAAGATTACAGTATCATATAACTGAAATGATATATTAAACAAACCTCAATTGTTGTTAAGTCTTTCATCTTTTAAACTGGGTTGCAGGTTTCAGTTCATTTCGGTTCAACTGATGATTTAGGAATATTATTAATCAGGTAAGTTTAATTGTTGACAACTTCAAATGTCAGCACCCAAGTCTTGGATATTTGTTGATTGTTTTCAATTTAGTCTCTTGTCCTTTAAAAGTAAAATTTGTAACCATTGTATCGAAAGAGGGCGGCACAGTGGCTCAATGGTGAACACTGCTGCCTCACAGCTGTAGGGACCCAGGTTTGGTGGAATTTGCATATTCTCCCAATGTCTGTGTGGGTTTCCTCCGGGTGCTCCAGTTTCCTCCCCCAATTCAATGATGTGTAAGTTAGGTGGATTGGCTAACCTAAATTGCCCACAGTGCTCAGCGATGTGCAGGCAAGATGGATTATACATGGGAAATGTGAGGTTGGAGGAATAGGTCTGGATGCTCATTAGAGGATTGGTGTGAATCAATGGGCCATGTGGTTGCTTCCACATTAGAGATTCTATACTCTAAACTAACCTGGGCAAATTTGTGTTAGAGTGGCTCAACTTCTGGAGAGGGAGGTTCACTGACAAATTTCTGGCCACCACTTATGCTATTTGGGATTCACAAAATTGAGGAAGAAAGTGTATCACATTTCTTAAGACCCCATAGGTATTGGTGCCTTACCAATGGCTATAAACAAATTGTGTGAGTCTAATACTATCAGGTTATATTATTATAAAGCGCTGAGTTCCTAAAAAAAATGTGTAAAGCAACCTTCGTGAAACAGGATCTCCCAGCTTCATAGAAAGAGAACATGTCTTTCTATAGGATTTTTCACTATTTTGGGACTTCCTAATGTCCTTTGTACTTAACGAAGCAACTTGTTGAGATATTTTTATCATCGATACCCATGGGTGAGGTGCCAGGAGACTGGAGGGTGGCTAATGTGGTGCTATTATTTGAGAAAGGTGCTAAAGAAAAGCCAGGGAACTATAAAACAATGAGCCTAACATTGGCGGTGGGTAAGTTGTTGGAGAGGATTCTGAGGGACAGGTATTTAGAAAGACAAGGACTAATTAGGGATAGTCAACATGGCTTTGTGCAAGGGGAAATCATGTCTCACTAACTTGAGTTTTTTGGAGAAGTGGGTGTTGAGAGTGTGGCACTGGAATAGCACAGCAGGTTAGGCAGCATCCGAGGACCAGGAGCATTGATGTTTCAGGAATAAGCCCTTCATCAGGAATGAGGAAGGAAGGAGATGTGGCTCTGGTAGCGAGTCTGCTTCAGGACGTGGCTGACAAGCTTTAGAACAGAGGAGATGACCTGGGGGGATGCAGTGACAGACTCACTGAGATCCTTGTAGAGAGAGAATGAAAATTTCTTCAAGGTAGGCATCTTTGGAAGATGCTTCGCAGTCAGGTTAAAATCAACTAGGAGAAAGTGAGGACTGCAGATGCTGGAGATCAGAGTAGAGAGTTTGGTGCTGTAAAAGCACAGCAGGTCAGGCAGCGTCTGAGGAGCAGGAGAATCGGCGTTTTGGGCATCAGCCATTCATCAGGAATGAGCCTGACAAAGGGCTTATGCCTGAAACATCAATTCACCTACTCCTTGGATGCTGCCTAGCCCACTATGCTTTTCCAGCACCACACTTTCGACTCTCATCTCCAGCATCTGCAGTCCTCACGTTCTCCTTTTTGGAGAAGTGACAAAGATTGATGAAGGCAGAATGGTAGATGTTGTCTATATGGATTTTATAAAGCCTTCGACAAGATTCTATACCGTTTAGATCACATGGAATCTAGGGAGAGGTAGCCATTTGGATATAAAAATAGCTTGAAGGTCAGAGACAGAGGGTGGGTGGAGGGTTGTTTTTCAAACTAGAGTCCTGTGACCAGCAGTGTGCTGCAAGGATCTGTGCTGGGTCCACTGTTTTTTTGTCATTTCACAAATGATTCTGATGTGAATGTAGGAGAAAGTGAGGACTGCAGATATTGGAGTTCAGAATCAAAAAGTGGAAAAGCACAGTAGGTCAGGCAGCATCCGAGGAGCAGGAGAATCGTTGTTTTGGGCATAAGCTCTTTATCAGGAATGTGGGAGGACAGGGAAAGGGGGCTGAGAGATAAATAGGAGGGGGGGGGGAGCATGTGGGGAAGAGGCCTATCGTCTTCCGAGCTACCTTCTTCCCAGCCCCTACTGCCCTCCTATTTAATGCTGTGAATATAGGAGGACTAGTTAGTAAGTTTATAGATGACACCAAAATTTGTGGTGTAGTGCACAGTGAAGAAGATTGTCTTCAGATAACCAGAGTACAGTGGGACCCTGGTCAGATGGGCTGATGGGCCAAGTAGTGGCAGTTGAAGTTTAATTTATATAGATGTGAGGTGTTGTGTTTTGATAGGAGAAATCAGACTTAATGGTCGGGTCCTGGGGAGTGTATCCGAATAAAGAGATATTGTGGTGCAGGTTCACAGTTCATTGAAAGTGGAGTTGTAGGTAGACAGCATAATGAAGAAGGAGCTTGGTACACTTGCTTTTATTGGTCAGTGAATTGAGCATTGGACTTTGGATGTCATGTTGTGGCTGTACAGAATATTGGTTAGAACACTTTTAGAAAACTGCATTCAATTCTGCTCTCCCTGATAAAGGAAGATGTTCCATAGGAGCCCTACAGTGTGGAAACAGGCCATTCTGCCCAACAAATCCACATCGACTCTCCAAACAGCATTCCATGCAGACTCAGCCTCCTATCCTATCCCCATTACCCTGCATTTTCCATAGCTAATCCACCTAACCTACACATCATTGGGCACTGTGGGCAATTTAGCATGGCCAATCCACCTAAACTGCAGATCTTTGGACTGTGGGAGGAAACCAGAGGACTCAGAGTTAGCCCACACTGACAAGAGGTGAATGTGCAACAGTCACCCAAGACTGGACCCTGGTGCTGTGAGGCAGCAGTGCTAACCACTGAGCCAGCATTGTTAAAATGGTTCAGAAAAGATTCACAAGGATGTTGGCTGGTTTGGAACGGCTTGCGCAATATGCTGGAGCTCTTTTCCCTGGAGTGTTGGAGGGTGAGGGGTGACTTTACAGCAGTTTATAAAATCATGAGGGTATGAATAGGGTGAATAACAAAAGTCTTTTTACTGGGCTGGCGAAGTCCAAAACCATTGGGCAGAGATTCAAGGTGAGAGGGTAAAGATACAAAAGGGACCTAAGGGACAACTTTTTTCATACAGGAAGTGGTATTAATATGGGATGAGCTGCCAGAGTAAGTGGTGAAGCAAGTACAATTACACATTTAAAAGGCATCTGAATGGTACATGAATAGGAAGGATTTGGAGGGATGTGAACAAAATGCTGGCAAACAGGACTTAGATTATATCTGGTCAGTATGAATGAGTTGTACTGATGATTCTGTTTCTATGCTGCGCGACTATGACATGTAGTACTGATATAATGTAGGAAAATTGGCAGTCAATTTGTGTGCAGCAAGATGGAAAGGACAATATAATCTGCCCTGTTGATGTTGTTTGAGAACATAGAGTTAAAATCACAACATTAAACAGTTCTTTTTAAAAAGTGCATTTGGCTTTAGAATTAATTTGAAAAAGGTTTCACCGTTTATGTTAGATAGAACTACTTTTCAAATTGTTCAAACAATAACACACCTAGATTTTACTCATCACAATGAGTGTGTGAGACAACGTTTAATGTTCTTCACCTGGTGTGCTTGACCACATTATTTTCCTTTCAGCTGAGACCTTCAGACCAGATCTCGGTGAAGGATGTGGAGATGTCATGTCAGAAACATATAGACTTGGCAACTCTGGCCTGCATCCATGGTTTTCAAATAAAGTAGCTGCAGAGATGGTGGAGGTATCCTACAAAATATTCTGGAATTCACTGGATCCTCGCAGGGTTCCAGCAGATTAGAAAATTGCTTGTGTGATGCATCAGTTCAAGAAAGGAGGGAGACAGATAGCGGGAAACTGTAGGCCAGTGAGCCTAACCTCTCTCATTTAGAAAATGCTAGAGTCGATTATTAAGGAAGTAATAGCAAGATGTTAGTAAAGCTTAATGCAATCAGAAGATATAATAAGCAGAATTAATAAAGAAGAACTAATTAATGTTAGAAAAAAACAACAAACAGCAAATGCTGGAAATCTGAAGCAAAAAAAATGAAACGTCTGGAGAAATTCAGCAGGTCTGGAAGCATCTGTGGAGAAAGCAGAGTTAACATTTCAAATCCAGGAGTCCTTCTTATAAATGTTCTGAAGGGTCATTTAAACACCATTAACTGCAAATTCCATAGGCTTTTCAAACAAAAATAGAATTTGCTTAAAAAGTTAATACTGAGCAAAGTTAATGTTTTGGGTCTGGTGACCCTTCCTCAGAACCTTCACAAATGCTGCTTGACCTGCTGTGCTTTTTCAGCAACTTCTGTTTTTGATTTACAGCATCTACAGTTCTGTTGGGTTTTTCCCCAACAAATGGCAATGCATTCATGGTTATTGTCAGACTCTTAATTCCAGATATTTACTGAATTTAAATTTCACTATCTGCCATGGTGGCATTTGAACCCAGGTCCCCAGAAGATTGTCTGGATCTCTGAATTAACCATCAAGTGATAATGCCAGTTGGCCATCATTTCCACCTAAAGCTTGTAAAAAGTCTGTATCTTCTGCCTCACAAGTTACCATAAGCTGTTGTTTTTAACAAATACATCATAGACTATAAGCTATGGACCAGTCATTCTGTGTCTATTGCAAGCCAGACCAAATACATGCAGATGATGGACTGAGGAGCAACAAGTCCTGGCAAAACAAAAGGATCATACCAGCAAACCTGTGGATAGGGACCATTGAACTACCTTCAGTTTTTGCTCAACCTATAAAGCCAATGGTTTTTTTGATGTCTCTGACTGACAGGTGTGTACATGGTGTGTACATGGTGTTTTATAAGGGGTTAGCATTTTATGCAGTATAGTTAGAATGTAGAACATAGAACATTACAGTGCAGTACAGGCCCTTCGGCCCTCGATGTTGCGCTGCCCTGTCATACTAATCTGAAGCCCATCCCACCTAGACTATTCCTTGTACGTCCATATGCCTGTCCAATGACGACTTAAATGCCCTTAAACTTGGCGAATCTACTACCATTACAGGCAAAGCATTCCATACCCTTACTGCTCTCTGAGTAAAGAAACTACCTCTGACATCTGTCTTATACCTATCTCCCCTCACTTTAAAGTTGTGTCCCCTTGTGTTTGCCGTTCCCATACTTGGAAAAAGGCGCTCCCTGTCCACCCTATCCAACCCTCTGATTATCTTGTATGCCTCTATTAAGTCACCTCTCAACCTTCTTCTCTCTAACGAGAAAAGCCTCAAGGCCCTCAGCCTTTCCTCGTAAGACATTCCTTCCATACCAGGCAATATCCTAGTAAATCTCTTCTGCACCCTTTCCAAAGCTTCCACATTCTTCTTATAAGAACTGTACACAATACTCCAAGTGTGGCCATACCAGAGCTTTGTACAGCTGCAGTATAACCTCCTGGTTCCGGAACTCAATCCCTCTATTAATAAAGGCCAAAACACTGAATGCCTTCTTAACAATCCTGTCAATCTGGGTGGCAACTTTCAAGGATCTGTGTACATGGACACCGAGATCTCTCTGCTCATCTGCACTCCCAAGAATCTTACCATTAGCCCAGTACTTTGCATTCCGATTATTCCGTCCAAAGTGTATCACCTCACACTTGTCCACATTAAATTCCATTTGCCACCTCTCAGCCCAGCTCTGCATTCTATCTATGTCTCTCTGCAACGTACTACATCCTTCGTCACTATCCACAACTCCACCGACCTTAGTGTCGTCTGCAAATTTACTAACCTACCTTTCTAAGTCCTCATCCAGGTCATTTATAAAAATGACGAACAGCAGTGGACCCAACGCCGACCCTTGCGGTATGCTGCTAGTAACTGGACACCAAGATGAACATGTTCCATCAACTATAACCCTCTGTTTTCTTTCAGTAAACCAATTACTGATCCAAACTGCTTTGTCTCCCACAATCCCATTCCACCGCATTTTGTTTAATAGCCTACTGTGGGGAACCTTATCGAACGCCTTGCTGAAATCCATATACACCACATCAACCGGTTTACTCTCATCTACCTATTTGGTCACTTTGTCAATAAAGTCAATAAGATTCGTTAGGCATGACTTACCCTTCACAAAACCGTGCTGACTGTCCCGGATCAGATTATTTTTTTCTAGATGGTTATAAATCCTATCTCTTATAACCTTTCCCAACACTTTACCAACAACTGAAGTGAGACTCACTGGTCTGTAATTACCAGGGTTGTATCTACTACCCTATTTGAACAAGGGAACCACATTTGCTATCCTCAGGCACTATTCCTGTAGACAATGATGATTTGAAGATCAATCCCAAAGGCTTGGCAATCTCTTCCCTTGCTTCCCAGAGGATCCTAAGATAGATCCCATTTGGCCCTGGGGACTTGTCTATTTTCACACTCTGTAGTATTTCTAATACCTCTTACTTGTGAACCTCAATCTCTTCTAGTCTAGATGCAAGTATCTCTGTATCTTCCTCACCAACATTTTCATTTTCTATAGTGAACACTGTCGAAAAATATTTATTTGGTGCTTCCCCTATCTCCTCTGACTCCACACACAAGTTCCCACTATTATCCTTGATTGGCCTTAATTTAACTCTTGTCATTCTTTTATTCCTAACATACCTATGGAAAGCCTTAGGGTTAACCCTGATCCTATCTGCCAACAACTTTTCATGTCTCCTCCTGGCTCTTCTGAGCTCTCTTTTTAGGTCTTTCCTGACGTCCTTGTAACCCTGAAGCGCCCTAACTGAGTTTTCACATTTTGTCCTAACATAAGCCTTCTTTTTCTTCTTGACTAAGGATTCCACTTCCTTAGTAAACCACGGCTCAGGCATTCTATATCTTCCTCCCTGCCTGACAGGTACATACTTATCTAGAACACTCAGGAGCCTTTCCTTGAATAAGCTCCACATTTTTAATGTGCTCATTCCCTGAAGTTTCCTTCCCCATTCTATGCTTCCTAAATCTTTCCTAATTGCATCGTAATTTCCCTTCCCCCAGCTGTAACTCTTGCTCGATGGAGTACACCTATCCCTTTCCATCACTAATGTAAACCTGACAGAATTGTGATCGCTGTCTCCAAAGTGCTCACCTATTTCCAAATCTAACACCTGGCCAGGCTCATTACCCAGTACTAAATCTAAAATGGCTTCACCCCTTGTAGGCCTGTCTACATACTCTGTCAGGAAGCCCTCCTGTACACACTGGACAAAAACTGACCCATCTATAGTACTTATGCTGTAGTGATCCCAGTCAATATTTGAATAGTTGAAGTCCCCCATGACAACTACTCTGCCTCTCTCACTCCTATCGAGAATCATCTTTGCTATCCTTTCCTCTACATCTCTGGGACTATTCGGAGGCCTATAGAAAACTCCCAGCATGGTGACTTCTCCTTTCCTGTTTCTAACCTTAGCCCATATTACCTCAGTTAACGAGTCCCCAAACATACTTTCCACAACTGTAATATTGTCCCTGATCAACAATGCCACATCTGCCCCTCTTTTACCATCTTCTCTGTTCTTACTGAAACATCTGAATCCCGGAACATGCAACAGCCATTCCTGTCCCTGCTCTATCCATGTCTCCGTAATGGCCACAACATCGAAGTCCCAGGTACCAACCCACACTGCCAGTTCACCCACTGTATTTCGGATGCTTCTCACGTTGAAATACACACACTTCAATCCAGGTTCTCGCTTGCCAGTGTCAGATACTTGATTTTGGAACTCCCTACTCTCATCCTCTTCTGTACCTGTCCTACAATTTTGGTTCCCATCCCCCTGCTGTATTAGTTTAAATCTATCTTAATAGCTTTAGTGAATTTCCCACACAGGATATTGGTACCTCTCTGGTTTAGATGAAAACCATCCTGCTTGTAGAGGTCCCACCTACCCCAGAAAGAGCTCCAATTATCCAAAAATCTGAAACCCTCCCTCCTGCACCATCCCTGTAGCCATGTGTTCAACTCCTTTCTCTCCCTATTCCTTACCTCACTAGCACATGGCACGGGCAGCAAACCAGAGAAAACAACTCTGTCCTAGCTCTAAGCTTCCATCCTAGCTCCCTGAATTTCTGCCTCAAGTCCCCATCTCTCTTCCGACCTATGTCGTTGGTGCCAATGTGGACCACGACTTGGGACTGCTCTTTCTTCCCCCCCCCGCCCCCCCGAAGGATCCCAAAAACACGATCAGAGACATCACGGACCCTGGCACCTGGGAAGCAGCACACTAACCGTGAGTCTCTCACGTCCCCACAGAACCTCCTATCTGTCCCCTTAACTATCGAGTCCCCAATGATTACTGCTCTGCTCCTCTTCCCCCTTCCCTTCTGAGCAGCAAGTGCCCCACTGCTTTCCCCTGGTAAGTCACCCCCCCAACAGTATCAAAAATGGTATACTTATTGTTGAGGGGAATGGCCACAGGGGATCCCTATACTGCCTGCCGGTTCCCTTTCTGTCTCCTAACTGTCACCCATCTGCCTTTTTCTTTTATCTGGGGAGTGACTACCTCTCTGTAAGTCCTGTCAATAACCCCCTCTACCTCCCGAATGATCTGAAGTTCATCCACCTCTAGCTCCAGTTCCCTAACGCGGTTTTCGAGGAGCTGGTGTTGGGTGCACTTCCCACAGATCTAGTCAGCGGGGACACTAGTGGTGACCCTTACTTCCCACATTCTGCAGGAGGAACATTCCACTGCCCTAAACTCCATTCCCACTATTCTAACTCCCGCAGTGTCTACTAAAAAAAAGGATTAGGAAATAAACTAGTTACCTTACCTTGTCAATCTGGCTCCCACAACTTGTTTTTTAGGTTAGAGGAGGAGGACGGGTGGGAGACACTACCCGAGTAGTGTTTCGGGTAACGCAAGTTATTTGTTAAAACTTCGCAGTTGTTCACTTGTAGCTAGAATTTGTTAACTTGGAAGAGAGAATAATACATAGAGTCATAGAGATTTACAACAAGGAAACAAACCCTTTGATCCAACTGGTCCATGCCAACTGGATATCCTAAATGAATCTAGTCCCATTTGCCAGCACTTGGCCCATATCTCTCTAAAGCCTTCCTATTCATACACACATTCAGATGCCTTTTAAATGCTGTAATTGTACCAGCCTCCACCACTTTCTCTGGCAGCTAATTCCATACACACACCATCCTCTGCATGAAAAAGTTTCCCCTTAGGTCCCTTTTAAATCTTTCCCCTCTCAAGCCTGAAACAGGGTGATACGCTTGAACAAGTTGATGTTAAGAAGGAAGATGCACTGGAAATTTTGAAAAACATGTGGACAGATAAGTGCCCTAGGGCAGACGGATATACCCAAGATTACCATGGGAAGTGAGGGAAGAGACTGCTCTGCCTTTGGCAGTGATTTTTGCATCCTCACTTTCCACTGGTGTAGTACCAAATGATTGGAGGGTGGCAATTGTTACTCCCTTGTTCAAGAAGGAGAAAGAAATAACCCTGGGAATTACAATCCAGTCAGTTTTATATCGATGGTGGCAGATTAATGGCGAGGATTCTGAGAGACAGGATTTATGATTATTTGAAAAAGCATAGCTTGATTAGAGATAGTCAGCATGGCTTTGTGAGGGGTAAGTCATGCCTCACAAGCCTTACTGAATTCTTTGAGGATATGACAAAACACATTGATGAAGGTGGAGCAGTGAATGTGGTGTATACAGATTTTAGCAAAACATTTAATATGGTTTCCCATGGTTGGCTCATTCAGAAAGTAAGGAAGCATGGGATACAGGGAAATTTGGCTGTCTGGATTTAGAATTGGCTGGCCCATAGAAGACAGGGGTTGGTAGTAGATGGAAAGTATTCAGCTTGGAGATCAGTGGCCAGTGGTATTCTGCAGGGATCTGTTTTGGGACTTCTGCCCTTTGTAGAAGAGGAAGTAGAAGGGTAGGTTAGTAAGTTTGCTGATGACACAAAGGTTGATGGAGTTGTGAATAGTGTGGAGGGCTGTTGTAGGTTGCAATTTGTCTTTGACAAGATGCAGAGCTGGGCTGAGAAGTGGCAGATGGAGTTCAAGCTGGAAAAGCCTGAAGTGATTCAATTTGGAATGTTGAATTTGAATGCAGGATACTTGGCCATGTGGAGGAACAGAGGGACTTTGGAGTCCACGTTCATTGATCCCTCAATGTTGCCACCTACGTTGATAGGGCTATTAAGAAGGCATATAATGTGTTGGCTTTCATTTGCAGGGGGATTGAGTTTAAAAGCCACGAAGTTATGCTATAGCTCGATAAAGTCCTGATTAAGACCATACTTGGAATATTGTGTTCAGTTCTGGTCGCCTCATTATAGAGAGGATGTGGAAGCTTTAGAGTGGGTGTAGAGGAGATTATCCGGGATGCTGCCTGGACTGGAGGGCATGAATAAAGGTTGAGGGAGCTAGGACTTTTGTCATCAGTGAAGAAGGATGAGAGGTGACTCGACAGAGGTGTACAAGATGAGGAGAGGCATAGATAGAGTGGATAGCTAGAGACTTTTTCCCAGGGTGGAAATGGCTATCTTTAGAGGGCATACTTTTTAAGGTGATAAGAGGTATGTTTAGGGGTAATGTCAGAGGTAGGTTCTTTACTCAGAGTGGTGGGTGTGTGGAATGCACTGCCAGCAGTGGTGATCGAGTAAGATACATTAGGTCTATATATGTGATAGGCACATGGATGATAGCAAAATGAAGGGTATGTATGTTACTTTGATCTTAGCATAGGATAAAAGGTCACCACAAGATCGAAGGCTGAAGGGCCTGTACTGTGCTATATTTTTCTATGCTCTACGTCCGCCTTAAACCTCTGCCATTTACTTCTGGACTCCCCCACTACAAGGAAAAGATCTTGTCTATTTACCCTATCCATGCCCCTCATGATTTTAAAAATCTCTATAATGCCACTCCTCAGCCTCCAGTGGTCCAGGGATAACAGACCCACCCTATTCAGCTCAAACTCTTCAATCCTGGCAACATTCTTGTAAATCTTTTCTGAAATCTTTCAAGTTTCATAACATCCTTCCTGGAGGAGGAAGATCAGAATTGCACACAATATTTCAAAGGTGGCCTAACCAATATCCTGAACAGCCGCAATATGACCTACCAACTCCTATATTCAATGCTCTGACCAATAAAGGAAAGCATACCAAACACCACCTTCACTATCCTCTCTATCTGCGACTCCACTTTCAAGGAACTATGGACTTGCACTCCAAGGTCTCTTTGTTCAGCAACTCTCCCCAGGACCTTAACATTAAGTGTACAAATCCTGCCCTGATTTGGCTTTCCAAAATGCAGCCCCTCACATTTATCCAAATTAAACCCAATCTGCCACTTCTTGGCCCATTGGCCCACCTGATCAAGATCCCATTGTACTCTGATGTCACATTCTTCACTGTCCGTGACACCTCTAATTTTGGTTTCATCTGCAAACTTACCAATTAAACCTCCTGCGTTCACATCCAAATTATTTATGGAAATGACAAAAAGCTGTGGACCGATCCTTGTGGCACACCACTGGTCACAGATCTCTACCACCACCCTCTGTCTTCTACTTTGTGAGAGTTCTGTTCCAAATGGCTAGTTCTCCCTGTATTCCATGTGATCTAACCTTGCTAACCAGTCTACCATTAGGAACAAAGTCGAGCACCTTACTGAAGTCCATATAGATCACTTCCACTGGTCTGTTCTCATCAATCTTCTTCATTACTTTTTCAAAAACTCAATCAAGTTCTGATTCGGAGATGCCGGTGTTGGACTGGGATGTACAAAGTTAAAAATCACACAACACCAGGTTATAATCCAACAGGTTTAATTGGAAGCACACTAGCTTTCGGAGCGACGCTCCTTCATCAGGTGATTGTGGAGGGCTCGATCGTAACACAGAATTTATAGCAAAAATTTGCAGTGTGATGTAACTGAAATTATACATTGAAGAATTGATTGTCTGTTAAGCCTTTCAACTGTTAGAATACAGTGATAGTTTCACTTCTTTTATGTGTAAATCACAAAACCCTTTTTTTTTAAAGTTGCATTCTCGGGTTAGCTGTTAACAATGATGATAGCTAGATAATATGTTGAAGGTGTTCCCCCTGTGTTCTCTGTCTATGACCTGATGTTTAGATTGATTCCAATCTAAAAAGTGAGATCCAATTAAACCTGTTGGATTATAACCTGGTGTTGTGTGATTTTTAACTTCAATCAAGTTCATGAGACATGATTTCCCACGCACAAAGCCATATTGACTATCCTTAATCAGTCCTTGCCTTTCTGAACATATGTAAATCCTGTCCCTCAAGGTTCCCTCCAACAACTTGCCCACCACTGAGGACAGGCTCATAGTTTTCCTTACCATCTTTCTTAAATATTGGCACCACATTTGCAACCTTCCAGCTTTCTGACACCTCACCTATCACTATCGACGACACAAATATCTCACCCAAGGTGCCCAGCAATCACTTCCCTAGCTTCCCACAGTGTTCTAGGGTACACCTGATAAGATCCTGGGGATTTATCTGCCTTTATACGTTTTAAGACATCCAGCACTTGCTCCTCTGTAATATGGACAATTTTCAAGATGTCACCATCAATTTCACCACATTCTGTATCTTCCATGTCCTTCTCCACAGTGAATACTTATGCAAAAAACTTGTTTAGTATCTCTCATATCACCTGCAGTTCCACACATAGGCTGCCTTGCTGATCTTTGAGGGGCGAAGAGAGTGGTGCTGGAAAAGCACAGCTGGCCAGGCAGCATCCAAGGAGCAGGAGAATTGACATTTCAAGCGTAAGCCCTTCATCGGAAATTAGGCTTGTGGCTCAAGAGGGTTGAGTGATAAATGGAAAGGGGGTGGGGCTGGGAGGAAGGTAGCTGAGAATACCATAGGTAGATGTGGGTGGTGGTGAAGGTGATCGGTCGGAGAGGAGGGTGGAGCGAGTAGGTGGGAAGGAAGATGGATAGGTAGGACAGTTCAAGAGGGTGGTGCTGAGTTGGAAGATTGGATCTGGGATAAGGTGGGGGAAGGGGAAGTGAGGAAACTGGTGAAATCTGCATTGATCTCATGTGGGTGGGGGGGTCCCAAGGTGGAAGATGAGGCTTTCTTCCACCAGGCATCACGTGGTTAGGGTTTGGCAGTGGAGGAGGCCTAGGACTTGAGTGTCCTTGGCGGAGTGGGAGAGGGAGTTAGTGTTTAGCCACAGGGCGGTGGGGTTGTTTAGTGCGTGTGTCCCAGAGATGTTCTCTGAAATGTTCTGCAAGTTGGCGTCCTGTCTCCCCAATGTAGAAGAGACCAGATCAGGAGCAACAGACACAGTAGGTGACATGAATGCAAGTACAGGACAGAGATTTACCTGTACGTCCACACACATCATCTACTCTG
The DNA here is from genome assembly GCF_047496795.1 of Chiloscyllium punctatum. NCBI lineage: Eukaryota > Metazoa > Chordata > Chondrichthyes > Orectolobiformes > Hemiscylliidae > Chiloscyllium > Chiloscyllium punctatum. Next base: position 83,346,934 of record NC_092763.1, on the reverse strand, counting down.
TCCCTACCCCAACACCATCTTATTTAACAGCCTCCTGTGTGGCACCTTGTCGAAGGCCATTTGGAAATCTGAACTAACTAATTAACTGTCTATTGCTAGCAAACACTGCATCTGTTTACTCCTTCACGACCCATTTGTCTGTAACTTAATCTTCAATTATTCCTTGTTCAAGCAATTGTTGAGATGATATTCACCATGGGTGTCAGATTGTTGGTTTTCAAAACTGCAGTTGTCATTTTAAACACTGGTTTTAAGTCTACAGTTTAAAAATAAACTTAAAATAAAAAAAGACACAGTCCTTATACACTCCTTACTTGTGTCTTGTCGATGGTAGATAGGCAGAATACTTAGTCTCCGACCTGCTCATGTAGCTACAATATTTATATGACTGGTCTGGTTTGGTTTTTGGTCAATGGTGTTATAAAGCGAGGTTGACATCCCTCCCAAGAACTAAAATCAAAAACTCAAAGAAGAGTACCTCACCCAATAATCTATAAAAGGGTGTGAAAAGTGGTCGAACCCACTTTTTGGAAACTTATAGTGGTTAAATAAAAATAAATCACTGATGCTCTCATTAAAATCAACGAATAACAATTTATTTATCTAATTCTATCAGTGAACAAATTAACTGAACTATTAACAAATGGAATAAAACAAGATTCTAATGGTATATTGTTCCAATAAAAAGAAGTGCCACTCATTTAACAAAAATAGAATTTAGTCTTTTGAAATTAAAGTCAGGTTACGTGTCTTCTAGAGTGTTCAGTACCTTCTCCATTGATTCTTCTGTCATGATTGTCTTTGTTGATTCTTCTGTTAGGAACGCCTTCTTCATCATTGGTGCCATAGTTATTTAGATGGTGCTTTCTCTAACATAGAATCTGTGAGAGCCAATTTCCCTCTTGAGAGCTAAGAGCTGGCAGATGGTAGTTAGCTCTGGTGTCTCTGTCCAACTTACCCTTCTTTTATACCCTCATTGACATATCAATATTTCTTACAATAGGATTTGTCCAGTGGTGTCAAAATCATCAGGTTTAAATTGAATAGATTTTTTGTATCAAAGTGCCTGGTTCAAATTGATCAGCTAAATTCCAAAGCTTGTTGTCTTGGTAAAGACTGCTGCTTGGCCTGCTAACTCTATGGCCTTTTGATACAATTGTTTCAGTTCGGGCTCTCTATGTGATTGCATTTTCAACTGTGGAAAAGCACCATCTTTGAAAGGGATTACACAATGCTTTCCCCATTTTACAATTTTACAAGCACCAAATTCTAATCTCCTGTCTCCTAGTGTACAATTACTATTGTTTCCTGAAGAAGGGCTCATGCCCGAAACGTCGATTCTCCTGCTCCTTGGATGCTGCCTGACCTGCTGCGCTTTTCCAGCAACACATTTTCAGCTCTGATCTCCAGCATCTGCAGTCCTCACTTTCTCCTACAATTACGATACCCAACTTCGTAACACCTCCCCGTTCAGAAAAGAAATAAACCATCATTATGAAACGGTGGCTTCATTTGTTTTTCTCTTTTAAAACATTAACCCCATTATATTATTAGATCCACAGCTAATTAATTGATAGTTACACATTTTGTACCAATTCTATTCAGATATACAACAATGAACACTACCATTTCTATCTTATAGAAGCATTTTTAAAACACTTGCGATTAATCATCCACGAAAATATTTTCAATCTGTAAATTAGAGTCATATAGTTATACAAATGTACAGCATGGAAACAGACCCTTCGGTCCAACTCATCCATGCCGACCAGATATCCCAGCCAAATCTAGTCCCATTTGCCAGCACCCGGCCCATATCCCTCCACACCCCTCCTATTCATATACCCATCCAGATGCCTTTTAAATGTTGCAATTGGACTAGCCTCCAACACTTCCTTTTGCAGCTCATTTCATTCACGTGCCATCCTCTGCGTGAAAAAGTTGCCCCTTAGGTCTCTTTCATATCTTTCCCCTCTCAGCCGAAACCTGTGCCCTCGAGTTCTGCACTCCCCCACTCCAGGTAAAGGACTCTGTCTATTTATCCTATCCATGCCCCTAATGATTTTATAAATCTCTATGATGTCACCCCTCAGGCTCCAAAGCTCCAGGGAAAACATCCCCAGCCTATTCAACCTCTCCCTATAGCTTAAATCCTCTAAACCTGGCAACATCCTTGTAAATCTTTTCTAAACCCTTTCAAGTTTCACAACATCCTTCCGATAGGAAGGAGACCAGAATTGCATGCACTATTCTAAAAGTGGCCTAACCAATGTCCTGTATAGCTGTAACATGACCTCCCAACTTCTATACTCAATACTCTGACCAAAAAGGAAAGCATACCAAACACCTTCTTCACTATCCTATCTACCTGCAACTCTACTTTAAAGGAGCAATGAACCTGCACTCCAAGGTCTCTTTGTTCAGCAACAGTCCGTAGGACCTTAACATTAAGTCTATAAGTGCTGCTATGATTTGCTTTCCCAAAATGCAGCATCTTGCATTTATTTAAATTAAACTCCATCTGCAACTCCTCAGCCCATTGGCCCATCTGATCAAGTTCCTGTTGCAATCTGAGGTAACCCTCTTCGCTGTCCACCATACCTCCAATTTTGGGGTCATCTCTTATGTTCACATCCAAATCATTTATATAAATGATGAAAAGTAGTGGACCCAGCACCAATCCTTGTGACACTCCACTGGTCACAGGCCTCCGGTCTGAAAAACAACTCTCCACCCCTGTCTTCTACCTTTGAGCCAGTTCTGTATCCAAATGGCTAGTTCTTTCTGTATTCTGGGAGATCTAACCTTGCTAACCAGTCTCCCATGGGGAATCTTGTTGTAAATCCTTGTAACATGTCACTTCAATGAAATTATCTGGTGTTCTTGTCCTTAAATCTTTCCAGAAATGTCAAAGGATTGTGACCGGTATACACAATTGACTCTGGTGCATTCTTTGCAACAGAAACATTGAAATGTTGTGAGGTCATTACCAAACTAACTAACTATTTTTCATAGGTTGAATATTTTGTCTGGTGAATATTGAGTATTTTTGAAAAATAACCGATTGGCCTTTCAATTCCACCTTCATCTTCCCGTAACAACACAGCTTCAACACCTACAATACTTGCATCAATGGCGACTTTGATGGGTTTCAAATACTTTGACGTGGCTAAAACTGGTGCAGTGGTTACCACTGCTTTGATAATTCTCAAATGCTTCTTGGCATTGTTCTGTCCACTGAAAGTTTGTGTTCTTTTTCTAACAAATCCGTCAATGGTTCCAGAATATTACTAAAGTTGAGTACAAATTTCCTGTAGAATCCACGCAGTCCTAAATGTCGTGCCACTTCCTTCTTCACAGATGCTCTCGGAAATTCCTCAATGGCTTTCATCCTCACATGTCTCGGTGTCATCTAATGTTCTGCCCTACGAATGTTACTTCCACCTTTGCAAATTCTGTTTTTTCTAAGTTTATGAATAACTTTGCCTTCTGTAGTCTCTCAAAGAGCTCTGCCAAATGCTCTGTGTTGTTTTTCCATGAATGGCTAAAGGTCACTAAGTCATTCATGTAGATGGCACAATTAGGAGAAAGTGAGGACTGCAGATGCTGGAGATCAGAGCTGAAAATGTGTTGCTGGAAAAGCGCAGCAGGTCAGGCAGCATCCAAGGAGCAGGAGAATTGACGTTTCGGGCATGAGTCCTTCTTCAGGAATCCTGAAGAAGGGCTCCTGAAGAGCCCTCCTGAAGAAGGGCTAATGCCTGAAATGTCGATTCGCCTGCTCCTTGGATGCTGCCTGACCTGCTGCGCTTTTCCAGCAACACATTTTCAGATGGCACAATTAGTCAATTCTGCAACAACTTTGAGTTCAGGACATTTGAAGACTCCTCTACTGAGATAGTATGGGCTAAGATTAGAAACGGGAAAGGAGAGATTACCCTGTTAGGAGTTTTCTATCAGCCTCCAAATACCTCCAGAGATGTAGAGGATAGGATAGTGAAGATGATCCTCGATAGGAGCGAGAATGACAGAGTAGTTGTTATGGAAGACTTTAACTTTCCAAATATTGACTGGGAATACTATAATTTAAGTACTACAGATGGGTCAGTTTTTGTCCAATGTGTACAGGAGGGTTTCCTGACACAGTATGTAGACAGGCCAACAAGGGGGGAGATCACACTAGATTTGGCACTGGATAATGAACCCAGCCAGATGTTAGATTTGGAGGTAAATAAACACTTTAGTGTGATCACAATTCTGTTATGTTTACTTAAGTGATGGGTATATACTGCAGGGCAAGAGTTGTAATTGAGGGAAAAGTAATTATGATGTGATTAGGCAAGATTTGTGATCCATAGGATGGGGAAGGAAACTGCAGGGGATGGGCACAATTGAAATGTGGAGCTTATTCAAGGACCAACTACTGCGGGTCCTTGATAAATATATACCTGTCGAACAGGGAAGAAGTTATTGAGCGTGGGAGCTGTGGTTTACTAAGGAAGTTGAATTTCTCTTAAAGAGGAAGAAGAAGGCTTATGTTAGGATGAGATGTGATGGCTCAGTTAGGGCATTTGAGAGTTAGAAGTTAGCCAGAAAAAACCTAAAGAGAGAGCTGAGAAGTGCCAGGACGGGACACAAGAAGTCATTGGCAGATCGGATCAAGGAAAACCCTAAGGCTTTCCATCGCTATGGAATAAAAGAATGACCAGACTAAGATTCGTGCCAATAAAGCATAGTAGTGGGAAGTTGTGTGTGGAGTCAGAGGAGATGGGGAAGGGCTAAATAAAAACTTTTCATCACTATTCACACTAGAAAAAGGCAAAGTAGTCGAGGAGAATACTGAGATACAGGCTACTAGACTAGATGGAATTGAGGAGCGAAAGGAGGAGGTGTTAGCAATTCTGGAAAGTGTAAAAATAGATAAGTCCTCTGGGCCGGATGGGATTTATCCTAGAATTCTCTGGGAAGCCAGCAGGAGATTGCCGAGTCTTTGGCTTTGATCTTAATGTCGTCAATGTTTACAGGAATTATACCAGATGACTGGAGGATAGCAAATGTTGTTCACTTGTTCAATAAGGGGAGTAGAGACAACCCTGGAAATTATAGACCTGTGAGCCTTACTTCAGTTCTGGGTAAAGTATTGGAAAGGGTTATAAGAAGTAGGACTTATAATCATTTGAAAAGAAATAAGTTGATTAGGAATAGTCAACAGGGTTTTGTGAAGGGTAGGTTGTGCCTCACAAATCTTATTGAGTTCATTGAGAAGGTCACCAACAAATGGATGAGGGTAAAGCTATTGTTGTGGTGTATATGGATTTCAGTAAAGGGTTTGATAAGTTTCCCCATGGTAGATTATTGCACTCAATATGGACGCATGGGATCGAGGGTGATTTAGCGGTTTAGATCAGAAATCGGCTAGCTGAAAGAAGACAGAGGGTGGTGGTTCATGGGAAATATTCATCCTGGAGTACAGTTACTAGTGAGGTACCGCAAGGATCTGTTTTGGGTCCACTGTTGTTTGTCATTTATATAAATGACCTGGATCAGGACATAGAAGGATGGGTTAGTATATTTGCAGATGACATTAAGGTCCAGAAGATCATAAGACATAGGAGTGGAAGTAAGGCAATTCATCCTGAGTCCACTCCATCATTTAATCATGGCTGATGGGCATTTCAACTCCACTTACCCGCACTCTCCCCGTAGATCCTTAATTCCTTGCATGATCAAGAATTTATCAATCTTTGCCTTGAAGACATGTAACGTCCTGGCATCCACTGCGCTCCTTGGTAATGAATTCCACAGGCCCACCATTCTGTGGCTGACAAAATGTCTCCTCATTTCCATTCTAAATTGACCCCCTGTAATTCTAAGGCAATGCCCATGGGTCCTAGACTCCCCGCCTAAAGGAAACAAATTCCCACCATTCACCCTTTCTAAGCCATGTATTATATTGTAAGTTTCCATTAGATCTCTCCCCAACCTTCTAAACTCTAATGAATACAATCCCACGATCCTCAGCTGTTCATTGCACGTTAGACCTACCATTCCAGGGATCATGCGTGTGAATCTCCGCTGGACACTCTCCAGTGCCAGTATATCCTTCCTGAGATGTGGGGCCCAAACTTGGACACACTATTCTAAATGGAGCCTAACTAGAGCTTTATAAAGTCTCAGAAGCACATCGCTGCTTTTACATTCCCCAGAATGCCCTCAGTCCCTTCATCAAGATCACTAATATATAAAGTGAACAGCTGCAGTCCCAACACTGAGGGAGATCACTTGTCACCAGCTGCCATTCCAAAAAAGAACCTTTTATCCCAACTCTCTGCCTTCTGTCAGGCAGCCAATTCTCAATTCATGCCATTAGCTCACCTCAAACACCATGGGCCTTCACCTTACTCAGCAGCCTCCCGTGAGGCATCTTATCAAAGGCCTTTTGGAAATCTAGATGGATAACATCCACTGTGTTTCCCTAGTCTAACCTACTTCAAAGACTTCTAACAGGCTTGTCAGGCATAGAACATAGAACATTACAGCGCAGTACAGGCCCTTCAGCCCTTGATGTTGCGCCGACTAGTCATACCAATCTGAAGCCCATCTAACCTACACTATTCCATGTTCATCCATATGCTTGTCCAATGACGTCTTAAATGCCCTTAAAGTTGGCGAATCTACTACCGTTGCAGGCAAAGCATTCTATACCCTTACTACTCTCTGAGTAAAGAAACTACCTCTGACGTTTGTCCTATATCTATCACCCCTCAATTAAAAGCAATGCCCCCTCAGGCTCGCCATCACCATACTTGAAAAAGGCTCTCCCTGTCCACCCTATCTAACCCTCTGATTATCTTATATGTCTCTATTAAGTCACCTCTCAACCTTCTTCTCTCCAACGAAAACAGCCTGAAGTCCCTCAGCCTTTCCTCGTAAGACCTCCCCTCCATACCAGGCAACATCCTAGTAAATCTCCTTTGCACCCTTTCCAAAGCTTCCACATCCTTCTTATAACGTGGTGACCAGAACCATACACAATACTCCAAGTGCAGCCACACCAGAGTTTTGTACAGCTGTCGCATAACCTCATGGTTCCGGAACTCGATCCCTCTATTAATAAAAGCTAAAACACTGTATACCTTCTTAACAACCCTGTCAACCTGGGTGGCAACTTTCAAGGATCTGTGTACTTGGACACCGAGATCTCTCTGCTCATCTCCACTGCCAAGAATCTTACCAGTACTTTGCATTCCGGTTACTCCGATCAAAGTGAAACACCTCACACTTGTCCACATTAAACTCCGTTTGCCACCTCTCAGCCCAGCTCTGCAGCTTATCTATGTCTCTCTGTAACCTACAACATCCTTCGTCACTATCCACAACTCCACCGACCTTAGTGTCGTCTGCAAATTTACTAACTCACCCTTCTACGCCCTCATCCAGGTCGGTTATAAAAATGACAACCAGCAGTGGACCCAACACCGACCCTTGCAGTACACCACTAGTAACTGGATTCCAGGATGAACATTTCCTATCAACCACCACCCTTTGTCTTCTTTCAGCAAGCCAATTACTGATCCAAACTGCTATATCTCCCACAATCCCATTCCTCTGCTTTTTGTACAATAGCCTACTGTGGGGAACCTTATCGAACGCCTTGCTGAAATCCATAGACACCACATCAACTGGTTTACTCTCATCTACCTGTTTGGTCACTTTCTCAAAGAACTCAATAAGGTTTGTGAAGCATAACCTACCCTTCACAAAACCGTGCTGACTATCCCTAATCAAATTATTCTTTTCTAGATGATTATAAATCCTATCTCTTATAACCTTTTCTAACACTTCACCAACAACTGAAGTAAGGCTCACTGGTCTATAATTACCAGAGGTGTCTCTACTCCCCTCCTTGAACATTTGCTGTACTCCAGTCTTCTGGCACTATTCCTGTAGACAATGACAATTTAAAGATCAATGCCAAAGGCTTGGCAATCTCCTCCCTGGTTTCCCAGAGGATCCTAGGATAAATCCCATCCGGCCCAGGGGACATCTATTTTCACACTCTGCAGGATTTATAACACCTGTTCCTTGTGAACCTCAATCCCACCTGGTCTAGTAGCCTGTATCTCAGTATTCTCCTCGACAACATTGTCGTTTTCTAGAGTGAATACTGTTGAAAAATATTCATTTAGTGCTTCACCTATCTCCTCTGACTCTAGACACAACTTCCCACTACTATCCTTGATTGGCCCTAATCTTACTCTCATCATCTTTTTATTCCTTAAATACCTATAGAAAGCCTTAGGGTTTACCCTGATCCTATCTGCCAACATCTTCTCATGTCTCCTCCTGGCTCTTCTGAGCTCTCTCTTTAGGTCTTTCCTGGCTACCTTGTAATCCTCAAGAGCCCTAACTGAGCCTTCACATCTCATCCTAACATAAGCCTTCTTTTTCCTCTTGACCAGAGATTCCACTTCCTTCGTAATCCACGGCTCCCGCGCTCTACAGCTTCCTCCCTGCCTGACAGGTACATACTTATCTAGGACACTCAGGAGCTTTTCCTTGAATAAGCTCCACATTTCTAATGTGCCCATCCCCTGCAGTTTCCTTCCCCATCCTGTTTTCTAAATCTTGCCTAATCACATTGTAATTGCCTTTCCTCAGCTGTAATTCTTGCCCAGTGGTATACACCTATCCCTTTCTATCACTAAAGTAAACCTGACAGAATTGTGATCGCTATCACCAAAGTGCTTACCTACTCGCCTCACTAGCACGTTGCACGGGCAACAAACCAGAGACAACAGCTCTGTTTGTCCTAGCTCTAAGCTTCCATCCTAGCTCCCTGAATTTCTGCCTTAAATCCCCATCTCTTTTTCCTACCTATGTCGTTGGTGCCTATGTGGGCCACGACTTGGAGATGCTCCCCTTCCCCTTAAGGAAACCAAAAACGCAATCAGAGACATCACAAACCCTGGCACCTGGAGGCAACACACTAACCGTGAGTCTCTCTCGTCCCCACAGAACCTCCTATCTGTCCCCCTAACTATGGAGTCTCCAATGACTACTGCTCTGCTCCTCTTCCCCCTTTCCTTTTGAGCAGCAAGGACAGACTCTGTGCCAGAGCCCTGTGCCCCACTGCTTTCCCCTGGTAAGTCGTTCCCTCCAATAGTATCCAAAATGGTATACTTATTGTTGAGAGGAATGGCCACAGGGGATCCCTGCACTGTCTGCCGGTTCCCTTTCCATCCCCTGACTGAAACCCATCTGCCTTTTTCTTGTGCCTGAGGAGTGACTACCTCCTTGTAACTCCTCTCAATAACTCCCTCGGCCTCCCAAATGATCCGAAGTTCATTCAGCTCTAGCTTCAGTTCCCTAATGTGGTTTTCAAGGAGCTGGAGTTGGGTGCACATCCCGCAGATGTCGTCAGCAGGGATACTCATGGTGACCCTTACCTCCCACATTCTGCAGGAGGAACATTCAACTGCCCTCACCACCATTCCCACGATTCTAAATTCCCAAAGAGACTGTTGAAAAAATAAGGAATAAAAAATAAACTCGTTACCTTACCAATCTGGCACACAGAAGTTTTGTTTTGGTTAGAGGAGGAGGATGGGTGGGAGACACTACCCGAGTAGTGTTTTGGGTAACGCAACCACACAAATATGACTTCCCAGAAGTCCTTTGCTCCTCCCTCGCACCTCTCAGCAAATGGAAGCCCGACTCGCGAGGTACGTCCCTTTTAATGCGTGAAAGCTCACCCTTCCCAGCAGCCCTCGCTTCACCACTCCTCCTCTCCTCGCTGCTCTGGCAAAATGGAGGCCCAACTCACGAGGTAAGTCCCGTTTAATGCGGGAAAACTCACCCTTCCCGGCAGCCCTCGCTTCACCACTCCATCTCTCCTCACCGCTCTGACAAAATGGACGTTGTCTTACTAAATCCATGTTGACTTGTTCTAATCCAACCCTGCACTTCCAAGAATTTAGAAATCTCATCTTTAACGATGGATTCTAGAATTTTACCTACAGTCGAAGTTAGGCTAATCAGCCTTTAATTTTCCATTTTTTGTCTTGATCCTCTCTTGAACAAAGAGGTTACAACAGCGATTTTCTAATCATCTGGGACTTGCCCTGACTCCAGTGATTTTTGAAAGATCACAACCAATGCCTCCGCTATTTCCTCAGCCACCTCCCTCAGAACTATGGGATGTAGCCCGTCAGGGCCAGTAGACTTATCAATTTTTAAACCTTTCAGCTTTTCTAGCATTTTCTCTTTTGTAATGGCGACCATACTCAACTCTGCCCTTGACTTTCCTTAATTGTTGGGTTATTATTCATGTCTTCTATTGTGAAGACTGACATAAAGTACTTATTAAATTCTTCAGCTATTTCCTTATCTCCCATCACTAGCCTTCCTACATCAATTTGGAGTGGCCCAATTTCTACTTTTGCCTCTCATTTGTTTCTTATATATTGAAAGAAACTTTTAATATAATTTCTAATAGTACTGGCCAGCTTACTTTCATATTTGATCATCTCCTTCCTTATTTCTCTCTTTGTTATCCTCTGTTTATTTTTGTAGTCTTCCCAATCTTCTGATTTCCCAGTGTTCTTGGTCACTTTATAGGCTCTCTCTTTTTCTTTGATACATTTCCTGACTTCCTTTGTCAGCCATGGCTGTTGAACCCACCCACCCCCTCCCCGGGATAATCTTTTTTTTCTTTGGGATGAACCTCTGTACTGTGTCCTCAATTACACCTAGAAACTCCTGCCATTGTTGCTCTACTTCTTCCCTACTAGGCTCTGTTTCCAGTCGATTTTCATCAGTTCTTCTCTCCAGCCCCTGTAATTACCTTTATTTAACTGTAACATCATTACATCCGATTTTGTCTTCTCTCTTTCAAACTGCAGACTGAACTCTACCATTTTATGACCACTGCCTCCTAAGTGTTCAGTTACTTTAAGATCTTTTATAAAGTCTGGCTCATTACATGGCACTAAGTCCAGAATAGCCTGCTGCGTTATGGGCTGTTCCAAAAAGCCATCCTGTAAGCATTCCATGAATTCCCTTTCTTTGGATGCACTGGCAAAATTATTCACCTAGACCATTTGCATATTGAAGTCCCCTATGATCATAGTCACCTTGCTTTTCTAATGTGCCCTATCTATTTCCTGGTACATCTTGCACCCCTGGTCCTGACCACTGCTGGGAGGCTTGTACATAACTCCCATTATAGTTTTTTTGACTTTGTCGTTCCTCAACTCCACCCACAGACTCCACATCATCTGACCCTATGTCATTCAGTGCCAGAGATTCAATTTCATTCTTAACTAACAAGGCAACCCCACCGTCTGCCCACCTTCCTGTCTTTTTGATGAGTTGTAAATCCTTGGATGTTTAACTGCCAGTCCTGAACCACATCTCTGTGATGCTGACCACATCATAATCATTCACGATGATTTGTGCCATTAATTCATCGACTTTGTTACGAACACTACGAGCATTCATGTAAAGCGCCTTAATGCTAATTTTCTTATCCTCATGATTTCCAACATCTCTAGTAATATGTCCTAAGTTATTCTTCCTTTTTGCTTCATTTCTAGTCTGCCTTGAACTTAAACCCTGCACACATGCTAACCTGCTGCTTATCTTTCTACTTGACTCCATACTCCCTGTTGCTTTCCCTTTCCCTTTCCTCCGACTCACAAGTTTAAAGTCTTAGTGACCACCCTATTTATCCTTTTTGCCAGAACACTGGTTCCAGCTTGGTTCAGGAGGAGATTGTCCCATTGGTACAGGTCGCCCAGGTTCCAAAACTGATGCTAATGTCTCATGAAATGGAATCCCTCTTTCCCACACCAATCTCTTAGCCATGTATTTACTTCCCTAAGGCCGGTAGAGCTGTCGATAGTGATGAAGAATGTTGTAGGTTACAGAGGGCTTTTGCCCGAAACGTTGATTTCGAAGCTACTTGGATGCTGCCTGAACTGCTGTGCTCTTCCAGCACCACTAATCCAGAATCTGGTTTCCAGCATCTGCAGTCATTGTTTTTACCTCATAGATGAGCTGCAAAACTGGGCTGAGAGGTGGCAAATGGAGTTTAATGCTGACAAGTGTGAGGTGATTCACTTTGGAAGAAGTAACAGGAATGCATTACTGGGCTAATGGTAAGATTCTCAGTGTCCAGGTATATAAATCCTTAAAAGTTTCCACCCAGGTTGATAGGGTTGTTAAGAAAGCATATGGTGTGTTAGCTTTTATTGGTAGAGGGGTTGAGTTTCGGAATCTTGAGTTCATGCTGCAGCTGTACAAAACTCTGGTGCGGTCACATTTGGAGTATTGCTTACAGTTCAGGTCACAGCATTATAGAAGCTTTGGAAAGGGTTCAGAGAAGATTTACAAGGATGTTCCTAGTATGGAGGGAAGGTCTCTTGAGGAAAGGCTGAGGGACTTGAGGCTGTTTCGTTAGAGAGAAGATGATTGAGAAGTGACTTAACTGTGACATATAAGATAATCAGAGGGTTAGATCAGATGGACAGTGAGAGCCTATTTCCTCATATGGCTAGCATGAGGGGACATAGCTTTAAATTGAGGGGTGATAGATATAGGTCAGATGTTAGAGGTAGTTTCTTTACTCAGAGGGTAGTCGGGGCATGGAACACACTGCCTGCAAAAGTAGTAGACTCACCAACTTTAAGGGCATTTAAATGGTCATTGGATAGGCATATGGATGAGATTGGATTAGGGTAAGTTAGGTGGGCTTCAGATTGGTTCCATAGGTGGGCGCAACATCAAAGGCTGAAGGGCCTGTACAGCATTGATAAGATTAGATTACTTACATTGTGGAAACAGACCCTTCAGCCCAACAAGTCCACACTGACCCTCTGAAGAGCAACCCACCCAGACCCATTCCCCTACATTTACCCCTTCACCTAACACTACGGGCAATTTAGCATGGCCAATTCACCTAACCTGCACATTTTTGGACTGTGGGAGGAAACTGGAGCACCTGGAGGAAACCCATGCAGACACAGGGAGAATGTGCAAACTCGACACAGACACTTGTCTGAGGCAGGAATTGAACCCAGGTCTCTGGCGCTGTGAGGCAGCAGTGCTAAACACTATGCCACCATGCCGCGTTGTTATGTTCAATGTTCTATGTTCATAACCTTTGAAAATTGGCTGGTGCAATTTCATTGTGAAGGGCATTACTTTGAATTGATATAGTCCATTTGGTCTGACAAAAGCAGAAACTTCTTTTGCTTTCTCTGAGAAAGGCACTTGCCAGTAACCATAAAGTAAATCCAACTTTGTGATGGAAGTGGCTTGTCCTACTTGTTCCGCACAATTCTCCAGCCTTGAAATTGGGTATGAGTCAGATTTGGTTACAGTATTGACCTTGTAATAATCTACATATAATCGTTGAGTACCATCCGGTTTGGGAACCAACACGCTTGGTGAATTCTACTCACTTTGACACATCTCTATGATGTCTTGGAGCATTGCTTCCATTTCCTTCTAAACTTGCACTGTTTTGAGAGGATTAAGCCTGTAGGGGTGTTGTTTTATTGGAACAGCATTCCCTATGTCAACGTCACGTATTGTGGCATTAATCCTCCCCAGTCTATTTCTACATAGGATGTCATAGCACTGTAACAAGTCTTTCAATTCAGTTTTCTGTTCCTGGGACAGATAGCTCACTACTTTATCTCATTCCTTGAGGATTTCCTCATTATTCAATTTAATGTGAGGCACACCAAATCCAAATCATCAGGATTTGATTCCTCACTCTGATTTGCATAATTAATACCCTTTTCGTGTCATCGTAAAGTTTCAGCACGTTCGCATGACATATCCGATAATTTTTTTTTCCTATCTGGTATCTTTACCAGATAATTCACCTGATTTAGCTTCTTCTCAATCTGATAGGGACCACTAAACCTTGCTTTGAAGTGATCTCCTAACACTGGTAATAGCACCAATAGTTTGTCCCCTGGGCAAACGTACAAATTTTAAATTTATTTTCTTCTTGCTTCATTAGATGCTGTGCCACTTTCAATTGTTGTCTAGCTAATTCACCTAGGAGAAAGTGAGGACTGCAGATGCTGGAGATCAGAGCTGAAAAATGTGTTGCTGGAAAAGCGCAGCAGGTCAGGCAGCATCCAAGGAGCAGGAGAATTGACGTTTCGGGCATATGCCCTTCTTCCTGAAGAAGGGCTTATGCCTGAAACGTCGATTCTACTGCTCTTTGGTAGCTAATTCACCTGCACTGTTTAATCTTTTTCTCACCTCAGATATATAATCCAATTCTGAGATTTCTGACTTCAGACCTATCAACTTTTCCTTAATTAATTTTGAAGGCCCTGTTACTTCACATCTGAATATCAAGTCAAATGGAAAAAAAACTGAGTAGATTCCTTTGCAGCATCTGTAATAGCAAATAATATAAATGGGATACCTTTATCTCAATCATTTGGGTAATCCTGCCAGTAAGCCCTCAACATACTCTTTCAGGTCTTGATGCCACCTTTACAATGCTCTCTGGGATTCAGGATCGTATGAACTTGATGTAAAGTTTATGATGCCTAAACTATCCATGACCTCTTTAAGTATTTTGGCAGTAAAATTAGATCCTTGGTCTGACTGAATCTCCTTAGGTAATAAATAACAGTTAAAGAAAGCAAGCAACTCGTCCACAACCTTTTATGCCTTGACATACATACATCTGTAATGGAATTGCCCCAGGCTTCCTATTGGACACCAAAAGAGAAAATGCTGGAAAATCTCAGCAGGTCTGGCAGCATCTGTAAGGAGAGAAAAGAGCTGACATTTCGAGTCTAACTGACCCTTTATCAAAGCTAAAAGAAAAGGAGAAATAGGGATGTATTTATACTCGGCTGAAAGAAGGTGAGTCATGGCTCCAGAACCATAAAGAGGTGATAATGACAGTGCATAGAGAGATTATAGGGAGATTAGGAGCTGTGAATGACCAAGGCTGAAGCCAGTGCTATGTGACAAAATATGTGGAGGATGGGGTGGATGGGTGAAGCAGAGGCAAAATGGAAAACAGAGGAGAAGGGTAGCAAAGGGGGAAGAGGAGAGGAAAAGGGTGATGAGAGAATGGGGAGAGGGAGAAAGACAGAGAGACGATCATGAAATAAGAGGTACAGAACAGTGAAAAAAATGATAAATAAAATAAATGAAATAAAATTACTGAGCAGAATGAAAACAGAGGGATCGAGATGGGATAATCATTTGAAGTTGTTGAATTCAATGTTGAGACCGGCAGGCTGTAACGTGCCGAGTCGGAAGGTGAGATGCTGTTCCTCCAGTTTGTGTTGAACTTCACTGGAACATTGCAGCAGGCCAAGGACAGACATGTGGGCATGGGAGCAGGATTGGGTGTTGAAGTGGCAAGCCACGGGAAGGTCCGGGACCTGATTGCGTAAAGACCGAAGGTGCCCAGCAAAGCGATCACCCAGTCGGCATTTTGTCTCTCCGATATTGGGAGCAACGAATGTAATAGACAAAATTGAACGAGGTACAAGTGAAATGCTGCTTAATCGCAATTGAGTGTCTGGGGCCTTGGATGGTGATCATGGAAGAGGTAAAGGGGCAGGTGTTGCACCTTCTGCGATTACATGGGAAGGTGCCGTGTGTCATGGGAAAGGTGTTAGGTGTGATGGAGGAGTGGACTAGGTTGCCCCAGAGGGAACGATCTCTGTGGAATGCAGACAGGGTGAGGGAAGGGAAGATGTGTTTAGTGGTGGCGTTGTGTTGGAGTTGGCAAAAATGGAGGAGATTATTCTTTGCATGTGAAAGCTGGTGGGGTGAAAGGTGAGAACAAGAGGGACCCTATCCTTGTTCTGGGAGGGGAGGGAGGGGGTGAGGGTCGTGGCGTGGGAGATGACCCGCACGCTGTCGAGAGCCCTGTCAACAACTGTAGGTGGGAAGCCACGGTTGGAGAAGAAGGATTAAATATTAAGAGCACCACTTTGGAAAGTGGCCTCATCGGAACAAATGCGGCAGAGGCGAAGGAGCTGAGAGAAAGGGATAGAGTTTTTACAGAATGTAGGGTGAGAAGAGCTGTAGTCCTGGTAGCTGTGGGAGTCAGTGGGCTTATAATGGATATTAGTGGATAGACTATTGCTGGAAATGGAGACAGAAAGGTCAAGGAAAGGAAGGCAAGTGTCGGAGATGGACCAGGTGAAAGTGATGGAGGGATGGAAACTGGAAGTGAAGTTTATGAATTTTTCCAGGTCAGGACGAGAGCATGAAGCCGCACCGAAATAGTCATCGATATACCGATAAAGCAGTTGTGGGAGGGGACCCAGGTAGGCCTGGAACAAGAAATGTTCCACACACCCCATGAAAAGGCAGGCATAGCTAGGTCCCATGCGGGTACCCATTGCTACACCATTGATTTGGAGAAAATGGGATGAGTTGAAGTAGAAGTTGTTGAGAGGGAGAACATGTTCAGCCAGGTGGAGGAGAGTGGTGCTAGATGGAGATTGTTTGGGCCTCTTTTCGAGAAAGAAGCAAAGAGCTTTCAAGCGGTCACGGTGTGGGATGGAGGTGTAAAGAGATTGCACATCCATGGTGAATAGAAGGTGGTGAGGGCCTGTGAATTAAAAGCTGTCAATGTGTCACCAGGCATCAGAGGAATCCCAGATGTAGGTGGGGAGGGAATGAACCAGAGGAGTAAGGATGAAGTCAAGGTAGGAGGAAATAAGTTCAGTGGGGCAGGAGCATGCTGACACAATGGGCCTGCTGGGACAGTCCTTCTTGTGGATTTTGGGGAGTAGGTAGAAACGGGCTGTCGGGTTTGGGAGACTATGAAGTCGGAAGCTGTGGAGGGGAGGCATGCGGAGGAAATGAGGTCAGCCACGGTGTTGCAGATAATGGCTTGATGCTCAGTGGTGTGGTCATGCTCCAGAGAGTGGTAGGAGGAAGAATCTGAGAGTTGGCGCTCAGCATCTACGAAGTAGAGGTCAGTACACCAGAAGACAACAGCACCCCCTTTGTCAGCAGGTCCAACAGCGTGCCGGACATCTCCCGCGCCACGACCCTCACCCCCTCCCTCCCCTCCCAGAACAAGGATAGGGTCCCTCTTGTTCTCACCTTTGACCTCACCAGCCTTCACATGCAAAGAATAATCCTCTGCCATTTTCGCCAATTCCAGCATGACGCCACCACGAAACACATCTTCCCTTCCCTCCCGCTGTCTGCCTTCTGCAGAGACCATTTCCTCCGGGACAATCTAGTCCACTCCTCTATCACCTAACACCTCTCCCATTACACACGTCACTATCTCATGCAATCGCAGAAGGTGCCCTCTTCCATGCTCACTATCAAAGGCCCCAAACACTCATTTGCAATTAAGCAGCATTTCACTTAGAGTCATAGAGATGTACAGCATGGAAACAGACCCTTCGGTCCAACCCGTCCATCCCAACCCAATCTAGTCCAACCTGCCAGCACCCGGTCCATATCCCTCCAAACCCTTCCTATTCATATACCCATCCAAATGCCTCTTAAATGTTGCACTTGTACCAGCCTCCACCACATCATCTGGCAGCTCATTCCATACACATACCACCCTCTGCGTGAAAACGTTGCCCCTTAGGTCTCATTTATATCTTCCTCCTCTCATCCTAAACCTATGCCCTCAAGTTCTGGACTCACCAACCCCAGGAAAAAGACTTTGCCTATTTATCTTATCCATGCCCCTCATAATTTTGTAAATCTCTATAAGGTCTCCCCTCATCCTCCTCCGGTCCAGGGAAAACAGCCCCAGCCTGTTCAGCCTCTCCCTGTAGCTCAGATCCTCCAACCCTGGCAACATCCTTGTTAATCTTTTCTGAACCCTTTCAAGTTTCACAACATCTTTCCAATAGGAAGGAGACCAGAATTGCACACAATATTCCAACAGTGGCCTAACCAATGTCCTGTATAGCCGCAACATGACCGCCCAACTCCTGTACTCAATACTCTGATCAATAAAGGAAAGCATACCAAATGCCTTCTTCACTATCCTATCTTCCTGTAACTCCACTTTCAAGGAGCTATGAGCCTGCACTCCAAGGTCTCTTTGTTCAGCAACACTCCCAAGGACCTTACCATTAAGTGTATAAGTCCTGCTAAGATTTGCTTTCCCAAAATGCAGCACCTCGCATTTATCTGAATTAAACTCCATCTGCCACTTCTCAGCCCATTGGCCCATTTGGTCCAGATTCTGTTGTAATCTGAGGTAACCCTCTTCGCTGTCCATTACACCTCCAATTTTGGTGTCATCTGCAAACTTAGTAACTGAACCTCTTATGCTCGAATCCAAATCATTTATGTAAATGACAAAACGTAGAGGACCCAGCACCAATCCTTGTGGCACTCCACTGGTCACAGGCCTCCAGTCTGAAAAACAACCCTTCACCACCACCCTCTGTCTTCGACCTTTCAGCCAGTTCTGTATCCAAATGGCTAGTTCTCCCTGTATTCCTTGAGATCTAACCTTGCTAATCAGTCTCCCATGGGGAACCTTGTCGAATGCCTTACTGAAGTCCATACTGATCACATCTACTGCTCTGCCCTCATCAATCTTTGTTACTTCTTCAAAAAACTCAATCAAGTTTGTGAGACATGATTTCCCACGCACAAAGCCATGTTCTCTATCCCGAAACAGTCCTTGCCTTTCCAAATACATATACTTCCTGTCCGTCAGGATTACCTCCAACAACTTGCCCACCACCGAGGTCAGGCTCACTGGTCTATAGTTCCCCGGCTTGTCTTTACCGCCCTTCTTAAACAGCGGCACCATGTTAGCCAACCTCCAGTCTTCCGGCACCTCACCTGTGACTATCGATGATACAAATATCGCAGCAAGAGGCCCAGTAATCACTTCTCTAGCTTCCCACAGAGTTCTAGGGCTCACCTGATCAGGTCCTGGGGATTTATCCACCTTTAACCGTTTCAAGACATCCAGCACTTCCTCCTCTGTAATCTGGACATTTTGCAAGATGTCACCATCTATTTCCCTCCAGTCAATATTTTTCATATCCTTTTCCACAGTAAATACTGATGCAAAATATTCATTTAGTATCTCCCCCATTTTCTGTGGGTCCACACAAAGGCCACCTTGCTGATCTTTGAGGGGCCCTATTCTCTCCCTAGTTACTCTTAGTCCTTAATATATTTGTAAAAACCCTTTGGATTCTCCTTAATTCTATTTGCCAAAGCTATCTCATGTCCCCGTTTTGCCATCCTGATTTCCCTCTTAAGTATACTCTTACTTTTTTTATACTCTTCTCAGGATTTACTCGATCTATCCTGTCTATACCTGACATATGCTTTCTTCTTTTTCTTAACCAAACCCTCAATTTCTTTAGCCATCCATCATTCCCTATTCCTACCAGCCTTCCCTTTCACCTTGACAGGAATATACTTTCGCTGGATTCTTGTTATCTCATTTCTGAAGGCTTCCCATTTTCCAGCTGTCCCTTTACCTGCGCACATCTTCCTCCATTCAGCTTTCAAAAGTTCTTGCCTAACACCGTCAAAATTGGCCTTTCATGAACTGAGAACTTCAACTTTTAGATCCGGTCCATCCTTTTCCATCACGATATTAAAAGATATAGAATTATGGTCACTGGCCCCAAAGTGCTCCCCCACTGACACCTCAGTCACCTGCCCTGCCTTATTTCCCAAGAGTTGGTCAAGTTTTGCACCTTCTCTAGTAGATACATCCACATACTGAATCAGAAAATTGTCTTGTACGCACTTAAGAAATTCCTCTCCATCTAAACCTTTAACACTATGGCAGTTCCAGTTGATGTTTGGAAAGTTAAAATCCCCTGCCATAACTACCCTATTATTCTTACAGATAGCTGAGATCTCCTTACAAGTTTGTTTCTCAATTTCCCTCTGACTTATTGGGGGTCTGTAACACAATCCCAATAAGGTGATCATCCCTTTCTTGTTTCTCAGTTCCACCCAAATAACTTCCCTGGATGTATTTCCGAAAATATCCTCCCTCAGCAAGCTGTAATGCTCTCCCTTATCAAAAATGCCACGCCCCCTCCTCTCTTGCCTCCCTTTCTATCCTTCCTGTAGCATTTGTATCCTGGAACATTAAGCTGCCAGTCCTGCCCATCACTGAGCCATGTTTTTGTAATTGCTATGATATCCCAGTCCCATGTTCCTAACCATGCCCTGAGTTCATCGGCCTTCCCTGTTAGGCCCCTTGCATTGAAATAAATGCAGTTTAATTTATTAGTCCTACCTTGTCTCTGCCTGCCCTGGCTGTTTGACTCACTTCTGTTCCCAGCTGTAGCCATCTCGGATCGATCTCTTTCCTCACTATCTCCCTGGGTCCCACCCCCCCACCTTACTAATTTAAATCCTCCCAAGCAGTTGTAGCAAATTTCCCTGCCAGTATATTAGTCCCCTTCCAATTTAGGTGCAATCGATCCTTCTTGTACAGGTCACTTCTACCTCAAAAGTGATTCCAATGATCCAAAAATGTGAAACCTTCTCCCATACACCAGCTCCTCAGCCATGCATTCATCTGCTCTATCCTCCTATTTCTGCCCTCACTAGCTCGTAGCACTGGGAGTAATCCAGATATTACTACCCTTGAGGGAACCTCCTTTTTAAATCCTTGCCTAACTCTCTGTAATCTCCATTCAGACTCTCAATATTTACCTTCCAATGTCATTGGTTCCAATGTGGACAACGACCTTCTGCTGACCCCTCTCTCCCGTGAGCACATTCTGCATCCTCTCTGAGACATCCTTCATCCTGCCACCAGGGAAACAACACACCATTCTGCATTTTTTCTGCTGGCCACAGAAACGTCTGTCTCTACCTCTGACTACATAATCCCCGAACACAATTGATTTCTTGGAAGCCGACATACCTCTTGTTGCATTAGAGCCAGTCTCAAGACCAGAAACTTGGCTGTTTTGTGCTATGTTCCCCTGAGAGTCCATCACCCCCTACATTTTCCAAAACAGCATACCTGTTTGAAATGGGTATATCCACAAAAGGCTCCTGCCCTAGGTGCCTACCTCTCTTACCCTTCCTGGAGTTAACCCATCTATGTGACTGTATCTGAGACTTTCCCCCCTTCCTATAACTGCCATCCATCACATACTGTTGCTGTTGCAAATTCCTCATCGCTTCTATCTGTCTCTCCAACTGATCCACTCAATATGATAAGATTCGCATCCAACAGCATTTATGCAGTAACCCTTAAACTCTCTTTAAACTCCCACATCTGACAAGAAGTACATATCACTGCAAAGGCCATTTTTGTTCCTTCACAACCTACCTAGAAAATAACACTGTCTTATTCCTCTACAAACACTGCCACAAGTTAAATTAATAGCTATGACTTATATTTTAAGTTTAATCAAGAGACTTATCTCCAAAAACATCTAATCAAGAAATTTGGTCAATTGCATTCGTTGCTCCCAATGTGATCTCCTCTATATCGGAGAAACAAAATGCCAACTGGGTGATCGCTTTGCTGGGCACCTTCGGTCTTTACGCAATCAGGTCCCGGACCTTCCCGTGGCTTGCCACTTCAACACCCAATCCTGCTCCCATGCCCACATGTCTGTCCTTGTCCTGCTGCAATGTTCCAGTGAAGCTCAACACAAACTGGAGGAACAGCATCTCACCTTCCGACTCGGCACGTTACAGCCTGCCGGTCTCAACATTGAATTCAACAACTTCAAATGATTATTCCATCTCAACCCCTTTGTTTTCATTCTGCTCCGTAATTTTATTTCATTTATTTTATTTATCGTTTTTTTCACTGTTTTGTACCTCTTATTTCTTGATTGTCTCTCTTTCTCTCTCTCCCCACTCTCATCATCACCTTTTCCTCTCCTCTTCCCTCTTTGCTACCCTTCTCCCCTGTTTACCATTTTGCCTCTGCTTCACCCCCCTCCCCCCCACCCCCGCCATCCTCTACATATTTTGTCACAGAGCATTGGCTTCAGCCTTGGTCATTCACAGTTCCTAATCTCCCTATAATCTCTCTATGCACTGTCATTATCACATTTTTATTGCTACCTTTGCTTCTGGAGTCATGACTCACCTTCTCTCAGCCGAGTAGTTTTGACAAAGGGTCAGTTAGACTTGAAATGTCAGCTCTTTTCTCTCCTTACAGATGCTGCCAGACCTGCTGAGATTTTCCAGCATTTTCTCTTTTCGTTTCAGATTCCAGCATCCGCAGTAATTTGCTTTTTTCCTAGTAAACACATCCATTACTGTTAGCAAATGTCGGTCCCCACTTTTGGTTTTAGTGAGGGGTCTACACAATCAAGTATAATCTGTGTAAAACGTTCTTCAGGAATTGGCATCAAAGGTGCTGGTTTTATCACGACCTGTGGTTATCCTACTATCTGACACATATAACATGTACAGCAAAATTCATCCACATTTTTATGGAATCCAGAGCAATAAGAATGCTCCTGTACCTTAGTCTGAGTCTAGGTCACTCCTAGGTGACCTCCTACAGGTAATATGATTGATACCTGCAATACATTCAGTCTGTAATCTATTGGCTACATAATCTGCTGGGCTTCTGCCATTTCTCATCTGCATTAACCTGCCAAGATTTCCATTTCCACCTTAAGATTTTATCCTTAAGAGAATAGCGTTCTGGAACACATTCTGATTCCTTTCTGAGTAGGCTTTATGATATAAATCCTTTATTGTCTCACCTTTTTCTTGTAACTCCATTCATCTTTCAGAGCTAAACACCTCTGTATGATCCTCTACCTGCTTAGGTTTTTCCTTTACCATCTCATCAATAGATTGTCAGCTAGCTGGACCTTAACTCCTTCATCTTTTTCTTTTGTTTTCCATTCTTGTTTTAACTTATGGCTGTGATATCTTGTCACCACACACACTGGAAAAATTCAAGGGTATTTTTCTTTTAACTTCTCAGTCCCCTGGTTCTTTTTTGGCTTTATGTAATAGGCATCATTCCCACCTGTGACCCAGCTATATTGTTTCCAAGAATAAGTTGTACTCCTGGAATAGTCAATGTTTCCATCACTGTCACTATCCCATGCCCAGTCTTGATTTGATTTTCTAGCCTTATCTTACACAGGGAACATGGCTCCTCTCTCTCTATTAATTCAACAGATTATCAATTTCTCGGGGAATATTTCAGAAGGAATGCAAATATTTTACTATTAGAGACAGACTAGCTCGTGTATCTCTCAATATTTTAACTTCTTTACCTATCACCCTGTTCTACCTGAGTAAATCTTACCCACACAGATGAAGTATTTGAAAAGATCGGTGCTATCTGACTATCCAGCCCATGACTAGGCTGTGCATCTCCTGCAGCTCCTCGACTTCTCTTGGGATTTCCTTCACTCCCTTAACTAGTCTGACTGGTTTAGCCTCTTTTACCACATCCTTTA
Organism: Chiloscyllium punctatum; assembly: GCF_047496795.1. Taxonomy (NCBI): domain Eukaryota; kingdom Metazoa; phylum Chordata; class Chondrichthyes; order Orectolobiformes; family Hemiscylliidae; genus Chiloscyllium; species Chiloscyllium punctatum. The sequence goes on along the minus strand of NC_092763.1, from coordinate 83,323,505 downwards.
TCCCAGTGCCTTTTTTTAAACTACTGGCACTGTGACTTTGTCCACCTATTGTATTGAAAACGCCCGAACTCTTTCTCCTCTTTTCCACCCTCTTGGATTTATTTTTTTCACATGTGGTAAACTGTTCCCAGTGAGATATACTTTTTTTTTCAATGAAGGATCTCTCTCTTTCCCAATTTCTATCCCTCAAAGAATTAAATTGCCGTCAGAAACTAGATTTTGATTTGTGCACTAATACGTTTACATCTGCCATTTCTGTAGCTCTTCTCCCTGTTATAACTTTCTGTTCATCAACATGAGTTCATATCACTTCTAGAACTGAGTTTTTAAACTCCTCCAGCACAATAATATATCTAAAAGCCTCATATGTCTTTTCTAGCTTTAATGCTTTCATCAATCTCGCGAAGTTCTTCTGTTTAATTCTTTCACACTCAATGTAAGTCTGACCTGGTTCCTTTCTTACATTTCTGAACCATTGTCTATACGCTTCTAGAACCAATTTGTAGGCACTCAAATTAGCCTTTTTTACTTTTTCATATTCTCCTGACAGTGCTGACAGTGCTGCAAACACCTCACTAGCCCTGCCTACTAACTTTGTTTGGATTAACATTACCCACGCAGTCTCTGGCCAGTTCATCTCTGCAGCCAATTTTTCAAAAGAAATGAAAAGGCTTCTACGTCTTTTTCATCAAATTTTGGTCATGGTTGGACATATTTGTACACATAGGTAAACGTGAGGACTGCAGATGCTGGAAATCAGGATCTAGATTAGAGTGGTGCTGGAAAAGCACAGCAGTCAGGCAGCATCTGAGGAGCAGGAAAATCAACGTTTCGGGGGAAAGCCCTTCATCAGGAATACTTGTACATATCCCGACCTGGCCGTTGGCGATGATGACTTACTCATCATTACTTCTATCTTATACTTTTACTTTTGGCATTTCAAGTCTTTTGGCTTCAAGTTCCAACTTCATCTTTTCCAACTTGAACATTGTTTCCCTTTCTTCTTGTTTTGCTTGAGCGATTCTGTCTTTTTCTTCATCTTCTACCTCCAGCCTTTTGAGTTCATTTCTAACTCCAATTGTCTCATTTGCAATTTAATTACTTCTAACTTCACTTCACTTGACTGTTTCTCTGATATATCTAAATGCTTGGCTAACTTTGTTACAATTTCAGCTGTCTTATTATCCCAATGTAAACTCACTTTTAGCCTGTTTCCCACCTCTGCAAGTGTCACCTTTTTCTGTCTTTCTAAGCTTTCCTGGCAAATTTGGGAAGCATTTTTGACCCCCAGAACCTCTTTAGCAATGTTAAGAGCCATTTCTCCACTTTTGATTTAACCACCAACAAGCAAACAAAATTAAACAGATTTTCCATTTGGCACTTAAGTTTTATTTAAAGATCTAGGACACCAGTCCCCAAGTTTGTTTAACATCTGCTGGAACCTTTTGTACCCTAAATCTGTTCAAATCTGTCTAAATCTTGACAAGAGTGCCTAATTTGTTATAAAGCGGAAGTTGACTCCTGTAAGTTGACTCCTCAAAGAAGAGCATCTCATTTTATAATTAGATTAGATTAGATTAGTTACAGTTTGGAAACAGGCCCTTCGGCCCAACAAGTCCACACCGACCTGCCGAAGCGCAACCCACCCAAACCCCTACATTTACCCCTTATCTAACACTACGGGCATTTTAGCATAGCCAAATCTTTGGACCCACACATCTTTGGACTGTGGGAGGAAACCGGAGCACCCGGAGGAAACCCACGCAGACACGGGGAGAACGTGCAAACTCCACACAGTCAGTCACCTGAGGCAGGAATTGAACCCGGGTCTCTGGCGCTGTGAGGCAGCAGTGCTAACCACTGTGCCACCGTGCCACCCACAAAATTAGATTTAGTCTAATTTCCTACAGTGTGGAAACAGGCCCTTTGGCTTAGCCAACCCTCCGAAGTGTAACCACCCAGACCCATTTCCCTCTGATTAATGCACCTAACACTATGGGCAATTCAACATAGCCAATTCACCTGACCTGCACATCTTTGGACTGTGGGAGGAAACCACAGCATCCAGAGGAAGCCCACACAGACAAGGAGAGAATGTGCAAACTCCACACAGACAGTCACCTAAGGCTGGAATTGAACCTGTGACCTTGGTGCTGTGAGGCAGCAGTGTTAACCACTGAGCCACCTTGCCACCCTAAAAAGATGGTGAAAAGTGATGTAACCTGCTTTTCAGAAACTTCTAGTGGTGAAATAAAAATAAACTTCTGACACTCACGTTAAAATCAACAAGTCACAATTTATTTACCTAACTCTAACAGTGAACAAATGAACTAACAAACAAAATAAAGCAAGATTCTAATGGTATGATGTTCCAATTATTATGAAGGTGTAAAGGGTACATTAACTTAAGAGAGTTGAAAGCTAGCAAGGATTTAGAGAGGCACAGACAGTCTGGAACAAGGTAACAATGAAACACATGGTCAGAACAGCTAGCTCTGGCTAGGTTGCTATGAGACAAGAACAAATTCAAACTCTGTCAATCTGTTTAATTTTTTCCCCCAAGATACCAAGCTCCAATCAAGTTTGAATTTAGTATTTTGACAATATGAAAACCAATGAAATGATCTGATATCAGTATACATAGTCAGTCAGAGTGACAAAGAGCAGCAAAGAGACCTGCCAAAAGACCAGCAGATGTAGGCTGCTGGTAAGAACCCCCTGAGAGGCACCTGTCTACAGAAGGAGTATGCACAGAGAAAAAAACCTCGACGCCCACTCGATGAGCAAATCTACTGAGGAAGATACCAAGAAAAGATTCAACAGCTGGCTGGTTTTGAAATTTGAATTTTTCGGTAAATCTTAATCGGGGGTTTTATTGGACCAGAATTGTAGAGGGGAAGGTAATAGATAGGTTTAGATAAAGAAGTTGTAAATAGTTGTTCGTTAATTATTCTCTGTTAGACTTTAAAAAATAAAGTTGTTAGTTTTTGCTTTAAATAGTGACTTTTCAATAGTTCTTTTCCTCTCAAATTTTCACGGATCCTGCACAGGATAAATCTTTTCTGTGCTGCTGGTTTAAATCAACAGGTGAAGGCGGGGTTTACCCAGTGTCGTAACAGTTTGGGGCTTTTATCTGAGCTTTGAACAGTTTTCGACAGATTTGAAAAGACTTAGGGTACGAAAATGCCTGGTATTTTTAAACACTTGCAGGTTAGTGTCTGAGATCTTTAAACAAAACATAGGTGAGGCAATTTGCTTAATTTCAGCGATTTGTGGTTGATTAAATTAATTGATTGAAATTAAATTTGAAATGGCTCTTAAACTTGCTAAAGAGGTTCTGGGATTTGAAAATGATTCCCAAATTTGCCAAGAAAGTTTAGAAGTATAGAAAATGGCCATACTTTTAGAATTAGCTAAGAAGTTGGTTTAGGGTTTTACCAAGGACAAAAGTAAAACTGAAATTATATGGGAGTTACTCAAACACTTAGGTGTGTCAGAGAAACAGACAAGTGCAGGAGAGGTAGAAAAACTTAAATTATAATTGAGTAAAATTGAGTTAGAAGATAAATAGAGAGAGGAGAGAGAAAGAGAAGAGAGAGAGAGAAGGTTCTTAGCTGAGCAAAGAGAGAGAGAAAGAGAGAGAGAAGAAATGGGGAAACAAATAGAGAGAGAATTTAAACTTGAAAAGTTGCGACTTAGTCAGCAAAGTTCAGGTTAACAGGATGGACATTAAAAGAGAAGGTAGTGATACATACAAACATGTCAAAGCTGCCACATTTTGAAAAGAAAGAATTTGAAGCCTTCTTTATTTCATTTGAAAAATTGGCAAGACAGATGGAGTGGTCCGAGGTTTTTTTGGAATGATAGTTCAGATTAATCTGGCAGGCAGAGCTAGTGAGGTATTCGCTGAGTTGTCAGGTGAGGTGTCAAGACATTATGAAGTGGCTAAACAGGCTATTTTAAGTGCTTATGAATTGGTACCTGAAGCATATAGACAACAGTCCAGAAACATAAAGAAGGAACTAGAGTCATAGATTCATAGAGATGTACAGCATGGAAACAGACCCTTCGGTCCAACCTGTCCATGCTGACCAGATATCCCAACCCAAGCTAGTCCCACCTGCCAGCACCTGGCCCATATCCCTCCAAACCCTTCCTATTCATATACCCATCCAAATGCCTCTTAAATGTTGCAATTGGACCAGCCTCCACCACATCTTCTGGCAGCTCATTCCATACACGTACCACCCTCTGCTTGAAAAGGTAGCCCTTTAGGTCTCTTTTATATCTTTCCCCTCTCACTCTAAACCTGTGCCCTCCAGTTCTGGACTCGCCAACCCCAGGGAAAAGACTTTGCCGATTTATCCTATCCATGCCCCTCATAATTTTGTAAACCTCTATAAGGTCACCCCTCAGTCTTCGACACTCCAGGGAAAACAGCCCCAGCCTGTTCAGCCTCTCCCTTTAGCTCAAATTCTTCAACCCTGGCAATATCATTGTAAATCTTTTCTGAACGCTTTCAAGTTTCACAACATCTTTCCGATAGGAAGGAGACCAGAATTGCATGCGATATTCTAAAAGTGGCCTAACCAATGTCCTGTACAGCTGCAACATGACTTCCCAACTCCTGTATTCAATACTCTGACCAGTAAAGGAAAGCATACCAAATGCCTTTTTCACTAACCTATCGACCTGCTGCTCTACTTTCAAGGAGCTATGAACCTGCACTCCAAGGTCTCTTTGTTCAGCAACACTCCCTAGGACCTTACCATGAAGTATATAAGTCCTGCTAAGATTTGCTTTCCCAAAATGCAGCACCTCGCATTTATCTGAATTAAACTCCATCTGCCACTTCTCAGCCCATTGGCCCATTTGGTCCAGATTTTGTTGTAATTTGAGGTAACCCTCTTTGCTGTCCACTACACTTCCAATTTTGGTGGTATCTGCAAACTTACTAACTGTACCTCTTATGCTCGCATCCAAATCATTTATGTAAATGACAAAAAGTAGAGGACCCAGCACTGATCCTTGTGGCACTCCACTGGTCACAGGCCTCCAGTCTGAAAAACAACCCTTCACCACCACCCTCTGTCTTCTAACTTTGAGCCAGCTCTGTATCCAAATGGCTAGTTCTCCCTGTATTCCTTGAGATCTAACCTTGCTAATCAGTCTCCCATGGGGAACCTTGTCGAACGCCTTACTGAAGTCCATACTGATCACATCTACTGCTCTGCCCTCATCAATCTTCTTTGTTACTTCTTCAAAAAACTCAATCAAGTTTGTGAGACATGATTTCCCATGCCCCAAGCCATGTTGACTATCCCTGATCAGTCCTTGCCTGTCCAAATACATGTACATCCTGTCCCTCAGGATTCCCTCCAACAACTTGCCCACCCTGAGGTCTGGCTCACCAGCCTTTAGCTCCCTGGCTTGTCTTTACCGCCCTTCTTAAACAGTGGCATCACGTTTGCCAACCTCCAGTCTTCCGGCACCTCACCTGTGACTATCGATGATACAAATATCGCAGCAAGAGGCCCAGCAATCTCTTCTCTAGCTTCCCACAGAGTTCTTGGGTACACCTGATCAAGTCCTGGGGATTTATCCACTTTTACCCGTTTCAAGACATCCAGCACTTCCTCCTCTGTAATCTGGACATTTTGCAAGATGTCACCATCTATTTCCCTACAGTCTATCTTCCATATCCTTTTCCTCAGTAAATACTAATGCAAAATATTCATTTAGTATTTCCCCCATTTTCTGTGGCTCCACACAAAGGCCGCCTTGCTGATCTTTGAGGGGCCCTATTCTCTCCCTAGTTACACTTTAGTCCTTAATATATTTGTAAAAACCCTTTGGATTCTCCTTAATTCTGTTTGCCAAAGCTATCTCATGTCCCCGTTTTGCCGTCCTGATTTCCCTCTTAAGTATAATCCTACTTTCTTTATACTCTTCTCAGGATTCACTCGATCTATCCTGTCTGTACCTGACATATGCTTCCTTTTTCTTAACCTCAATTCCTTTTGTCATCCAGAATTCCCTATACCTACCGACCTTCCCTTTAACCCTGACAGGAATATACTTTCTCTGGATTCTTGTTGTCTCATTTCTGAAGGCTTCCCATTTCCCAGCCATCCCTTTACCTGCGAACATCTGCCTTGAATCAGCTTTTAAAAGTTCTTGCCTAATACCGTCAAAATTGGCCTTTCATGAATTGAGAACTTCAACTTTTAGATCTGGTCTATCCTTTTCCATCATAATTTTAAAACTAATAGAATTATGGTCGCTGGCCCCAAAGTACTCCCCCACTGACACCTCAGTCACCTGCCCTGCCTTATTTCCCAAGAATAGTTCAAGTTTTGCACCTTCTCTATTATGTACATCCACCTACTGAATCAGAATATTGTCTTGTACGCACTTAAGAAATTCCTCTCCATCTAAACCTTTAACACTATGGCAGTCCCAGTTGATGTTTGGAAAGTTAAAATCCCCTGCCATAACTACCCTATTATTCTTACAGATAGCTGAGATCTCCTTACAAGTTTGTTTCTCAATTTCCCTCTGACTACTGGGAGGTCTAAAATACAATCCCAATAAGGTGATCATCCCTTTCTTGTTTCTCAGTTCCACCCAAATAACTTCCCTGGATGTATTTTCGAGAATGTCCTCCCTCAGCAAGTTGTAATGCTCTCCCTTATCAAAAATGCCACTCCCCCTCCTCTCTTGCCTCCCTTTCTATCCTTCCTGAAACATTTGTATCCTGGAACATTAAGCTGCCAGTCCTGCCCATTCCTGAGCCATGTTTCTGTAATTGCTATGATATCCCAGTCCCATATTCCTAACCATGCCCTGAATTCATCTGCCTTCCCTGTTACGCCCCTCGCATAGAAATAAATGCAGTTTAGTTTATTAGTTCTACCTTCTCCCTGCCTGCCCTGACTGTTTGACTCACTTCTGTTCTCAACTGTACCAGTCTCAGATTGATCTCTTTCCTCAGTATCTCCCTGTGCCCCCCCCACCCCCCCCCCCCCCCCCCCCCCCCACCTTACTAGTTTAAATCCTCCCAAGCAGTTCTAGTTCCTGTCAGTATGTTAGTCCCCTTCCAATTTAGGTGCAATCGATCCTTTTTGTACAGGATACGTCTACCCCAAAAGAGATTCCAATGATCCAAAAATGTGAATCCTTCTACCATACCCCAGCTCCTCTGCTCTATCATCCTATTCTTACCCTCACTAGCTCGTTGCACTGGGAGTAATCCAGATATTACTACCCTTGAGTACCTCCTTTTTAAATTTCTGCCTAACTCTCTGTAATCTCCCTTCAGAATCTCAACCTTTTCCCTTCCTATATTGTTGGTTCCAATGTGGGCAGTGACCTCTTGCTGGACCCTCTCCCCCGTGAGAACATTCTGCACCCTTTCTGAGACATCCTTGATCCTGGCACCAGGGAAACAACACACCATTCTGCATTTTCTCTGCTGGCCACAGAAATATCTGTCTCTACCTCTGACTACAGAATCCTCTAACACAGTTGATCTCTTGGAAGCTGACGTACTCTTCGTTGCATCAGAGCAAGTCTCAATACCAGAAACTTGGCTGTTGGTGCTACGTTCCCCTGAGAATCTATCACCCCTACATTTTCCAAAACAGCATACCTGTTTGAAATGGGTATATCAACAAAAGACTCCTGCCCTTGGTGTCTACCTTCCTGGAGTTAACCCATCTATGTGACTGTATCTGAGACTTCCTCCCCCCTTCCTATAACTGCTATCCATCACACTGTAGTTGTTGCAAATTCCTCATCGCTCTTATCTGTCTCTCCAACTGATCCACTCAATATGATAAGATTCGCATCCAACAGCATTTATGGAAGATATAATCTGCAGTAACCCTTAAACTCTCACATCTGACAAGAAGTACATATCACTGCACAGGCCATTTTTGTTCCTTCACAACCTACCCAGAAAATAACACCGTCTTATTCCTCTACAAAACACTGCACCAGGCTACATTAATAGCTATGGCTTATATTTTAAGTTTAATTAAGAGACTTATCTTCAAAAACATATAATCAAGAAAGAACCCACAATACTCACTAATACAGCCTTTCTCTTGGACAGACTTAAAACAACAATTAACTTATCTGATTCTGTATTGTGAACTTCGCCCAAACCGGTTCCTCCAAGATTAGTTGTGAAATTCGCTGTTTGTTAATTTTCCCAGATGTACTCTAATGTCCAGCGACACATGAATTCAAAAACAGCAAAGGCAGTAACTGTGCAGGTTCTCTCTCTCCTGCACTGACCTCACCATGTGCTTCCTTTGTCTGCTCTTCTCCCTTTTAAAACTGCTGTTGCTTTGACTTTTTTTTTCCAAAGTTCCAAAACAATGCAACAGCATATAAAACAGTAATTGCTGCTCCTGGAATTCGAGGAAATCACCTCCAGCACCTAAAATACCTCAAAAAAAGGAGCAGCTCTTACAGCCAGAAATTATTCCTGTCCTTCATCTTGGATAATCCAGAATTTAGGTCAGACTTATGTTGAGTTTGAAAGAATTAAACAGTCGTTTTGTTAGATGGGTGCGTGATTTAAAAGTAAATAAAACATTTGCAGCTCAAAAAGACTATTCTGCTGGAAGAGTTTAAAAACTCACTTCTAGAGATGGTAAGAATTCACGTGGAGGAACAGAAAGTTCAGCCAAGTGAGAAGGGCAGCAGATTTAGCAGATGAAGACATGTTGGTGCACAAGACAAGAATTTCATCCTGTGAGGGATAGAAGTTGGGAGAAGGGGAGATCCTATACTATGAAAGAACGAGTTGGGAACACTGCTAAGAATTTACCACAGGTTACAAAAGAAGCCCAAGAGGGTGGAAAGGAGGTGAAAGGCCTCAGATGTTTTTACTATAATGGAGTTGGACACAGAAAATTACGGTGCTAGTAGTTTCAAAAGGTGTTTTCACTGCCAGAATGTGGGGCATGTCAAGTCACAGTGATGGTTATTAAAGAAAGGGATGTGGTAAACGAAGCTAAGCCAGTGGCATTAGTGAATTTAGTAAAGGAAACCGAGGAGAGCCGAGGGGCTGCAGGAGAATGCACAGCCTCAGCAGGGGCTGGGTATGGAGTTTGTATCCAATCTCTACAAATAATTCATCTGTGTGGGTAAAGTTTACTCAGAAAGAAGAGGGGGAGAAGGACAAGAACATATAATCTTGAGATATACAGGATCTAACCAGTCGCTCATAGTAAGAGATGAGCAAATATGCACTCTTTCTGATCTTTTACCTGAGGGTGTGGTAGTTTGTGGGATAGATGGACAGAAATTTAGTGCTCCCTTATGTAATGTTACGACATGGAGTAAACCAACAACACAGAAAACATTTATGCTGTACAGTAATCTGTGAAAATTTGAGAGGCCAAGAAAAGATTTGAAGTAAAAATTAACAACTTTATTTCTTAAGGTATAACCGAGAATAATTAACTAACAAGTATTTACAACTCCTTCCTTGAACCAATACTAGTCCGATAAAACCCCACGATTAAGATTTACCAAAAATTCAAGTTTTCAAAACCAGCCAGATGTCAAATCTTCTCTTCCTCGGTCTTAGGTTAGATTACCAACAGTGTGGAAACAGGCCATTTGGCCCAACAAGTCCTCACAAACCTTCAGAAGAGTAACCCACCCAGACCCATTATCTCACCCTACATTTACCCCCAACTAATGCACCTAATACTATGGGAAATTTAGCATGGCCAGTTCACCTAATCTGCACATTTTTGGACTGTGGGAGGAAACCAGAGAACCCGGAGGAAACCCATGCAGTTAAGAGACAAATGTGCAAACTCCACACAGACAGTCGCCCAAGGTTGGAATTGAACCTGGGTCCCTGGTGCTGTGAGGTAACAGTGCTAACCACTGAGCCATTGTCATCTTTTCTTTTTAGGACAGGTTACTGATTGATAAAGGTACCTTTAAGAGAGCTATTGTCCAGGCAGTCTACAGATACTGGTGGCTTAGCGGTTTTCTCCACCCAACTGTTCAAATTTCCCTGGTTGTACACCCCCAAAGCCTCGGATTGTGTCATTGGCTTTTAAGCTTGACAATGTATTAAATTCAAACTTGACTGGGGCTTGGTATTTTTTGGGGTTTAATTTAAACTGATTGGCCAAATTCAAAATTATTTTGTCATCTCCAGGCAACCAGCTAATCGAGATGTTTGACCACATGTTACATTATATCTTGTTCAGAACACTTGATGCTGTGAAGTAGTGCTACTATCTTTTAACTCTCTTAAAGGTGCAGTACATCCACATCTTCATAACACCTCCTCACTTAAGAAAAAAAATGAACCATCACAATGAAAAGATGGCTTCTTTTTTTAAAATATTCTTTAAACACTTTGCCCTAACAATTGAAGCTCCATCTTTACTTCTTCCCATATAACTGTATATATGTATATAACATTAAATAAAGACAAATCTAATTAAACTTTATCAGTTAATTCTGTTGGGAAACTTGAAAGTGTTCAGAAAAGATTTACAATGATGTTGCCAGGATTGGAGGGGTTGAGCTATAGGGAGAGGCTGAACAGGCTGGGGCTGTTTTCCCTGGAGCATCGGAGGCTGAGGGGTGACCTTATAGAGGTTTGTAATATCATAAGGGGCTTGGATAGGATAAATAGACAAAGTCTTTTCCCTGGGGTGAGAGAGTCCAGAACTAGAGGGCATAGTTTAGGGTGAGAGGGGAAACATATAAAAGTGACCTAAGGGGCAACTTTTTCACACAGAGGGTGGTGTGTGTATGGAATGAGCTATCAGAGGAAGTGGTGGAGGCTAGTACAATTACAGCATTTGAAAGGCATTTGGATGGGTATATGAATAGGAAGGGTTTGGAGGGATAATGGCCAAGTGCTGGCAAATAGGACTAGATTAGGTTAGAATATCTGGTCAGCATGGACGAGTTGGGCCGAAGGTTCTGTTTCTGTGCTGAACATCTCTATGACTATATGACTCTATGCAGGTTGGAAAAATAAGAAATAAAGTTAAAAAGATAATTATTACAGTCTGCTCTGCTTTGGCCTTTTGCCCATGCCCAATCTGTTCCGTGATTCCAGCCCACTCTGCACCATACCTCCAGCCTGCTCCACACTGTGCCTCCAGTCCATTCAGCTCAGGCAGAAAACAATATGCAGAATGGGACAGGAAGGGACAGAACATACAAACACTGAAAAACAGCAATAAATAGAGTCAAAAAGGGAAAACATGGTAAACAGCAAAATGAGTGGCTCTTTACGTACTTGTACATAGCATTCAGAACAAAATAAATGAATATATGGCACAAATATATGTTAATCGATTTGAACTTGTAGCCATTATTAGTAACATGATTACAAGGACATCAAAGCTGGAAACTACTTTTTTTAGGGCATGTGACTTTTTGAAAGAATAGTCAGGAAAGAAGGTTTGGTGGGGTAGCATTGTTGGCATAGGATGGAGTAAGTATGGTAGAAAGAAATGTCTTTCAAGATTTGAGAAGATTTATAGCTCAGGTTGAGGTTCTGGATGTATGTTTGCTCACTGAGCTGAAAGGTTCGTTTTCAACTGTTTCCTCTCCATACCAGGTAACATTTTCAGTGAGTCTCTGGATGAAGCACTGGTGATGTAGCCCACTTTCAATTTATATGTTTGGGTATGACTTTTGACTGAAAGATCTAGAATCCATATTGGTGGAAGTAAAACTGAAAAGGGAAAGAAAACACTGGTAGAAATAGTCTTCTGTTACAGTAGGATAGAAAGTGAGATAGAAAATTAATCAGGAAATAAAACGTAAAGCTTTTATAGATCCAGAGAATCATAGCATTGCCCTCACATTCGAGACAGATGACTGTTCTTTGAATTGAGGATTGCCATGCCTTAGATAAGGGAGAAGTTGAGAAGGCAGTACCTTCATAATGAGGTCATGTAACAAAGCCAATACATTAATCATAGGTGATGTTAATCTTCAAGTAAATTGGGATAGTCAGATTGGCCACGGAAGCCATGAGGAAGATTTCATGGAGTGTATTCAGGACAGTTTTCTTTCATGTATTGTAAATTCAACCAGGGATCAGGCTATTTTTGGATCTGGTGATGAGGTATGTTTAATAAATTATGTTAAAGTAGAAGATTCCCTGAGAAACAGTGACCAAAATGTGGTAAAATTTAGCATTGAGTTTGAGAGGGAAGAACTTGGGTTGGAAACAAAGGTAAGCTCCAGTGAGGAAAAAAGATTCTTGGAAGGGGATATGCCATCTATGGTTAACCAAAGAAGTTAGGGGACCATTATATTGAAAGATAAAGCATACATTGTGCCAAAGATTAGTGGTAAGCTAGAGGATTTGGAATAGTTTTAAAATGAACAAAAACAACTTTTAAAAAGTGGAAGGAAATAAACTTTGAGGGTAAACTTGTAGGTACTTTCAAGATGAACAGCAAGTGCTTCTTTAAATATGTAAAGATGAAGAGAAAGGCCAAAGTAAAGATAGGCTGCTTGAAGAATGATACCGGGGAAATAATCATGGGGATCGAGAAAATGGCAGAGGAGTCAATACTTTGCACTATTTTTCATAGCAGAAGACACAAATAGTTTTCCAAAATTACTGTGTAGTCAGAGACAAAAAGGGGAAGATGATGATCCAGGATTTCATTCCAGGATATTAAAGGAAGTAGCAACAGAAATAGTGGATGCATTGGTAATAATCTTCTGGGAATATTTACAGAGGATTGGAAAATTGCAAATGTAACATTATTCAAAATAGGAAAAAGACAAAAACAAAGTCAACCATAGGCCAGTTAGTTTACCATTCATTATGAGTCTATTATAAAGGATGCAATAGCAGAACATTTGGCCTGTCACAAAGATGTTACTACAGTTGTTATGGGGGATTTCAAATGCAGGTAGACTGGGAGAATCAGGAGGGTATTGGACCTCAAGAAAGGGACTTTGTGGAGTGCCTCCGAGATGGATTCTTAGAACAGCTGTTTCTGGAGCCGACCAGGGAGAAAGCAATTCTTGATCTGGTATTGTGCAACAAACCAGAATTGATCAGGGACCTCGAAGTGAAGGAGCCATTCGGAAGTAGTGACCATAATACAATAAGCTTCAATTTGCAATTTGAGAGGGAGAGGATACAATTGGAAGTGACAATATTTCAGTTGAATAAAGGGAACTATGGAGCTATGAGGGAGGAGCTGGCCAAAGTGCAATGGTGCAATACCTTAGCAGGGATGACAGTGGAGGAACAATGGCGGATATTTCTGTGTATAATGCAGAAGATGCAGGATCAGTTCATTCCAAAAAGGAAGAAAGATCCTAGGAGGAGGAATGGGTGACGAGGGAAGTTAAGAAACATATAAAGTTAAAAGAGAAAAAGTATAACATAGCGAAGATAAGTGGGAAAACGGAGGACTGGGAAGCTTTTAAAGTACAACAGAGGATTACTAAGAAGGAAATACACAGAGAAAAAATGAGGTACGAAGGTAAACTGGCCAAAAATATAAAGGTGGATAGTAAAAGCTTTTTTAGGTATGTGAACGGCAAAAAAAATGGTTAAGACTAAAATTGGGCCCTTGAAGACAGAAACAGGGGAATATATTACGGGGAACAAAGAAACAGCAGAAGAATTGAATTGGTACTTCAGATCTGTGTTCACTGGGGAAGACACAAGCAATCTCCCTGAGGTAACAGTGGCTGAAGGACCTGAACTGAAGGGAATTTATATTTGCCAGGAATTGGTGTTGGAGAGACTGTTAGGTCTGAAGGTTGATAAGTCCCCGGGGCCTGGTGGTCTACATCCCAGGGTACTGAAGGAGGTGGCTCGAGAAATCGTGAATGAGTTGGTGATTATTTTCCAGAGTTCAATAGATTCAGGATTAGTTCCTGTGGATTGGAGGGTGGCTAATGTTGTACCACTTTTTGAGAAAGGTAGGAGAGGGAAGGCAGGAAATTATAGACCAGTTAGTCTGACCTCTGTGGTGGGAAAGATGCTAGAGTCTATTATAAAGGATGAAATTAAGACACATCTGGATAGTAGTAACAGGATAGGTCAGAGTCAGCATGGATTTATGAAGGGAAAATCATGCTTGACTAATCTTCTGGAATTTTTTGAGGATGTAACCCTGAAGATGGACGAGGGAAATCCAGTAGATGTAGTGTACCTGGACTTACAGAAAGCTTTTGATAAAGTCCCACTTCGGAGGTTAGTGAGCAAAATTAGGGCGCATGGTATTGGGGGCAAAGTACTAACTTGGATTGAAAGTTGTTTGGCTGACAGGAAACAAAGAGTAGTGATAAATGGCTCCATTTTGGAATGGCAGGCAGTGACCAGTGGAGTATCACAGGGATCAATGCTGGGACTGCAGCTTTTTACAATATATATTAATGATATAGAAGATGGTATTAGTAATAACATTAGCAAATTTGCTGATGATACTAAGTTGGGTGGCAGGGTAAAATGTGAGGAGGATGTTAGGAGATTACAGGGTGACCTGGACAGGTTAGGTAAGTGGTCAGATGCATGTTAGATGCAGTTTAATGTGGATAAATATATGGTTATCCGCTTTGGCAAGAACAGGAAGACCGATTACTACCTAAATGGAATCTATTTAGGTAAAGGGACAGTACAAAGATATCTGGGTGTTCTTATACACCAGTCAACGAAGGTAAGCATGCAGGTACAGCAGGTAGTGAAGAAGGCTAATAGCATGTTGACCTTCATAACAAGATGGATTTAGTATAGAAGCAAAGAGGTTCTGCTGCAGCTGTACAGTGCCCTGGTGAGACCACACCTAGAGTATTTGAGGAAAGACATTCTGGCTATTGAGGGAGTGCAGCGAAGGTTCACGAGATCAATTCCTGGAATGGCGGGCCTACCTTACGCTGAAAGACTGGAGCAACTGGGCTTGCATACCATTGAGTTTAGAAGACTGAGAGGGGATCTGATTGAGACATTTAAGATTATTAAAGGATTGGACACTCTGGAGGCAGGAAACATATTTCCGCTGATGGGTGAGTGCTGAATCAGAGGACACAGCTTAAAAATATGGGGTAGACCATTTAGGACAGAGATGAGGAGAAACGTCTTCACCTAGAGATTGGTGGCTGTGTGGAATGCTCTACCACAGAGGGCAGTGGAGGCCCAGTCTCTGAATTCATTTAAGAAAGAGTTGGATAGCGCTCTCAAGGATAGTGGAATCAAGGGTTATGGAGATAAGGCAGGAACAGGATACTGATTAAGGATGATCAGCCATGATCCTATTGAATGGTGGTGCAGGCTTGAAGGGCAGAATGGCCTACTCCTGCACCTATTGTCTATTTAGGATTGCATAGTATGATCAGGCAGAGTCAGCATGGCTTCATGAAGGGGAAATTCTGCCAAAAAAATTTGCTACACTTTTTTGAGGAGGTAACAGCAAGGTAGTTAAAGAGGAAGTAGTTGATGTAATGTATTTGGATTTTCAGAAGGCGTTTTATAAGGCATCACATATTAGACGACTTAATAAGATAAAGTCCATGGTGTTGGAGCTAGGATAGTAGCATAGTCAGAAGATTAGCTTACGTAGAAGACAGAAAGTGGGAAGGATGGGGTATTTCAGAGTGGGAACCTGTAACTATTGGAGTGGCACAGGGATCAATCCTGGGACGACATTTACTTACAATGTATATTAATGACTTGGAAGAGGAAATTAACGGTACTGTCACCAAGTTTGCAGATATCACAAAAATATATGGGAAGGCCAAGTAGTGAGGATGATTCAAAGAATCTGCAGTGAATATGTAAAATGTGGCAGATGGCATATAACATGGGAAAATGTAAGTCTATACATCACTTCAACAGGCAGAATAGAGGAACTGAATATTATTTCAGGTAAAATATTCTCGTATTGGAGGCAATTCAAAGAACATTCACTAGGCTGATATCAGGTATAGAGGAGCTGATTTAGGGGGCTATGCTATGTCGCTTTAGGGCTGTAGTCATTACAATTTAGAGAAATGAGATGCCACCTTATTGAAACATGCAAGATTCTTAGTAAACTTGACAGGGTAGTTATGAAAAGGTCATTTCTTCTTGCAGGAGTGTCTTGGACTAAAGGACATAATCTCAGGTGAAGAGTTGCATATTTAAGACAGAGAAGAGGAGGAATTTCTTCTCAAGGAGGACAGTGAGTCTGTGAAATTCTTTACTGCAGAGAAGTTTCAATGCTGATTTGGTACATATATTCAAGGCTGAGATAGAACATTTTTTAATCACTAAGGAAATCAAGGGTTATGGGGAAAAGGTAGGAAAGTGGTGTTGTGAGTTATCAGATTAGCCATGATTTTATAAAAGTCCTCAATCAAGCTAATATATTATTGTAATATTGTGAGCTCTTGGCTTGTGCAATAACGTTTTATGTGGCACATTTGGTGCAGCATGATGGCTCAATGGTTAGCACTGCTGCTCACAGCTCCAGGGACTCGGGTTCGATTCCACACTTGGGAGTGTGGAGTTTGCTTTCTCCCCATGTCTGCTTGGGTTTTCTCTGGGTGCTGTGGTTTCTTCCCACAGTCCAAAAATGTGCAGGTTAAGTGGATTGGCCATGCTAAATTGCCCCATTGTGTCCAGGGATATGCAGATTAGATGGATTAGCCATGGGAATGCAGGGTTATAGGGTTGGGTCTAGGTGGGATGCTCTTCAGAGGGTCATTGTGGACTCGATGGGCAGAATGGCCTACATCTGCACTTTTGAGATTCTGTGATTATCAAATGTCTTCTGAAAATCCAAATACAGTGCATTTATTGGTTCTTCTTAATCTACTCTGCCTGTTATATGCTCAAAGAACTCTGCAGATTTATCAAACGTGATTTCCCTTTCAGAAAATATTTTGACTCTGTTACCAAGCTTTCAACTTTTCCTATTTCTTCCTTAATTATGGATTTTCGCATTTCCCCAATGACAGATGTTTGGTTGACTGACCTACATTTTCCTGCTTTCTGTCTCCCACCCTTCTTGGACAACAGTGTCTCAGCAACAATTTTCCAATCTGCTGGAATCCAGTGAGTTCTGGAATATTTTGACCAATATTGCAGGCACATCCTTTAAAGAACTTGAATGCAGGTCAAGAGGTTTCGACAACTTGTTTGTGTTTAGTTCCATTTGTTTGATAAATACTTTGTTCCATATGATAGAGACTGTTACAAGATCTTTCCTCCCATTAATGCCTTGCATATCTGTTATTTCGGAATGTTTATGGCAACTTCCACTGTGAAGGCTGATGTAAAATGTAAGTATTAAATTATATGTCATTTCCCTATTTCCTGTTATCACTACCACAGTTTTATCCACCACGGATCCCGTACAAAGTTTATGATTCAATAAATACTACAGATTCACTGGAGCTGATTGAACATGGCATGAGAATTGGGACTAAACACAATATGTCCAAATTTACAGATGACACAAAGTGGGGTGGGAAGATGAACTGTGAGGAGGATGCAAATGCTTCAATGTGATTTGGGCAGTTTGAGTGATAAGGCAGATGCATGGCAGATGAAGTATAATGGTATACTTTGGTAATAATAAACAGATGGCAGATTATTATTTAAATAGATTGGATTGGAAAAGGGAGAGGCGTAATGCGACCTGGGTCTCCTTGTATACAAATCACTGGAAGTATGCATGCTGGTGAAGAATGAAAATAGTATGCAGGCCTTGATAGCAAGATGATTCGAATGCAGGACCAAGGATGTCTAGCCACAGTTGTACAAGGCCTTGGTGAGACCACGCCTGAGTATTTTTTGTTTGGTCTCCTTTGAGGAACGTTGTAGTAGCTGAGGAGGGAGTTAAAACAAAGGTTTACCAGACTGTTCCTGGGATGGCAGAACTGACATAAGAGGAGAGACTGGATCAGTTAATACTATATTTAATAGAACAATGGGGGGATTTCACAGAAACCTAGAAATTCTAGAAGGACTAGACAGAGTAAATGTAGGGAGGATGTTCCTGATGACCAGGGAGTCTAGACTTGAAAGATAAAACCAAACGTACTGTACCTAAATTTGCAAATGACACAAAAAAATGATGGAAAGGCAAGTTGTGAGAGGATATAAACATTTTACACAGAGATATTGACATACTAACTAAGTGGCAAAAAGTTGGTAACTGAGTGTAATGTGGGTAAATATGAAGTTCATCCTGGAAGGGAAAACAAAAGAACAGGATATTATTTAAGTTGAGAAAACCTACAGACAGCTGCAACACAAAAGTCCTTGGAGCTACGTGTGCATGAAACTTGGAAAGCTAGCACATAGATGCAGTGAGTAATGAAGAAGGCTAGTGGAATGTTAGCCCTTATTTCGAGGAGGTGGGAATATAAGAATAGGGCAGTCTTACTGCAACTGTACAAGGTGCTGGTGAGATCACACCTGCATCACTGTAAACAGTTTTGGTCCCCTTATTTAAGGAAAGAGATCATTTCACTGGAAGCAGTTCAGAGAATGTTCACTTGAATGACCTCCAATATGAGCATAGGTTTCATGAGCATAGGTTGGGATACTATTCACTGGAGTCTAGAAACATGAAATTATCTAATTAAAACTTATAGGATTCTTAAGGTACTTGATAAGGTGAATGTTGGGAGGATGTTACTATTCATGGGAGAGTCTAGGACGAGAGGGCATATTTTCAGAATTAAGCACTGAATTGCCTACTCTTGCACCTAGTTCTTCTATTCTAAATGAAGCCCCTCACAATAGAACAGCTGTCTTTCCCAGTACTGGTGACAGTGCTCTATGAATTAGTATCAATTCCTTCCACAGCAACCATGTATCTACTCTCCAATATTATTTACTCTGCCACATTTACAAGTGGCTCAGTGAGTTTACATTTACACAGAAACAAAAAACATACAAGGTAGGAGCAGGAGGAGGTCATTGAGTCCTTTAAGCCTGTTCAGCCATTCATCGCGATCATGGTTGATCGTCTAACTAATCCTGCTTTCTCCACATAATCTTTAGTTTCATTTGCCCCAAGTGCTATATCTAGCTGCCCCTTAAATACATTCAAAAAAATTATGGTTCTGTTTTTGCTTATTTGTGGTTTTGTTTTTGAATTTAGCCTGAAGCTGCTTATAATCCCTCAGCAGATCCTCTTTCTTAGTCTTGCCTATGTATTTGATCATGACAACTGGATCTTTCTCCTCCCCTTCCATGTTCCTCTCTAGTCCATGACCTGAATCTTTGGATTAGGTAGGCAACATAGGATTGTCTGTCTTTTCTGTAGAGAATAGTACCATATTGCCTAACTATACTGTCTCATATTACTAATACGTCTCTTTTCTCATTTGAATAGCAGTCTGGACAATAGTACCGTGGTCTGTTCAGTCATCCTCCCTACAGTATGTGTGTGCCCTTGTCCACAGCAAAAACAAGAGCATTGTATGAATTGGCTGAAGCTCCACCAAAGTTAAATTCGGAATCCTCATATCTGTCTCACACTCAGTCACAGCCTACTCTCCATGACCATGGACCAAATTTAAGGTAATTAGTCTAAGGGGTGTAACAGCCTTCTGAAACACAATGCCTCCATACCTCCAATCCAGGTAACATCTTGGTAAATATCCTCTGTACCCACTCGAGTGCAATAATATCCTTCCTGCAGTGTGGCGACCAGAACTGCCCACCAGTTGTGGCCTAACCAAAGTTCTGTAGACCTCCAACACAACCTTCCTTTTATAAACTATCCCATGATTAATAAAGTCGTGTCCTGCATGCCTTAATCACCTTATTAATCGACCCTTCCGCTTTAGGGATCTGTGGATAAGCACCTCAAGATCCCTCTGTTCCCCTGAACTTCCTACTGTCTTGTTACTCATTGAGTATTCCCTCGTCTTGTTACTTCTGTCAAAGTGCATAATATGAGAATAAGGGGTTGCCCATTTAAGAAGGAGATGAATAATTGCTTTTCTCACAAGGTAGTTAGTCAATCTGTAAAACTTTTTAACACCAGGGTCTGTTGAGGCAGGTCATTACGAATGCTCGAGTCTAAGACCGATAGATTTATAATCATTAAAAGGAACAAGGTAATGGGAATAAAGCAGCAAAGTAGATTGAGAATGATCAGATCAGCCTTGATTTCATTGAATGGTGGAGCATATTTGATGGACTCAATGCACTACCTACCTCTTCTCCTACGTCATATTAGGGAATTTGGTGGTGTGAACAGAATGGTGATGGGCATGGTTGGTTTGTCTCTTGTTGTAAATAGTCATTGTTTGGGACTTGTATGATGCAAATATTGCTTGCTACTTTTCAGCCCAAACCTGCATATTGTCCAGGTCTTGTTGTATCTAAATACCATGTCTAAGTATTTGAGGTATTGCAAATAGTACTGAATGTTACTGAATATGCAGTTATCAACACACATTACCAGTTGTGATCATCTACTGGAGATAAAGTGATGAAGTAGCAGAAAATGGTTGGACATTGTGCAAATGTATCCTCAAACCCTAAGAGACAAAATGCTGGAAAATCTCAGCAGGTCTGGCAGCAACTGTAAGGAGAGAAAAGAGCTGACGCTTCGAGTCTAACTGACCCTTCCTCAATACCCTGTCCATCATAAATAAAGGCTCAAATCAAGAGTGTGACAGGATAATCTCTGTTTGTCTTTTTGTAGTTCCAACAACATTCAAGAAGCTCCAATTCCATCCAGGATAAATCAGCCCATTTGATTAACACCCCATCTAATATCTTCAAGATTCATTCTCTTTATCACCAATGCTCAGGAGCAGCTGTGTGAACTATCCATAAGGTGTACTGCAACAAATAACTAAATGCTTCAATAGTGTTTTCCAAATCCATGAGAAGAATAAGGAATGAAGACATATGGGAGCATCACCATCTATAAGTTCCCCTTCAAATCACACAGCATCCTGACTTAGAGATATATCACTATTCCTTCATTGTTGTTGGGTCAAAACCGTGGAACTTATTTAATAACACTGTGGGAGTAGCTACACTAGATGGCCTGAAACATTTCCAAAATGGAGCTCACCTACACCTTCAAAAGCAATTAGTAATGGGCAGCATGGGCTAGCTGGACTAGCGACATTCACATTGAATGAATAGGTCAGTGACATCCACATTGAACAAATAAAAAATAGGGGGTACCATCAGTAATTACAACCATGATGTCAATGCAGCCATTTCATATTTCTTCAGTGACAGTACGACAAAACAATGAAGGTGAGCGAAAAGCTAGTCATGGGTGAATTCAGGTATAAGTTTACATATGAGGAATGTGGAGCTAAGACCTACGAAATTGTGGTAGGAGAAGTGAGACACCAGGAATACGTTGAAATGCAGATGGCATGAAGGTAATAAAATATCTTGAAAGCAATAGTGTTGGGAATACACATTGATACTTAAGGATGACATGGAACTGAAAGATATTGGATTGTTTTGAAATTTTCTTAATTATTATCAAATTAAGTTAACAGCTTAAACTTGCTGTTTCCAGGACAATAAAGGCTAATTCAATTCAATTTAATTCAATAGTTAAGTAACTTTAGAGAAAGCTTTCAAGGTAATAAGAGATGAGATGGAGTTTTTAGATACTACTAAAACCTGGTCTTTAAAACTCTATGGGGACTGTAAGCTAAATGTTATGAGAAACCTTTTCTTAGTTTTCTGTTTTATTGACCTAAATAGTCAGAAGGGAAAACTCTTGAAGGCATACAGTAGAAGCAGGTTTCTCTCTCTTGAATTTCTTTTTTGGAAGTATTCTAGGAACCTGATATAAAGTTTTTGAAATTAATATTTATGGCTACTTTGTAAAACTTGAAAAGCTGAACTGTAACTAATTTCTAAAGGCTCGGAACCAGGATTTTTACAATTAGAACTGATGTTCTACTATGTATCTATGGCTGTCAGCAACTTGATTTTGTTTCAGCACACCCAATGGACTGTGAGAAGTAATCACAAGCTATCCTTTGTTTCAAGACTCTTGACCAGCAGGGGGATATTTTTCCCTTTTGTTTTAAAACAAATTTATCTGCAAAAATTGTTACTTTTGCAAATGTGCTTATTTTAAGAATGTGTTTTCTTTATAACAAATAGGTTATTTTAAATGAATTAAGGAAGCTTGATGAATATTTCTTTCGGGAGAAAGTGAGATTGCAGATGTTGGAGAGGTTTTGGGCATAAGCCCAAATGTTTCTTTTATTCTAGTTAGTAGTAGTCAAGAGAAGCAATTGACCATTTTTGTGATTTAATCAAAAATATATACCAATGGTGTGACTGGTGCAGTACTGGGGTTGATTATCAATGTATTCATCCCATCGCAATTAGAACAATAGTGAATTAAGTTTAATAAGATGGCACTATCGTGGTTAATAAAATGCTCCGGCAAGGTTAATAGAGCAGTGAAGGCAACAAAGCTGGTCCATTGTGCAAGACCTACCAAATATACCCATTTGTCACATGCATTTTTAAAACTTTTACCTGCAACTTTAATCTTAAGGAGTGATCCAAATCTGTTTTGAAAGGTATTATTGAATATGATTGTTTCAGTCAAAGCATTCTCGACCATAACAACTTAGCGAGTTTTGAGAAGATTTGTAGCTCAGGTTGAGGTTTTGGATGTAGGTTTGCTCACTGAGTTGAAAGGTTCATTTCCAGACATTTCATTACCTTACTCGGTCACTTCCTGTTCTTTTTCTCAGGGGGTGGTAGATGGAGTCTAACTATAGATGGGGGCTAAAGAACTTCTGCAAACAATGCCTGATGAAATGCGACGAGACCAAGATTAACACAGGTCAAAAGCAAACAAGATGTCAGTCTTGATCAGTCCTACATAGAACAAAAATGCTTGAAACTCATGAAAAAGTACTCAGCCAGAACAATAGGAAGAGTCATTGTGTCTGTGTGTTACCCAGTTTTACCCAAGTCTCTTGGCATTGTGGAGTAATCATATCTTGAAAAAGGGATGGGTACATCTAGGATGCCCTCGCCTAACCTCATTGAGTGTTGCGATCTTTGCCATATTGCCCCTTTGACTGAAACCAGGGAACATTTTGGAAAGGCTCAAAAAGGGGGAACAATTGGCAGCCATTCCCTCAGTGAAGATTCAACCAGTGAAGACCCT
The DNA here is from genome assembly GCF_047496795.1 of Chiloscyllium punctatum. Classification (NCBI taxonomy): domain Eukaryota; kingdom Metazoa; phylum Chordata; class Chondrichthyes; order Orectolobiformes; family Hemiscylliidae; genus Chiloscyllium; species Chiloscyllium punctatum. The sequence continues at coordinate 83,300,349 of NC_092763.1, read as the reverse complement.
TAAAGAGACCCCCTTTGTACAAAGACAGTGCCCTGTCAATGGTACTCAATGAATTGGATTAATCAGCCCAATGAATTTCACCACGGCATGCTTCTATTTTTAAAGCAGTCAGCCTCGTTTATGAAGTGATAACTTAATTTGTGAAAGAGTTCCTTCTTTAACTTGAGTGTTTAATAAGTTTGAACCGGAATCCTTTGTTTATCTTATAGAGTAAGAGTACCTGGGTATCTGTGCTGCATGATTAATAAAATCTCTGCATAGACTATTTCACAGGCAACACCTCCTTTGGCGTCTCTGCTCTAAAGATAAGCAAAGTCGATGCAAAAATTCTCTATTGTGATGGAGCTATTTTCTGCTTACTTAAGTCAGTAGAATGTTTGTTTTTAAAAGTGTTTCTATGATATATTGTGATAACTCAAGAGTAATTCTTTAATTTTGGCACTGGCTTGCAACAGGGCAAGATGTGAATACACTATAGGCACAAATATTTACAATGAGAGCCCATTGAGAACAAGAAACCAGGTGACAGGTACTGAGTGCCTCATCTGATTCCTGTCAAGCACTTAATTCAGCACAGGTACTCAATCATTGGTGATATGTCAGGTTGTACATATATTTTGCTAATCATATATTCTGTACATTTGACTACATTTGTTTTATTCAGTAAATTAGATTTCAGTATGCCAACAAAACATCGTTAACAAATAATCTACAATAGCTGAAGCATCAGAAAAAAAGCCTTTATTTGTGTCATTTTATCCAATCACTGATTAATATGTCTTCTAGTCATCTACAGATGCACACCGAATCATTGTTCAGTGATCTGCTGGAAACTAATAATGTTGCACTATGTACTGAATTATTAATTATACTATATATTTTTAAATCATAATTTCAATTAAAATTTCTCTTCCTGTTTTTTGATGAGGAAGCAGTTATTCAATCGCTGTTCGTGTGATCACTGGAATCATTAAAGAAACTACGAGCTGTATAGTAGTGTGAACTACCTGGTAAATTGACGTCACTGCCAATCTCATTGATGGAATAGTCACTGGATGGGCCAATATATTTATCATTGACTGAAGGTGAAGGTGGCCCATGGTACACACTGTCTGACGAAGTTGGGAAACTGTCCTCAAAACTTCTCAGACGAGTTCCCTCTGTAGATTGAGAACTTATGCTGCTTGGTGAACCAGTGGCACTGTGAAATACATCTGGATCTATGCTAACACTCAGTGCTTTTGACTGTTTTGGTGTTGATACAAGTGGTTGAGATGCATTTGGATATGTGAACACATCATCATCACCAAAAGAAATTTCACCTGGTTTGAAAACAAATGACTGAGAGACAGGGCTTTTGGGTGTCGATGGAAAAGAGTAATTTCTGTAAATGAATGACTGTGAAATAGGTGACATCTTCAAAAAATTACTGTCCTCAAATACACTGCTCCGGAAGGAATCACGAGGCCTTGGACTCAGGCTGCCAGGAGGAAAAGTTGATATTATTTGAGGTTTAGGTCTTTCATGAAGAAGTGGTAGTGATAAAGGAGATAGCTGTTGAAATGCAGGGGAAGAAACCAACTGCGGCATTGATTGAGAATGATGAGATGGAGAGAGTGGTGGTGGTGGCACTTTAGGTAGAGGGCTGCTGCTTTGCAATGTATCTTGGGTTCGTAGATATTCAGCCTCAGGTGTTGATACCTGAAGTGAACTGGGTGCTACTGTTTGGTAAGATGGAAAAAATGATAATTGTCTGGTTGGTGAATACACTGCTGAAGAAGTCATTGAAGGATCAAAGGAATCCACTCTTGACTGATAAATATCTTGTGAATTACTTACAAAGTCACCATGGCTTGGGATATTGCTTATACTGACCTCTCCCATTGTGGGGCTATCAGTGGAAATCCAGCCTTGTAATGATGGTGAGTGTGAAACTTGAACTAGAGGATATGGTGTACCCCTCCTCTGCAGTGAAGTATCCACCTTGGATAGATCCTGAGTAGATAATGGTGATAAACCTCCAAATGATAGTGAGGGTGCTTGTTGTTGTACAAATGAATGAGTAGCTAATGGTAAGGTTGGAGAAGAAACAGTTTGTCTTTGGGGACGGAACTGAATGGGACATGTTTGTGCAACATTTCTGTAGCTCCTTTCTCCTGAAGGTATTTGTTGACTTGAGGGTATGTAAGCCATTTCTGATTGTTCTTGAAGATTTTGTGAAGATAAATCTGAAAGCTGTTGGCGCGATAAGGTAGGCGACTGGTATTGGGATTGCATCTGAAGCTGTGAATGTTGGCTAAGACCTTGTGGAAATGGAGTTGATGGGTGCATTGAGGATTGGCTAATGACTGGGGTTTGTATTCTCATATCACTTCCCTTTGGAATATAGTGTGCCCTGTGACCCATATCTCCTGATGAAACAGTCCCTTGGTATACATATTGATCTGCTTGAGGGGATGCAAAAGGTATATTAACAGATTTTGCTCTGGCTCTTTGTGTTAGAGATTGGGAAGATTGGTATTTTGTTGGTGGGTGAGTAAATGAAACTGATATGGGTGCTGGTGATAAGGAAGGTGTTATATGCCTAGTTTGTGAAGTGAATGGTGATGGAGGGGTTTGTGGGCCAACATGTTGTGAACTTATGATTTGTCTGGGGCTAGGTGACATTGGGTCAGCATATGATTCAACACTTACGATGTCACCATCATCTGAAATATAAGCTGACTTGCTACTTCTCTCTAAGTTTAATGAATCACGAGATATTTGATGCACTTCAGGATCAGGCATGAAATTAATTGATTTTGTCCTCAGAATTGATGAAGGAGAATGAGAATCTTGAAATGTTGCATTACTTCTGTCAGCTTTATATAGAGAGGGTGTTTGTTGTTTCATTGATGAGCTAGTGGAAAGAAGGGGAGCTGATTGAGACAATAATTGTGCTGGAACTGTGTCTCGGTGAATACTCCTGACAAGACCTCTGTCAGAAACAGAGCCTGGATGAATTTCTCTTGCTGAAATGGATGGTGCTAGATCATAGGATGGCACCATTTGGGTGGTTGAAAGAATTTGTGAAGTTTCATAACCTGGAAATGTTGAGTCTCTTTCTGAAACAGGTGATGCTACATTAAATGATGGCATCATTCGTGACGTCGAGAGAAGACGTGAAGTTTGATGATCTGGCAATGCATCACTTTCTGAAATTGCTGATCCTACATCATATGATGACATCATTCTCGGGGTTGAGAGAAGACGTGAAGCTTGGCGATCTGGCATTGTGTCACTTTCCGAAACTGCTGATCCTGCATCATACGACGACATCATTCTTGGAACTGAGAGAAGACGTGATGCTTGGCGAGCTGGCATTGTGTCACTTTCTGAAACTGCTGATCCTACATCATATGATGACATCATTCTCGGAGTTGAGAGAAGACGTGGAGCTTGGCGATCTGGCATTGTGCCACTTGCCGAAACTGCTGATCCTACATCATGTGATGACATCATTCTCGGAGTTGAGAGAAGACGTGAAGCTTGGCGATCTGGCATTGTGTCACTTTCTGAAACTGCTGATCCTACATCATATGATGACATCATTCTTGGAACTGAGAGAAGACGTGATGCTTGGTGATCTGGCATTGTGTCACTTTCTGAAACTGCTGATCCTACATCATATGATGATGTCATTCTCGGAGTTGACAGAAGACGTGAGTCTTGGTAAGCTGGTAATGTTGTATCTCTTCTTTCTGGTGTAGTAGTGGTCTTGGGTAGAAGTTGGTGTGATGAGGGAATAAGTGTTCGGGATTTTGGTGTTAACTGAGAAGATCTTGAACAAGGACATATCGGTTGAGGTGACAATGGGCGAGGAGAACGTGCACGGGAGATATGTGAACGAAGAGGTCGTGGACAAGTAGGTATTATCCTTGGTGGTGGGAGAGTAATTGTTTCAGTGCTTCTGTTGCTGCACTCACTTGACAAATTGGATGATATGGTTTTCTGAAGTTTTTGCTGTGTTTGACGTCGTGATGGCCTGAATTTTTTAGCATGGCAAATTGCTGCGTCTGTCTTTTTTGGTGGACAAACAGTATATTTTCTTGTTCCATCTGGAGATCCACTTTCTATAATGGTTATTGTAGGAGATCTGAAATATATTTGGATTTTAAGTATGCATTTACAAGCAAAGCTTTTTGTGAAGATATCTATTCGCAAAAATACTCAACTATACACAAACTGAATTGTCCCACATAATTTGCAAGCCATAGTGATGCTAGAATTCACATATAGACTACATATTAGATGTATACTTCTCTGACAGTTATTCACACAGTCAACATGGTGATCCATATATCTGGTAATAGATTATATGCTCCTCCACCAGTGGTTACTACATGTTCACTTCCCCTACTTACACCAGAACAAAATGGGAGTATGGGAGGCAGATTATACCATACAAAGTGCATCAGGGTAACAGAACAGAGTATAGAATACAGTGATATAGCCACAGAGAAGGTGCATAGAGAGAAATCAGCACTAATATTTAAGGGGTTTGTATAAAAGTCTGATAACAGCAGGGAAGAAGCTGTTCTTGAATTGGGTTAATTAGAGCCCTTCATGGCTGGTCATGTATTATACTCATGGTGGAGTGAGGCCCACTTGGGAAGATGGCACATTTAGCTATGTATGCAGCTGTCAGAAAAGGGAGAGCGACATCTTTTGTGGGCTCATTAGAGACACCTACTCTGATTATTCTTGCATTTATTATTCTGTCCCAGCCTCTTGAACCTGGCCTCCATATCTCTATTAGCCTGATTCTGGCTCCTCAACATGGTGCGAGTACCTGTTGTCCCAGCAATGACTACCACTCCTGGGAACTTTTGGGACTGCAGGACGACTGGCTATCCAATTGATTGATGGTTCCTTAAGACCTCTTGAAAGATGGGTAAAAGTTGAACCTCCAACCACACAGCTTAAATTAGCTTCAAAGCATTTGGGGTCTGCTGACCTTTTAGCTTAGAGGATGGAACATTGTGGTGGTCTACTAACTTCAATCCATAAAACATGACCACTTTTCTTTACCTCATTCCCAGCCTATTTTTGATTATGGTACACACTTTCACTATATTTTATATTGACTACATGTGACAATAAGGGATATTCTATTCTAAATATTCTAATATTTAGAATATTCCAAATATTCTTAACATGTCCTTGGAGGAGTTTTCGCTACTGCTTTTGGGGAGGTTTTAAACTAATGTGGCAGGGGGCTGGGAACCAGAAGAGAAAACAAGTAGGCAGCGAGATGGAAACTGGAGACTGTAAGAATCATGAAGTTAGCATTAACAATGGGAAGAGTAGGCAGAGAGCTGTTGAAAGCAAAAGAACTGGTGGCCTGAAGTGCATATACTTTAATGCAAGGAGTACAGTGGGTAAGGCAGATGAACTTAGGGCTTGGATTGGTGACTGGGAATATGACACTATTGCAATCACAGACACTTGGTTGAAGGAAGGGCATGATTGGCCCTTGATAGGATATAGATGCTTCAGACAGGACAGGGACGGAAGTAAAAGGTGGGGGGGGAGGAGTTGCATTGCTAGTCAGGGATGATATCACGGCTGTACGAAAGGAAGACACAATGAAGGGCTTGAGTAGTGAGGTATTATGGGTGGAGCTCAGAAATAAGAAGGGTGCAGTTACATTGTTAGGGCTGTATTACAGGCCTCTCAAGAGTGAGTGTGAGGTAGAAAAACAAATAGTTAAACAGATTATGGAACGATGTAGAGGCAACAGAGTGGTGGTGATGGGAAATTTTAATTTTCCCAACATTGACTGGGATACACTTAGTGTCAGAGATCTGGATAGGGCAGAATTTGTAAGAAGTGTCCAGGAGAGTTTTCTATAGCATTATGTCAATAGCCCGATGAGGGAACGGGCCATATTGGACCTGGTGTTGGAGAATGAGCCAGGTCAAGTGGGAGAAGTGGGGGATTTCTTTGGGAACAGTGACCACAATTCTGTAAGTTTTATAATACTCCTATACAAAGACGAGAGTGGTCCTAAGGGAAAAGTACTAAACTGGGCCAAGGCCAATTATATCAAAATTAGAAAGGAGTTTGGAAATGTGGATTGGACACAGCTATTTGAAGGGAAGTCCACATTAGATATGTGGGAGGCTTTCAAAGATAGGTTAAAGATAGTGCAGGATCGGCATGTCCCATTGAAAGCAAAGGATACAAAATGCAAGATTCGTGAACTGTGGATGACAGGAGAAATCGTATGAGTAGCCAAGAGGAAAAGGGAAGCTTGCATAAGGTCCAGGCAGCTAAGAACAGAACGGGCCCTGGAGGAATATCGGGAGAGTAGGACCAGTCTTAAGCAAGGAATCAAGTGGGCTAAAAGGAGTTATGAAATAGATTTAGTGAGCAGAATTTAGGAGAATCCCAAAGTCTTTTATTCTTATATAAAAAGAAAGGAGTAACTAGAGAAAGGATTGGTCCACTAAAGGATAAGGAAGGAAGGCTGTGTGCCGAACCTGAGAAAATGGGTGAGATTCTGAATGATTACTTTGCATCAGTGTTCACTGAGGAGAGGGACATGATGAATGTTGAGATTAGAGATAGAAGTTTGATTACTCTGGGTCACGTTGACATAAGTAGGGAAGATGTGTTGGGTAGGCTACAAGTTATGAAGGTGGACAAATCCCCAGGACCGGATGGGATCTATCCCAAGTTACTGAGGGAGGCAAGAGAGGAAATAGGTGGGGCCCTGACAGATATCTTTGTAGCATCCTTAAACACAGGTGAGGTACTGGAGGACTGGAGGGTTGCTCATGTTGTCCCCCTGTACAAGAATGGTAGGAAGGATATTCTGGGTAACTACAGACCAATGAGCCTGACATCAGTGGTGGGAAAGTTGCTGGAGAAGGTACTGAGGGATAAAATCTATTTATATTTGGAAAAGAATGGGCTTACCAGTGATAGGCAACATGGTTTTGTGCAGAGGAGATCGTGCCTTACCAACTTAGTAGAGTTCTTTGAGGAAGTGACCAAGTTGATAGATGAAGGAAGGGCTGTTGATGTCATATACATAGACTTTAGTAAGGAGTTTGATAAGGTTTCCCATGGTAAACTAATGGTGAAAGTGAAGTCACATAGTGTGCAGGGTGTTCTAGCTAGGTAGATAAAGAACTGCTTGAGCAACAGGAGACAAGGAGTAGTAGTTGAAGGGAGTTTCTTAAAATGGAGGAAGGTGACCAGTGGTATTCCACAGGGATCAGTGTTGGGGCCACTGTTGTTTGTGAAATACATAAATGATCCGGAAGAGGGTACTGTTGGTATGATCACAAGTTTGCAGATTACATGAAGATTGGTGGAGTAGCAGAAAGCATAGGGGACTGTCAAAGAATGCAGGAGAATATAGATAGACTGGAGAGTTGGGTGGAGAAGTGGCAGATGGAGTTTCAATCCAGGCAAATGTGAGGTGTTGCATTTTGGGAAGTCTAATTCTCGAGCGAATTATACAGTAAACGGAAGAGCCTTGGGAAATGTTGATGAGTAGAGAGAGATCTGGGAGTGCAGATCCATTGTACCCTGAAGGTGGCTGCACAGATGGATAGAGTGATCAAGAAGGCATATGGTATGCTTGCCTTCTTCGGACGGGGTATTCAGTATAAGAGCTGGCAGGTCATGTTAAAATTGTACAAGACATTGGTTTGGCCGCATTTAGAATACTGTGTTCAGTTCTGGTCACCACATTACTGAAAGGATGTGGATGCTTTGGAGAATGTGCAGAGAAGGTTTACGAGGATGTTACCTGGTATGGAAAGTGCTAGCTATGAAGAGAGGTTGAGTAGGTTAGGCTTGCTTTCATTAGAAAAAAGGAGACTGAGGTCTACAAAATCATGAAGGGTATATAGAGATAAGCTTTTCCTAGGGTGAAGGATTCAATAATGAGAAGTAACGCTTTCAAGGTAAGAGGTGAAAAGTTTAAGGGGGATACACACAACAAGTACTTCACAAGAGGGTGGTAAGTGCCTAGAACATGTTGCCAGCAGAGGCAGGCACGCTAGATTCATTTAAGATACGTCTGGACAGATGCAGGAGTAGGTGGGGAGCAGAGGGATGCAGGTGCTTAGGAATTGGACGACAGGTTTAGACAGTGGATTTGGATCGGCTCAGCTTGGAGGGACGAAGGGCCTGTTCCGAGGCTGTAAATTTTCTTTGTTCTTGTACTATGTGCGAATCCTTCTTCTTATGTTCCCTGCCCCAAATCAACTCAAGGGGAGGGTGATTGGATACGCAATCAGTAGGGAAAGTGCTCCTATGATGTGGAAACACACTTACAGGAAAGGCTACCAGAGATGGCAATGGCACATGAAATGTCATTGGCTCTAGCTCTTGGTGAATGAGGAACAAAGTATTTAGCTATTGATTAGCAATGATACTAATGTGCTGGTGGTAAGGAAGATATTATGTGCTAAAATTTGAATAGTGAATAATTAGAAAGGAACTTCTAACACAACATTTTATGCATTTATGATTGAATAGTTGAATTAACATGACTCAAAATTTGTAATGTTGCCACAGTCTGAAATACAAGCTAATCTGCTGCTCTCTGAACTATCTTCTTTGATTGAACTGTAATGTATTTGATATATCTCCATATCAGATATGATTCAATTTGATAACCCAAAATCTGGATGGCTGCAATGTTTCACTAATTAATCCCTTGAATAATTGGAATTATCACGCATTGTGAATTGGAGCATTCCAACAAAAAGGCCATTTCCCTGTTATATCTTTACTTTTTTTTTAACTAATCAACTTTGAATTGTGAGTACACTGACATTTCTTTGGAGAAGTCACGCAACCTTAAACAAAATCATTTGTGTTTACCTTTTCTTCTAAAAATTAACTTTCAATGTTTCGTCTACTTACTTTTCTTTTTCTTTGGATCTGACAAAGGAGACAGTGTAAAACATTGCAATTAAAGCTAAAATGACAAAGACTGCAATCAGGCTGGCAGCAATTAGGTCTTCTACCATGTCTCTCAAAGACTGTTTGGAATCACTCCTACTAGATACAGGTGCATTTTCCTCTATGAATTCTATGAAAGTCAAGAAAGAGAAAATTGTCATATTAGTCATACCATCTGTTTAGAAAAACATAAGATAGAATTTAAGTCTCACTATCAGTGATCAAGTTGGAAGCAGGGGCTAGGCATTTAATCAGATAGGACAGTGCAAGATTGGGACCTTTCCAGCTTCCTACCTCTGCTCAGTTAAGTCCACAATGGGAAGGATTGTGGATAGATGTTATTGGAGGGCCCTAACTGAGGCAGTCACACAAGTGAAGAGGTTGAAAAGCAAACCCATCAAGGTGGGGAAGTCAAAGTCATAGAGTCATAGAAATGTACAGCATGGAAACAGACCATTCCATCCAATTTGACAATGCTGACCAGATATACTAAACTAATGTAGTTCCATTTGTCAGCACTTTGTTTGTATCCCTCGAAACCCCTCCTATTCATATACTCATCCAGATATCTTTTGAAAGTTGTAATCATACTAGCCTCCACCACTTCCTTTGACAGCTCATTCCATCCACACATTATCCTCTGTGTGGAAATGTTGCCCCTTAGGTTCCTTTTAAATCTTTCCCCTCTCATCATAAATCTATGCTTTCTAGTTCTGGACTCCCTCACACAAGGGAAAAGACATGGTCTATTTATCCTATCCTTCCTTTAAAGGCAACCAATTAGGAATTTGGCATTGGAAGGAGGGAATTGCTCATCTTTTCTTCCAACCTTCCCCTCCCACTCCCAGTCATTGAATCACTCCTTGACACCAAGCCCTGCCCTTACTCAATTGAGTCCTGAGTTCTTCATTGATCCTAGATCATAGGTCTCTAGTAGTTGCATTACTGGCAGCAACCACCATTCCTGGTGAGGCTAATGGGCCATAGACAGCAGTCTGTCTCTGACAGTGCAGTACCTTCTGGGGTAGGGAGGCAAGTTTTCCATCTCTGGGGTCCAATATCATGTTGAAGATCTGATGCAGGCCAACATGGGGGCACCTGCCAGTTCTCCAGCTGGTGGGTGAGAATCCCAATTATCAATATTAAATTTGCTTGGTGATTCAGTAGTCACTACAGCCATATCTTTTCATGCAAAGGTGTTGAACATATTTAAGAAGCTTTTGAACATGTTTAATTTAGAAATACAAAATCAAAAATATTTTTATGTTTTTAGAGTGGTGAAGGAGATCACTGCTGCTGTCCAGTCAGACCTACAAAGAACTTTTATGAATTGAGAGTTCAGGTTTCTTTGGTCATAGCTGTGGCAGAAAAGTGAATAGATTAGATTAGATTACATTACAGTGTGGAAACAGGCCCATCAAGTCTACACTGACCCGCCGAAGCGCAACCCACCCATACCCCTACATTTACCCCTTACCTAACACTATGGGCAATTTAGCATGGCCAATTCACCTGACCTGTACATCTTTGGAATGTGGGAGGAAACCGGAGCACCCGGAGGAAACCCACGCAGACACGGGGAGCATGTGCAAACTCCACACAGTCAGTCACCTGAGGTAGGAATTGAACCCGGGTCTCTGACGCTGTGAGGCAACAGTGCTAACCACTGTGCCACCCACAAATGGTAATGTCATTGGAGTAATAAGCTAGAGACCCAGATCAATGGTTGAGAACATGGGTTCAACGATTAGATTTCACGGAATTCAATTGAAAAACCGAGAATTAAAAGCTCAATTAATGTTGACTGTGAAGCCATTCTTAGTTATCATAAAACAAACATCTGATTCACTCATGTTTTTTAGATTGGAAATTTATCATCTTTAACAGTCTGGCTGCATGTGACTCCAGACTCATGGCAAGGCAGTTGTCTCTTTTCCTGTCCTCTGAAATGCCGAAGGAAACTGCTTAGTTGTATTAAAGCACTACACAGTCTGAATAAGGGAATGAAAGCAGATGGATCACCTGGACCAAATCTAGGTACCAGGAACAACTTATTGACCTTGCACAGTCCCCATTGCTGACATCTGGAAGTTTGTGCCAAATTGAGCTATCAGTCTCATAGACAATTAAACAAAAGCCTGACACAGCCATTGTCACAGAATCATACCTTGCAGAAAATGTCCCAGGTACCATTATCAACATTATCGGGCATGTTCTGTTCTACCAACAGGACAGATCTACTAGAGGTGGCACAGTAGTATACAATGAGGGGGAGGTTGCTCTGTGACTTATTAACATTGACATCAAAGTCTATGAAGTTTCATGGAAGCAGGTCAAACATGGGCAAGGAAATCTCTGACTGAAAACCTCTTACTGTCCTACCTCAGCTGTTGAATCAGTACTTTCCCATTTTGAACACCACTTGCAGGAGCACTGAAAGTAGCAAGGGCACAGAATATATTCTTTATAGTGAGTTTTAATGGGCCTCCTTTTGGGCTGTAACCATTATATAATTTAATTTTTGCATGCATTAAGACAAGCTAAATAAAGGTAGACAGACTTTTTAAAAAAAGTTTTCAAAACTTGAGGTTATTTTTAACCTTTTGTAGTAAAATCTGATATTCTATGAACTTTACCACTATTAACCCAAAAGTCCCGGCTAAGATTTTACTGTGTATTTGTTTATAAATAAATAATTTCCATTTCAATTTATGTCTTTCCCAACCTTCAATATCCAACTATGATTTAGATATTATTTTTAACAGAAATAGGTTGTTTTAATAATATTTAAATCAAGACATATGCTTACACAGATGTCTACTGTTCTAACCTATTTCTGGCTCTGTTTCATCTCCAGCATTCTCATTAATCACTTCAGCAACGTCTGGCAAGCCATGAGGTATCTTTTTGCCTGTTAGTAAAAAAAAACGTTGACATTCTGTTATGTATTCGTGTAGTTTCCATCTGCTGATTAATGAAATTATAGTTCTATAGCACAGAAACAAGCTGTTCAGCATCCCCCCCACCCCCCACCCCCCATGCCTTTCTGACTAACAAACACCAAATTAGAGTACAGACAACCTCGGTTATCCGAATATCAATTATCCGAATTTTGGATTATCCAAGCAAGATCTCAAAGTCCCGTAAAAGTTTTATTAACTTCAAATAAAAGCACAGTGAGAGCAGGCAGCCTGGGCTGGCAGCTGGAGCAAGAACAGGGTTGCCATGAGACCCTGTTCCTGCTACTGCCACCACCACAGGAAGCCTGTTCCTGCTAATGCCACTGCCTCGGGACTCTGTTCCTACTAATGCCACTGCCACAGGAACCTGTTCTTGGCTATTTTTGCTGCCACTGAAACCTGTTACTGCTTTACCACTGCCATGGCAACTGTTTCTGCTAATTGCTGCCACCACAGAGCCCTGTTCCTGGAATTGCTGCCGTCAACAGATCCTGTTCCTACTGTTGCCACTGTCGCGGTAACCCTGTTCCTGCTATTGCTGCTGCCATGGGACCCTGTTCCTGCTATTGCCACCACCACAGGACCCTTTTTCTGCTATTGGCGCCACCACGGGAACACTGTTCCTGCTATTGCCACCGTCATGAGACCCTTTTCCTATTATTGCCATTGCCATGGGACTCTGTTCCTGCTATTGCTGCTGCCACATGAACTTGTTCCTGCTATTGCCACCGCCGTGGGACCCTGTACCTATTATTGCCATTGCCATGGGAAGCCTGTTCCTGCTATTGCCGCCACCATAGGAACCCTGAACAGTTATCCGAACAATCCGTTATCCGAACAAAGTACTCCTCACTTGTCTCATTTGGATAATCTAGATTGTTCTGTATTCCCATTTACCCACACATGGTCCATAAACTACGATGCCCTGGCATTTTAACTGTTCCTCAGGAGATTCTTAAATTGTTGGTGTTGCCGTCTTTAGCTGTGATGTTAAAGAAGGCCAAGGATAAAGTATCCCATAGTGCGATTCAAAGAATAGGGTTGGTGCAAATCAATGATGTTGCATATAAATTGTGTTAAAATTCTTGTATCCATCCTTTGATCCCAGTACTTACTAGCACCTTTGAAACCTTGATATGACAGGGATAGTTTTTATTTGTGGTCAATCAGGATTTGAAAATTATAAAGCATTAGTAAACCAAAGGCAGGATTTGTCTAATTTTCGTCACTTAATACAAAATCATCACTATGTATGAAATATTTCTATTCTGTTAGAAGACTAATGAAGAGGATGAATTCAAAGTAGAGATGCTAATGCTTTGATCTTTAATTGAAGAAGTGTCATTTTTTGTGTCCATATTTAGAAAATTGAATTTGCATTTCATTTAATCCTTGGAAACATTTATTTGGGCTTATGAATTTTAATATTTTTTTCCTCTCCTCTTTGAAGTTAAAAGTAAGTTGAACATTTTCACTGACTAAATGAGATTCATGCAGTTATATTTCAACATGTTAATAAATGTTAAAGTCCACAAAGCATCTAAATGAAGCAATATTTAGCTCAGATTATATTTTCCTGTGAGTTCTCTTGCTTAACCTCATTGTAACATTATTACCTCATTTGTTTACATGATTACTCCAGCATTTATGCTGGATTTGGAAATTAAATCTGCAGCTGTAAAAAAGCCAACAGCAGATTTTGCAGATTTCAAGAACAATCTGGATGATACACAGATGAATTGTTTACTGGACTAAGTTCACAGTCAGGTTTATGTTGTTGAGGACACCTCTATGCACATTTCTACTGTATTTCTAAATTACATATGCAACTGGAGATCCTACCAGAAATTTCAAGAGGGCACAGCAGAACATTTCAAAGATGCAGACAAAAGCTCTAAGACTTTTAAAGACTTTGAATGAGGTGTAGCTAATGTGTATGCATGGTCAGTTTCTTTACTCCATCTTGGCTACTAGTCACTCTCAATAGAAAATATTTTAATTTGTTTTTGTCAGACCCAAAGCTGATAATTTTATACTTCACCACATTGAACTACATCTGCCATAACTTGTTCAAGTATGTTATAACAAATTTCCAGCGACTAGGGACTTGCACTGTGACCTGGCACAGAGGTAAGAATGTTACCACTGTACCATGGGAGCTTCTCTTAGATTCAGGAAACCCATGTCACTTTGCAACTTACTCTTCTTATCCTAATTTACTGACATCTGCAAATGCATATGTACAAATCTCTGTAAATTGAGTTCCAAAAAAGTCATACTGGACTCAAAACATTATAGCTCCTTTCCTTTCTGTACAGATGCTGCATAACTGCTAAGTTTCTCCAGCATTTTCTATTTCTATTTCATATTTCTAATGTCTTTTTTTTTTCTTTTAAAATTATTTCACATTAAGTCATAAAAAAGATGATGGAAAACTGAGGGCCCAGGATAAATCCCTAGGTGGCACCACCCTTTCAAATACAAGAACAACTGTTGATTTTTACAAGTTGTCTTTCACTTCCCCAATCAATTACCAACTTATCACAAGATGATCCCTAATTCCATATTTTTCTCTTTTCATGAAATCTCTCTTGTGCAGAATCTTATCAAATATATTTTATGTTCATCTAAGAGTCCCAAGACCAAAATGCAGCTTTAGCTTGCCATAATGGCTATGATCCCAGATGAAAGAGAGACTCATGCATATTTCTTGTAATTGCACTTTTTTCAAATTGTCCTGGAGTTTAGGCTTGTGGGAAACAAACGCTATTTTTCTAGTGTCTGATTGTAATTGTTTTTTGGCTCTTCAAACTTAGGTCTACTGAGCATTTTTTTTCTTTTGAATGATTTAAAAATAAATCAGAATTACATTAGCAATTGGATAACTTCCCCACTTGCCTGTTTTTAAACATGAGAATGAATGAACAAACAAATGAACGAATGAATAAATAAATGAAGAATGATTAAATTGCCTAAAATGCTAATTTAGTATTTGAAATAGAATTTATAATAGAAGTTGTTCAGACACTAAGTGTTTATACTGAATTCTATTTTCCAAATAATATTGGGAAGGAAATTCTAAATTGACATCAATCAAATGGACCTACAAATGTTTATAATTTCTGGTGAAACTTTCCAATTATGCCACCAAGGTAAAATTCTGTTCCTCAGTCCGTAAGGAATAGAAAATGATTATCAACATACGAACCCTGTGTTTGTACTGACTGCAACTTGTTGACACTGTTCTGAACCGCCTCGTCATCTGTAAGCTGGCGGGGCAAAGCATGCTTTTGATCTGCTTTTTCATATGACAAAACAAAAAAATGCCAGATAATATTTGCATTCAGTTAAAAAAAATACCATTCATATGCACAAACAGGATAAATCAGAAATATTTTAATCTTGTCGTTGCAAGATTTGGACCCCAGAGCAAATATCAAACAGCTCATTGATGTCAATTTATTATGCTGAGTACATTTTAAATCATGAAATTGGGAATAATGCAAATGGGGTAATTGTATCTCCAACTGCTTCCATGATCTTTACTTCAGTCAGTGAGACTCTGAATATGAAGCAAAGTTTTACAGTTTTGAAGTTATAATTCTTAGCCAATGTTTCTGTTGACAGTGGATCTTTGATACTTTGGTACTTGGCTCTCAGTTCTCTCCACTTAGAATTCTGAGTACAAAGTAGAGATAGTGCCATAACTAACAATCTCTTCAAGCCTTTGTGAAAATAATAATAAAATTAAATTGTCTTCAAATTTCTTTGTCTTACCATTTGTACAAACATCTGAAGAAGCAGTGAGAATCCAAAAGCTTGTGTTTTCAAATAAACCTGTTGGACTATAACCTGATGTCATGCGACTTTTGACCATGTTCAAAGAAACCAGCTTTTGAGAATTGTCTTATCTTTAGGTGACAGAAACCAAAGCTTGATGCACTTTTGTTACTGGCTGACATAGGATTTTATCTTTATCAGTACCTATTGTTTTAGCTTTCATACTTAACTTGGTGGTGACATTAATTTCTGGTGTTAAGATTGTTCAACAGACAAAAGCTATTTTAGTGCTAGGAAGAGGTGGTTACATTGTCTTGATGGAAAAAAATTCTACTTGTCAATTAAGAGCATGTCAAACTATATCATTTAAACAAAGAACATTAGAAAATTCATTTTGAAATTTCAAAATAGAGAAAAAGGAGCCATAATGTAACTATTTTTCCAACAAGTTACACTTTTTTTTATTTTAAAAACTATCAGATGTTGACTATTTGGAATAAAAGTACAGAAAAACAGTCGTTGATAATTCCTAAGTATGCAAAAGGTGAAACCCCTTTTTCCATATCATCCCTACCACATTTGCCGCATCTCATAGAGTCACAAGAGTCATAGAATCATAGAGTGTATAGCACGGAACAGATCCTTCGGTTCAACTTGTCCATGTTGACCAGATATCTAAAATAAATCTAGTCCAATTTGGCACATATTCCTTTAAACCCTTCCTATTCATATACCCATCCAGATACCTTTTAAATGTTGTAATTGTACCAGCCTCCACCACTTCCATTGGCAGCTCATTCCATCCACACATCACTCTCTCCTTGAAAAAGGTTGCCCCTTCGGTCCCTTTTAAATCTTTCCCCTTTCACCTTAAACCTCTAATTTTGGATTCCACCACCCTAGGGAAAAGATCTTGTCTACTTACCCTGTCCATGCCCCTCATGATTTTATAAACATCTATAAGGACAATCCTCAGCCTCTGACACTCAGGGAAAATAGCCCAAGCTTTTTCAGTCTCTCCCTTTAGCTCAAACCCTCCAACTTTGGCAACATCCTTGGGATGCTGTTGATGATTTTCATTGGTACAGGGTGAATATGGTTCTACACCCCATTTATGCCCTCCCTTTAAATGTGACCAGTGAGGAGAGACATGGATTTTACTCCATTATACTTGCCATAAAAAGGCACATCAGGTTTCACTGGGAAACCTTTCCCTAATTGCTTTTGTAAGACCTCATGACGATTCACTCCAATTGAGATATACACTGAAAGGAATCAATTACTTCTTTGCTGGTGTCAAGGTTCTATTTATGGAGTAGAGGTATCTAGATCAATGAGGCACATTATCAAAATTATAGCTTGGACAAATAGGAGTGAAATTAGAAAGGATATTTTCACACAAAAGGTAGAAAACTTGAATGCTCTCCTCAGAACATGTGAACACTGGGAGTCCATGGAAATTTAAAAGATTCAGTTCAAGAAAGTGTTACTGGGGCAGAGTTCGAAAGGAAACAGATGCAATGAAGCTGAGGTATTAATGATCAAATTTTATGCCGTTCTAATGCTTTGAATATTTCAATGCTTCAATTATCTACATAATAAATGCATCTGTTGATTACTTCATACTGTTATCTAAGTACAACAGCACCAAGGCCAGGTCAGAGGCTAGGAATTTGCAGTAAGTAACCTACCTCTTGATTTCCCAAAGCCTGTGCACTATCTACAAAGTACAAGTCAACATTGTGATCAAATTCTCCCCACTTGTCTGGCTGAGTGCAGGGCCAAGCACTCAAGAGGCTTGACATCATCCAGGACAAAGCAACCACTTGATTGAGAACACATCCTCAAACAATCACTCCCTCTACTATTAATACACATTAGCAGCAGTGTATATAAACTACAAGTGGCACTGCAGAAATTCACCTGGGCAGCTTTGGCATCACCTTCCAAAGCTGTGACTACTACCATCTGAAAGAACAAGGGTAGCAGATACATGGGAACAGCAACCACCTCCATCCCAAGCCTGATTTGGAAATATATCACTGTTCCTTCAGTGCTGCTGGGTGAAAATCCTGGAACTCTTTCTCAAATTGCATTGTGGGTACACCTACATAAAATGGACTGCATCAGTTTAAGAATGTAGCTCACCACCACCTTTTCAAGAGCAACTTCTAAATTGAATAATTTAAATTTCCATACACCCCGTTTAAGAGATGTGTAATAAATGCTGGCTCAGCAATTGATACCACATTCCATGAATAAATAAGAAATCCTATTTTTAAATGCTTTTCGTATTTAAAAAAGGGACATAGAACAAGTTCATGGAACAATAATTCAGTTAGCTTAACGTTGATGGTAGAAAAGGTAAGGGCATCTATACTCAAAGATGTAAAAGAAAGCATCTAGAAGTCAAGGATATAAAGAGTGCTTCCCAAAAGCGAAGATGATGTTTCGCCCATCCTAAATACCTAATTCTTTGAAGAAATAAAGAGTGGTTTGGAATAATATAGTAGATGTAATTTTGTACATTTTCAAAAGGGCTTTGATAAGATTTTGTGTAGCATATGATGAAGGTCACAGTGTGTGTGGATCCCCACCCTCCTCTAGCTTATCTCTCCACACTTCAGGCTCACTGCCTTTATTCCTGATGAAGGGCTTTTGCCTGAAACGTCGATTTCGAAGCTACTTGGATGCTGCCTGAACTGCTGTGCTCTTCCAGCACCACTAATCCAGAATCTGGTTTCCAGCATCTGCAGTCATTGTTTTTAATTCAGGGTAAGTAGCAGAAGGGATAGTAAACAGGTAACAAATGGCAAAACAAAAGTCAAGATTTAAAGTTATTTCCACAGGTTGATACAAATTGGAAAGTGGTGTCCCATAGAAGTCAGTGCTGGGATCATTATTCACCATTTGCATAATTACTTGGGATCTGGAATCAGTAATAGTGTAAGGACAACATGCTTTTTTATTTTTCTGTATTTTTGATTGTGGACTAAAATTGGAAAGGGACCATTTTAGAATCAAGTCGACTAAGGCAAGAATCGCAGCACTTTTAAAAACAAGCCACTGGAACTCATTATGATTCTTGTTGATTTGCGAGCAGTGGGGAAGAAGAGAAAATGGTACAGCATTGTGATATGTGTTTGCACAGTGAGATTTGACTAGCAACAGGTTTTTATTTGGTTTGTAACCAGTCTTCAATGTCAGAGCCATCAGCCTCACGACAACTGATTGATTGGTTGCTGGGCAGCTGTACAGCTTGTGTGTGTGATTGATACTGAGGCAGAACGTTTCCAGACTGGAAGAAGTAGTGACTGTCTCCATCTCTGCAACTAAGCCTGAAGACAGTTATTTTCTTCCTACATTTGCTGTAAGCTATTTTCTATAACCAGGGATTGTGAAATGTGAACATTTAATGTATAAATCTCCTGTGCCTTTGGCAAGGACTGTAAGAACCTGAAGGGAGGAGTTTAGAGAACAAAAGGTCTTGGGAGAAGAAAATGAACACCTCATCAAAGCCCATAGACTGGGGCTAGTGAACTGTGTTTCCTCACAGTTGCTCAACTGATTTGTTTTTGTCTTTGTGTCTGTCTGTACATGTGTGTAGGGGCTTTAAAATGGTGTTAGAATTTGAACCATTAGAGTAATATATTGATGGCTCATAGTTATTTACCTAAGGCTAGAATGGACTTATTGGTAGTAAATACAGCTCTTGTTAACTCTGGTCTGTTAAGTAGCGGTTTTAAATGCTTTGATTAAGCATAATACTCAGCTTATTTGAAGCCTAAAAATCAACATAGAGCAGTTGAATGGCCAGTTTCTTTGCTGTAAATTCCATGTAATTATTTTCATGTTCATTCAATTGAAATATCTGTTTTCTCCATAAACACACACAGATAGCCCACTTCTTCGAATACTATTTAGTAAAACCATCAAAGAAATAATCTTGCACGATGCTTTTCCAATATTTAAACAAAGAGGAACAGAACTCTAACCATGGGCTGCAGATGGTTCCAGTTCTTCCATAAGCACGTCAAAAGCTTCTTCACTAGAATCTATATCATGTTTTTCATTGAGATCGGTACTCTTGATCTCACTCATTTCACTGGTATCTGTAAAATATGTTTGTTTCGCAACAGATTCATTACAGATGCTCACAAAAAATATAGTGTTTGCCTCAATCATTAATGTTTTCAGAATTGATTAAATTTGTGATAAGAACAGAGAAGATGATAAAAGAGGGGAAGTGTGGCATTGTTAGTCAAGGATTACGGTGGCAGAAAGGAAGTTTGAGAACTTGTCTGCTGAGGTTAGAAACAGGAGAGGTCTTCCTGTTGGGAGTTTTCTATAAGCCACCGAATAGTTCCAGAGATGTAGAGGAAAGGATAGAAAAGATAATTCTGGATAAGAGAGAGAGTAACAGAGGAGTTGTTTTGGGGGACTTTAACTTTCCAAATATTGACTGGAAGTACATAATTCGAGTATTTTAGATGGGTCAGTTTTTGTCCAATGTGTGCAGATGGTTTCCTGACTCAGTATGTAGACAAGCCAACAAGGTACAAGGCCACATTGGACTTGGTACTGGCCAGGTGTTAGATTTGGAGTTAGGTGAGCATTTTAGTGATCATAACCACAGTTGGGTTATGTTTACTTTAGCAGTGGAAAGGAATAGGTATATACCAAGGAGCAAGAGTTATTGGTGGGGGAAAGGCAATTATGATGTGACTAGGCAAGATTTAGGATGCATAGGATGGGAAAGGAAACTGCAGGCGATGGACACAATTGAAATGTGGAGCTTATTCACTAAGTGTCCTTGATAAGTATGTACCTGTCAGGCAGGGAGGAGGTGGTTTACTAAAGTTGAATCTCATGTTCAGAGGAAGAAGAAGACTTAACTTAGGTTGAGTTGTAAAGGCTCAGTTGGGAGCGTGAGAGTTAAAAGTTAGCCAGGAGAGACTTAAAGAGACAGCTAAGAAGAGCCAGGATGGGACATGAGATGTCGTTGGCAGATAGGGTCAAGGAAAACCCTAATGCTTTTTATAAGTTAATCAGGAATAAAAGAATGACGAATGTAACATTTAGGCCAATCAATGACAGTAATGGGAAGTTGTGCGTGGAGTCTGAGGAGTTAGGGGATGCGCTAAATGAATATTTTTTGTCAGTATTCACACAGGAAAAAAAAACAATGTTGTCAAGGAGAATACTGAGATAAAGGCTACTAGACTAGACGTGATTGAGCTCACAAGAAGGTGTTAGCAATTTTGGAAAGTATGAAAATAGATAAGTCTCCTGGGCCAAATGTGACCTTGACGATGGTGTAGAAGGACTGGTTAGTAAATTTACAGATGACAAGAAGTCAGTGGAGTTGTAGATAGTGCTGAAGGATGTGGAATCCCTGGTCAAGAAGAAGAAGAAGGCTGATGTTAGGACAAAATGTGAAAACTCAGGGCACTTCAGGGTTACAAGAAAGTCAGGAAAGTCCTAAAAAGAGAGCTCAGAAGAGCCAGGAGGAGACATGAGAAGTTGTTGGCAGATAGGATCAGGGTTAACCCTAAGGCTTTCCATAGGTATGTTAGGAATAAAAGAATGACAAGAGTTAAATTAGGGCCAATCAAGGAAATAGTGGGAACTTGTGTGTGGAGTCAGAGGAGATAGGGGAAGCACCAAATAAATATTTTTCAACAGTGTTCACTATAGAAAATGAAAATGTTGGCGAGGAAGATACAGAGATACTTGCATCTAGACTAGAAGAGATTGAGGTTCATAAGGAAGAGGTATTAGAAATACTACAGAGTGTGAAAATAGACAAGTCCTCAGGGCCGGATGGGATCTATCCTCGATCCTCTGGGAAGCAAGGGAAGAGATTGCCGAGCCTTTGGGATTGATCTTCAAATCATCATTGTCTACAGGAGTAGTGCCTGAGGATAGCAAATGTGGTTCCCTGGTTCAAAAAGGGTAGTAGAGACAACCCTGGTAATTACAGACCAGTGAGTCTCACTTCATTTGTTGATAAAGTGTTGGAAAAGATTATAAGAGATAGGATTTATAACCATCTAGAAATGAATAATCTGATCAGGGACAGTCAGCACGGTTTTGTGAAGGGTAGGTCGTGCCTAACGAATCTTATTAACTTTATTGACAAAGTGACCAAATAGGTAGATGAGAGTAAACCGGTTGATATGGTGTATATGGATTTCAGCAAGGCATTCGATAAGGTTCCCCACAGTTGGCTATTATACAAAATGCGGAGGAATGGGATTGTGGGAGACATAGCAGTTTGGATCAGTAATTGGCTTGCTGAAAGAAAACAGAGGGTTGTAATTGATGGAACATGTTCATCTTGGTGTCCAGTTACTAGCGGCGTACCGCAAGGGTCAGTGTTGGGTCCACTGCTGTTCGTCATTTTTATAAATGACCTGGATGAGGGCTTAAAAGGGTGGGTTAGTAAATTTGCTGACGACACTAAGGTCAGAGGAGTTGTGGATAGTGACGAAGGATGTAGTAGGTTGCAGAGAGACATAGATAGGATGCAGAGCTGGGCTGATAGGTGGCAAATGGAACTTAATGTGGACAAGTGTGAGGTGATACACTTTGGACGTAGTAATCGGAATGCAAAGTACTGCACTAATGGTAAGATTCTTGGGAGTGCAGATGAGCAGAGAGATCTCGGTGTCCATGTACACAGATCCCTGAAAGTTGCCACCCAGATTGACAGGGTTGTTAAGAAGGCATTCAGTGTTTTGGCCTTTATTAATAGAGGGACTGAGTTCCGGAACCAGGAGGTTATGCTACACCTGTACAAAGTTCTGGTACGGCCACACTTGGAGTATTGTGTACAGTTCTGGTCACCGCATTATAAGAAAGATGTGGAAGCTTTGGAAAGGGTGCAGAGTAGATTTACAAGGATGTTGCCTGGTTTGGAAGGAATGTCTTACGAGGAAAGGCTGAGGGCCTTGAGGCTGTTCTTGTTAGAGAGAAGAAGGTTGAGAGGTGACTTAATAGTGACATACAAGATAATCAGAGGGTTAGATAGAGTGGACAGGGAGAGCCTTTTTCCAAGTATGGGGACAGCAAACACGAGGGGACACAACTTTAAAGTGAGGAGAGATAGGTATAAGACAGATGTCAGAGGTAGTTTCTTTACTCAGAGAGCAGTAAGGGTATGGAATGCTTTGCCTGTAATGGTAGTAGATTCGCCAAGTTTAAGTGCATTTAAGTTGTCATTGGACAGGCATATGGACGTACATGGAATAGTGTAGGTGGGATGGGCTTCAGATTAGTATGACAGGGTGGTGTAACATCGAGGGCCGTAGGGCCTGTACTGCGCTGTAATGTTCTATGTTCAATGTTCTATGTTGCAGGTTATAGATGGATATAGATAAGCTGCAGAGCTGGGCTGGGAGGTGGCAAATGGAGTTTAATGCAGTAAAGTTTGAGGTGATCCACTTTGGAAGAGGTAATAGGAATAAAGAGTGATGTGTTAATGGTAAGATTCTTAGTTTAGATAAGCAGAGAAATCTCGGTGTCCATGTACATTGATCCCTTAAAGTTGCCATCCAATTGTTGGAGTCTTTATGAAGCTATACAGTGTGTTAGCGTTTATTGTTAGAGGGATTGAGTTTCGGAGCCATGAGGTCAGGCTGCAGCTGTACAAAATTCTGGTGCAACCACATTTGGAATATGGCATACAGTTCTGGTTACTGAATTTTCGGAAGGATGTGGAAGCTCTGGAAAGAGTTCAGAGGAGATTTACTAAGATGTTGCCTGGTATGGAGGCAAGGTTTTATGAGGAAAGGCTGAGGGACTTGAGGCTATTTTTGTGAGACAGAAGAAGGTTGAGAGGTGACTTAATTGAGACATGTAAGATAATCAGAGGGTTAGATGGGGCGGACAATGAGAGTGCCTTTCCTCGATGGTGGTGGCTAGCACAAGGGGACAGAGCTTTAAGTTGAGAGGTGATAGATGTCGGACAGACGGCAGAGGTAGTTTCTTTACTCAGAGAGTAGTAGGGGCATGTAATGCACTGTCCGCAACTTTCCGGGCATTTAAATGGTCATTGGATAAACATATGGATGAAAATGGAATACTGTAGGGTAGAGGGGCTTCATATTGCTTCCACAGGTTGGTGCAACATGGAGGGTCGAAGGGCCTGGACTGCGTTGTAATGTTCTATGTTCTAAGTCTCCTCCACATTTTTTTCAGCATTTTAAGGAAAGATCTCCTCTCTCTGTGTATTACTAACTGTACCAACACGTTATGAAGGTTTCTTCTTAGTACTTTTGGTGGCTTTGCTGAAAGCCTGAAGATTTTCTGTGCTTGCCTTATGTTAGGATAGGTGTAGAGAAGACATTTCCACTTGTGAAAGTCCAAAACTAATTGTTCTAAATGTAAAATTGTCACAATAAATCTTATAAAGAATTCAAGAGTAACCTCTTTAGCCAAGTTGTGGAGGTGTCAGTGTTGGACTGAGATGGACAAAGTTAAAAATCACACAACACCAAGTTATCGACCAACAGGTTTATTTGGAAGTACTAGTGCTGCTCCTTCATCAGATAACTAGTGGGGCAGGATCGTAAGACACAGAATTTACAGCAAAAAATCACAGTGTCATTCAATTAAAATGATATATTGAACAAACCTAGTCTTTAATCTTTTAGAGTGGGTTGCAGGTTTCAGTTCATTAATATGTAAATCCCAGAACTTCTTTTAAGTCACATTCTCGAGATAACTTAATGTTTCATTAAAAAAAAGTGACATCTCAGCTCAGATGACGTATTAAAAGTTTGAGTTTAGAGTCTGTCTTTATCCCAATCTTGATTCAGACTGGTTCTATTTCCAAAGTAGGAATGTATAAAATGTTACATGGATTGACTGCCTGCACTGATTGCCTGCAGGTTGTGCGCTTTTTGAGCAAAATAGAATCTATCTGCAAATGCAAATTCACCCCACAGACTTATATGTGTATGTGTAGCATGTGTGCACGTGAGGGAGAGAGAAAGAGAGAGAGTATGAGTGTGTGCATGTGAGTGTGCGTGTTCATGAGAGAGTGAGTGTTTGCATGTGTGTATGCTTGGTAGAGTGTGTGTGAGAGTGTGATGGAATATAAGCCTGTGAGAAGGTACGTGTGTGGGTATGAGTGTGAGAGTGTATGTTTGAGAGAGGGTCTGCATGAGTGTGTGAGTATGTAAGAATGTGTGTGTATATATGTGTGCTTGTCCGTGTGAGAGTGTATAGTGTAGTGGGGTCGCCTGTATGTGAAATGGACCCAAGGTCCCGGTTGAGGCCATGCTCATGGGCTCTGAACTTGGCTATCACCTCTGCTTAGCCACTCTGCATTGTTGCATTACCTAATGTCCTGCAAGGTGGACTTCGGGATATGCAACAATGCAGTGGATGAGCAGAGGCTGATAGCCAAGTTCAGTACCCATGGTGATGGCCTTAACCGGGACCTTGGGTTAATTTCACACGACAGGTGACCCCACTACACTATACGCTCTCACAAGCACACATACACACACACTTTTACATACTGATACACTTGCGCAGACCCTCTCTCATATACATGCGCTTTCTCAGCAACACACACATACAACCCCACACTCACACCCATGCACAAACCCTCTCATAGTCTTATATTCAGCCACACTCATGCACATACTCTACCAAGGACGCACAGCGGCAAACACACTCTCATGCACACTCACTCTTACACTCTCACACTCACACTCCCGTTCTCTCTCTCCCTCACATGCACACACACGCACACATACACATATAAGTCTTGCAGATGCATTCTATTTTTGTTCAAAAAGCACATAACCTGCATGTGGTCAATGCAGACAGTCAATCCATATAACATTTTATAAATTCCTACTTTGGAAATAGAATCTGTCTGACTCAAGATTGGAATTCAGACAGACTTTAACTTCACACCTTTAATACGTGGTCTGAGCTGAGATGTCACTTTGTTTCATAAAGCCTTAAGTTATCTCGAGAATGTGACTTAAACGAAATTCTGAGATTTACATATTAATGAACTGAAACCTGCAACCTATTCTAAAAGATGAAAGATTTAATAGCAGTCCAGATTTGTTCAATAAATCATTTTAGTTGAATGACACTGTGATTTTTTGCTATAAATGTTATGTCTTATGATCCTGCCCCACAAGTTACCTGATGAATGAGCAGCACTCTGAAAACTAGTACTTCCAAATAAACCTGTTGGACTATAACCTGATGTTGTGTGATTTTTTTTTCTTTCCTCTTTATCCAAAGAATGGCAAGAGCGTTGAATGTGCAATTATTTGGATTAACTTTGTTTATCATCATAAACTCATTGAAGGAAGATCTACATAAATACAAAAGGAGGAAAAAAAGAAGGAAATATCAGAATGGGGTAAGATGAACTGGAGCATAAAGAGTCCTCTATGGAGCATACTCGCTGACATTGAGCAACTGGGCTAATGGTCTGTTTCTGTGCTGTAAACATTAGGTAATCATTTTCATGATTCGATCAACACAGACATATATTTGCTCCATGAGTGTAAACCTATTGTCCACTCCTTTAAAACCTGATATAGTGACAGAATCAAAAAAGGTAACCTGGCATAATGCTTTCCTGATATTTAAACAGAGATGAACAGACATCTAACCATGGGCATTTGATGACTCCAGTTCTTCCACAAGCTTGTCAAAGGCTTCTTCAATAGAAGAAGCATCATGCTTTTCAGCAAGGTTGGCTCTTTCAATTTCACTGGTATCTGCAAAATATGTTTGATTTGACAACAAATCAATTATGGGTGCTTAATCTTTTTTGCCTCATTCATTAATGCTGTCTGCATTGATTAATGATTCGGAGATGCCGGTGTTGGACTGGGGTGTACAAAGTTAAGTATCACACAACACCAGGTTATAGTCCAACAGGTTTAATTGGAAGCACTGGCTTTCGGAGCAACACTCCTTCATCAAGTGATTGTGGAGGGCTCGATCGTAACACAGAAGTTATAGCAAAAATTTGCAGTGTGATGTAACTGAAATTATACATTGAAGAATTGATTGTCTGTTAAGCCTTTCATCTTTTAGAATACAGTGATAGTTTCACTTCTTTCATGTGTAAATCACAAAACCCTTTAACCCAAGAATGCAACTTTTAAAAAAACTTTTTAAAAAACCCTTGGGTTTTGTGATCAAATATTCTGGATAACCACAAACCCTGACCAAGCGAAGCCTCAAGACATCTACATCCCTCAAAAAATCTATGTAAAAACATCATCACACCAACTAAAATCAATGAAAAAAACACATGGCAAATAATAGAAACATAATGCAGGGGATATGCAAATCTCTGTTATACTTTACTTATATAATTGGACGGCATGGTGGCAGATTTGTTAGCATTGCTGCCTCACAGTGCCAGGAACTTGGGTTCAGTTCCACCCTTTGGCGACTGTGTGGAGACTGAACATTCTTCTCTTGTCTGTGTGGATTTCCTCCCACAGTCCAAAGATATGCAGTTTAGGTGGATTGACTATGCTAAATTGCCCATGATGTCCAGTGACATGTAGGCTAGATGAATTAGGAGGAAAGTGAGGACTGCAGATGCTGGAGATCAGAGCTGAAAATGTGTTGCTGAAAAAGCGCAGCAGGTCAGGCAGCATCCAAGAAGCAGGAGAATCGACGTTTCAGGAATCATTCCTGAAGAAGGGCTCATGCCCGAAACGTCGATTCTCCTGCTCCTTGGATGCTGCCTGACCTGCTGCGCTTTTCCAGCAGCACATTTACTGTTAGATGAATTAGCCGTGGGAAATGCAGGGTTATAGGGATAGGATAGGGAGCTGAGTCTGGGTGGAATGCTCTTCGGAGCATCGATGTGGAGTTGTCAGACCGAATAGCCTGTATTTACAGTGTACGGCTTACATGGGACATCTTTCCTATAGTAGGAGACCAGAATTAAATGCAGTGTTCTAAAAGGGGTCAGACCAATGTCCTGTACAGCAGCAACATGACATCCAAGCTCCTATATTCAATGCAATAAAGGTAAGTGTATATCAAACTCCTTCTTCATTACCCTGCAACTTCACGTTCAATAAACTGTGAACCTGCACCACAAAGTCTCTTTATTCAGATACACTCCCCAGGACCTGACCATGAAGTCTATAAGTCCTGCTCTGACTTGCTTTATCAAAATGCAATACCTCACATTTATATAAATTAAACTTTATCCGCCCATCTCAGCCCGTCTGACCAGGATCTCATTGTAGTCCGGTTATCTGACGATAACCTTTTTCACTGTCCACTACACCACCAATTTTGCTGTCATCTGTAAACCTACTAAAAAATGTGACATTTCCGTTCAGACAATGTATTAAAAGTATGATGTTAGAGTCGGTCCATTCCAACCTGGATTCAGACTGGTTTTATTTCCAAAGTAGGAATTTATCAAATTCCTCACACCTTTAATACATTGTCTGAGCTGAGATGTCACCTTTCTTTTATATACTGTTAAAACCTTAAGTAATATGGGGGCAGTGAATTCAAAGAAATTCTGGGATTTACATATTAATTGAAACTGCATTCCTGTTCTAAGTGATTAAAGACTTACCAGTCATCTAGGTTTGTCCAGTATATCACACCAGTTGCATGACATTTTGATCTTATAAATTCTGTGTCCTGTATATCCTGCTTCACTAACTACCTGACAAAGGAGTAGCACTCTGAAAGTTTGTACTTGCGAATAAACCTGTTGGATATAACCAGGTATCCACCCCAATCCAACACTGAAACCTCCACATTATTTTCTGTTAACACATTTTGAAGATTTCTTCTGTTCGCTATGAGTGACTGTGTTAACACACTGTGAAGATTTCCTCTGGTTGCTATTAGTGACCATTCCAACAAAGTGTAAAAATTTCCTCTGGTCACTGGATGATACTGACTGTTAATAAAGTAAAGATTTCCTCTGGCCAATGTGTGCTCGTGACTGTGTTGACAAATGAAGCATTCCTCTGATCGTTGTGTATTGATGACTGTTAAGACAGTTTGAAAATCTCCCTTGTTGTTAACTGTGTTGCAGACTGAAAATGTCTTTTAGTTGTCAGTGACTGAGCAAGTACAGCGTGTAATTTTTCTTCCAATCTCTATTTCTTCTGAAGCTACAAAAATGCTTAAATGAATTTAGATCAGGATTTTGTTACAATTTGTGAACTTAGGAAATTTCACATTATGCTTACAAAGTGCTAACACGCAGACCAGTGAAAATGCTCCCCCCCACCAACTATATTATGATCGATTTTGAACTAGGCAAAAACTAGGTTACTATTACAAATTTTATACAATTTTAGACTGATCAATATTCAGGAAAGAAATAATAACTAGAGAGAGAATGCATGTAGATACATCAGTATTATGTGAGCAATGAGGAACTGTTATTTTGAAGCTTGAACTATTGGGACTAAGTACTAAAGGAAGATTGAATTGAGTTTCTTTAGTCATGAAGGGTTTAAGAGAATGAATAAGACTTGGGAGCTAGGGATGAGAGATAACCAGTTTAAAATTGGCACATAGAGTTGGCTGAGGGGGTGAGAAGAAATTTATTTATTGAGAGCTCTTGAGCTCTTATTGAGAGACTTGCAAGTTGTTTGCCCAAGGATAAAGTTGAGACAGAGATCATTGTACCTTTTGAGACAAGAGTAGATCACTTGAGACAGTAGAAGATGTAAGTCTATGGGATGAGTGCAGAAAAATTTCCTGGTGTAAAATTAGCACAGAAACTTTCATTATTTAATTACAAAATGCAAAAAAAAGTCAGATGAGACTTGAAACCTTAACTTTCTTTCTATCTCCACACACTAGCTGAGTTTCTCAAGCATTTCTGTTTCTATAAATCGGGAATCCAAATAGCCCAATGAACATCTCTTTTTGAGCATGAGCTTACAAATCCAAATATCAGTCATGTTCCATAATTCTCAAAGCTTATTATCCTTTAAATCTTCTTTCTCATACTATTTGTTTTAAATTTACATTTAAATAAATTAGACTGATGTCGGATGCTAGTGACCTTTAACTTGAAGTAAATATTTCCTTATCCAGGCCACTTTATATTTCACAATCCCATTTCCCATAATAACAAGATTGGAAAAAAAGATTAAATAGGAACATAGGATTTAGGAGGCAAATTAGGGATTTGATCCTGTGAGCCTACCTGGTCATTCGATTAGATGATGGTTGATGTGTTTATGTTTTCAGCTCCACTTTCCTCCCTGTATACCGTAACCCTTAATTCCCTTGTCTATCAAAACTCTAACTAAATCTTGAAAAAGATTAAAGACTCAGTTTCTACTACCTTCCAGAGAAGAACCTCAGAGAAGAAGTTCTTTTCATCTCTCTTTTAAAGAGAAATGTCTTATTCATAAGCTCTGTCTCTTAGTTTTAGACTCTCTCATAAGAAGAAACATCCTCCCCATGTCCACCTTAACAAGATCCATCAAGATCTTGCACGTTTCATTAAGATGACCTTTGATTCTTCAAATGGGTTCTTCTAAACTCCAATGGATTTCACCCTATGCTAATGAATCTTTCTTAATTTAACAAGCTCTTCATCTCAAAAAAAACTAAGTGAACCTTCCCCAAACTGTTACTAAAATACATAGAACTTAGAATACACAGCACAGTACAGGCCTTTGGTCAATGATGTTGTGCCAAACATTTATCTTATACTAAGATAAATCTAACCTAAACACCCCTTAATTTACTGCCGTCTATGTGCTTGTCCAGCAGTCGCTTAAATGTCCCCAACGTCTCTGACCCTACTATCACCACTGGCAGTGCATTCCATGAGCTATTCATCAACTTCACCAACACATTTCACCCTGACCTTAAATTTACCTGGACCATCTCTGACACCTTGCTCCCCTTCCTGGACGTCTCCATCTCCATTAGTGACGACCGACTTGACACTGACATTTTATACAAACCCACCGACTCCCACAGCTACCTGGATTACACCTCTTCCCACCCTATCTCTTGCAAAAATGCCATCCCGTATTTCCAATTTCTCCGCCTCCGCCGTATCTGCTCCCAGGAGGACCAGTTCCACCATAGAACACACCAGATGGCCTCCTTCTTCAGAGACCGCAATTTCCCTTCCCACGTGGTTAAAGATGCCCTCCAACGCATCTCGTCCACATCCCGCACCTCTGCCCTCAAACCCCACCCCTCTAACCGTAACAAGGACAGAACGCCCCTGGTGCTCACCTTCCATCCTACAAACCTTCGCATAAACCAAATCATCCACCGACATTTCCGCCACCTCCAAAAAGACCCAACCACCAGGGATATATTTCCCTCCCCACCCCTTTCCACCTTCCGCAAAGACCGTTCCCTCCACGACTACCTGGTCAGGTCCACACCCCCCTACGACCCACCCTCCAATCCTGGCACTTTCCCCTGCCACCGCAGGAACTGTAAAACCTGTGCCCACACCTCCTCCCTCACCTCTATCCAAGGCCCTAAAGGAGCCTTCCACATCATCAAAGTTTTACCTGCACATCCACTAATATCATTTATTGTATCCGTTGCTCCTGATGCAGTCTCCTCTACATTGGGGAGACTGGGCGCCTCTAGCAGTGCGCTTTAGGGAACACCTCCAAGACACCCGCACCAATCAACCAAACCGCCCCGTGGCCCAACATTTCAACTCCCCCTCCCACTCTGCCGAGGACATGGAGGTCCTGGGCCTCCTTCACCGCCGCTCCCTCACCACCAGACGCCTGGAGGAAGAACGCCTCATCTTCCGCCTCGGAACACTTCAACCCCAGGGCATCAATGTGGACTTCAACAGCTTCCTCATTTCCCCTTCCCCCACCTCATCCTAGTTTCAAACTTCCAGCTCAGCACTGTCTCCTTGACTTGTCCGGACTTGTCCGACCTGCCTATCTCCTTTTCCACCTATCCACTCCATCCTCTCCTCCTTGACCTATCACCTTCATCTCCTCCCCCACTGACCTATTGTACTCTATGCTACTCTCTCCCCACCCCCACCCTCCTCTAGCTTATCTCTCCATACTTCAGGCTCACTGCCTTTATTCCTGATGAAGGGCTTTTGCCCGAAACGTTGATTTCGCTGCTCGTTGGATGCTGCCTGAACTGCTGTGCTCTTCTAGCACCACTAATCCAGTAAGTGCATTCCATGTACCCACCACTCTCTGCATAAAGAACCAACCGCTGACATTTCCCCTATACCTTCCTCCAATCACCTTAAAATTATGACCCATCTGACCTGGGGAAAAGTCTCTGGCTATCTACTCTATCTGTGCTTCTCATTACCTTGTGCATCTCTATTAAGTCACCTCTCTTCCTCTTCTCTCCAGTATGAAAAGCCCTAGCTCATTCAACCTCTCTTCGTAAGACAAGCTCTCCAATCCAGGAAACATCCTAGTAAATAACCTCTGCACCCTCTCTAAAGCATTAACAACCTCCCTATAATGAGGTCACCGGAACTGGATACAATATTCCAAGTGTGGTCTCATCAGGGTTTTATCGAGCTGTAGCAAAACCTCGTGGCTGGTAAACTCAATCCCCTATTAATGAAAGTGAAGACACCGTATGCCTTCTTACCAACCCTATCAATTTGGATGGCAACTTCAAGGGATCTATGTATGTGGGCTCCAAGATCCTGCTGTTCCGCTGCATACCAAGAATCCTGCCTTTAATCCTGTATTCAGCATTCAAATTCGATCTTCCAAAATAAATCATTTCACATTTATCCAGGTTGAACTCCATCTGTCACTCAACCCAGCTCTGCATCCTGTCAATGTCTTGTTGTAGCCTGCAAGAGTCCTCGACACTATCTACAATTCTACCGACCTTTGTGTCATTGGGAAACTTACTAACCCACCTTCCAATTCTTCATCCAAGTTATTTACAAAAACTAAAAAGAGCAGAGGAAGAGAATGTGGTCACTGTCACTGAAATGCCCTCCCACTGACAGACTGGCTTGGCTCGTTGTCTAGCACCAAATCCAATATGGCCTCCCCCCAGTCGGCCTTTCTACATACTGAGTCAGAAATCCTTCCTTGGCACACCTGACAAAATTGGCTCCATCCTGATTATATGCACTGAGGATGTTCCAATCAATATTGGGGAAGTTGAAGTCACACATAACAACAACTGTTACATCTGCACCTTTCCAAGATCTTCTGTCCAATCTATTCTTCCATTTCTCTGCTACTATTGGGAAGTCTATAGAAAACATTCAACAAAGTGACTGTTCCTTTCCTGTAACTGCAGCTGTGATACGTTCTCTAATTAACAATGCTACTCTCCCTCCTCTTTTATCCCCCTCCCTTTCTTTTTAAAATATCTAAACCCTGAAACATCTAGCAACCATTCCTGCCACTGTGAACTCCATCCCTCCATTATGGCCACAACATAATAGTTTCAAGTACTGATCCAAGCTCTAAGTTAATCACTCTTATTCTTGATAGTCCTTGCGTTGAAACAGACAAACTTTAACCCAACCCTTTGCCCTATCAACTGTGTATCCTTACTGACAGACTCTCTGCATTCTATTTCTGCCTGTTCAACAACTATCCTCTCCTCTGATCTCTAGCTCTGGTTCCCATCCTCATGAAGTGTTCTAGCAAATCTCCCATCCAGGATATTGGTGCCCTTCCAGTTTAAGTGTAACCCATCCTTCATGTACAGATCCCACCTTCCCCAGAAGATACCCCAATGATAAAAGTATCTGAAGTCCTCCCTCCTGCACCAGCCCTGTAGCCACATGTTTAGCTGCGCTCACTCCCTGTTGCTCACATCACTAGCACATGACACTGGTAGTATTCCTAGGATTACTACTCTGCTCGTCCTGCTTTTTAGCTTGCAACCTAACTTTGTGAAATCACTTTTTAGATCCTCATCCCTTTTTCTAGCTATGACATTGGTGCCTATGTGCACCACGACTTCTGGCTTCTCACCCACCCCCTTCAGAATCTTGTAGACTTGATCTGAGACATCCCAGACCCTGGCACCTGGGAGGCAACATACCTTCTGGTGGGAAAGCAAAGTATCAAGTGATCGTAGAGAGTCCGAAAAGGGATAGGATTAGGATTAGGTTACATGACTGGGCAAAAAAAGTAGCTGGTGGAGTAAAGGTGAACTTTTGTCCATCAAAGAATAGAATAGAATAGCCTTTATTGTCACATGCACTCAAATGAGTGCAGTGAAGTTTGTAATGTCACTTCTTTAGCATTATTTTATGTACAAGATACCTCGGTACAGATACTTATAGTGTTTGTTACAGAATTGAAAGAGTTAAAAGAAAGTCTAGCATAAGAATACAAAATTGCTGTTCATGATTAGTCTTTAGTTTTTGTCTTTTAAGCAAGTATAGAATTTCTGGAAAAGAGACATGCTGTTGAATCTTTAAATCTTGCACTTCTCAGGACAGATGCAAGAACACCAAATTGCAAAATAAAGACCAATTTATGTTTGAGAAAAGAGTGGTGAATGGTTGAATTATTCAAGGAATTTCCATTGATCATGCATTAGGGAATAGTCACCCCCCTCAGCTTTTGTTTGATGGGAAAATCGATTCTGGTTGAGGCATTGCCATGAGGTCTGTGCTGGACAAATTATTTCCATCTGACTTGGTGCCACAGGCAAGTTTAGCTACCATAAATTTAGTCCCCTCATCTAAGTCATTGATACAGATTGTAAACATTTGAGACACCACTACCCGTTATACTCCTCTTGGTACAGCTTGCCATACCAATAAATATCCATTACTCGTACTCTCAGCTTTATGTTTGCTAACCAATCTTTAACCATATTAATATGTTAGCCCTATACCATTGGAATAGATCAACATAGTTTGGGGGTAGAATCAAAAGTGAAGGACACCAAAGGGGTGGGGTAGGTAATGAATGAGGCACGTTTAATAAGATATGGCCAGAAATCTTAATGGACCTTTGAGTGAGAATTTCTCCAAACAACTCAAGAATTCACACTTAGCCAAAAAAGTGGAAGATTCAGCCTATTATTTCTGTTTGTTGAAGACAAGAACTGGCATATGAAAATTGGTAACTTCTAGCAAGTCTAAGTAAACCACATTGTGAGCCATGAAAATAACAAATGCTAGAGATCACAGTGGTTCAGACAGCATCCATGGAGAGAAAGCAATCTAATGTTTTGAATTGAGAGGACTCTTTATTAGAGTTGAAGTGAAAAGTGGAGGGTGCAACGTTTATGCTATTGTTGGGACGAGGTTGTATTGTGATAGGGTGTTGAGTGCTGGATGAGAAAAGATGTCGATGGTTCAGAATAAGTGAAATTCACGTGAGGTAAGTCTGAGTCGTTGGTAGTTGCTGAGAAAGGAAACATCTTGTGGAAGCAAGTTTTGGCAAACACCCTGTTGAACAGAAGGGAAATGGAAAGCAATGAAGATATACATAGTGAAAAAGACAACCAAATTCCTGTTGAAAGGAAGAGCAGCTGTTTGCCAAAACTCTCTTCCACAGCCATGTTTCCTTTCTCAGTGTCTGCCAATGACTCGGACTTACCCCACATGGATTTCACTTAATCTGAGTTATCAACATCTTTTCTCATACAGCACTCTACATCCTACCACACCTCCACACCCCATCCCCTGCCAACTATAGCATAAATGCTGCCCCCTCCACGCTTCACTTCAGCTCTGATGAAGGGTCATCTAGACTTGAAACATTAGCTTTACTCTCTCTCCATGAAAGCTGCCTGACCCTCTGTGATCTCCAGATTTGTTGTTTTCAGTGCAGATTCCAGCATCTGCAGTAATTTACTCCTAAATTGTGAGCCCAACTGATCCTCTTAAATTGGTTGTTAGTGCAATACGTAGTGGGGGTTGTTTAGCTTATTTGGCTGGACAGCTAGCTTGTGATGTAGAGTGAGGCCAACAATGTGGTCTCAATTCCCACACTGACTTAAGTTACCATGAAGGACTTTCTTTCTCAACCTTTCCCCTTGCCTGAGACATCCTGACTCTCAGGTTCAATTCTGCGAACAAGTGACAGTGAAAGCAGATTGAGAAGCAGTGTTCTGATCAGCACAAAACTCATCTTAACAAATCATATGAACAGGGACCACTGAATCGTTTCCCTCTCCCCATAACACCCATGTTTCTTTTTCCATCTGTACATGTGTAGAGGGAGAGCTTATTAGTAGTTATATACTGATGGTTCATAATTCATAGAATCGCAGAGTTTTTACAGCACAGAAAGGGGTGCTTTGGAGCAAGATGTCTGCAGCAGTTGTCAAGCATCTAATCCTATTTTTGAGCACTTGGCCCGAAGCCTTGTGTGTTATCAGTTATACAATAAACAGTAATTCTTATTAATTACAGAAACTTGGCCAGGATGTCTGTTAACCAGAGTCTAAAAGGCATATGATTTGAGGAATTCTGCATACTTTTCAAAATCTTTAACATTTATGATGATATTGGGAATAACTGGGCTTGATTTTCAACAGCTACCCCAATGAGGTGTAAGAAACATAACAGGACAAACCGGTAGGAATCTCACCTTGTGAGAAAAGAAAGTGAAAAGCGTAGGTAGTTTTGAATCTATAATAAAAATATGGAATTTGCATAAAGCTACGATGAATTGCAAACTCTTAACGTAAACTATGATGGCAGCCATACAAAATTAATTATTGAGATGTGCGTTACTCTGCATGTCATACATTTGATGTTGAACTACATAGTTACAAAGTGCTTTCTGAACAAAGGCACCACAAAGGGCTTCTTGGTAATTTCTTGAAACAAGACTTAGTCCCCATAATGTGGCTGAAGTTCCTGAAAGCATTTCTATTCATAAAATG
The DNA here is from genome assembly GCF_047496795.1 of Chiloscyllium punctatum. Taxonomy (NCBI): domain Eukaryota; kingdom Metazoa; phylum Chordata; class Chondrichthyes; order Orectolobiformes; family Hemiscylliidae; genus Chiloscyllium; species Chiloscyllium punctatum. The sequence continues at coordinate 83,263,792 of NC_092763.1, read as the reverse complement.
CTCATTACATATGACTGGAGCAAAGTCCAATTGTTTGAACAACAAAACCAGCAAATTTACCTCAGCTGAATTATCAGCAGGCAATTTTATCGCCAATTCTGTTTCCTGGTGCTACACTGCCCTCAAGGACGTTGAGGCTGCAGCAATTTATAAATTTTTGTCAGTGTATTAAATCCCAACACTACCCCAACACATTTTCACAGCTGAGCCTCAGCATCACATTGGGTGTGGATTTACTTCAGCGAATTAGTTGAACTATTATGAGGAACAGTCAACAATTAAGGAATTAGTGCAAGTTTAACTGAACAATAGCAGTCATAACGTCCTGTTAACTGTACCCACAGAATATGTTCCATTCTCATCTATCTGCTATCTCTGTATACACTATATTACATAGTTACCTGTATGTGTCTCCTTTGAGCTTCACGATTCTTAGATTGCTTGAGAATCTCTTACAAATCTTAATTTTTTCCAATACTTATAAATATGAGATCAATAGATTATTGTTTTTCTAACCAGGCATTATGTTCATTTCCAACTCGTCCAGTCGTTCCTCAACTGTATCATCATCATCATCATCATCATCTGACAGATCTATAGGTTCTTGGTCATCGTTGTCATTGTCAGAATGGCTTTCTCTTGCAGATTCTATAGATTCTTTGCTACTGTCTGTAATGTAAATTTGGGACATTGTTAGAGTGGATTTATGACTTTACTGCAGAATAAAAATGTAAGTAAAAATGGATGCAGCAAAATTCTCTTGATCTTTGCAGCCAGTTAGGTTATAATCTTGGTCTCTTTGTGCAAGATAGAAATCTTCAAAAACAAAGCATCTTATACATATACATATATATATATCTTCTGCTGGATAAACTCAGTCCTCATTATCCATGTGGGATAGAAGCTTGGACCTCCTACGAATAACAAATAATGTGAATAGCATTCCTATGTACCTCTCCCATGTGCTGCAAAGGAATGCCTTCAGTTTACCAAGTCATACCGGATATGACAACAGGAAGAAATAAGTTGGGATCTGGGGCCGACTTTGCAAGTACAAGAATCCACTAGTACCAAAACAGTGCATAAAGTGTACTGAATGTAAGCTTTTGGCAAAGTTTCCACAACACCATGGAATCTACATCTGGATGATGATACCATGCTAGATGTCATCTAACATGTCTGATGCATTCCACATAAAATTGAACAGCAGAAGAGATAAGTTGGCCTGTATTTGAAAAAGAAATTACAATACTAGTCGAATATCCATTTGTTATGATACAAAGGTGAACCCCTCTATAAATTAAACCAAACATCCAATGAAGCTCACCTCACCTCATAATCTGTTAAAATATGAGAGACAGAGAACTCCTAGATTCCACTATTTAAAGAAAATATCATCAATTTACTGTTTTAACTCTAAAAGTTAACATTAAACAACAACTTTTCACAACTCTAAGGCCTCCCTTTCTCTTAACTCTATAGCAATATGCTGTACCAATAAGACACTTATTAAATTACATCAATTTAATTTCAACACCACACAGCTGCTGTTTCTTCTGTGACTTCATTCTTCTGGGTTGCTGATTTCACTGGGCTGTCTTCCTTTTTACTGCGAGCGTGTTTCAAATGAAAATGTACCTTTGATAGAGAGTATTTTCCGATTTCTTTGAGAGCAAGGTGTTAGATGTACAATTAATTCTCTTTGAGTTTCTCTCTTTATGGCAGTTGCTCTATGACCAATTTTCAAAATGTCCACAATTTATACCCTCCCTCAACATCAGATTGTCTAATTGGTTTAATTTAATTTAAACTGATTGGTTAAATTTGAATAGTTGCCACAACAGCAACCTAAATTCAGGTATCCATTTCATAACCAAATGGTTCATACTTTCAATTTTCCAGTATACTCTGGGACTGCCGTCTAGCCACATACACAGGAGTTTGTAATCTGTCAGTTCAGAACAGCATTAACTCTCTCTTAAAGGTACAGTTTATGCCTTCAAATTCATAACACCTTTCTTTTCCACGTAAACCTGAATATTTCTTCTTTTCAGACATTTGGGTAAATCTCTATGTAAAGTTACTAATGAATCCCGTTTCTCTGGATTTTCATATTGTGATGAAACTGCTCCTTTAACAAGATTATACTGTCCTTGGCATCTTTCAGAGAGCTCGTAAAAGACACAGACTCTGAAAAGGATCTATTTCTGATGAAGGACTTTTGCCCGAAATATCGATTTTCCTGCTCCTCAGATGCTGCCTGACCTGCTGTGCTTTTTCAGCACCGCTCTAAACTAGACTCTGGATTCCAGCATCTGCAGTCCTTGTTCTTACCTATAGACTCTGAAAAGTCTGGATTTGAGGGGTTTTAGAGCCAATTTATCTATAACTAACAGATACTGCCTCAGACAGAATGCTTTCAATTTTAAAAAAATGATGAAAAGGGAGTGGCCAGTTCTCCCAGCTCAGCTTTTCTCTGGTTTGGTTTGGTTTTTAAGTAGAGTTAAAAAGCTGCTGGACCCAAAGAAGCAGGTCAAGGCTGGTACTCTCTCTGACCTCTATCGTGCAAGAACCTGTTTGATTATACCTTTTGGGCCAAGGGGGGATTATGGGGATGGTTGCAAGGATTTGGAACAGTATCATTAAGTTGGGATGATCTGTTGGGTTTTGGGAGATGTTAAGCTATTCGGTATTCTGTTTTCTGTTGTTTGTTTTTTATTTAGTAATCTTGTAAATAAATTCTATTTTGTTTAAAACTGAGTGGTTTGACCAGCAGCATTTCTCCTGGAATATCCACTTCACACCTGCTTAAAACAACTAGCAAAATTTGGATCTGGATTACTTTCTTGAAATGTTTTGAGGGGGTCTGGCCCATCACAGACTAGGGGCTCGTCCAGATTTGCTCTATTGTTCCAATTTGGGATTAGGGTTGTTGGACTCGAAGGCAGTGAGTGGTAGGTGTTAATTTCAATCCGCGAGGGATAGAAATTGGGGAAAAGAAAAATCCTCACGTGGAAAGGGAAAAGTAGATCTCAGCGAAGATCAGAAGAATAACTTACCACAGGGTAAAAGGGAAACCCTTGAAGGGAACAGAGAAAAACCTTATCAAGTCGAAAGGAAATTGACTGAGGTGAACTACTTGTTAGGGACTCCAGACAGAAGGAAATCTCACATGTGAATATGTTCACAAGTTATTTTGACAGGAAAAGAAAGCAAGAAGAGAATGTGTTATTGGTTACAACACAGAGGGAAGAATCAAGTTCAGAGGATTCTGAGTTGGACACTCCTAAAATTAAATTGGACATTAGGAAGTTGTAAAAAATTAGGATAAGTTATTGAGTTACTTTCCAGAGTAAAATCAAAATGACCTGGAAGAGTTCTTCCAATCACATGGGGAGATATGTGGAAATCAGCTGGGACGTACAAACCTAATTATGCATGAAGTAAAAATAGGGAATACTGTTCCAATTAAGCAACATCCTTATAAGCATAACCGTCTAAAGTTGGCACAGGTTCAAAAGACGATTGAAAACATGCTCCGAGATGACATAATCAAAGTGAGTTACAGTGACTGGAGCTCACCCATGGGTGCTAAAGCCACATGGTACCTAACAGTTATGTGTGGACTATCGCAAAGTCAATGCAGTTACAAACACTGATGCATATCCGATTCCATATTTGAAAGACTGTGTTGAGAAGGTGGGACAACTAGAGACTACTGGCAGGCAATTTTGTCATAAAGACAATTTTGGCTTTCATAATGCTGAATGGTCAGTATCAGTTTCAAGTCATGCCATTTGGCATGAAAAAAGCGCCAGCTACATTTCAAAGATTAATCAATAAGGTCATTGCCAGATTACCCAAGTGTGTTTTATGTATCTATCACCTGGTGATTTTTAGTCACCCATGGAAGGAACATTTACAACATTTGCCAGACTTGTTTGATCAACTTCAGAAGGGGGTCTTGATGATAAAGCTGGCTAAAAGTGAATTTGCCAAAGTCCAAGTCACCTTCCTGGACCATGTTATTGGACCCAGACAAATGGCCCCACGGGATGCAACAACAAAGGTAATTGGGGAGGTTCCCACACCATTGACAAAAAGAGCAGTACTATGGTTCCTGGGATTGAGTGGATTTTATTGAAAATTCATGCCAAATTTTAGTGTGGCTGATCCACTCACTGAATTGCTAAAGAAAGGCAAGAAGTTTCAGTGGACAGTGAACTGTCAGATGGCATTTGATAGCCTGAAAGCTGTGTTAACCACTGTTTCTGTATTAGCCACACCTAATGACACAAAGTCATTCAAGATGGCTATCAATGCAAGTGATGTGGATATCAGTGCTGTGCTCTTGCAAGAAGATGATGAGAAGATAGAAAGATCAATATTTCTCCAAGAAGTTGAACATTCATCAGGAGAAATATTCGACGGTCGAGATGGAGACTTTGAGCTTGGTGTGGGCGTTACAACATTTCAGTGTTTATGCTACCAGTTACATATCTGAGACAATCATATACACTGATTATAATCCATTGAAGTTTGTGGAGAAATTTAAGGGCAAAAATGCCAGACTATTTAGATGCAGCTTGTTAACAGCCATTAAATGTGAAAATTGTGCATTTGGCAGGATGAGAAAATGTGATTGCTGATGCATGATCACAACTTGAATGAGAAACAGAAGCATTTGGTAGCAGGAATACAACAGACTGAAATGAAATGTAGTTGTGCATGTTTGCACATTTATAGTCAATGTAATGTATATGTGTGTTTTAGAGTACTAGAACAAAGAACAAAGAAAGTTTACAGCCCAGGAACAGGCATTTCGGCCCTCCAAGCCTGAGCAGATTGAAATCTTCTGTCTAAGCTTGTCGCTCAATTCTGAAGCATCTATATCCCTCTGCTCCCCACCTACTCATGCATCTGTCCAGATGCATCTTAAATGAATCTACTGTGCCTTCCTCGAACACCTCTGCTGGCAACGCATTCCAGATGCCCACCATCCTCTGTGTGAAGTACTTGCCGTGTGTATCCCCCATGAACTTTCCACCTCTCACCTTGAAAGCGTAACCTTCACCTGGGATAAAGCTTGTCTCTATCCATCCTGTCTATACCCTTCATGATTTTGTAAACCTCAATCAGGTCCCTCCTCAATCTCTTTTTTGCTAATGAAAACAAACCTAACCTACTCAACCTCTCTTCATATCTAGCACCTTCCATACCAGGCAACATCCTCGTAAACCTTCTCTGCACCCTCTCCAAAGTGTCCACATCTTTTTGGTAATGTGGCGACCAGAACTGTACAAAGTACTCTAAATGTGGCCGAATCAATGTCTTGTACAATTTTAACATGACTTGCCAGCTCTTATACTCAATACCCCATCCAATCAAGGCAGGCATACTATATGCCTTCTTGACCACTCTGTCCACCTGCGCAGCAGCCTTCAGGATACAATGGACCTGCACTCCCAGATCTCTCCGCCCATCAACTTTTCTCAAGGCTCTTCCGTTTACTGTATAATTTGCTCTAGAATTAGTCTTGCCTAAATGCATCACCTCACATTTGTCTGGATTGAAATCCATCTGCCACCTTTCCTCCCAACTCTCCAGTCTAACTATATCCTCCTGTATTCTTTGACAATTTAGGTTTACAGAATTTTAAAATGAAGCCATCTTTGGATATTGATTGTTCAATTTTTTAAGTGGGGAGGTGTGACAAAACTGCTCCTTTAGCAGGGTTATGCTATCCTTGGCTTCTTTGCAGACTGGTGGTAAACAACCCCAAAAAGTCTGGGGTTAAAGCATTTTTGTGCCAATTTTTTTATAGTTAACTGATACTGCCTCAGGCAGAGTACTTTCAATTTAAAAAAGAACACTTGTATGATAAAAGATGAGTGACCAGCTCAGCTTTTTTCTGGTTTAGTTTGGTTTTTAAGTAGAGTTAAAAAGCTGCTGGACCCAAAGAAGTAGGTCCAGGCTGGTACTCTCTCTCTGACTTCTATCCTGTAAGAACCTGTGTTTGATTTTACCTTTTGTGCCATGCGGAGATTATGGGGATTATTGCAAGGATTTGGAACAGTATCATTAAGTTGGGGTGATCTATTGGTTTTCTGAAAGGTTAAGTTATTTGTATTCTGTTGTTTGAGTTTCATTCGGTAATCTTGTAAATAAATTCTGTTTTGTCTAAAACTAAGTCATTTGGCATTTCTCCTGAAATATTCACTTTACACCTGCTTAAAACAATTAGCAAAGTGAAGGACTGAGCTATCTTCTTGAAATGTTTTGAGGGGGTCTTGCCTGGTCCTTAACAATATTCTACATCAAATGACAATTGCCTCAAATGAAGCTTGAGCAAAATTAGTTTCTGCATCCTGTTGTATCTAGTTTTTTTGGTAATTTGCCATAAGTGTTCTGTGGTTATCATTCCCCTATCAGAGGAAATCGTTTCTCCTTATTTCCGTCCATGATTCTAAACACTTCAACTAAATCTCCCTTTCTATTGTAAACTTTTTCAAAAAATTATTTTTCAATATAACAATCTCTCAGTTTAAGTTAACAACGGCCACACATTTCTCAAAAATAAGACAAAAAGCTAGTAAGCCTTCCACGGTGATGTTCACAGCACATCAGAGGATAGGCAGTTTCATAAACAGGATTGTACCACAAAGGACATAGTGTATTATTCTGCTGCTGTGATACAGATATTTACTTAAAACCACAAAATCTTTTTGCTGTTATGAAGTTTGGAGATCAATGAGTTGTGATCCCTCTTAGAGATGCCCTTGAGGGAGGAGATGGCCAAGTGGTAATATCGCTCATCTATTAATCCAGAAACCTAAAATAATGTGGGGACCTGGTTCGAATCCTGCCATGGCAGATGGTGGAATTTGAATTCAATTTTTAAAAATCTGGAAATACGAGTCAATTGATGACCATGTAACCATTGTCAATTGTCTGAAAAGCCCATTTGGTTTACTAATGTCCTTAGGAAAGGAAATCTGCCATCCTTACTTGGTGACTCTAGAAGCATAGCAATGTGGTTGACTCTCAGCTGCCCTCTGAAATGGCCTAGCAAGCCACTCAGTTGTATCAATTGCTAGAAAGTCACAACAAAGAAATGAAACCAGACGGATCTCCTGGCATCAACCTAAGAACTTGAAAAGACAACAGCAAAAACACGAACAACCCTGTCGACCATGCAAAGTCCTCCTTACCAACATCTGGGGGCTAGTGCCAATCTTGAGAGAGCTATCTCAGAGTCATCCTTACGGAATTATACCTTACAGAGAACACCCCAGATACCACCATTACCATCTCTGGATCCTGTCCCACCAGTAGGACAGACCCAGCAGAGATGGTGGAACAGAGGTGTACAGCCGGGAAGGAATTTCCCTGGGAATGTGGACATTGACACTGGACCCCATGAAGTGTCATGGCTTCGGGTAAAACATGGGCAAGGAAACCTCTTACTCGTTACTGTGTACCATCCTCCTTCGTCTGACGAATCAGTACTCCTCCATGTTGAACAATACTTGGAGGAGCACTGAGAGGGGGAAAGAGCGCAAAATGTTCTCTGGGTGAGGGATTTTAATGTCCACTACCAAGAGTAGCTCAACAGCAGCATTACTGATCGAGCTGTAAAGGATATAACTGCTAGACTGGGTCTGCGGCAGGCGGTGAAGGAATCATCAAGAGGGAAAACACATACTTGAACTCATCCTTGCTAATTTTCTGGCTGCAGAAGCTTCTGTCCATGACAGTTTGGGTAAAAGTGACCACTGCACTGTCCTTGTGGAGACAAGGTCCCTTCTTCATACTGAGAACAACATCCATTATTTTGTGTGGCACTATCACCGTGCTAAATTGGACAGACTTTAAACTGATCTAGCAGCTCAAGACTGGGCATCTTTGAGGCGCTGTAGGCCATCAACAGCAGCAGAACTGTATTCCAGTACAACCTGCAACCTCATGGCCTGGGATATTCCTCACTCAACGATTACTATTGAGCCAGGGGATCAACCCTGGTTCAATGGAGAGTGCAGGAGGACATGCCAGAAGCAGAATGAGGCAAACCTAAAAATGAGATGTCAACCTGATGAAGCCACAAAACAGGACTACTTGTGTGCCAAACAGCATAAACAGCAAGTGATAGACTGAGCTAAGCAATCCCACAACCAATGGATCAGATCTGAGCTCTGCAGTCCTTTCACATCCAATCGTGAGTGTGGTGGACATTTGAACAACTCACTGGAGGAGAAGGCTCCATAAATATCCCCATCCTCGATGATGAAGGAGCGCTGCACATAAGTACAAAAAAATAGGCTGACGTATGTGCAACAATCTTCAGTCAGAAGTGCTGAGTCGATGATCCATCTCGGGCTCCTCCAGTGGTCCCCAACATCACAGATACCATCTCCAGCCAATTCGATTCACTCTACGTGGTATCAAGAAATGGCTGGAGGCACTGGATACTGTAAAGGCTATGGGCTCTGATACTGAAGATGTGTGCTCCAGAACTTGCCGGTTCCCTTGCCAAGCTGTTCTAGTATGGTTACAACACTGGTATCCAGCTGACGATGTGGAAAACTGTCCTGTACACGAAAAGCAGTACAAATCCAACCCAGCAGTTACCACCCAATCAGTCTACTCTCCATCATCAGTAAAGTGATAGAAGGGGTCATCAACAGTGCTATCAAGCAGCACCTGCTCAGCAACAATCTGCTCATTGACGTAAAGTTTGGGTTTCACCAGGGCCACTCAGCCACTGATCTCATTACAGCCTTGGTTCAAATGTGGACAAAAGAGCTGAATTCCAGAGGTGAAGTGAGAGTGACAGCCCTTGACATTTGACCAAGTATGGCATCAAGGAGTCCTGGCAAAACTGGAATCAATGGGTATCAGGGGACAGAATCTCCACTGGTTAGAGTCATACTTGGCACAAAGGAAGATGATTGTGGTTATAGAGGGTCAGTCATCTCAGTTCCAGGACATCTCTGCAGGAGTCCCTCAGGGTAGTGTCCTCGACCCGACAATCTTCAGCTGCTTTATCAATGACCTTCCCTTTGTCATGAGGTCAGAAGTGGGGATGTTCGCCGATGATTGCACAGTGTTCAGTACCATTCATGACTCCTCAGATGCTAAAGCAGCCTGGGCTCAAATGCAACAAGCTCTGGACAATATCCAGGCTTTGGCCAACAAGTGGCAAGTAACATTTGTGCCATACAAATGCCAGGCAATGACTATCACTAATAAGAGACACTCTAACCACTGCCCCCTTGACATTCAATGGCTTTACCATCACTGAATCCCCCAGTGTCAACATCCTTGGGGTTACCATTGACCAGCAACTCAACTGGACTCACCACATAAATATAGTGGCTACAAAAGCAGGTCAGAGACTAGGGATACTGCGGTGAGTAACTCACCTCCTGACATGCCAAAGTCTATTCACCATCTACAAGGCACAAGTCAGGAGTGTGATGGACTAGGCCCCACTTGTCTGGATGGACGTAGCTCCAACACTCAAGAAGCTTGACAACATCCAGGATAAAGCAACTCGCTTGATTGGCACCAGATCTACAACTTTCAACCCCTCCTCCACTGGCACTTAGTAGCTGCAGTGTTAACTATCTACAAGATGCACTGTAAAAATTCACCAAAGATCCTTAGACAGTACCTTCCAAACCCTGTGGAATCTTTAGGATAGTGGGCCAACATTTAAAAAACCTCATTAGGCAAAGGTTTGTGAATCATTGGACTTCTCTACCTGAAAGGGCAGTGGGTGCTTTATTATTTAATATATTTAGAAACAGAATTTAGAAAAAATCTTGGCTTCATGGGCTATTTTGGGATTTTCAAACCAGCAGGTACAGGAAACACACTGTGTGAGATATTTCAGTGAGAACCTGGCATGAACAGAGTGGAATCATCAGAGGTAATCATTGACCAACTTAGGTTAAAGGTAGCCAATCATGCTCAGCTACTCAATGCAGTGCCACAGAGTTACCATTTCTGGCGGAATACCAGCTATTTATGCCTGAACCATGGGAGTTTGCAGAGGACATCACAGAGCCATAACAGCACAGAACAGGTCCTTTGGCCCATTGAGTCTCTGCCACTATTGACACTATTTCCACTTTCCCAACACTTGGCCCATAGCCCTGAATGTTGTGATATTTCTAGTGCTTATCCAAGGAATTAGTGATTTTATTGTCACATGTATTTTACAGTGAGAAAAGGAGTAAAATACAGTGAAAAGCTTTTCCAATGTCACCATGATCTGGTGCCATTTTGAATAATTTAAGAATAAGGGAAAATAATTGAAAAATATAGCCTAAAGAGAGCTTAAAGAGTCGTGAGTGCATAAGTGTGGCCCTGGAAAAGCACAGCCGATCAGGCAGCATCTGAAGACCCGGACAGTTGACATTTCAAGCACTTTTGACTCTGATCTCCAGCATCTACAGTCCTCACTTTCTCCTCTTTAAAGAGTCGTGAGCCAGCTCATCACCATCAACGATGCCTGAGCTGCCATCCCTCTCCACAGCCTTGCTGCAATCGACACCAGACCAATGTTGAAGTCGCCGATCCTAAGGTGCCACCTTTCACCATTAGGTTTACTCTGCCACTGCCTCAATGCGACCTGCGCTGAACCCACCAACATCAGAGTCACATGTCTTGCCACTGGGCCAACCTTGATGTCAATGTGATGCACTTCCGCCACCACTGTGCCATTGTCTACTCCGGACCCAGCCAACGATGAAGTTGCTGATCCTCAGTTGGCATCTTTCGTCTTTAGGCCTACATCATCTCCACTGTTACAGCAGCAGCTGATTCAGATGTCAAGTCCCATGCTTGCACTAGAACGTATATAGGTGCTCACTTGAGTCTGCACCAAGTTCATTCTCCTCGATGCTGAACCCACTCGAGATCCACGCTGGCATCTGAACTTAGCTGAATAAAGGAAAAGGGAAAAAAAGGCAGTTGTAACGATGAGCTCTGGCTCAGGAGCACTCTGAAACAACTTCATTTCTAAATTTGAAAATTTAGAAGCTTGCAACTGAAAAGGTATCAGAAGCACTGCAGTCAGAGAAAAATCCTCCAGCTGAGAAAATATACAGGGATCAGGTGATAGCTCGGTGCACGCCCTTCAACGTCCCCTAACTGTGATCCCGAGAGCTCAGAGTGGCTTTCTTGCTGCTTCGTTCAGAAAGACCCAGGGACAAGAAACAAAACCTTGTCTATTGCCAGCACCAGCTCTGCACATGTACTGCCCATACTCCAATGTCCTCTGTCATCCTTGTGTTTTTTAAAGTTTGTGATGTTTCCTGCCTCCATTACCTTCTCAGGCATTACATCCTAGGTTTCCACTACCCTCTGGGAGAATAAAGTTCTCCTCAAATCCCCTGTAAAATTCCAGTGCTTCACCTAAAATTTTGACCCCTCGTTATTGATCTTTCAACAAAAGGATGAAACTGCTTCCTGACCATCCTGTCGATGTCCCTCAAAATCTTCTACATTTCTATCAGTTGCCCCTTCAACCTTCTCTGCTTTAAAGAAAACAACTTAAGCTTATCCAGCTAAAATGCTTCACCCCAGGCAACATCCTAGCGAACCTCTACTGCATGCCCTCCAGCATTATAAATCTTTCCTATCGTGTTGTGACTAGCGTTCCACATGCAACTCCAGCTGAAGTCCTCTTGGAAATAATGAGCAGCAGCAACACTTGACACTAAAAAGTACCTTTCTGTTCTTCAGTGAGGACCAATTTACACGCAAGGGTTGTTGACATCTCAGTCATGGTACTGGGCTCATGCTCTGACCATGATTAGATTAGATTAGATTACTTACAGTGTGGAAACAGGCCCTTCGGCCCAACAAGTCCACACCGCCCCGCCGAAGCGCAACCCACCCATACCCCTACATTTACCCCTTACCTAACACTACGGGCAAATAGTATGAATTAAGAGCACACTGTCTGCTCACCTCATGAATAGGCAGACGTATGCAGTGTTTGATTTCTGTTAATTGGGTGGCATTCACCACTCACTCTCCCAAATCTTACAAAGTTATTTAAACACTTGCAGCAGTGGACCAAGGTTGTCCTAGTTACAATATGATTGTTGATGTCTTTTGTCACGTCCAGCCAGGCCACTCTGGTCCAATGAATCAAGGAGCTCATTGACTACAGTCTGAAAGAAAAATAATCTGCCAGCTTTCAGCTACATCCATAGTCAGACTTTAGGGAAGGCATTAGAAAACATACCCATCTTCTCCTAGCAGCTTTGGCTTGATCTTGCCACCATTTTCTCAGTAGCCATGAATATGGTCATGGCTGCTGCTTGCTTTTAAAGGGCCTTTGGTGACTGTGATCTTCTTCCAGGCTATTTTTGGAACTGGGTGTTGAACCCACCCCATGCCAATTAGTTCATCTCCATTTCAATTACTCCAGCGAACAGATTTCCCTAGCAGAGTTAAAAATCCGAGCTGTGCTGACAAATGCAAGATAATAGATGAAGTTTAATAAGTCTGGAGCCAAAAGCTGAACCCAGACATTTTAAGTTCCAACTCAGCAATCTGGCATCGACATGATTCAGAGTTCCTGTGGAATAACATAGAAAAAGCAATTGTGTCCCTATACAGAAAATTGTAAGCTACTTGTTCTCAGGTTACAAGGAGTTGGTAGAGCTTTCTCAAAAACTTAAGATCTTCCTGGTCAGAGACAAGTTATTGAAAAATTATTGCATTACAGCAGTGTTACATAACTTACATAAATTCAAACAACTGAGACAGTTTATTTTCTTAAGAGGTATGATAAGCATCATCTACAAAATTAATTTACTTTGCATATTCTGTCATTATTATTTTGACACTTCAATAGCTAATGAGGGAGCATTACACTGCTGGAGGTGTCCTCTATTTTAGATCTGCCTGCCTTCTCAAGTGAATCTAAAAGATCCCACGTGCTAATTTGTTAATATTGACAGTTCCACCAACAACTAAAATATAAAAACCCAACAAATCTAGCAGCATCTCCAGACTTTTCATCAGAACTGGAAAATAAATTTGAGATGTTAACATGAGTACAGCATAGAGGCAAGTCAGGAATAGAAGAAAAGGAAAAGTCTCTAATAGGGTGGAAAGACAGGAGACATCAGATGAACAAAGGATAATGTTGCACGGTAAAAAGGGGTGAGAATTGGATAAACAAAGAAACATGTATCCATAAAGGAGTAAATGGAAAGAAGAATCATTAACAATTACTATCTAAAAACAAAGCCTAAAAATACTAAATAGGGACAGAGCTGAATGAGCTCTGCATTGAGTCTAGAGGGTAAAGGTAGCTGAATAAAAGGTGCTGATTCTCAAACTTTGGTTTGAGTTTTATAGTACAATTTAGGAGGCTAAGGACAGAGAAGTCAATGTGATAATTGAACAAACAAGCAAAATGACAGAGAGTGGAAATTTGGGGTCACACTTGCAAACTGTATGGAGTGCTTCCAAAATGATTACTGAATCTGCATTAATTCTTCTATGTAATGGAAACTGGATTGTGAGCATACAGTCTGGAATGTTAAATTGAAAGATGTACAATAAGTTCTGATGAAAGGTCACTGATCCATTTTCTCTCCACAGATGCTGCCCAGCCATGCTGAGTATTTCCAGCATTTCCTGGATTATGGATTATAATCCATAATAATGGATTATGGCTGACAGGGTATTCCTAGAAATAACGACACAGGGAAGACAAGGAAATGACCCATGTGAAGCAAAAAAGGTTTGGAAATTTTGGGAATTAGAGACAAAATTGTTGTTTGAGTTCAAGAAGGGAACTTGAAGTTGTATTACTAGTTATCAAGGCACTGTTGAGATGATGGAAAGGGCCTGTGTAGAACTGTGTAGATCAACATGTCACTCAAAAAAATGCAGATGAAGCTGGGCCCCATACAGGTTCGTTAAGCAATACATTTTATCATAAGAATTGTTAACTAAGTCAATGTGAAACCAAGTTTGACCATGTGAAGAAGGGTGGTGGTGGATTGAAATTTGTTGGGCCTCTGTTCAAGGAAGAAATGAGAAGCCTTCAGACCATTCTGATGGGAAATGTAGGTATGAGAAGAATAAACGTTATTGTTCAAAAGATAAACATTATTGTCTAGGGTCAGGAAACTAAAAACTGTAAATGTGGCAGGGGAGTGAGAAGAGTCACATATATAGATGGATGAGACCACCGAGGGGAGATTGGAAAGAATGAAAACAGATGATTTGGGTATTTATTCATTGCTGTCTGTGAGACATGTTGATTGCTCAGATTCCTCCACACCGACCCGCTGAAGCGCAACGCACCCAGACCCATTCGCCTACATTAACCCCTTCAACTAACACTACGGTCAATTTAGCATGGCCAATTCACCTAACCTGCACATTTTTGGATTGTGGAAGGAAACCGGAGCAAACCCACACAGACATGGGGAAAATGTGCAACCTCCACACAGAGAGTCGCCTGAGGCAGGAAATGAACCTGGGTCTCTGGCGCTGTGAGGCAGCAGTGCTAACCACTGTGCCACCGTGCCGCTCACAATGGCAATTCAAAAGTACGTTATTGGCTGTAACGCACATTGGATGTTATGAGGCCACAAAAGGTGCTCATGAAATGCAATTTCTATCTTTCTTTTTTGTCAGGTGCCCATGGTAACACTTTAGACAAGCAGTAGGAAGCATAGAACATGGTACTAGCACTGTTAATGATCTTTTTCCACAGCTATTAAATCACAATTACCAGAGATTATCAGAAGAACCCCTAAGGATAATTCAAGCCAATATTATGTATATTAGTCATCAAAGTATAAGCAAAATTAAGTTGAACAGCAGTCCTACCTTTTTGTATTTGTGGCCAAGCATTTTCTCTGAAGCTATCAAAAGGTTCATTCCTCCTCAATATTCTTTTTCCTTTTCGCTTTTTTGGATTATGTTTCAGCAGATCTACAAAGTATAATTGTCATGCCAAAAGACATAGAACTTCATCGCAAAAGCTTAATTGTACAAATTCATCTTCCATTCTTAAGCATATAATACATACATAATAATATTACCTTCAAAAGTTATTTTAAAATTGCTACAAACTGCAGCAATAGTTAACTTATTCAACATGTGAAATCTTAACAAGTCCAGTTGAAATATCTCTTTTTGCCATTTCAGTGAAACTAAAGTAGTGCAGATAAAAGGATTGCATGTGATTTTTGGTGTTCCAAGGCATCAGCTGCCATAGATTCTTAAAGCAGCATGATATGGTATTTTTCAGGGACACTGCAGAAACATGCTAGAGATCAAATGTTACTGATATGGCTATTTTGAAGTGAAATATAAAGATCTGTTTCTTCAAATAGGATAGAAGTGTTCTCAGACAGAATATTAAAGAAAATCATTCATACTTAACTAGTGATTTTCTATCCATGAATTGACAGATTAGCAGTAGGTTGCTCCCCTCTCCTACAACTCAACTTCAAGAAAATGTAGCTGTTTGCTGGGATTACCAGATCATGAAATCATCTTTAGGGCCCCCTTGCATGATGCTCGAAAGCTTTTGCAAGTACTAAAGAGAGAAAACTGATCTTGAACACAGCGGATCTAAAATTAATCTCACCTCCTCACAATTTCAATATTTTTAAACCAACTACCATTATTTTGGCTTTTGTGCATGAATTATTTTGTCAATTACTCTCTCCCTCCCCTCCACCCTATCACAGATATTGCATCTCGCTTTTCCTCTCTGCTCCCCTTTCACTTATTCAAAACCTCTTGTATTTCTGTTTCTCAGTTCTAATGAAAGCTCATTGATCTGAAATATTAACTCTGTATCTCTCACCACAGATACTCCCAGACTAGCTGAGCATTTCCAGCATTCTCACATTTATATCAAATATTTGCTTTGTCTGTAACACAAAGCATGATTGGTGTAATCTCCTGCACTATGTTTAGTTAGTCAAGATGTGGAAGAGGAACTTATCAGATGCTTTTCCTTAAGTTGCGTGGACTTTGATGTCTTCTTGGAGATTCAGTGCCTGTGTGTGGGTGGGGATTGGTTTGCACCAGCTGTTCTTATACAGTCCAACATTGTAATATGTTTTTATTTTTTAAGTATGCTTACCAACAGAGCCAATCAGTATTCTTGTCAGTTGCTAGATGAAGATATTTAGTCAATGGACACTCCTCAACTTGTAGGTTTTTGAGTCACTGTTGAAATGCACCACAGATGTAGCCCAGGTGGACTTGCCAAACCCACTGTTATTGAATGGCTGCACCCAACAGCTGTGTTCAGCTGGGCAACAATTTAAAAGAGGCTACTATCAACATAGGAAATTGGTGTTCAGGCAGCAAGGTTGCAGTGATGAAGTGATTTCTGGTAGATGATTTTCTCTGTAAAGCCTTCTGCCTCAGGCCTTCAGCTGTTACTTCTCAGCAGGGTTGTTTGACTATATGTGATGGCATGAGTGTTAATGTACTGAGTTGAGGATAACATCAAATAAGGGTAGGTTTTAAATACAGGAGTCACTTTCCAGTATCATGTCTGTTCCAATGATCTTCCTCATGTTATAGGGATGGGAACAATGTTGATCAGGACTGGGAGGGAAGGGAGGTAAGTTATTTGAAGACTACCTGTGCTGATGTGCATTGTTGAATTAAGTAGCAAATGAAGACATTAAATGTGGGTAATGGGTACAGCACTGGGTATAGTGTTCTGCAGTAAATATAGAATGGAATCAGGAGTGTTCCTTAGAGTTTGGCCTGTAGTTTCCATGTGGAATTGGTTGGATTACTGATGAGTTGTTGCAAATTTGCTTTGCAATCTTAAGGTGCTGAATTTTTATCTGTACTTGTGTGATAAAATTTAATTAAACAACTAATAATCAAAAAAAAGTTACAAGTAATAGCAGTTTAAAAAAAACATTGGACTTTAGATGCCAGTCATGTCAGGGCTTTTTAAATTGATAGGAAATGCATGGCTGTTGACGGGACTGTAATTAAATCCACAATTAAAACTGGTGTAAAATAAACTTTTAGGATATCGATATTACATCCCTGTTTATAAAATATATGTAAGGGAAATAAGAGTTGGTTATTATTCTGACCTTCCTCTGTTGCCCGCTGGAAGTTCTTTATGACCTCCTGTATCTTCCTCTCATCAGGGTCTTCTAGAAGTAATTCATCATAATCTGTTCCCAACAGAAATTATTACAGAATGTCAAGCGCTGATTTGCATCTAAATTCTTTTGTCACGCATCAATATATTCAATGAGATTTTATAGATCACATGTTAAGTCAAATATCCATCTGCTCAGATTGATATTAAACTCTGCAGATAAATACTGGTGATCTCCAATTGCAAATAGTCTAATTACTATCTTGATCAGCAGCAATCAGTCATTTATTCTCATTTCCTTGTTCTTTCTTTACAATCACTTATGTTCTTCCTTTTCAAAGACATATCCAATTCCTTTATAACAATTGAACATTCAGAAAATTTAAATTAGACTTTTGGCAGCTAAATGAGAGTCTGTCTTAGTTATTCTTCTCAATTATCAACCAACATGTGAATTTAATTGTCCTGAATATAGAATGCTAGTCACACAGTGTTCATGTGGTGCAATGGTAGTGGCCCTAACTCTAAGCCTGGAGATCCATATTCAAGTCCTATTTGCTCCAGAGCTGTGCCATAACACCTCTAAACAAGTTGTTTGGAAAATAGATAATCTAATCACACACCACTGAGTAGCATAACATCTGGTCACAATATTTCAATCTCAGTGTCATTTTCTAATTCAGTTCCAATTGGTTTTAATATGTGTTAAATTGCTAAGCAATATTTGAATAATATTTTTTCACTTTAAGATTAGAAATGTGCAATTCTTTGGGAGGTGGAAGTATAAACCATGCAAAATATAATTTGTGACAATACCACAGTTAATCAAATATGTGCAATTTAATGTCCCCTTTAAGTCCAAAGAGCATACTTGTTGTGCCTTTTTCCAATCAATTACAAGTTTTTATGTTGGGACAATTTACATGTTCGCTGGATCTTAAATGCATCTTTTACTCACATATTCCCTTGGTTCATAAGGACGAAAAGCCATAAGAAACAGGGACAGAAGTAAGACATTTGGCCTCTGCAGTCTGCTCTGCCATTCAATAGGATCATGGCTGAACTGACGTATCATTTTCCTGCATTCTCCCCATAACCCTTGATTCCTCAACTAATCAAGAATTTATCTATCTAAACTTCAAATACACCAAAGGACTCTCGCTACTGTCTATGGCAAAGAGCTCCAATGACTCACAACCTTCAGAGAAGAAATTCCTCATCGTCTCAGAGTTAAATTGAGACTATGTCCTCTGGTCCTAGACTCTCCCATGACGAGAACCATCCTCTCAGCACTGTATTTACCTGCTAAGACCCTTTAAAATCCTTTATGTTTCAATGAGATTACCTCTGATTCTTCTAAAATCCATAAAGTAGATTCCTACCCTGTTTGACTTTTGACAACCTTCTCTAAATTATTTCCAATTAAATGATATATTTCCTTAAATAAGTGGCCTACACTGCTCACAGTGCCCCAGCTGTGGTCTCCCCAGCACCTTGTTCAGGTCCAGTAAGACTTCCATACTCTTATACTCCAACCTCTTGAAATAAGGTTCAAAGTCTGTGAGAAGATTTGTAGCTCGTGTGCTCGTTGTTGTGGTTCTGTTCGCCAAGTTGGGAATTTGTGTTGCAGACGTTTCGTCCCCTGTCTAGGTGACATCCTCATTGAAATAAGGCCCAAAAACATTCCATTAGCCTTCCTGATTACCTGCTACATCGGCATTCTAGCTTTCTGTTTTGTGCATGAGTACGCCTAAGTCCTTTTGTGTTGCAGCTTCGTGCATTTTTTTTCTATTTAAGTAATATTCTATTATTTTGTTCTCTCATCCAAAGTGAAAAAACTTCACTTTTGCCCACATTATACTCCATTTGCCCACTTCTTGCCAACTTACTTAACCTATCAATACTTCTCTGTAAACTATTTGTATCCGTTTCCACCAATTTTTGTGTCATCTGCAAACTTGGCTACAGTACATTTGTTTTCTTGATCCAAGTCATTTATATTGTAAACAGTTGCAGTCATAGTACTGATCCCTATGGAAATGTCACTGGTCACAAGTCGTCAACATGAAAAAGGACCCTTTATTCCCAATCACTGATTCCTGCCCATTAGCTAATTCTTTATCCATGCCAATACATTGCCTCCAACACTATGGACTCAGATCTTATGACAACTTTTTTGTGATTTATCTTTTCAAATATGAGGGTGGCACAGTGGCTCAGTGGTCAGCATTGCTGCCTCACAGCACCAGGGACCCAGGTTTGATGCCAGCCTGGAGTTTGCACTTTCTCCCCGTATCCGCATCACTTTCTGCCAGATGCTTCAGTTTCAGCCCACAGTCCAAAAATGTGCAAGTTAGGTGGATTGACTATGCTAAATTGACCATTGTGTTCAGGGATATGTAGGTTAGGTGTGCTCGTCATGGGAAATGTGGAGTTACAGGGACAGAATAGGAGATTGGGTCTAGGTTAAATGCTCTTTGGAGAATTGGTGTGGACTTATTGGACCGAATGGCCTGTTTCCATACTGTGGGGATCATATGGATTCTAAAAATCTCCTGGATATCCAAATTCAACACAAGTACTACCCCCTCCCCTCTGGTTGAGATGTCCTTGAAATGTTCTAATAAACTAGTCGGACATAATTTGCCTTTTCTGAAGCCATGCTGACTTGGCTTGATTAGATTATAATTTTCCAAATATTTTTCTAAAGAATGCAAGGATTTTTGGAAAATTACAACCAATGCAACCGTTATCTCTGTAGCTGCCTCTTCTTGGATACTAGAATGCAATCCATCAGTGTCATGGGACTTATCTGCTTTTAGACCCCTTGATTTGTCACATACTACTTCCAACAGTTTTATTTGGAACTACAAGCTTTCAGAGCTCTGCTCCTTCGACAGTGGAATAGAATCGTAGGACACAGGATTTACAACAAAAGATCATAGTGTCGCACACTGATGCGATATATTGAACAAACCTAGATTGCTGTTAAGTCTTTCATCTTTTAGAATGGCTGCAGGTTTTGATTCATTAATATGTAAATCCCAGAACTTCTTTCAAGGCACATTCCCAAGACAACTTAAGGTTTTATTAAAATAAAGAAGAAATCTCAGCTCAGATAATGTAGTAAAGATGTGAGTTTAGAGTCTGTCTGTATTCCAATCTTGAGTCAGACTGGTCCTATTTCCAAAGTAGGAATTTATAAAATGTCACATGGAGTAAAAAAAATTGACTGTTTACAGATTGTGTGCTTTTCAAACAAAATGTATCTGCAAATACAATTCTGCAAGTGCAAATTCACTCCACAGACATATATTGTGTGTGAGTGCATGTGAGGGAGAGAGAGAGTATGAGTGTGTATGTGTCCATGTGAGAGTGTGTGTGCTTAATAGAATGTGTGCATGAGTGTGATTCAGTATATGCCTGTGAGAGGCTGTGCACATGGGTGTGAGTGTAGGGTGTGTGTGTGAGAGCCTGAGAGAGAGTATATGTATGAGAGAGGATCTGAATGAGTGTGTGTGTATGTAAGAGTATGTGTGTATGCAATTGTGTGTGAGTGCGCGTGTGAGAGTGTATAGTGTAGTGGACCTTGGGTGCATACCATACTACTGATGACCTCAGTGATACCAGAATTTCACACAGTATTCTAAATGTGGCCTAACCAATGTCCTGTACAGCCACAATATGACCTTCCAACTCTTATATTCAGTGTACCGACCAAGCATAACATACGCTTCATTTACTACTTTGTCTACCTATGACTCCACTTTCATGAAACTATGAACCGGCACTCCAAGGTTTCCTTGTTCAGCAACACTCCCTAGGTCCTTACCACTAAGTGTATAAGCCCCGCCCTGATTTGCCTTTCCAAAATGCAGCACCTCACATTAATCTACATTAAACTCCACCTGCCACTCCTCAGCTCAAGATCCTGTTGAACTCTGAGGTAACCTTCCTCGCTGTCCACTACGCCTGCAATTTTGGTGTCATCTGCAACCTTCCACTACCACTTTCTGTCTTCTACCTTCAAGCAAGTTATGTATCTAAATGACGAGTTTACTCTGCATTCCATGTGATTTAATCTTGCTAACCAGTCTACCATGAGGAACCTTGTCGAATGCTTTACTGAAATCCATATAGATCACATCCACCATTTTGCCCTCATCAATCCTTTTGTTACATTCAAAAAACTCAATCAAGTTAATGAGAAACAATTTCCCATGCACAAAGCCTTCTTGATTATCTCTAATCAGTCCTTGCCTTTCCAAATACATGTAAATCCTGTCCCTCAGGATTCCGTCCTACAACTTGTCCACCACCAATGTCAGGCTCACCAGTCTATAGTTCCTTGGCTTTTCCTCACCACCTTTCTGAAATAGTGGCACCACATTAGCCAACTTCCAATCTGTGGCACCTCAACTGTGGTATTGATGATACAAATATCTCAGCAAGGGGTCCAGACATCACTTCCCTAGCTTCCCACAGAATTCTAGGGTACACCTCATCAGGGCCTGGGGAATAATTCACTTTTCTGAATTTTCTAGCACCTTCTCCTCTGTAATATGGACATTTTTCAAGAAGTCACTATTTATTTCCTCAAGTTCTATATCTTCCATATCTTTTTCCATAGTAAACAATGATGCAACATTCCAGTTTAGCATATCCTCCATCTCTTGCAGTTCCATAGCAGTTTTGATGACATACTCTCACATATATGACCTCATTCTCTCACTTTAGTTGAGTTTAATCGCCAGGCCACATCGTTTACCTATGCTTAGCTCGACTTCACTGAAACACCCACTCCAAGTCATTGCTACCCCATCACGAATTGGACAACTGCATCTTATCATTGTCCAGTGGAGTGACAGCATACCCACTCTTGTTATTATCCCATTTTCCATTTGTAGTTTGCATCCTTGAAAGGCAAGTGAAGGCAGGGAATGTAGCTTACAGTGGATATTGTCAGTATTCAGCCCCACCTGATTGTCAAGTACCTTCCCAGAGCCTCCATGTCCCCTTTTATCTGGATCTACCTCGACAGACCTTTTTCACCACCTTGGTGTAGAAACATACTACAGTGAACTTTGTCTCCAATGGTCCTCCTTAACCCTGAACCTTGACATTACTCTTCAATGATGCCTATCCTGTTCTTCCATGGTTAAGAATGAGTTGCTGGAAAAGCACAGCAGGTCAGGCAGCATCCGAGGAGCAGGAGAATCGACATTTCGATCTCCAGCATCTGCAGACCTCACTTTCTCTCTGCTCTTCCATGGTGCCTGCTGGAGGTCATGGTCATGGTCACTGCCAATAACATCTCTCTCATCACTAAATTATGTCCTACAATGCTGTTCCACCTACATTCATGCACCTTGAGATTCACCACATCACTATCCCTGTCTCCACATCTATATGTCTTTGCTTTCAGCTTCCAGCACTAACTCTCCCACCACTTTCGATTGTAAAACTCCCTGATTGTCTCTACAGAACGCTTCTTACAACCAATTCAGTGCTCAACATACAGACACTCAGGATTGTTTTCAGCCAGGCCTCTGATGGACACTGATGACCAGCCCCAGGAATGTTTGCCAGACTCCTGACCACTGCCTTTATAGCTCTCTGATGGACAATGTGCAATTCCTCTGACTACGTATGATAGCCCCACAGGACTGACCATTGACTACCCCCTGTGCTACAGTCAGACACATCCCTAGAACGTGCCAAGCCTGACCAGACGACTGAATGTGGCCAAACCCTGGACCATGTGCAGACTGTGCCCGTGATTTTCTGACTGACATTGGCCACCCTTGTATTGACTGAGGACAAGCCTCATCCACTTTCTGATTTGGTTGAATAAACATGTAATGTGTTTGCCATGCAAGAAAGTGGCATACGCTGTCGGTGATCGCTTCACTAATGTGCCATAGAGTAAGATGTCATCCCATGCTCTCGGTAAGACCCAAACTGAGAAGCAGCCTAACAGGAAAAATAGCATTTAAAATATAGCAATACTGTTAGCTTTTGGTTCTGATTGAAGTGCAAACATGCAAACAGTGTCGAAAAGTGTGGCGCTGGAAAGCACAGCAGGTCAGTCAGCATCTGAGGAACAGGAGAATTGATGTTTTGGGAATAAGCCCTTCATCATTGACTCTCCTGCTCCTCAGATGCTGCCTGACCTACTGTGCTTTTCCAGCACCACACCTTTTGACTCTGATCTCCAGCATCTGCAATCCTCACTTTCTCCTAACATGCAAACAGGCATAACATGGTAAGGCAAGGCATTGATACTGACAGAATGCAGGTTGCCTTTAGATCAAGTGCTGAGAACAAGTGAGTAACCCTGAGATGCAGCCTTGTCCAATCAATGAGCTGGTTGTCTATCTGTGCACTCAAAGTGTCCTCGCACAAAGGGTTCCTTAATGTTAGATTAGATTAGATTTTAGATTAGATTACTTACAGTGTGGAAACAGGCCCTTCGGCCCAACAAGTCCACACTGCCCTGCCGAAGCGCAACCCACCCACACCCCTACGTCTACCCCTTACCTACTGGTGAGCACTGCAATCTGAGTCAATGCTTCCTAAATGTCCTGCAAGCAAATTGGAGATGTGGTGAGTCGATGAACGTCAGATGTCAATGTCCATGGATGAGGGGTGCTTTTGGCTGGTGCCCAGGGATAGTGCAACTGCTGTTGGGTGGTGAATAATATGATATGGCCCTTCGTAGGCAGGACCATGCTGGAGTCACCAGGTATGTTCTGTGACTTCCAAGTTAAGGATTCTCAACTGCTAGCTTGTTTGACAATTTTGGTGAGAAAGGAAACTAAATATTAATGAATGAGTTGTGCTATTAATATGGTTTTTTACAAGATTTAATCCCCCTCATGAGGCAATTTGCCATGAACTAGCAAGAAACATGCCACCTGAGAGATATGTAAAAGATGCAGCAAGTTGCTCCTGACATTGAGATAGACCTTGCTCGGTGTTTTGCGTGATACTGCCACAAATCATGCCATAGCTGCGTTATTCAAAACCTTCTAAGATTCAGCCTAAGGTCTATGTTACGAAGGTGTAGAGGTGTACTGTACCTTTAAGAGAGTTGAAAAGCTATCAAGGACTGACAAAGCACAGAGAGTCATGAACAAAGCATGAATGTAACATTTGGGAAGAAATAGCTAAAGTAGAGTTGCCATGAAACAAGAACAAATTCAAATTTGGCCAATCAGTTTAAATTATGCCCCAAGCTACCAAAATCAAATTAAACTCGTATTTAGTATTTTGATAATATTAAAGCCTCTGATACAATCTGTTTTTTTCAGGTATAAAATCGGACATTTTGAACAGTTAGGAGAAGAACCGCCAAGGACATACACAAATATAGACTGCGAGTTGAAGACTGCAAGTCTCTGAAAGGTACCAGTCTATAAGAAGTTTGTGCAGCAGAACATCAAACCAACCTAGAGAAAATCTACAAAGGAGAATCGACAAAGCTGACTTGTTTTTGAAACTTATGTTTTGTAAATCTTAATCAGGATTTTTTTTATCAGACCTGTAATGTAGAGTGGAAGATAAAATATATGTTTAAGAGAAAGGAGTTGCAAACAGTTGTTGGTTTTAATATTCTCTCTTGGACTTACAGAATAAAATTGTTAATTTTTACTTTAAATAGTGACCTCTGGGATAATTCTTTGCCTCTTGAATTTTAACAAATTACGACATGAGCTGAACTTTTATATGTGTCTGGTTTAAATTAGCAGAGGGGTTTACCCCATGTCATAGCATCTATTATATCAACACAACTTGTAACTAGTTGCTAACATGCAATAAACTATTCCTTGTTAAATACAAGAGACTTCCAGTTATACCAAGAAGTGGATTTCTTCTACCCCACTAGACCAAGGACACCCTGAAGTTTCCTATGCTTAAAAAGGAAAGTGGCAGCAAGTTTTATCTCCGGCGGCTGCTCATACAGCACAAGACCATATGACAACAGCACCTGCAAGTTCCCCAAGGGACGCAATATACTGACTTGGAACTATATCAATGTTCTTTTACTGTCACTGGATCAAAATCTGAAGCTCCATTTCCAACAGCACTTTGAATATACAAAGCTACATGGAATGCAGTTGTTCAAGAAAACAGCTCATATTTACTTTTCCCAAGGAATTTGGGATGGGTACTAAATGCTGACCCTGATAACAACATTCATATTTGATAAAGAATTTAAAATAGTCTCCAACTCCTGACCATCTTTCCTAATCTTCTTCCCTTCTTTGCTTCTCTGGTTTCTTCCTCACTTAAACTCCTCCCAACCTAGGATCAATTATCCACTTCACCTTCTCACCCAGCTTCATAACAAGTCTGAAACATACTTTTATTTATTTTTATTGCAGTTAATTTTAAAAATAAGAGGCAACATTGAAGAAATGAAAATGCATCTCAGTTTTGAAATAAAAACAAAATCAACAGCAATAAGCTTGGTGTTTATCTAATGTTAGAATTACTGGAAGTGTTGGCATTTCTAGCATCTGCTCATTAAAGTTTCCAAAGAATGCTTCTGCATGGATATTACAAAGAAAATCTTGATTTACAAAATCAAAATCTAATAATGCATTACAAATTATAGATGTTTTGGGGGCTACATTGTAACTTCTCTAAGTAAGGCTCTGTCACTGGGAAAATACTTTTAAAACTGTCAATATTTGCTTGTGATGCCTGTTTATCAGTAAACTGAATTATGATTGGCATTTACCAAAAGGCTAAGGAAATGCGGCGTGTCCATAAAGACTCTTTCCAATTTTTATAGATGCAGTGTGGAAAGCATTCTTTCCAGATGTATCATGGCTTTGCACGGCAACTGCTCTGCTCGGGACCATAAGAAACTACAGAGAGTTGTGAATTCATGCCAGTTCATCACGCAAGCCAAACATCCATTCATTGAGTTTATCTATATTTCTTGCTGCCTCAAAAAGGCAGCCAACACAATTAAAGACCCTTCCCACCTCGGTTATAATCTCCTCCAACTGCTTCAATTGGGCAGAAGATGCAAAAGCTTGATACATGTACCAACAGATTCAAGAATAGATTCTTCCCCACTGTTATAGACTTCTGAACAGACCTCTTAAATTTCAAATTTAACATTGACCTTGCTCTTTGTGAACTTTCTCTGCAGCCGTAACATTGCATTCCTCACTATGTTCTATTACCCTAACGCACTTTGTATGGTATGGTCTGCCTGTATTGCATGCAAAACAAAACTTTTCACTATACCAAGGTACATGTGATAATAATAAACCAAATCAAAATTTACAGGATGAAATATCTGATACAAAATCCTTGATGCAAAACCCATCATGGCACCTTGTAGAGATTTGAGTCAGATGCTACATGATTCACATACAATGTCTGACATTAGGTTTCATTTCACCGAACAGAATGGAAGATCAAGGGGAGCTGATCTGATATTGCTCATTTTTACCAGCTCCTGAGACAAATTCCCACTCCATTGAGTTTTCAATTACAACATGCCTTCTCAGCTTCTTTGAGGTATCTTGTATAAGGTTGTAGTGATAGGAACCATGGCCAGGTGGATCTCATTGGCCATGAAATTCTTGATTGAGGTTGTTAACCTGACCCAATCAGGGACCCCTGGCTGACAGATATAAACAAGAGATTCAGAAGGTTTCCACAGTCTAGGGACTAGCTTTGAGCTGGCTATCCACAGCCTGTTTACGTGCACATGTGATTAAAGGGTGACTTGGTGACGGGATACTGGCTTCTGTGCAGTTATTTAGGTGGCAACAAGAGAAAAATCATATGCCTGAACAAAATTCACTCACAACAGTCATCTTTGAGTTGGGGTAAACATTTCTGGTATCATACCTTTAATTGGGAAGCTTGATTCATTCGATTCTGCTGTCAAAGAGGGGATAAGTATGTGGAAAGATGTAATTTTTTTCCCAGGCAAATGACATTTGGGCAGATGAAAAGCAATGAGTAATCCTTCAGACTGCTTGTGGACCTACAGCATTTTAAGGTATTAGGAGCTTTACTTTTCCTGAGGCACCAGATATTAAAATCTTCCAAGAGTTGATGGATATAGTTAAGGAATATTATGACTCCAAACCGTCTCTAATTGTGAGACACTGTCAGTTTTATTCAGCTATGTGAGAACCAGGGGAATCTGTATGGAGATTTTTGATGAGGATAAGTCCACCGGCAGCAACATATGATTTTTGGCTAATCCTGAATGAGGTGCTGAGAGACCGTTTGATATGTGGGATTAATGACATAACCATGTAAAAGCACCTACAAGCTGAAGCCCAATTGGACTTCAAACAGGCACTACAACTGGCTTTGTCATTAGAAAATGCTGCACGTGGAGCATGGGAGTTACATGACATTCAATGGAAGTGGACATCTGACTGAGCTTGAGGGAACACCACTAGAGAGTAGGCAATCACAGATCCTCAGGCAGGTCATATCCTGAGCAGAGGGACCTGAGGTTTTAGATGGCAAAACCCTACAACGAAGCTGAGCCTTGGCCAATTGGTTAAAAACCTTGACAGGAAGGGCTCAGAACTATCAAAAAGGCAACTTTACACGTTGACTAGGAAGCAATTTTGCAAGGCCTGCACAGTGCCATTTACCTTATGGGCAAAGGTAAAGCTGGAAATCAGGAAGCTGGAAAGTGAAAGAATCCATCAAACTGGTCCAGTTTGCGGAATGGGCAGCTCCGGTTGTACCAATTGTGAAGCCTGATGGTTAGGTTTGCGTTTGTGGGGATTTTAAGCAAACAGTAACTTGCTTCTCATAGTTGGATAAATACGCAATCCTTCACATAGAGGGCTTGCATACAAAACTTGGGGGGCAGGGGTGTGTCCTTCACAAAGGTGGACATGAGCCAGTATGACGAGATAAGGAGTCCTAGAAATATGCCACAATTAATACCCATAATGGTTTGCATCAATATACAAGAGTGCCAATTTGGGTTTCATTAGATTAGATTAGATTTCCTACAGTATAGAAACAGGCCCTTCAGCCCAACAAGTCCACACTGACCCTCCAAAGAGTAACCCACCCAGACCCATTCCCCTATCCTATATTTACCCCTGACTAATGCACGTATCACTATGGGCAGTTTAGCATGGCCAATTCATCTGCACATCTTTGGATTGTGGGAGGAAACCAGAGCACCTGGAGGAAACCCATGCAGACATGGAGAGAATTGCAAGCTCCACTCAGACAGTCAACCGAGGCTGGAGTCGAATCCGGTCCCTGGCGCTGTGAGGCAGCAGTGCTAATCACTGAGCCACCGAGCCACCCCATGTGCCCTTTTCTAGTGGACGATGGAGAACATTTTACAAGAGCGACCGCAAGTTTCTATTTATCTGGCTGATGTGTTAATAACTAGGAAAACCAATAAAGAACACTTGGAGAACTTGGACATAGTGCTGGAACATTTCTTCCAGATGGGCATATGCCTTAGAAGGGAAAAATGTGTGTTCCAGGTGCCCCAAGTGACCAACTTAGGCTTTGGAGTTGACAAAGCCAGGTTACACCCATTGCAAGATAAATGTGCATGACCTCCCAAGTCTGTACCTGAGCTTAGTTCTTTCCTTAAATCAGTGAATTATTATAGAAAAGTCATATAAAACTTGGCTTCCATCTTACACCTGCTGTTGAAAAAGGGTCAGCCTCGGAAATGGTTAAAAATCACACACCACCAGGTTATAGTCCAACAGGTTTATTCGGAAGTACAAGCTTTTGGACTGCTGCTCAGGCAGCTGGAATGCCAATGCCAACCACAAGCAAGAGAGACAGTTTATTTCAAGGGACAAAGTTTGGTGCTGGAAACATGAAAATGACTGGGCTTGGGCATGGGCTGAAGTCAACGTGATGTAAAGTCCCATGGCATACAAAGTTTGTTTAGGTGAGACAGTCCTGAACAAAACAGTGCAGGAGCGAAACATACCTGGGCCCCCAGAACAGACAGAAACTGTGAGTTTTCTTCTCCATCAATTCTGTCAGAGACTGTGGGTTCTCTCCTCCATAGAAGAAGAAGGAAACCTCAAACTCTGAGGTAGATGCAGCCTCAAGACCCTTACCACTGAAGAAGAGGAAGAAACTCTCTCTGAGATGCTCCGGGCGCAAGAGACAGGCTCGGTGCCACTCGTGTCCAAGTCCAGAGGGAGGGTGCAGCAGGGATGTAGTGATTGGAATCATGGCCAGACAGATCTCATTGACTACTCCAATCAGTTGGCTGACACATGTAAACAGGAGATTCAGAAAGTCTCCTCAGTCTAGGGACTGGCTGGTCATAGCCTATGGACAGTGCATTGTAAGTAAAGGGTGACTTGGTGACGGGATACTGGCCTCAGTGCAATTATTTCAAATGGCAATGTAATTGAAGCTTCTTGAAGTAGAAATATTTTATCATCTTCAAAAGTGCCATTCCTGATATTCTGAAAGTTGTAATTCCTGACAGAGATAGAAATCCTTTCCCCCTTCCATCGAGTAAACCTGAGCCAGAAAACAATCTCATCAGAGTTCCTACCACTCTTCACCTTAAACAGAAAGTATTGGTTGAGCAGCACAATTCCTTCTTCCTCTAATCAGTGAATTAAACAATCCCAAATGAGCTGAATTGTGAGGTTATGGAGTAGGCACACATTCCTCATCATCGTACCCTCCAACAAATAGAAGGGCTTGCATTGAGAATATCAGAATCTATATCTCATTGAAAAGGAAGTACAAGTTTCACAAAAGGAAAAGTAACTCAACATCATTTCAATAAATATGTTTGTTTACTTTCAGCTACCCCTCTCCAATTCATGCTCTTCCCATTCTCTCTTCACCAACTGTCCATGTTCCCTCTCCTCCATCTACTTGCTTCTGTTCTCCTGGTAACATATCCCTTCCCAAGTCCTCTCTCCCTGTCCATCTTTTTACTTTTCTCCTTTCTTTCTTGTCTCCTACCCTTACATTCTTTGTACCTATCCTCATTCCCCTTTTTGGTTCAATGATTCCATTTCTCTTCTCACCTTGCTTAACATGAATTATGCTCAGTCACAGCAATTAACATGAACTATACTCAGTCACAGCAGATCTGCAAGTTGCATTGTATTCACAAAGTCAATGATAAGAACTGATAGTTTACCTGGTATTGACTCCTCCTTAATCATTATTTCAGGAGAAGGTCCAATGTCGATTTCTGCAGAGATTATAAAAATATCTTGATTAATAAAGTCAGCTGCTGTTGTAATATGCTATTGTAATAATATATATTACAAATGTGTAGAGTCCAACTTTCTATCAAAAATTACATGTTGGACTAGAACCTGGTGTTGTGTGATTTTTAACTTTGTACACCCCAGTCCAACACCGGCATCTCCAAATCCTTAAGTGAAGGGATCAAAATGATAGTTTGTGGTCCTCCAGGTATGATCTCATGAATGCCCTATGTTGGTGTCGTAACACTTGCTTACTTTTATATTCCTTTCCCCTTTCATTAAAGCCTAACATTCTATTTGTTTTTTAATTACCCACTGTGCTACAATGCAAGTCTTTTGTGATTCATGTGAAAGGACACCCAGATCCCATTGGACTGCAACATTCTGCAGTTTCTCTTTGTTTAAACAATACAGTTGGTTCTGTTATTATGTGGTAGTTCTGTTCTCATGTAATCCTGTATTAAAAGAAAATCACTTAATAGCAGCACCATGTAAGCTAACAGGGCTGGAATCGTGTTATCGCCAATATATGCTTTAAAATTTATGGTTTAGAAACAGTGTCCTCAATTTGTCAATCCTGTTATGATTAGATTCCCTACAGTGTGGAAACAGGCTCTTTGGCCCAACCAGTCCACACAGACCCTCCGAAGAGTAACCCACCCAGATCCATTTCCCCTCTGACTAATGCACCGAACACTATGGGCAATTTAGCATGGCCAATTCACCTGACCTGCACAGCTTTGGAATGTGGGAGGAAACCGGAGTACCTGGAGGAAACCCACGCAGACACGGGGAGAATGTGCAAACTCCACACAGTTCTCCGAGGCTGGAATCGAACCTGAGAACCTGGTGCTGTGATGCAGCAATGCTAACCACTGAGCCACCATTAACAAAACATGTGTTATAGCAGGATGACTTGTATTGTGCTTTTCTGTCTTCCTGTGAAAGTGGACAACCTTAAATTTTCCTATATCATATTCCATCTGCCAATATCTTTGTGCACTCTAACCTATTTGTAGCCCTTCAAAGACTCTATTATCCTCATTTCAACTTGCATTCGTATCTATATTTGTTGTAAGCTTTGTAGCAATAAAATCTGTTGTTCCATCCAAGTTGCCATATATATTGTGAACATTTGAGGTCCCAGCACTAATTACTGTAGTAGCCGCTAGTTATATTTTGCCATCTTAAAAGTTTTCACATTTTTCTTTTTCTGTTAGTTAGTTAATCCATCTTCAATCAATGCTAACATATCATCTTGAACACGATAAGCTCTTACGTTATTGAGAGATGATTTAGGTGGCAGCTTATTGAATGCCATTTAGAAACCTAGGTATGGTACGTCTATTGGTTCCTTGATGCAAGGAGTCAGTATGGTTTTATGAAGGGTAAATTGTGTTTGATAAATCTTTGAAAGTTCTTCTAGGATGTAACAAGCAAAGGTGATAATGGGGATCCTACAGATATTTGGATTTCCAGAAGGCATTTGATAAGGTGCCACAAAAAAGGTTAATATATAAGACATGATCAAACAGTTAGATATAATATATTAACTGAGATAGAGAATTGGCTAACCAACAGCAAGAAGAGAGACAGGATAGTGCAGAAAGATTTAGGCAGTTCAGGAGAGTGGTGCCAGAAATGGCTGATGAAATTCAACGTGAGCAAATGCAAGGTCTTACATTTTGGAAAAAAGAATACAGGGACGGACTATTTTCTAAACGGTGAGAAAATTCATAAAGCCAAAGTACAAAGGGATCTTGAAGTGCTAGTCCAGGATTCTCTAAAGGTTGAGTCCATGGTTAAGAAAACAAATGTAATGTTGCCATTTATCTCAAGAGGCTTGGAATGTTAAAGCAGCAATGTGCTACTGAGACTTTATAAAGCTCTGGTTAGGCCCCATTTAGAATACTGCATCCAGTTTTGGGCCCCACACCTCAGGAAGGACATATTGACACTGGAGCGTGTCCAGCAGAGATTCACATGAATGGTAGGCCTAATATACGACGGACGGCTGAGGATCCTTGGATTGTATTCATTAGAGTTTAGAAGGTTGAGGGGAGATATAATAGAAACTTACAAGATAATGCATAGCTTAGAAAGGATGGATGCTAGGAATTTGTTTTCGCCAGGCGGGGATACTAGGACAATAGACATTAGACAATAGGTGCAGGAGTAGGCCATTCTGCCCTTCGAGCCTGCACCGCCATTCAATAGGATCATGGCTGATCATTCTTAATCAGTATCCTGTTGCTGCCTTATCTCCATAACCCTTGATTCCACTATCCTTGAGAGCTCTATCCAACTCTTTCTTGAATGAATCCAGAGACTGGGCCTCCACTGCCTTCTGGGGAAGAGCATTCCACACAGCCACCACTCTCTGGGTGAAGAAGTTTCTCCTCATCTCTGTCCTAAATGGTCTACCCCGTATTTTTAAGTTATGTCCTCTGGTTCGGCACTCACCCATCAGCAGAAACATGTTTCCTGCCTCCACAGTGTCCAATCCTTTAATAATCTTATATGTCTCAATCAGATCCCATCGCAGTCTTCTAAACTCAAGGATATACAAGCCCAGTCGCTCCAGTCTTTCAGCGTAAGGTAGTCTCACCATTCCAGGAATTGACCTCGTGAACCTACGCTGCACTCCTTCAATAGCCAGAATGTCTTTCCTCAAATTTGGAGACCAGAACTGCACACAGTACTCCAGGTGTGGTCTCACCAGGGCCCTGTACAGCTGCAGAAGAACCTCTTTGCTTCTATACTCAATCCCTCTTGTTATGAAGGCCAGCATGCTATTTAGCCTTCTTCATTACCTGCTGTATCTGCATGCTTAGCTTCATTGACTGGCGTACAAGAACACCAAGATCCCTCTGTACTGCCCCTTTACCTAAATTGATTCCATTTAGGTAGTAATCTGCCTTCCTGTTCTTGCCACTGAAGTAGATAACCATACATTTATCCACATTAAACTGCATCTGCCATGCATCTGACCACTCACCTAACCTGTCCAGGTCACCCTGTAATCCTCCTCACATTTCACCCTGCCACCCAGCTTAGTATCATCAACAAATTTGCTAATGTTATTACTAATACCATCTTCTATATCATTAATATATATTGTAAAAAGCTGCGGTCCCAGCATTGATCCCTGCGGTACCCCACTGGTCACTGCCTGCCATTCCGAAATGGAGCCGTTTATCACTACTCTTTGTTTCCTGTCAGCCAAACAACTTTCAATCCAAGTTAGTACTTTGCCCCCAATACCATGCGCCCTAATTTTGCTCACTAACCTCCTATGTGGGACTTTATCAAAAGCTTTCTGAAAGTCCAGGTACACTACATCTACTGGATTTCCCTCGTCCATCTTCAGGGTTACATCCTCCAAAAATTCCAGAAGATTAGTCAAGCATGATTTCCCCTTCATAAATCCATGCTGACTCTGACCTATCCTGTTACTACTATCCAGATGTGTCATAATTTCATCCTTTATAATAGACTCTAGCATCTTTCCCACCACTGAGGTCAGACTAACTGGTCTATAATTTCCTACTTTCTCTCTCCCACCTTTCTTAAAAAGTGGTACAACATTAGCCACCCTCCAATCTGCAGGAACTGATCCCGAATCTATCGAACTCTGGAAAATCATCACCAACGCATTCACGATTTCTCAAGCCACCTCCTTCAGTACCCTTGGATGTAGACCATCAAGCCGTGGGGACTTATCAACCTTCAGACCTAACAGTCTCTCCAACACCAATTCCTGGCAAATATAAATTCCTTTCAGTTCAGGTCCTTCAGCAACTGTTACCTCAGAGAGATTGCTTGTGTCTTCCCCAGTGAACACAGATCTGAAGTACCAATTCAATTCTTCTGCTGTTTCTTTGTTCCCCGTAATATATTCCCCTGTTTCTGTCTTCAAGGGCCCAATTTTAGTCTTAACCATTTTTTTGCCTTTCACATACCTAAAAAAGCTTTTACTATCCTCCTTTATATCTTTGGCCAGTTTACCTTCGTACCTCATTTTTTCTCTGCGTATTTCCTTCTTAGTAATCCTCTGTTGTTCTTTAAAAGCTTCCCAGTCGTCTGTTTTCCCACTTATCTTTGCAATGTTATACTTTTTCTCTTTTAACTTTATATGTTTCTTAACTTCCCTTGTCAGCCCTGGCCACCCATGCCTCCTCCTAGGATCTTTCTTCCTTTTTGGATTGAACTGATCCTGCACCTTCTGCATTATACACAGAAATATCTGCTATTGTTCCTCTACTGTCATCCCTGCTAAGGTGTTGCACCATTGAACTTTGGCCAGCTCCTCCCTCATAGCTCCATAGTTCCCTTTATTCAACAGAAATATTGTCACTTCCAATTGTCCTCTCTCCCTCTCAAATTGCAGATTGAAGCTTATTGTATTATGGTCACTACTTCCCAATGGCTCCTTCACTTTGAGGTCCCTGATCAATTCTGGTTCATTGCACAATGCATGGGCACAGCCTTAGAATCAGAGGGGGTCAATTTAAAACAGAAATTAGGAGACATTTCTTCAGCCAGAGAGTAGTGGACCTGTGGCATTCATTGCCATGGAGTGCAGTGGAGGCCGGGATGTTAAATGTCTTCAAGGCAGAGATTGATAAATTCTTAATCTCGCAAGGAATTAAGGAATACGGGGAGAGTGCGGGTAAGTGGCGTTGAAATGCCCATCAGCCATGATTGAATGGCAGAGTGCACTCGATGGGCCAAATGGCCTTACTTCCACTCCTTTGTCTTTTGGTTTAATGGATTCAGATTAATAAAGCATTGCTATGGAGAATGCATCACTTATTAATTGACAGGTTAAATTTTAAATTTTAAACCAGACAAGTTGACTCTGATTTTGGTTGACTCTTAGTTCCCCTTAACTTGTATTCTTACAAATTGCCCTGATGAATGCAAGAGATCTCAACAAAATGTGTCTTCTTTCAGCAATACATAATTACTTCAATGACCTTTTTATGGCGATTATAATTATCTTAAATTCCTTACCCATCCCTTTTACCTCCTTTTTAAAAATTATTTCTGGGTATTATTTTTATCGGACAAACTACTTTATTCTCTGGAATTCAGATGAACAAGGGGAGATCAAATGGAGGTATTCAAGATGATAAAAGGTGTGGATAAAGTAGATGTGGAGCGGATGCTTCCTCTTGTGGGGCATTCTAGGACGAGAGGTCATAGGATAAGGGGGAGCAGATTTAAAACAGAGTTGAGGAGAAACTACTTCTCCCAAAGAGTTGTGAATCTGTGGAACTCACTATCCCAAGTGCAACGGATGCTGGGACAATGAGTAAATTTAAAGAGGAGTGAGACAGATTTTTAATTGGTAATTGCAGAAAAGGCAGGAAAATGGGGGTGAGAAGCATATCAGCCATGATAGGATGGCAGACCAATGGCTGAATGGCCTAGCTCTGCTCCTATTTCTTATGAACTTAGGCACTTACGCACCTGTAGTGGTGAACAGTCTTCTTAAACCACTGTCGCCCATGAGGCGTAGGTACACCCAGAAATAATTTGGCAACATTGCATTCATTCCACATAAAGTTAACAAGGACTAGGAGAAACTCTCCTCCCGTTGGACATTGATCCAAGACAAAACAGGATAGTCATGTTATAAAAGTATTGGAGAAACTGAGCAAGATTAGCAGCATCTGTGGAAAGAAAAACAGACTCAATGTTTTGAGTGCCAACTGAATTTTCTTCAGTACTCACAACATTCAGTCCATTCTTCTCTCTCCACAGATGCTGCCAGACCTTTTGAGTTTCTACAGCACTGCTTTTATTTCAGATTTCAAGCTTCTACAATATTTTGATTTTATTGGGATGGTCATGTTTTTTGGAGTGGCTAATCATCCCACAAATCTGCTACAAACGTGCTTGAGCAGTGCACAACCATCTTTAGTTGCCTCATCTGTGACCTCTCTCTCATAAGGTCAGAAGTTGGGCTGTTCACTAGTGATTGCACAATATTTTATGTTATTTGCAACTCTTCAGATATCATTGTAAGATGTGGCAATGTGAATGTGAATATGGACAAAGCACAAGCTTTGGCTACATGGTACATAACATTTGTGTGACACGAGTGCCAGGCAATAACCATATCAATACATGAATTAGGACTGAAGCAGGCCATTTGGCCCCAATGACCTTCTCTGTCATCCAGTAACCCTTTATCCTCACTGCTTTTCACTTCCTCAAATAACTCTAGTAAGTTATTCAAACATAATTCCCCTTTCATAAAACCATGTAGCCTTTGCCTGATTGCATTGTGATTTTCTAAGTACCTGCGATAACCTCCTTAATAGTAGATTCTAATATGTCCGCATCCTTTCTTGAATCAAGCACTCTTATTCACTATTTTCTAATTTAATCTGTTAATTCCATATGTGAGGGGTTTAGGAAAAAATAAAACCAATAAAGCTACTATTTCAGCAGGACGTTTTTAAAAAATGCTGGAATGATGCCATTCAGGATGTGTCAGAATTTAGTCATTACATATTCTGAGTTGGCAAGTTAGCAAAAGCAACAACATTCTGCAGGATATTCACCTGGTGCTGCTACTTCTGTTGGCTTCTTTTTCTTAATCAGTTCTGTGTGGACACAAGAGAAGTGTCTTGGTTAACAAAATCATTGCATCACAGTAGTTCATAACAAATTCTAAGTGATAGGCTGAATGTTAATAGTTCTTTGAAATGGGACTTTGAGAGAGAGAGAGAGAGAGAGAAAAAGAGAGAGAAAAATAGACAAAGAGGTTAGTTCAGGCAGTATGCTGCAAAATGGCGAGGATGGGTACTGGTTAGATTGTCCATATTTTTCTGACAACCACACCATTTGCCAGCAGTAAGGAAGAAAGTGCACCTCCCTTCTATAAAGTGGTCAAATGGGCTACTGAAGTAGCCAGACAGAGTTCTTTTCACCACTGCCGAAATACAGGAAGCATGAACCTCCAATTTGATTCCTTTTATCTCACAATACACCTATTAATTTTAACTCATCCTTGGGATAAGAGCATTGCTGAAAAGCCTATTTGTTACTTAACTTTAACTTTCCATGAGCATGATGTAGGGGTGCCGGTGTTGGACTGCGTTAGACAAAGTCAAAAATCACTAGTCCACCAGCTTTATTTGAGATAGCAAGCTTTTGGAGTCTGCTCCTTACTCAGGCAACTAATGAGAGACTCAGTGACTAATGTGGACTAATGAGAGCAACTCGGCACCAGTTGAATTGAGAGGAGGGACAGCGAGGACCAGAGACCAGATGGAAGGGTAGGAGTAAAGTTGAAAAACTTACCTCAAGAGTTTAGCATTCTTCATTTTCTCAGCAGCAGTTGCAGTAAGAGCAGTGACAACGAAGGCCAGAGGCCAGATGGGAGGGTAAGAGTAAAGTTTAAAAACGTATCTTGTGTATAGGCAGTATACACGCTGAGCAGGAGTAGACACAGGACTGCTGGGTAAGTGAGGCTTTACAGTTGGGCTGTTGCTTTACCTGAAACACTACTCGGGTAGTGTCTCCCACCCATCCTCCTCCTCTCAACAAAAAAATGGTTCTGTGCACCAGATTAATAAGGCGACTAGTCTTTTTTTTACCTCCCTTTTAGTTTTCAGTAGGCCCTTTGGGAAGTTAGAGTAGTGGGAATGGAGGTTAGGGCCGTTGAATGTTCCTCCTGCAAAATGTGGGAGATAAGGGCCACCATGAGTGTCCCTGCTGACTGCATCTGCGGGAAGTGCACCCATCTTCAGCTCCTTAAAAACCGTGTTAGGGAACTGGAGCTGGAACTGGATGAACTTCGGATTATTTGGGAGACTGAAGGGATTATGGAGAGGAGTTACAGGAAGGTAGTCACACTTCTGGTACAAAAAAAGGTAGATGGGTTACCATCAAGGAATGGAAAGGGAACTGGCAGGCAGTGCAGGGACCCCCTGTGGCTGTTTCCCTCAACAACAAGTATACTGTTTTAGATACTGTTGGAGGAGGGGGGGGGGGGTACTTATCGGGGTAAGCAATGGGACACAGGTCTCTGGCACTTAGTGTGTCCCTGTTGATCAGAAGGGAAGGGTGAAGAGGAGCAGAGAATTAGTCATTGGGGACTCCATATTTAGGGGTACACGCAGGAGGTTCTGTGGGAATGAGAGGGACTCACGGTTGGTGTGTTGCCATCCAGGTGCCAGGGTTCATGATGTCTCTGATCATGTTTTCGGGAGCCTTGCAGGGGAGGAGGAGCAGCCCCAAGTCGTGGTTCACATAGGCACCAACGACATAGGTAGGGAGATAGATGGGAATTTAAGGCAAAAATTCAGGGAGCTAGGGTGGAAGCTAAGAGCTAGGACGAACAGAGTTGTTATCTCTGATTTCTTGCCATATGCTAGTGAGGTGAGGAATAGAGAGAGAGAGAGAGAGAGAGGTTGAACATGTTGCTTCAGGGATGGTGCAGGAGGGAGGGTTTTGGATTCCTGGATAATTGGGGTAGGTAAGACCTCTACAAACAGAATGCTCTTCACCAGAACTAGAGGGGTACCAATATCCTGGGGGGGAAATTTGCTAATGCTGTTCAGGTGGATTTAAACTAACTCAGCAGGGGGATGGGAACCTAAATTGTAGTTTGAGTATAGAGGAGGTAGAGAGTAGGGAGGTCTGAAATATGGTTTCAGAGTTGCAAGAGGACACTGGCAAGCAAAACAGTTTGAAGTGTGTCGATTTCAATGCCAGGAGCATCTGGAATGAGGTGGGTGAACTTATAGCATGGGTCGGTACCTGGGATTTCAATGTTGTGGCCGTTTCAGAGACATAGGTAGAGCAGGGACAGAATGGTTGTTGTATGTTCCGGGATTTAGATGTTTCAGTAAGAACAGAGAAGGTGGTAAAAGAGGTGGGAGTGTGTCATTGTTGGTCAAGTACAGTATTACGGCTGCAGAAAGGACGTTTGAGGATTTGTCAACTGAGTCAATATGGGCTGAGATTAGAAACAGGAAAGAAGTCTATAGGCCTCCAAGTAGTTTCAGAGATGTAGAGGAAAGAATCACAAAGATGATTCTCGATAGGAGCAAGAGTTGACAGGGTAGTTGTTATGGGAGACTTCAACTTCCCAAACATTGACTGGGAATACTATAGTCCAAGTACTTTAGTTAGGTTAGTTTTTGTCCATTGTGGGTTTTCTGACACAGTATGTAGACAGGCCAACAAGGGCAAGGCCACATTAGTTTTGGTACTGGGTAATGAACCTGGCCAGGTGTTAGATTTGGAGGTAAGTGAGCATTTTGGTGATAGTGACCACAATTCAATTATGTTTAATTTAGCGATGGAAAGGGATAGGTATACACCAGAGGGCAAGAGCTACAGCTGGAAGAAAGGCAATTACAATGCGATTAGACAAGAATTAGGATGCATATGATAGTGAAGGAAACTGCAGGGGTTGAACATAATAGAAATGTGGAGTTTATTTAAGGAAGAGCTGCTGTGTGTCATTGATAAGTATGTACCTGCCAGACAGGAAGGAAGTTGTCGAATGCAGGAGCCGTGGTTTACTGAGGAAGTTGAATCTCTTGTCAAGCAGAAGAAGAGGGCCTATGTTAGGATCGGATGTGAAGGCTCATTTAGGGCAATTGAGAGTTACAAAGTAGTCAGGAAAGATGTAAAGAGAGAGCTAAGATGAGTGAGGAGAAGTTGTTGGCAGATAGGATCAGGGAAACCTTAATGCTTTCTATAACTATATAAGGGATAAAAGAATGACCAGAGTAAGATTAAGGCCAATCAAGGACAATAGTGGGAAATTGTGCTTGGAGTCAGAGGAGACGGGGAAGCGCTAAGTGAATATTTTTCATCAATATTTACACTGGAAAAAGACAATGTTATCGAGGCAAATGTTGAGAAGCAGGCTACTAGAATGGATTGAGGTTCACAAGGAGGAAGTGTTAAAGATTCTGGAAAGTGTGAAAATAGATAAATCTGCTGGGATTTATCTGAGGATTAGCAAATTTTGAGAAGACAGAGACACGCACAAGAATTCCTAGAAGCATGGCATTCCAACCGGAACTCTATCAACAAACACATCGAGCGAGATCCCAACTACCACCCCTGAGAAAAAGTACAGGAAATGACATCACCACAGGAAATGAAATCACCAGCCCAAAGAAGCCCAAACATATAAATAGAAAGCAGGAATCATGTACAGTGCTTCGCCTGAGGCCCACTGAAGATGTTACCTAGTAGGGTGATGAAACATCTGGAAATGAACTTTCCAGCTCAGCAAGCAAACCTACATCCAGATCCTTTGGCACTGTCCACAACTGTACTGACTTTAGTGTCATCAACAAGTTTACTAACCCATTCAACCCAAAGAAACCCAAACATATAAATAGTAAGCAGTAATTACCAGCAGTGCTTTGTCTGGGGGCCCACTGAAGATGTTACCTAATATGGTGATGGAATGTCTGGAAATGAACTTTCCAGCTCAGCAAGGAAATCTACATCCAGAACTTCAACCTGAGCTACAAATCTTCTCAAAACTCACTAAATGCTGAAGGATGTTGCAGTTTACAGAGTGATATAGATAAGCTGCAGAGCTGGGCTGAGTGGTAGCAAATAGAGTTTAATGGAGTAAAGTGTGAGGTGATTCACTTTGGAAGGAGTAACAGGAATGCAGAGTACAGGGTGAATGGTAAGATTCTTGGTAGTATAGATGAGCAGAGAGATTTCATTGTCCATGTACTTAGATCCCTCAAAGTTGCCATCCAGGTTGATAGAGTTGTTAAGAAGCCTTACGGTGTGTTAACTTTTATTAGTAGAGGGATCGAATTTCAGAACCATGAAGTCATGCTACAGCTGTACAAAACTCTGGTGCGGCCGCACTTGGAGTATTGCGTGCAGTTCTGGTCACTGCATTATAGGAAGGATATGGAAGCTTTGGAAAAGGTTCAGAGGAGATTTACTAGGATGTTGCCTAGTATGGAGGGAAGGTCTTACAAGGAAAGGTTGAGGGACTTGAGGCTGTTTTCATTAGCGAGAAGAAAGTTGAGAGGTGACTTAGAGTCATAGAGTCATAGAGATGTACAGCACGGGAACAGACCCTTTGATCCAA
Organism: Chiloscyllium punctatum; assembly: GCF_047496795.1. Taxonomy (NCBI): domain Eukaryota; kingdom Metazoa; phylum Chordata; class Chondrichthyes; order Orectolobiformes; family Hemiscylliidae; genus Chiloscyllium; species Chiloscyllium punctatum. Next base: position 83,222,331 of record NC_092763.1, on the reverse strand, counting down.
CCTGTCCATGCCGACCAGATATCCCAACCCAATCTAGTCCCATGTGCCAGCACCGAGCCCATATCCCTCCAAACCCTTCCTATTCATGTACTCATCCAAATGCCTTTTAAATGTTGCAATTGTACTAGCATCTGGCAGCCCATCCCATACACGTACCACCCTCTACATGAAAACTTTGTCCTTAGGTCTCTTTTATATCTTTCTCCCCTCACCCTAAATCTATGCCCTCTCGTTCTGGATTCCCTCACTCCAGGGAAAAGACTTTGTCTATTTATCCTATCCATGCACCTCTGACTTTGTACACCTCTGTCAGGTTACACCTCAGCCTCTGATGCTTCAGGGAAAAAGATAATCAGATAGTTAGACTGGGTGAACAGTAAGATCCTTTTTCCTCGGATGGCGATGGCTAGCATGAGGAGGTAGAGCTTCAAATTGAGGGGTGATAGATATAAGACAGATGGCAGAGGTAGCTTCTTTACTCAGAGAGCCGTAGGGGGCAGGGAACACACTGAACGCAACAGTTGTAGACTCGCCAACTTTACGGGTATTTAAGTGGTCATTGGATAGGCATATGGATGAGGATGGAATAGTGTAGGTTAGATGGGCTTCAGATTGGTTCCATAGGGCAGTGCAACATCGAGGACTAAAGGCCCTGTACTGTGCTGTAATTTCTACGTTCGAATACATCAACACAGAATTCATAGGTAAAAGATCAAAGAGTCACACAACATGCAAATGTATTGAACACATGCATGGTAGATACTCATGTGACATGGCCAATGATGTCTATCTCATACACAGCAGGCAAAGAGGTATGGTATATTGGCGAGACCAAGCAGACACTACAACAATGAATGAATGGACACCTTGCAGCAATCGCCAGAAAGGAATGTTCCCTCTCAGTGGGAGAACACTTCAGCAATCAAAGACATTCAGCCATAGATCTTTGAGTAAACATCCTCCAAGGCAGACGTTGGGACACTCAACAACAGAGTTACCAAGCAGAGGCTGATAGCCATGTTCCTTGAGGACGGCATCCCTTGAGGACGGCGTCAATTGGACCTTGGGTTCATGTGACATTACAGGTGACCCAACCAGATTATATACTTTCACACACACACTCACACACATGGACACATACATACACACTCTCTCACACAAACATACATTTACACAGACCCTCTCTCTCTCTCACAGGCATATACTCCCTTGGAGGATTTGTTATTCAGCCTGTCAACACTCCACTGACACCATTTGTACTATCTTTTGACACTCTTAATAACCTGGAATTATCTTGAAATTATGTCTCCACCTATAGATTCTGTGCCTGTGCGCTTCTCTCCACTTCACCTGACATAGGAGCAGTGTTTTGAAAGCTTGTGATTTCAAATAAACCTGTTGGACTATAACCTGGTATTGTGTGACTTCTGACTAAAAACAAAACCAATACATCTACTATCTGAGTCGAGATATTTTAGGACACTAGGGTGAAATCCATCAAGACCTAGAACATAGAACATAAAACAGTGCAGTACAGGAATGGGCCCTTTGGCCCATGATGTTGTGCCGAATATGATGCCAAATTAAACTAATCTCTTCTGCCTGCCTTTGGTCCATATCCCTCCATTCCTTGCATGATTGTGTGCTTATCTAAAAGTCTCTTCAATACCTCGATCGTATCTACCTCCACCACCACCCCTGACAGCACGTTCCACACTCTTACCACTTTCTGTGTAAAGAACTTGTTCTTCACATCTCCTTTGAACTTTCCCCCCTCTCACCTTAAATGCATGCTTCCTAGTTTTAGGCTTTTCAACCCTGGGAAAATGATTCTGACCACCAACTCTATTGAAGCATCTCATAATATTATAGACTTCTGCGAAGTCAGCCCTCAGCCTCTCCCACTCCAGAGAAAACAAATTGAGTTTTTCTAGCATCTCCTTACATTCTAGATCAAGTTAGCAAATTCATAACCATTGTGCTGGACATTTACCTGGTATTCCTACTTTTGTTGACTTTTTTATCTTAACCAATTCTGTGTGAACACAAACAAGAAAAATACCTTTGTTAACAAATCTATTTGCTAATTTAGAAATCTCTTGCAAATTTCAAATATTAGACTGAATGTTACCAGCACTCAGGGACGTGATGGGAATAGGGGGAAGATGAGGGGTGTTGTAAAATGGTGAAAGAAGGTGCAGGCTGACTGTTCATTCTCTTCTTGCCATCATGCTACTTTCACAACAGTGGGGAAGAAGGTGCATATCTCTCCTCTCCAGTGGCCAAAAGAGCTACTTAAGTAGATCTTCCTAAAGTGGCAGGAATGCTGTACACTCTCATTTCTCACTTGGCCTCTTTCATCACCACAATCCATTCTAATTCCTTTTAACTCATCCTTGGGATGTGAGCATTTTTGCAAAGCCCAGCTTTTTTGGGGCATTCTAATTCCCATTGAAAAGGTGGTGGTGAGCTGTCTTCTTCAACATTGCGGCCCTTGACTTGTATGAATAATTTGACACTGAATGTGGTATTAAGGAGCCCTCGCATAATTAAAGTTAATGACAATCAGGAGAAATTCTCCACTAGTTGGATTTATATCTAGCACAGAGGAAGGTAGTTGAGCTGCTGCAGCCCAATCATCCCAGGATATTAGACAGAAGGTTTTCAGTGTCCAACTATCCTCAGCTGCTTCATCAATGATTTTTCATAAAGTAATAGAATTGTACAGTCTTACAGCACAGAAACAGACCCTCCAGTCTGACCATGCTAAACATAATCCCAAACTAAACTAGTCCCACCTGTCTACTCCTAGCCCATATCCCTCTGAACATTTTCTGTTCATGTATTTATCCAAATGTCTTTGAAACGTACTAACTGTACCGTATCCACCACTTCCTCAGGAAGTTCATTCCACAAGTGAATCACCCTGTGTAAAAAAATTGCCTCTGATGGCTTTTTAAAAATCTCTCTCCTCTCACCTTAAAAATCTCTTCTCCTCTCGCCTTAAAAATGTGCCCCTAGTCTTGAAAGTCCCCATTATAGGGAAAAAGACAATTACCATCAACTCTTTCTATATCTCTTATTATTTCATAAACTTCTATCAGGTCATCTCTCAACCTTCTAAGCTCCAATAAAAAATGTCCAAGCCTATCCAGCCTTTCTTTATATCTCAAACCTTCCATACCCAGCAATATCCTGGCAAGATTCTTCTGAACTCTCTCTAGCTTGTAAGTATACTTCCTATAACAGGGCGACTAGAACTGGATACAATATTCCAGAAGAGTCCTCACCAATGTCATGTACAACCTACATAATGTCCCAACTTCTATACTCAAAGGACTGAGCAATGGAAGGAAGTGTGGCAAGTATCTTTTTAACTATCCTGTCTTTTTTGCTTTTGCCATGTGGGGTTTTTCAGTGATAATTGCACAATATTCAGTAATATTTATGACTCTCCAGATACTGAACCAGTCTATGTCCACATAAATTAAATTTTAGATAATATTTAGATTTTGTCTAAGTGGAACATAACACTTATGTTACACACGTACCAGGCAATAACTGAATGAATATCCGAATTAGCAGATACAGGCATTCTCACAAGCCTGCTGTGCTATTGAGGAAAGATCATGGCTGATTTGACTTTGGCCATAGTTTCACAGCTACATGATAACCTTTGACACCCTTATGAATGAAGAATCTACCTGTCTCTACCTTAAAAATATTTAATAATTCGACCTCCACTGCACTCTTGGAAAAGAGTTCCAAAGTCTTGTGATACTGAGAAAAAATTTATCCTCTTCACTGTTTTAAATAGGAAACCGAGACTGGTTTTTAAACCAAATTGCCTAGTCCTAGCCTTTCCCAATAATGCGTAAAGTGAACCTTTTCCAAACCCCCACTTGTAATGTGTTAATATCCCTTTTGTTTTAAATAAAGGGACCAAAACTATTCATAGGACTGAGGGTGTGATCTCACTGAGGCCTATATAGCTATAGCAAAATATCCTGCTCTTATCTATTTCCCTAGCAATAAAAGACAACTTTTCATTTATCTTTCGAATCAATTGCTGTTATTTGTATATTAACTTCTGAGCTTCCTGTGTCAGGACCTAGACCCCTCTGTGCCTCAGAATTCTGCAAATTCTTTACATTTAAATAAATAATACATTGCCTGTTTATTCTTCCCACCAATGTGGACAAGTTCACATTTTCCCACATTATTCAGCACTTGTCAAATGCTTGACCACTCATTTAGTCCTTATATTCTGATCACAACTTACTTTCCTACCTACTTTTGTATCATTAGTAAATTTAGTAATAATATATTTGATCTCTTCATCCATTTCTTCCTTGATCTAAGTTGGATATAACTGCAGCCCTATGGTACTCCACTGGGCACATTTTGCCAGTCAAAAATGACCCATGTATGTCAATTCTCCATTTCCTGTTAGATATTCAACCCTTTATCATGGTAAATACCCTACGTCCTGCAGCTCGAGTGTTTATTAGAGTTTGATTAAAGGTAGTCAGCATGGCTTTGTGAGGGGCAGGTCATGCCTCACAAACCTTATTGAATTCTTTGAGGATGTGAGAAAACACGTTGATGAAGGTAGAGCAGTGGATGTGGTGTCCATGGATTTTAGCAAGGCATTTAGGCTCATTCAGAAATAAAGGAGGCATGGGATACAAGGAAACCTGTCTGTCTGGATACAGAATTGGATGGTCCATAGAAGGCAGAGAGTGGTGATAGGTGGAAAGTATTCAGCATAGAGCTTGGTGACCAGTGATGTTCTGCATGGATCGGTTCTGGGACCTATGCTCCTTGTAATTTTTAGAAATTACTTGGATGAGGAAGTGGAAGAGTGGTTTAGTAAGTTTGCTGATGACATGAAGGTTGGTGGTGTGGTGGATAGTGTCTAGAACAAAGAAAGATATTTGTGTTGTTGGGGCCTATCATCCCAGGACATTGCTGTAGAAGGTTTTCAACACTGTGCCCAAAGCCCTCCCATTTTCAATTGCTTCTATGCTCATCATCAGGTCAAAAATGGGTTTGTTCTCAGCTGATTGCACAATCATCAGCATCATTCTTTCAGGCTGAGCTGGCTGACCCAATTGCAATCACTACAAACTGCTTCACCAGTGACTTTCCATTCAACGTAAGTAAGCAGTTAGAAAGTTTGTTGATGTTTCACAATGATTGTATGATTTGCAACTCTTTCAATACTGAAGCAGTCCATACCTTGAAACAGTAGGACAATAGATAACATTCAAGCTAATGCTGAAAAACAACAGGTGGCATTGATGCCACAGAAGTGTCAGATAATAACCACCTATGACAAGGGAGAAAGTAACCACCACCCACTTGACATAGAATGGCATTACCACTACTGAATCCACTACTGTCAACATCCTGGGTTTTACAATTGACCAGAAATTGAACTGAAGAAATATTGAGGCAACAATTGCTGAGTGGGTTATAATGTTAAGGTAAGACTGACCTCTTGACTCCCAAAAGCCTGTCTGCTATCCATAAGGAATACTCCACATTTTCCTGGATGAGTGTAGCTCCACTAACATTTAAGAAACATAATATTACCCAGGACAAAGCAGCCGATTTGACTGCCACCACATTCGACATTAACTCCCTCCATTTCTGGCACACAGTAGTCGATCTGGCCGGACAATGTTCGATGATATAGACAGGCTGGTCAGATGAACTGAATGGTGGCAAATGGAATTTAATCCTGAAAAGTGAGAGTTTTGCATTTTGGGAGAACGAGAGAGGCAAGGGAATACACAATGAATGGTAGGAATTTAGGAAGTACAGAGAGTCATAGGGAACTTGGTGTGCCTCTCCACATATCCCTGAAGGCAGCTGGACAAGAATATAAAGTAGCTAAGACAACAGATGGGATACTTGACTTTATTAGTCAAGGCATTGAGTAGAAGAGCAGGGAAGTTATGATGGAATTATATATAATGTTAGTTGGATCTCAGCTGGATGTACATAATCTGTTTGCCACACTATAGCAAGGATGTGATTGCACAACAGCGTGAAGGAGAGATTCACCAGGATCTGAGGCTAGTGCAATCAAAGAGATGAGACAAGCTAGGGTTATTTTCCTTTGAGCAAAGAAGGCTGAGGGAGGGATTGGATTGAGGCACACAAAGTTCCGAGGGCAGAGAAAGGGTAGATTGGGGAAACTTTTCCCATCGTAGATGTATCAATAACCAGGGAAGACAGTTTTAAGGAAAGGAGCAAGAGGTTTAGAGGGGATTTGAGGAAAGCCTTTTACACACAGAGGGATATAGATATCTGTATCTCACTGCCTAAATGCTAGAAAATGGGAAGAGAATGAATGGATGTTTGATGACTGACATAGACATGATGGGCTGAAGGCCCTCATTCTGTGCTGTAAAACCTCTATGACTCTCTAGAACACAGAGTGCACCAGTTACAAGATGTACTTTAAACATTAACCAAAACTGATGACTTACTTAATATTACCTACTAATCCATGATCGCCACCAACTAGAAGTACAAGGACAGGCGGCAGATCAGAACACTATAAGCTTCAAATTTCCTGCTGCATCACTCTCACCAATTTAAAATCCTATAACTTCCATCATATAAAGAGTATAAAAGTTTATTAAACATTATCAACATTTGGAATTTGGATCTCAAAGAAAAGGTAGATATTGGTTTCAGTTCTGTGACTGTAAATTACTTGCTTTCTTCAGTAGATCAGAAAGTTACTTGGAACAGCGAACTAAATACATAATTTCCAAGAAAACACATGATTTAATTCAAGTGCCTTCATAGGGCACCTGGTAAATTAATTGCTGAACGTTTACAATGTTGAATTTTATGACACCAAAAAAACAGATAGCCAGAGGTCAGAATTAGCTTTCAGTTCAGAAGAACGGTTTCATATCAGCAGAAGGACAGGTTGTTTGTCAAAATCTCCAGACTATGAATTTTCACTGGTAAGAAAATATCTAAGAAGAGAGATCTTTGTAGAAGCATTTAGGTTGTGAGAACTGAAAAGAAGTTCAGATTGTGAGGACTGAAAATAAATCTAGGTCAACTGGACTGGAAAAAGTAAGTTGAGTAAGAAATATTCAAGTTAAGATAGGATTTGAGTATCTGTAAAGGATATTGCTTGGGAAGAGGTTGAATCTTCGTTTTTGATTTTGAAGTTAAGATAGTTTTAAGTTGTCATAGATAGTTTTATAATTTTTCTTTTGTTTAATAAATTGTTGAAAGAAAATTCATAGTATCATGCAGGTTTATTCAGTGACTAGTTAGAAGAGGAACCAAACTATGAAAATAAAACTTCTTATCTACAAGCCAGATTTCACTGTCAAATCAGACTTGTCTGGTATTCCCATTATCTGCAATCATAATTGGACCAGGGATGAAACATGACCTGCTGCAGTTCAAGAAGACAGCTCATGCCTCAAAGACAAATTGGAGATGGACAACAAAAGTTTGCTCCGCCAGCAATGTTCACATACCTGGAATGATGGAAAGAAACAACTAATATAATTAACTCCCCGCCCTCGTATACAGACCCTTTGCCTCTCCTTTGATGTAGCCATGGATATCGAACTGGGAACTTGAACCATGTCACATATGTTAGGTAAAAACATTACAAATTTGGGTATACAGTCACCTTCACAGTCAGAGACAGTGACTTCCTCACCTGACCTAGAGGCCTAGGGTCTGGTTTGAAGATGTGGCAGAGTCTGTGAGCACTTCTTTCACAAAGCACTGATACACTCATTGCTCCTGCTCAGATGGCAGTATGAAAAATGAGGTAAAAACAATGACTGCAGATGCTGGAAACCAGATTCTGGATTAGTGGTGCTGGATGCTTCAGGATCACTGCCTTTATTCCTGATGAAGGGCTTTTGCCCGAAATGTTGATTTCAAAGCTACTTGGATGCTGCCTGAACTGCTGTGCTCTTCCAGCACCACTGATCCAGAGTATGAAAAATGATCCTGGAAGACCACGGATAGATATGGCTTCTTCTGAGAGTCCTCTTCCAACCCTTCCCCATACCTGTCTGACCAGCAACCTGTCTGTTATGTGAGTTTAAGAGAAACAAATAGCTCAAGCAGTGATTTTTAAAAGTGTATCAACAAATCAGTGTAACACACTGATTGACATCACAGTATCCAATTCCTGCCCATTCTTCTACTACCTGTACCAATACGCTAACCAAGATGGATTCTGGGTGGTACTATGCCTGTCTAATATAAACTCCAAAGCAATACTTACAGTGACAAAACCAAGGACACTACAGAGCCCAGTGTTGCAGCATCTGAGTTCTAAGATAATGGTGTGGTTTCTTAATCCCCTCTTTTAGCTATCTTTGATACAAGATCAATTTAACCGTAAAGTCCTGAAACAAGAATTCATGTCCATCAAATTCTACAGTGTTGACCAGTTTCAACCAAGACCATGGAATTCTTACCCAATGCTCAAAGAATCAATGGATGATCTGTGCCACTTTTCTCTGAGAAGCTTAATATCAATACATTTCAATCAGGCACTTAGGTGGGCAGATATTCAGCACTACTAGTGCCACTAAGAGTGGAGGACACTGCCAGTATAACAGTGGGAATTTCACCGGGATGCAACAGAATGTTAGTTAGATCTCAGCTGGAATTTGTACACAATCTGGTTGTCACACTTTAGCAAGGATGTGATTGCACAACAGCGTGAAGAAGAGATTCACCAGGATCTGGGGCTAGTGCAATCAAGAGAGATGAGATAAGCTACGGTTGTTTTCCTTTGAGCAAAGAAGGCTGAGGGAGTGAATACAGGAGGGGAAGGGTATGCTGGAATAATAGGTGAAGGGGATTGGAAACAAGGAAAGACAGTGTCTTCCTGAACGACACTTCATTCCTGATGACAGAACCTTCATTGGACACAGAGTGCCTATCAATGGGTGACAATATGTTGCCAAGTGCTGGCAAATCTGACTGGGATTTCTGGCTGGATGGATGATCCACTGGTTGTTCCAAAATTTCTTGGATTCTGGAAAGGTTCCAGTGGATTGGAAAAATGATAATGTAGTACCTTTTTTCAAACAAAAAGAGAAAGACGTCAAAAGTAGGAAACCATAGACCAGTTAGTTTAATATCTGTCATATGGAAATTGTTGGAATCCATTATTAAGGAAGTAGTAATGAAGCATTTGAAAAGTCAAATCACAAGCCATCAGAGTCAGTATGGTTTTATGAAAGCTAAGTCATGTTTGACTAATTTGCTAGAGTTCTTCAAACACATGACCAGCAAAATCAATACTGGGGTTCTTGTAGATCTGATATATCTAGATTTCCATGAGACATTTTATAAGGTGCTGCACAAAAGGATTATACACAAGATAAGATCGTATAAGCCTGAATAGAGGATTGTCTAACCAACAGAAAGCTGAGAGTTGGAATAAATGGGTCCTTTCCTAGTTGGCAAGTTGAAACTAGTTTGGACCACAGCATTTGGTCCTCTGGTCCCTACAAGTTATAAATGACGGATGCAGTGATTAAATGTACTACAGCCAAATTTGCAGATGAGACCAAAATAAATTGGAAAGTAAGCTGGAATGTAGAGGTAAGAAATTTACAAATGGATGTGAATAAATTAGGTGAATGGGCCAAAATTTGTCAGATAGAGTTTACTGATTTGATTTGATTTGATTTATTATTGTCAAATGTACCTAGGTACAGTGAAAAATCTAGTTTTGTGAGCAGTATAGGCAGATCATAACATACAAACATTATATTGAACAGAGCAATGAATACAAAGTTACGGCTGCAAAGAAGATACACAAAAAAGGCTGAGAAGTGGCAGATGGAGTTTAATTTAGATAAATGTGAGGTGCTGCATTTTAGGAGAGCAAATCTTAGCCAGAATTAGAATGTAGAACATAGAAAAGTACAGCACAGAACAGGCTCTTAGGCCCATGATGTTGTGCCAAGACTTAATCCTAATGTAAAATAGAGTAACTTAACCTACGCATGCCTCAACTCACTGCAATCCCATGTGCATGTGCAGCAGTCACTGAATGTCCCCAATGACTCTGCTTCCACCACCTCAGCTGGCAATGCATTCCACACATTCACAACTCTCTGCGTAAAGGACCTACCTCTGACATCTCCTTGATACCTTCCTCCTAATATCTTCGAACTATGACTTCTCGTACCAGTCAATCCTGCCCTGGGGAAAAGTCTATGGCTATTAGCTCTATCTATTCCTCTCATTATTTTGTACACCTCGATCAGGTCTCCTCTCTTCCTCCTTCTCTCCAGAGAGAAAAGTCCGAGCTTATTCAACCTTTCTTCATAAGGCAAGCTCTCCAGTCCAGGCAGCATCCTGGTAAACCTTCTTTGCACCCTCTCCAAAGCCTCTGTATCTTTCTTATAGAAGGGTGACTAGAAATGGACACAATATTCCAAGAGTGGTCTCACCAGGGACTTGCAGAGCTACAGCAAAATCTCGCAGCTCTTAAACTCGATCCCCCTGTTAATGAAAGCCAAAACACCATATGCTTTCTTAATAACCCTATCCACTTGGGTGGCAACTTTGAGGGATCTACGTACTTGCACACCCAGATCCCTCTGTTCCTCCACACTGCTAAGAATCCTGTCTTTAATCCTATATTCAGCATTCGAGTTTGACCTTCCAAAATGCATCATCACTTCGCATTTATCCAGGTTGAACTCCATCTGCCATTTCTCAGCCTAGCTCTGCCTCCTGTCTATGTTGCACTGCAGCCTGCAGTAGCCCTCTATACTATCAACGACACCTCCATCGGCAAATTGTGTCATCGGCAAATTTACTAACCCACCCTGAATCTCCTCATCCAAGTCATTTATAGCAGAGGCCCAAGAACAGAGCGCTGCAGGACCCCACTCAACACTGTCTTCCAGGCAGAATATACTTTCCAACTACAATCACTCTCTGCCTTCTGTCAGCTAGCCAGTTCTGAATCCAGATAGCCAAATCTCCCTGTATCCCATACTTCCTGACTTTATGAATGAGCCGACCATGGGGAACCCTATCAAATGCCTTGCTGAAATCCATATACACCACATCCACTGCTCGACCATCTTCGACCTGTCTTGACACCTCCTCAAAGATCTCAATAATATTTGTGAGGCATGACTTGCCCTTCACAAAGCCATGCTGACTGCCTTTAATCACACTATGCTTTGCCAAATAGTCATAAATCCTATCCCTCAGAATTCTTTCCACATCTTTGCTGACCACAGATGTGAGACTGACTGGTCTGTAATTGCCAGGGATTTCCCTATTCTCCTTCTTGAAAAGTGGAACAACATTCACCTCCTTCCAATCCTCCGGTACAACTCCCATGGAGAGTGAGGAGGCAAATATCTTCACCAGCGGCTTAGCAACTTCCTTTCTTGCTTCCCGGGGCAGTCTAGGATAAATCTGGTCTGGGCCATGGGGACTTATCAATCTTAATGTTTTCCAAAATTTCTAGCACATCATCTTCATCAATCTTGATATGGTCAAGACTTATCCCTGCTCCTCTAAGTTTTCATTTACAACAAGCTCCCTTTCCTTGGTGAAAACCGAAGCAAAAAACTCATTAGGGCTTCCCCTATCTGCTCAGATTCCATGTACAAGTCCCCTCCGCTATCCCTGATCGCCCTACCTTCTCCCTGATCATTCTCTTATTCCTCACGTATGAGTAAAACACCTTTGGGTTTCCCCTAATCCTTCTTGCCAAGCCTTTTTCGTGCCCCCTCCTGGTTCTCCTCAGTGTATTTCTAAGCTCCTTTCTAGCAAGCCTGTAATCCTCTAACGCTGTGCTCGATCCTTGCTTCCTCCACCTTACGAAAGCTGCCTTCTTCCTTTTGATGAGAAGTTCCTCTGTTGTCGTCATCCGAGGTTCCTTAATCTTACCCCTTCTTACCTGTCTCAGAGGAACAAATTTGTACATCACTCACAAATATCTCTGCATCAATACATCCTATCAGTTGTATGACACTTTGGTCTTTTACTAAAGGTTCTGTGTCCGATGATCCTGCCCCACTAGCTACCTGATGAAGGAACAGCACTCTAAAAGCTTTTACTTTCAAATAAACCTGTTGGACTAGAACCTGGTGTTGTGTAACTTTAAACTTTGTCCACCTGAGTCCAACATCGGCACCTCCACATCAGGACGAGAAATCAAGCCATACTATTCCTGGAATTGTCACAAAAGTTCCAAGATTTTATATACATATGCAAAATCCCATTATCTGTCTGTAGAAGGGCGACCAGACTCAAAACATTAACTCTGCTATCTTCCCACAGATGCCCACAATTTCTGTTTGTGTTTCAGATCTCAAGCATCTGCATCCTTGTGTTATGTCAGTCTCCAATTTATCAGTATTTTAGACCCAGCTTGATAGAAAGCATGGGCCAGATTTCTGTCTTATCAGGAATTACTATTTAATACAAATAAATAAATCTACTTACAAGTTAAAAAAAAGTATAAACCATTATATAACCTCATTAGTTAAAACTCTAAACACCTTATAAAATTCTCCTCTAAAACAAAAACAAACAGACAATGATGCTGTGAATGGTGAGAAAGCTTGGGAAGGCAGTTCAATGATCCCTGTCACAGGGTTCACTGAGATGATCCATTTGATCTGTCAGGAGTTGCTGCTCCTTGATATCCTTTCCCCATATACTTTCACCTTCTTGCAAATGGCCAGAACAACTGGTTCTCACTTACAAAGTCCCTGGCCTATTGGTTAAAAGCCACAGTAAAACCAAAATAAATAAATGAATCCAAGCAAAAGTCTATATATTCCAAATCAGCAAATTCATGAACCCAATAATATTGGCCGGAATGATTACCTGGTGTTGGTATTTCTGTTGTCTTTTTTACCTCAATGAATCCTGTATAGTCATAAGAATGGTATCTTGGTTAACAACATCAAAGCTGTTATAGTAATGAAATACATATTTTAAATGCTGAGCTGGATGTAACCAGAGCTCAGAGATAAGATGGAAATGAAAATGAGGGGGGGTTGGGTGGGGGTGTTGGGGGGGGGGGGGGTGGTGGTGGATGGTGGTGGGGAAGCTAAGTATCATTGAGCCTGAGCAAAATTGATGAGAGTTGGGAGAAATTCTCCAATAGTTGGGCTCATCTAGTGTGAGAGAACATGGTCAATGCTGTTGAAGCTCAATAGTCTTGGGACATTGCTGCAGGAGTTCCTAAGGCAGTATCTAATGCCCAACCACCTTCAGCTACTTCAGTAGTGACCTTCCCTTCAAGGCAAGATCAGAAGTAGGGATATTTGCTGATGTTGCGTAGTGTTCACAACCATCTACAACTCCTGACACAAATGCCAGACAATAATCAGATATATAAATAAGTATATAAGTATATATAAATTAGATATATACTGAGAAGTATATCTAATCACAGTGGATGCTGGAGAAACTCAATATGTCTGGGAGTATCTGTGGAAAGAGAAACAGAGTTAAAATTTCAAGTCCATAATGACTGTTCTTCAGAACAGCTTGAAATGTTTCTCTCTCCACAGATGCTGCTAGCTCTGCTGAGTTTCTACTGCATTCTCTCTGTTTCCTTCAGATTTACAACATCTGCAGTGTTTTGCCTTTATTCAAGCATATCTAATCATCTCCCTCTGACAGTAAGCAGCATTCCCATTCTTAGTAAGTTTGCAGATGACACCAAAATTGGAGGTGTAGTGGACAGTGAAGAGGGTCACCACAGATTACAACAGGATCTTGACCAGATGGGCCAATGGGTTGAGAAGTGGCAGATGGAGTTTAATTCAGATAAATGTGAGGTACTGCTTTTTGGGAAGGCAAATCTTAGCAGGACTTATACCCTTAATGGTAAGGTCCGAGGGAGTGTTGCTGAACAAAGAGACCTTAGAGTGCAGGTTCATAGCTCCTTGAAAGTGGAGTCGTAGGTAGATAGGATAGTGAAGAAGGCGTTTGATATGCTTTCCTTTATTGGTCAGAGTATTGAGTACAGGAGTTGGGAGGTCATGTTACAGCTGTACAGGACATTGGTTAGGCCACTGTCGGAATATTGCGTGCAATTCTGGTCTTCCTATCAGAAAGATGTTGTGAAACGTGAAAGAGTTCAGAAAAGATTTACAAGGATGTTGCCAGAGTTGGAGGATTTGAGGTATAGGGAGAGGCTGAACAGGCTGGGACTGTTTTCCCAGGAGCGTTGGAGGCTGAGGGATGACCTTATAGAGGTTTACAAAATTATGGGGGGCATGGATAGGGTAAATAGGCAAAGTCTTTTCCCTGAGGTTGGGGAGTCCAGAACTGGAGGGCATAGGTTTAGGGTAAGAGGGGAAAGATATAAAAGAGACCTAAGGGGCAACATTTTCACACAGAAGATGGTACGGGTATGGAATGAGCTGCCAGAGGAAGTAGTGGAGGCTGGTCCAATTGCAACATTTAAGAGGCATTTGGATGGGTATATGAATAGGAAGGGTTTGGAGGGATATGGGCCGGGTGCTGGCAGGTGGGACTAGATTGGGTTGGGATATCTGGTTGGCATGGACAGGTTGGACCAAAGGGTCTGTTTCCATGCTTTACATCTGTCTGACTCTATGATTCTGAATGCTCCTCTGTTGGTATTAACCACACACAAAATTTTGAGAAGTTTTATACATACTGTGGTGTCAACAATTGGTTACGCATATTGGGAATATTGTGCTGGGTGATTCCCCTCCTGTCCCCTTAAAGTCTATTCACCATCCATGTGACACAAATCAGGAATGAAACAGAATACAGTCCACTTACCTGGAAGAGTGCAGATCTAACAACAGTCAAGAAGCTCAACACTATCCAGATCAAAGTAGCCTGCTTGATTAACTTTTCATCTATCATCAATATTCACTTTTTTCATCAATGGTGTAGCATGACAGTTAGTTACTAGATTTTCTGGGTGACCTCTCTGGATAACAAGACCCCGCTAATGAACCTGACCCAGTTCTGATTTCTGGGAGATTGGAATATGCTAAGATTTCCATCAGCACAATCACACCTGCTCAATCCAATCCCAGTCAAAAAGTGTGATGCTAGAATTACCCTAACCCTAACCCTTTTGCAGGCAGCATCCGAGGAGCAGGAGAGTCAACATTTTGAGCATAAGCTCCTCCTCAACTTGAAACGTCCACTCTCCTGCTCCCCGATGCTACCTGACTGGCTGTGCTTTATCAGCAGCACACGTTTTGACTCTGATCTCCTGTACCTACAGTCCTCACCTTCTCCCAATCCAATCCCAGCACCACTGGGTGTGCTCTGGGATGTGGAAAATACACTCTGCCCACTCTTTCTCATAACGTGAAAATTATAACTCTCAGCAGTGAGGTCAATTCCGTCTCTCTCTAACTGAGTAAAACTGATCCAAAAAGTAATCTCAGAAGTTCCACCACTCTGCAGCCTCAATTCAAAGTATTGTCACAATGCTGGTCTTGTTACAAGGCTACTATGCCCTTGAGATTTTTTTTTCCCCCAGAGAGGAGGTAGTTGGCCAAGCTCCAACTAGGCTGGATTTGAAAGGTTAATTGGGAGCCTTTTTATTTAACCCAAACAGATAATGCCTCTGACCTAAGGCTTTCATGTCTTTAATAAATGGTATAATCAAGGGGGAGTGGCCAGCTAGTTGTTTAGCTAGCCTTCATTTAGTTTAGAGTTTTTGATTCTGTTCGGCAGCAGAAAGGCTGCTGGCGTAAGTCCAATTGGGTACTCTCTCTCTCTAACTTCAAGTCTGTAAGCCCTGGTTTGTTTTATTTTTACTCTTTGTGCTAAGGGATGTGTTTATTGGAACTGTTGCAAGTATATTCAGAACAGCATCATTAATTCAGGATAATCTGTTGGGTTTTTGGATAGGATACGTTATCCAATATTCTATTTCCTGTTCTTGCTGTTTCATTCTGTAATTTTGTAAATACATTCTGTCTGTTTAAAACTTGGCAGTCAAACTAACTAATTGATTCCAGGAATATCCACTATACAGTTACCTAAAACAATTAGCAAAGTTACGGTCTGAGCTACCTGCTTAGAAATGCTTTGAGGGGTCAGGCCTGGTCCATACCAGTACGAACTAAAACCTCAAGAGCTCCCCCCTCCCCGCTTTCTACCACATCATACTCCCTCATTTACCATCCACCTGCCAGATCATAGGAAAATTGACCCCTATCTAACTCTCCCCACCACAGAGATATTTAATCTCTGGAAATCACCTTAATGCACTGAACCAAGTTTGGAAATATGCTTACGTCTCATGGAAGAGAAAATCACTGAGAGAAACATTGCTTAACAAATCGCCTCAAAACAGTTTTCTGCCATTTCCATTTCCACATGTAATCTCCATCAGCTCCCTTGTCATCTATGTTCCCTGCTCCTAATCACCATCTCCATTAACATGTCTTCTCTCTGTATCCATCTTCCCTCTTCTCCTCCTTTCTCCCTCAACTCTTCTGTTCTTCTCTTATTTAATCCTCCCTATCACTTCACCCTTTCCTGTCCTCACTTGGGGAAAATTTCCCTTCATGTTTTCATGCTACTTCATCAGGCTGCTGCACAGTCACTACATCTCTGCAAGTTACCTTTTCTAAAATGTATTGGTATATTGGTAATGAAATACCAATTATTCAAAAGAAGACAATGTATGTTCCACATCAACAAGTGAGCAAAACTAACAAAACTGAGTGGGATAATTACCTGGCACATTGATTTCCTTTGTCTTTTTTACCTCTATGTATCCTGCATGGGCATAAGAAAAAAATATCTTGATTAACAAAACCTCTGCTGTTAAATAATATATTACAAATTTCAAATATTGGTCTGGATGTTGCCATTTTTCAGGGATGGGCTGCGGGAGAATGTCTGGGGGTTGGGGGGAAGGTTGTTGTAAAATCTCATGGATTGCACTATCTTTTTCCTGCCATGATGCCATTTTGCCAGCAGTGGAGATAGTGGTGGATAACTTTCCTGCCTAAAGACCAATTTAGCTACATCTGTAGTCAGCTAGGGGCTCTCTTCACCCATAAGGATTCTTCTATCATCTGGGCATCCCTTGACTCCAAGGGGTAATACCTATTAGTAAATTCTGGTGGAATCGCTGGTGCTGAGTGCAACCTCCTTTGATTCCTCAATTCTCCCAACCATATCTCACAGAGTAAGCCGAACTGCAACCATGAAACCATATCACCTAATAATGATGCTCTGCAGTCCTCAATCTCTTGCAGAACAAGGTGATGCACAAATAAGGGTGGCAGGATTCATGGCTGCCTGTTCTCATCTTCTTGAAAAATAATAGTCAGTGTTATTGAACTGACTGTTGCTAAGCACTGGCAGGATTGGGAGCACTGAAGATGGCAGTCTATTACCAATTCTCATTTTCCCTTCCCTCTTTCCTATAATCATTTCTGATGACTGATCTGCACATTCTTACACAGGTTTGTCCTTTGCTATAACCCAAATTGTTCTAAAAGTTTCATCCTTGGGTTGCATGCATTTATGAAAAGTCCAGCATTCATACAGGTGGTGAAGAGCTGGCTTTGTCAACCGTTACATTCCATGTAGTGTAGGTACACCCAGAAATAATTTGACAAATTAGTGTACAAAATCCCATGCAAGGACTGCACAAAACACTATATCAGACAAACAGGAAGACAGTTAACGATCTGTATACACGAACACCAACTAGCCACGAAACGACATGACCAGCTATCCTTAGTAGCCACACACCCAGACGACAAGCAACATGAATTCGACTGGGACAACACTACCATTATAGGGCAAGCCAAACAGAGAACAGCCAGGGAATTCCTAGAGGCATGGCACTCATCCACAGACTCTATCAACAAACACATCGACCTGGACCCAATATACCGGCCACTACAGTGGACAGCTCGAACTGACAACCGGAAGCGGCAGAGACAGGCCACTATAAATGCCGGAGGAAACAGCACAGAAGCGCTTCACAGGAGGCTCCCAAGCACTGAGGATGTCACCTAGACAGGGGACGAAACGTTTGCAAGACAAATTCCCAGCTCGGCGAACAGAACCACAACAACGAGCACCTGAGCTACAAATCTTCTCCCAAACTTTGAATAATTTGACAAAATATTTGGTGAATGTGATATTAAGGAACTTGAGCAAAACTTAAGTTAGAATTGGGAGGAATTTTCCATCAGTTGGAGTCATTTAGTATGAAGGAACATGCTTGCATGGTTGAAACCCAGTAGTTCCAGGACCTTGCTGCAGAACTTCCGAAGAATATTACCCTAGTTGCAACCATCTACAGCCACTTCACTCTACCATTTGTAGTTCCTCAGCTTCAAGGCATACCATGGCCATTAGCAGCAATATTCAAATGTGCACTAAGGCTTATTAAGTAAGGAACAGTACGACATAAGTGTCAGCCCATGACCATCTCTGGCAAGTATTTGCAATCAACCCCCTCTACATTTACAGCAATTCCGTCACTGAAACCCCTTCTATCAATGATGACTGGATAACTGAGCTTTGGAGAGTTTTAAATACTGTGGCTTCAACAACAGTGCAGAGACTGGGTATCTTGTGATGAGTAACTCACGTTTGGACTCCCCAAACCCTCACAACAACCATAAGGCACAAGTCAAGAGTGTAATTGAATACTCTCCACTTGCCTGGGGGAATGCAGCTCCAGCAACGCTCAAGGAGTGCAAAAATATTCTCTGTCTTTTTCCCCATTGTTAACTTATGTACATTCAAGTTTTTTTTAATATTTATCATTACTTCACCTTCCCCATGCCCCAAAACTCTGACTTCATAAATATAGGCAGTTAGAAGTTATATAATTATTCCAGAATGTATTCTCTTCAGACTTGAGAGATTAGTAAGACTTTTACTTGAGGACTGCTGATCTTGAATCGGATCCTGATCTTGATTGGCCTCTGGAAGATACTTTATATCTGGGGTATATTTTGCTGTGGATGTTGTTCCTGCTGAAACTCAACAGTTAGCCCAAGACCTTATCAGGAGAACTCTTAATCTCCTGAATCTCAATCTAATATTGGCAACCTTTAATCCCATGAGCATCCATCATTGAAGATATTGCTCTGTAGTATCCAGGATTTTCCAGCCACGTAATTGATTATTGATTTGAAGCGGTCTCTTTTTTGTATGTCCTAGATGTTCAGCCCAGACAATTTCATTTTTCTGACTGTGCCCTGATCTATGGACATTGCTCTAGCTTCCATGAATTCATAGGTAGTCCATCTCCATTTTTGTTAACAAATGTTTACTCTCAATTTACTGACACATCTTCATTTGCCATCTGTTGTTGTTTTCCTGGTGAACTAGATGCTCACATATGCTTTGTTGGGAACAGGAGAATTGCTGCTCACAGTATTGTCTCTGAGACTGGCGTTGCTCGAGTGACAATTGATTGAAAGTGTCCTTCAGTGCTGACGACATGGCAAACACTTGCAACAGTCTTGTAAAATCTGTCACTTCTTTCCTGTTGTCAGTATGTTTGAATTTCACCATGAATCTACGGTTGACAAGGCCAAGATGTATGTGCAATGTCAAAAGTGAGAAGACTCATCTGTAAATTACAGTATCTTTAACAACTCTCCTATCTTTTTTTTGTTAGCTGTGCTCTGAAGCTTTATTCAAATGTGTCATGTAGATAAACTGTAATTCCTTTTTCTTTACCAAAGGTATATGATCTGACAGGAAAGTGACACCCAATCATGTATCACTAAAATTTATGAAATAAAAACAGAAATTGCTGGAAAAGCTCAGCAGATCTGGCAACATCTGTAAAGAGAAATCAGAATTCATGTTTCGGGTCTGGTGACCCTTTCTCAGGGTTAAAATTAATGACGTGTCAAATACTATAAACATGTTCTATGAAATCCAAAAAGTTTGGATCACCACTTTTCCTGAGCAAAACCTTAGATATCTTTTCCAAAGGAGGTTTGATGTCATATCTGGGTATATTTTTTAATCTATTTATTTCTTTGTATGAGTGAGTATTTAATTGTTTGCTCCCTGAAACCATGTAATACTTCTCATAGAGTCATAGAGATGTACAGCATGGAAGCAGACCCTTCGGTCCAACTTGTCCATGCCGACCAGATATCCCACCTGAGAGCACCGGCCCATATACCTCCAAACCCTTCCTATTCATATACCCATCCAAATGTCTCTTAAATGTTGCAATTGTGCCAACCTCCACCACTTATCTGGCAGCTCATTCCATACACGTACCACCCTCTGTGTGAAAACGTTGCCCCTTAGGTCTCTTTTATATCTTTCCCTTCTCACCCTAACCCTGGATCCCTGACCCAGGGAATAGACTTTGTCTATTTATCCTATCCATGCCCCTCATAATTTTGTAAACCTCTATAAGGTCACCCCTCAGCCTCTGACGTTCTAGGGAAAACAGCCCCAGCCTGTTCAGCCTCTCCCTATAGCTCAAATCCTCCAATCCTGGCAACATCCTTGTAAATCTTTTCTGAACCCTTTCAAGTTTCACAACATCTTTCTGATAGGAAGGAGACCAGAATTGCATGCAATATTCCAACAATGGCCTAACCAAGTCCTGTACAGCCACAACATTACCTCTCAACTCCTGTACTCAATACTCTGACCAATAAAAGAAAGCATACCAAACATCTTCTTCATGATCCTATCTACCTGCGACTCCACTTTCAAGGAGCTATGAACCTGCACTCCAAGGTCTCTTTGTTCAGCAACACCATCTAGGACCTTACCATTAAGTGTATAAGTCCTGCTAAGATTTGCTTTCCCAAAATGCAGCACCTCACATTTATCTGAATTAAACTCCATCTGCCACTTCTCAGCCCATTGGCCCATCTGGTCCAGATCCTGTTGTAATCTGAGGTAACCCTCTTCGCTGTCCACTACACCTCCAATTTTGGTGTCATCTGCAAACTTACTAACTTCTACCTGTTATGCTCACATCCAAATCATTTATGTAAATGACAAAAAGTAGAGGACCCAGCACTGATCCCTGTGGCACTCCATTGGTTACAGGCCTCTAATCTGAAAAACAACCTCCACCACCACCCTCGGTCTTCTACCATTGAGCCAGTTCTGTATCCAAATGGTTAGTTCTCTCTGTATTCCATGAGATCTAACGTTGCTAATCAGTCTCCCATGGGGAACCTTGTCGAACGCCTTACTGAAGTCCATATAGATCACATCTACCATTCTGCCCTCATCAATCGTCTTTGTTACTTCTTCAAAAACTCAATCAAGTTTGTGAGACATGATTTCCCATGCACAAAGCCATGTTGACTATCCCTAATCAGTCCTTGCCTTTCCAAATACATGTACATCCTGTCCCTCAGGATTCCCTCCAACAACTTGCTCACCACCGAGGTCAGGCTCACTGTTCGATAGCTCCCTGGCTTGTCCTTACCACCCTTCTTAAACAGTGACACCACATTAGCCAACCTCCAGTCTTCCGGCACCTCACCTGTGAGATTCGATGATACAAGTATCGCAGCAAGAGGCCCAGCAATCACTTCTCTAGCTTCCCACAGAGTTCTAGGGTACACCTGATCAGGTCCTGGGGATTTATCCACCTTTATGCGTTTCAAGACATCCAGCACTTCCTCCTCTGTAATATGGACATTTCGCAAGGTGTCACCATCTATTTCTCTACAGTCTATATCTTCCATATCCTTTTCCACAGTAAATACTGATGCAAAATACTCGTTTAGTATCTCCCCTACTTTCTGCACCTCCTCACAAAGGCTGTCTTGCTGATCTTTGAGGGGCCCTATTTTCTACCTACTTTCCCTTTTGTCCTTAACGCATTTGCAAAAACCCCTTGGATTCTCCTTAATACTATTTGCCAAAGCCCTTTTGCCCTCCTGACTTCCCTCTTAAGTATACTCCTACTTCCTTTATACTCTTCCAAGGATTCACTCGTATCCTGTCTATACCTTACGTATGCTTCCTTCTTTTATTAACCAAACCCTCAATTTATTTACTCATCCAGCATTCCCTATTCCTACCAGCCTTTCCTTTCACCCTGACAGGAATATACTTTCTCTGGATTCTCGTTATCTCATTTCTGAAGGCTTCCCATTTTCCAGCTGTTCCCTTACTTGCGAACATCTGCTCCCAATCAGCTTTCAAAACTTCTTGTCTAATACTGTCAAAATTGGCTTTTCTCTAATTTAGAACTTCAACTTTTAGATCTGGCCTTTCCTTTTCCATCACTATTTTAACTCTAATAGAATTATGGTCGCTGGCCCCAAAGTGCTCCCCCACTGACACCTCAGTCACCTGCCATGTCTTATTCCCCAAGAGTAGGTCAAGGTTTTCACCTTCTTTAGTAGGTACATCCACACACTGATTCAGAAAATTATCTTGTACACGCTTAACAAATTCCTCTCCATCTAAACCTTTAACACTGTGGCAGTCCCAGTCTATATTTGGCAAGTTAAAATCCCCTACCATTATTACTCTATTATTCTTACAGATAGCTGAGATCTCCTTACAAAATTGTTTCTCAATTTCCCTCTGACTATTAGAAGGTCTATAACACAATTAACAAATTTTCCTGCCAGTATATTAGTCCCCTTCCAATTTAGGTGTAATCCGTCCTTCTTGTACAGGTGACTTCTACCCCAAAAGAGATTCCAGATGTACTGGGAGTAATCCAGATGTTACTACTCTCAATGACCTCATTTTTAAATTCCTGCCTAACTCTCTGTAATCTCCCTTCAGACTCTCAACCTTTTCCCTTCCTAAATTGTTGGTTCCAATGTGGACAATAACCTTTTGCTGGCCCGTCTCCCCTGTGAGAACAGTCTGCACCCTCTCTGAGACATCCTTGATCCTGGCACCAGGGAATCAACACACCATTCTAATTTTTCACTGCTGGCTGCAGAAACATCTGTCAGTACCTCAGACTGGAGAATCCCCTAACACAATTGATCTCTTGGAACCCAACGGACCCCTCATTGCATTCGAACCAGTCACAATCCCAATAAGGTGATCATCCCTTCTTTATTTCTCAGTTCCACCAAAATAACTTCCCTGGATGTATTTCCAGGAATATCCTCCCTCAGCATAGCTGTAATGCTATCCCTCATCAAAAATGCTACGTCCCCCTCCTCTCTTGCCTCCCTTTCTATCCTTCCTGTAGCATTTGTATTCTGGAACATTAAGCTGCCAGTCCTGCCCATCCCTGAGCCATGTTTCTGTAATTGCTATGATATCCCAGTCCCATATTCCTAACCATGCCCTGAAACCATCTGTCTTCCCTGTTCGGCCCCTTGCATTGAATAAATGCAGTTTAATTTATTAATCCTACCTTGTCCCTGCCTGCCCTGACTGTTTGTCTCACTTCTATTCGCAACTGTATCCAGAGTGACCTCTTTCCTCACTATCTCCCTGGGTCCCACTCCCACCCCCCCCCCCCCCACCTTCCTAGTTTAAATCCTCCCAAGCAGCTCTAGCAAATTTTTCTGCCAGTATATTAGTCCCCTTCCAATTTAGGTGTAATCCGTCCTTCTTGTACAGGTCACTTCTACTCCAAAAGAGATTCCAGATGTACTGGGAGTAATCCAGATGTTACTACTCTCAATGACCTCATTTTTAAATTCCTGCCTAACTCTCTGTAATCTCCCTTCAGACTCTCAACCTTTTCCTTTCCTATGTTGTTGGTTCCAATGTGGACAATAACCTTTTGCTGGCCCCTCTCCCCTGTGAGAACATTCTGCACCCTCTCTGAGACATCCTTGATCCTGGCACCAGGGAATCAACATACCATTCTGATTTTTCACTGCTGGCCGCAGAAACATCTGTCAGTACCTCAGACTGGAGAATCCCAAACACAATTGATCTCTTGGAACCCAACGGACCCCTCATTGCATTAGAGCCAGTCTCAATACCAGAAACTTGGCAGTTCATGCTGTGTTTCCCTTAGAATCCATGACCCCCTACATTTTCCAAAACAGCATACCTGTTTGAAATGGGTAAAGCCACAAAAGACTCCTGCACTAGCTGCCTACCTCTCTGACCTTTCCTGGAGTTAACCATCTCTGTGACTGTATCTGCGACTTTCTCCCTTCCTATAACTGCCATCCATCACATACTGTTGCTGTTGAAAATTCCTCATCACTTCTAACTGTCTCTCCAACTGATCCATTTAATCTGATAAGATTTACAGCCAACAGAATTTATGGCAGCTGTAACCCTTAAACTCTCTTTCAACTTCCACTTCTGACAAGAAGTGCATATCACTCTATTAAAGACCAATTTTGCTTCTTCAGACCCAGAAAATAACACTGTCTTATTTCTCTATAAATACTGCCCCAGGTTAACTGAATAGTTATGACTTATGTTTTAAGTTTAATCAAGAGACATATCTCCAAAAACATATAATCAAGAAAGAACCCACTCTACTCACTACTGCAGACTTTCTGTAGGATACACTTAAAACAACAATACATTTATCTGCTTCTGTGCTGTGAACTTTGCCTAACAGTTCCTCAAAGATCAATTGTGAATTTCACTGTTTGTTAATTTTCCCAGGCACACTCCAATGTCCAGTGATATATGAGTTTAGACAGCAAAGGCAGTATCAGTTTCTTTCCCTCTCTCCCCTACAATGACCTCACCATGTGCTTCCTTTGTCTGCTCTTCTCCCTTTTACAATTGCTGTTGTTTTGACTTTTTTTTTCCAAAGTTCCAAAACAATGTAACAGCATATAAAACAGTAATTGCTGCTCCTGGAATTCGAGGAAATCACCTCCAGCACCTAAAATACCTCAAAAAAGGAGCAGCTCTTACAGTCAGAAATATTTCTAGATGAAGCATTCTTTTGGCATGGTTGGGTATTGCCAGTGCCTGTGAGGTTTTATTGTTCCACAGGGCTGAAGCTGGCCTTTATTGTGTGCTTATTATATGCTTCAGAACAATTCTGAAGAAGGATCACTGGACTTGAAAAGTTAACTCTGTTTTCTCTCCACCAGCCACAGTTTGTTGTTTACCTTAGTACGTGCCACTTGGCTTCCGATCCGTGGCTTGTCATTTCCTCTTTCAGTGTATTTGTACCTTAATAAGTGAATAGTCTGTTTCTCTCCAGACTGACGATTTTTTCTTTAATGCTCAGAATCTGATTAACAGATTTTCAAATTTGAATAGCTTTTTGCCAAAGTCAAATTTTCTTTGGACTGTAACAAATCTGCCAAAAATTCATTAACAATTCCAATAGCGGGTCTGTCTCTTTTGAATTCTTATTTCAACACTTCATAATGACAGAATTCCATGAATCATTGCTTTATTCTTTTCTATGATGTGGGCATTGTTGTTATCAATCCCTAATTGTTTTTGAACTGAGTAGCTTGTTAGGACTTTTCAGATGATAGTTAAGAGTCAATCACATTATTGTGGGTCTGCTGTCAGACTAGGTCAGACTCGGTGACAAAGGCAGATTTTCTTTCATCATGAATGAGATTACAACATTCAATGATGGTTTCATAGTAACACTTACTAAGACTAGCTTTATGTTCCAGAAGTTAATTTAATTTAAAGCCAACCAGATGTCATGGTGGCATTTGAATCCATTTTAAGAGCATTAATCTGCTGTCAGTCCACTACCATTACAATTATATCACCACCTTCCCTGATTTGTAGAGATTATTAATTAAATTATCTGTTGTTTGCTAAAATCTTCTGATAAGTCTTGCCTTTCCATGAATTGGTTTGTTCTGTGAAGTAATTATTAAAACCTTTTCTTCAACACTGTGCCTTCTTTAACAGTTTGACAAGTTACAACGCCACCTCCGACAGAAGCTACTAATTACAACAGTGCATTAATTTGTTCATACTCAGTTATAATACTTGATAATAGCACAAGAATTGTTTTCTCTGAGATTTCCAATCCTGTTTTTCTGAGTGGCCTATCTCTGATATGAAGCATTTGTTGGAAGTATTATTTCTCCTTTTTTTTTCTTCATGCATTTATTTCTTCTGATTCCTTTGAGGTTGTTTTAAATATGTAGCATTTCAATGTTGTTAGCAATCTGCAGTCTTCAAGTTTGTATTGTTGCATCAGTGCTGTTTAATTTCTGTTTCTTCTGACTTGACTTTTCTTCTGACTTTTAAACTTTATAACATAGAAAGTTTGCAATATTTTCTTTGCCTGCATATTTTTAGTTCAGTATTATAGCTTCAAATGAAGCTTTAAATTTACCAAATATCCTGAGACAGCATCTTACATCCAATTCTGTTCTGAAGGACAAGGGCATCAGATACATGGGAACATCACCACCTGCAAGTTCCTCTTCAATCATTCACCATCCTGACTTGGAAACATATTGCTATTCGTTCAGTAGCTCTGGGTACAAAAGTAGCAAGTTGTGTTGTCTTACTTATTTTAAATTGTAAATTATGTTAAGTATTAATGCCATGTACTGCTTACTAGAGCTTGCCTTCCTTTTTTAAGAAGCCAAATTGTGGTTTCCCCCTTCTGGAGGATTTTTCATATTCTGCAGCTATGATGAAGGTTTCCTACTTCTTCATAGGCAAAAAAGATATTTTCCTGCCTTTCTTGGTCCAAAACACAAATGCAAATCTTCTTGCACAACTTTTATAATAAACTTGTGTGGTTTCACAGTTAATAAATCCTCCCACCGAAATAGCAATTTAAATTATTAGCATCTAACATGTGTAAATCTTAATGTTCTTCTAAATGTCTTCTTCCCTTCTTTAATTGGATTGATTCCTCAAGTCTTTAAAACTTTCCCTTAAGTTGCCAAATATAAACTGTACACCATTTCTAATATAGTTGCCTTAATATTAATTAATTTTGTGGCTCTTACTCCAACCAATAATAATTCGGCCTAATGAAGCTTACTCATGATGTTGGCAACATTCATTTGGAAGGTGAGTGTTCGCTTCCTTTTTTTAAAATCTTTCCCAGCCTGATCTTTTTGCCCATTTTATAAAATGTTTCCCCTTTTTACTCCCCTTTCTGCCACCGTACTCTGCATCTTGCCAGTTCAGTTTGTTTTTATGCTCTTGACAGGCCACATTGTTTTATCCTGTATCTGCTACTAGTTCTGAGTCTTGAATGCTGCTTTCACCCTGTTGCTGCTTCCATGAGTAATGGCAGCTGTTTCTCAGCTTATATGTTTCGGCTGCGCACAAACTGTCGGCATCTTTTTAAAGTGGTAATGTATTTAAAGTGCTAAAATTGCTTGATTAGATTACTTACAGTGTGGAAACAGGCCCTTCGGCCCAACAATTCCACACTTACCCGCAACCCACCCAGTCCCATTCCCCTGCATTTACCCCTTCATCTAACACTACGGGCAATTTAGCATGGCCAATTTACCTAATCTGCACATTTTTTGATTGTGGGAGGAAACCAGAGCACCCAGAGGAAATCCATGCAGACGCAGGGAGAATGTGTAAACTCCACACAGAGAGTTGCCTGAAGCAGGAATTGAACTCGGGTCTCAGCGCTGTGGGGTAGCAGTGCTAACCACTGTGCCACCCCACCGTGTCTTCAGAATATTTTTCCTGGGTCAGACAGATTCTCCATTCTGTTGCGGCTTTTCAGCAACGACATTTACCATTGATCACAGTGTCATGTATAAGAAATGATGCTGCCATTAAACCTCCTTTCTTGATGATTTCAAATTAACCTTCAGAGATCATATGACACACCTCTGGAGCAGGTTGGACTTGAACTTGGACCTCCTAGCTCAAAGGTGGGGACATTGGAATTTGTCAACGAGATCCTGAGCCCAGACCTCCTTTCTATGATGTGTCTAAGGGCCTGTCTAATTGTCAGTGGTAGACAATAGAACACCGTTAAATCTTAACAAAAACAGGTATTTGTTTTAAATATTGAAATGCAGTTAACTGGAAGGTAGCAACAGATACAAGTTACATTGACTAGTTAATTTTTGTAATTATGCCTATCAAAGACCTAGAGGTGGCACTTTGTCTCCATTGGGATTTTGTGCTAGACTCCCTGAATCTCCATCCAAAAACTTCAAGTAATTATAAGCATTTCAGAACCACTAGCTTATAGAAAATTATTTAGTTGATTTCAGAATTTCTAAATCAATACCTGGTTACACAGTGTTAGTATTAAGTGAATGAAAAACTTAACAAGTGTAATTATTACAATATTTCTTGAAAATTTACCAAAAATGAAAGGTGACAATATGCAGACCAACATTTGACTGTCAGTTACTACTATTCTACCCTCTTAATTAGAAGTTGAAGGTTTAACCCCCATCCCACTCTCGAACAGAGATTCATGATATGATAAGTACCACATCATGCTATTGAGGGAATGCTGTATTGTCGGATGTTCTGGAGAACAAAGGTACCAATGTTCTGTATCACCTATCTATGCCACATCTGTGACTGTGCTTAATTCCAAATATTATGTATATATATATATATAATTTAGTAAAGTTACTCCACTCCCATTTGCATTGTAGTCACACAATCATTTAATAAAATCCTTGCAAGATGCGTCATTTAATCGCTACTGAACAAGATGCATCACTTAATCACTACTGAACAATTTATAACTAAACAAAGCTTTGATGTCTGCTGAAATCACAGGCAACGGAGCATTGGCTGTGGATGGAACACAAAGTAGTATAGTAACAGTCTGTTGTTCAACAGGCTGAAACATATTTTCTCAAGACACATGCCATGGCCAGTGTTAGGATCTACCAAGCAGAAGTGGTCACCTCATTCAGTCTAAATATTAGCATCCATTTTAAACTCATTTCATTTATAATGTTACATCATTGTTGCAAAATCGTTAATCACATGTTCAGCACTATCTGACAGGTCTGCCAACCCGGAATACTTATAACCCACACACTTTCACTATTTGGTTAAAATTCTTGGGCACTATGACTTACAATGTTTGGAAGAATCCAGAGACTTTAATTCTGTTGTTTGGTCATAGAATGGAATTTGACAGAAAAAAGCCAATTGGCACATCATACATATATGATGCATCTTTACTGGAGCTAACTAAATGCCCCACTCCACTGTGATTTCCCCATTCATGCCTTCTTATTTCAGTCTGTACATTAATATATCCTATACCATTTTGAAAGCTACCAATGACGGTCACTACCCTTTCAGGTAATGCATTCCTGAAAACAACAATTTGCTTCATAAACCAAATTCTATTGAAGGCTGCTTTAGAATTGGAGGATTGGGTGATGCAAAAAAAGTGGACTTTGATCTTTTGGCAATTGACAGGCAGAAAATAATGACTGATCACAGATAAACCTACAGGGAAGTGGGCTGTGATTTTGACGTACAAGTGTCACTAAGCAAAATTGTTTCCTCTTGATGTCACGATACTGCAGCAGGAGGAGAGAGAGTGTGTAAATGCAATTTCACAGGCTCGTCCATGCTCCACCATACCAGGCAATGTAAAAAGTAACCTTAATATCTTGACAATGTTAGCACATCGTTGATTTCCTTCCGGAACTTTACCCAAGTCTGAATTTAAGACCTTCTCTTCCAACTGTAAAGTATCTGATATGCAATGATTTTGAGCTTTCATGATCTGGATCCAATTGGATGCAAATTTACAAGAGAAGACTCACCATTATTCATGTTTTTATCATAAATTGGCAACTTACTCAAAAAACCTATAAAGTGGCTGGCGAGATGTATGAGGACGTCATTCAGAAGATTAAGTTGCATTATTGGGTTGGAGATAAGTTGATTCCCTAGCTTGCCACACCATTGAGGAAATAGGAGCAGAAGGGAAAAGGAAGGCCTGAGCTAGGGCCCACACACTATTGAGGGAAAAGATTAGGAAGGGTCTTGTGGCAGTGGAGAGTTGAGACACTAAGTGCTTCTACTTAACATGCTCTCCACAGAGCTAGGTATGAAGTAAAGAAAGCACAACATCCAAGTTTGAAAAGAAAAAACAGTTTTCACAAGTCCTAACAAAGAAAGGGGAATTGGTATGTTTGGTAACTACTCGTCTTGCTCTGAATAACAGTATTCTTTGGCTTAATAGCCTATTGATCAGAATGATCTTTAAGCCAGATTGGCTGCTTTGGACACTAACCATCCAGATTGACAGATGACTGGCCAACAAGCCCAGAATGCTAAGAGCCAAGCGTTGTAGAACCAGCTGCTTTCCCACCCAGTCCCTGAGTTCAGAACATTGCTGCTGGAGTTCGTTAGGTGGTATTCCTGGCTCATCCACTTTCAGCTGCTTCAGCAGTGACCTTATAAGGTCAGAATTCAGGATGTTCACTGGTATTGTATTCAGTAACATTCATATTTCCTTGGTTATTGAATTGGTTTGTGCCAGCAAGACATGGTTAAGCTGGTATGTGGCAAATAATACCTATGCCTCACAATTTGTTTCAGGTAACAACCATCTCCAACAAGAAAATGTAATCATCTCCTCTTGACAATCAACAGTGTGGTTATCAATAAGTTCTCTACTATCAATATCTTGGGGCTATCATTGACAAGAAACTGAACTGTTGAAGTCTGATAAATACTAAGGCGACAAGAACAGATCAGAGGCTGAGAATTCTGTGGTGAAGATCCATGCTTCCTGACAAACCTCTACCTCCACAAAAGCCTGCCCATGATCCACAAGAAACAAATCAGAAGAGTGTTGGAATGCTCCCCCTGCACAATAAGTGCAGCTTCAACAACACTGTTGTATGAAAACAAGGTACTCACAACCATCCAGGACAAAGCAGCTCCCTTGGACTTTAAATAAGTGTACACTGGCAGTAAAATGTATGATCTATAGGAGGCTATATAGCTGCTCATTAGCAATTCTTTAACAGTACTTGTAAATCCATGATGACCACCATCTAAAAGAACAAGGCCAGAAGGCACATGGGAACATTCAAGATTTTAACAAGTGACACACTATCCTAGTTTAGAACTGGGATCCAGATCCTTCTCTGTTTCTAGATCAACTTGCAGTGACACTCGCCCAAACAGTGGCTGTACTCACACCATAAGGATTGCAGTAGTTCAAGAAGGCAGCTCTAACTTCCTCATGGGCAATTACAGATGGGTGATTAGCTAGCTTTGTTATGTTTTGTTAGTTTAGCTAAGAGGCATAACCAAATCTTTGATAGGTCTGAACAATAAATAAGTTTACTACACATTAAGAGACTACGTACAGTCTTATAAAGCTTCACCAGCTCTGTTGAAGCCATGACACCTCTCTCTCTCTCAGTCTATTATGTGAATTTATATATCATTACTATGGGAGATGTGACTCTCACTTTTCTAGACATTTACCCTTTCAAATCTTTCTGCTCCATAATCACACTTACATACAACCCCATCTCTTCAAGTCTCTTTATAACTATCCCTTATCTTGTTTTTGTCAGACTCAGAAGATCAGTCATCTCTCTCTGAACTTCTGCTTCTTGAATTGGATGTCCTTCAGAATGGCTTGGAGTATCAGGTTCTTGTTGAATTTTAGATTCAACTTCTGGTTCATCTAAATGTACAATTAATGTCCTTAAAGAATAAAGATAAGGTTTATCCTTTTGTCTCTAGTAGTAATTTCCAAAGTTTGTACTAAAGAATACTTCTATTGATTTTCATCTCTCTGTATAATTACATCTTCTGTGCCTTGAAGTCTCATCCATACCTTCTTTACTACCTCCAACTTGGGTAAGTTTCTGGCATAATACCTGATCTTATAGTTAGAAGTGCATGTTTCAGTAAAGTATTTCACTGCCATACACTGTCCTATAGTCCTGAAATTCTAGCTCAGGAAGAATCACATACAAAAGACAGGGAGATTGCTAGATTCTAAAGGGACAATGAGTATAAGGGCGCATTATCTGAATGCCCATAGTATTCAAAATAATGTTGATGAACTTGTTGTGCAAATCAGTATAAAGGGTTATGATTTAGTTGCCATTACAGAAACCTGGTTACAGGATGGTGATAACTGGGAATTAAATATCCAAAGGTATCAGGTAATTAGGAAGGATAGGCAGGAAAGTAAGGAAGTTGGGGTCATGCTCTTAATTAAGGATAAGATTAGGGTGATGGGGAAAGACAATATAGGATCTTAGGGAAAAATGTTGAATATATTTGGATGGACATCAGGAATTGTAAAGGGAAGAAGTCACTGGTGGGAGTAGTTTATAGATCATCCAATACTAATGCTACAGTGGCACAGACGATCAATCAAGAAATATCTGATGCATGTAAGAATGGAACGGCAGTAGTTGGGGGGGATTTTAACATTCACATTGATTGGCCAAATCAAGTCGGTAGAGGCAGTCTTGAAGAGGAGTGCATAGAACTCATCCGTGATCATTTTCTTGAACAGCATGTCATAAACCTACAAGGAAGTGTGCAATCTTAAATCTGGTCCTTTGTAATGAGATAGGTAAAATTAATGATCTCGTAGTTAAGGATCCTCTTGGAAAGAGTGATCTCAGTATGATCGAATTTTGGACAGAAATGGAGGGTGAAATAGCATCATCTAAAACCTGGGTGTTATGCTTAAACAAGGGAGACTATAATGGGATGAGAAAGGAGTTGGCTAAATTAGTCTGGGAACACAAGTTATATGGTAGAACAGTTGAGGAACAGTGGAGGATTTTCAAAGAGATTTTTCACAGGGCTCAAGGAAAGTATATTCTGGTCAAAAACAAGGCTAGCAAGGGTAGGAAAAGCCAGCCTTGGATAACCAAGGAAATAAAGGGAGGCATCCAATTAAAAGCAGCGGCTTATGAAGTAGCCAAGAGTAGTGGGAAACAGGAAGATTGGAAAAACTTTAAAAAGCAATAAAAAATCTCGAAGCAAGCATTAAAGAAAGGAAAGATAGATAATGAATGCAAACTAGCAAAGAATATAAAAATGGGTCGGAAAAGTTTTTAAAAATATATAAAATGGAAAAGGATGGCTAAAGTGAATGTTGGTCCCTTACTGGATAAGGAAGGGGAATTAATATTGGATAATGCTGAAACAGCTGCGGCATTAAATTAACTATTTTATGTCAGTGTTGTCACAATGTTGATCTTTTTACAAGGTTGTTATGCCCTTGAGTTTTCTTTTTCCAGAGACGGGGATAATTGGCCAAGCTCCAACTGGGCTGGGTTTGAAAGGTTTATTGGGGCCCTTCTTATCTATACTGAACAGATAATGCCGTCAGCCTAAGACTTTCATGTCTTAAAACGCCAGTATAATCAAAGGGGAGTGGTCAGCTAGCTGTGCAGCTAGTCTTCATTTAGCTGAGAACTTTTGGAAGTTCAGCAGTAGCATGTGTGAAGAAAGGCTGCTGCAGCAAGTCCAGCCTGGTACTCTCTCTGTCTGGCTTAAAACCTGTAAGGCCTGGTTTGTTTCATTTTAACTGTTTGTGCTAATGAATGTGTTTATTGGGATCGTTGCAGGTATTTTCAGAACAGCATCATTAAGTCAGGATAGTCTATCAAGTTTTGGATAGGATAAGTTATCTGGTATTCTATTTTTTATTCTTTACGTTTCATTCCATAATTTTGTGAATAAATTCTGTTTGTTTAAAACTTGACAGTCGAACTAGCTAATTCACTCTGGGAATATACACTATACACTTACCTAAACAAACAGCAAAGTTTTGGTCTGGGCTACCTGCTTAAAAATGTTTTAATGGGTCGGTCCCGGTCCATAACAGTCTTCACAGTGGAAGATGTGTCTAACATGCCAACGAATGATGTTATGGATACAATGGGAGGTGAGGACCTCAGTTCAATTGTTATCACTAAAGCTGTAGTGTTGAGCAAATTTGAGGGTCTAAAGGTAGATAAGTCCCCTGGTCCTGATAGATTGCTTCGCAGGGTGCTGAAAGAAATTGCAGAAGTTATGGTAGATATGTTCGTGGTAGTTTACCAAAATTCATTGGACACCAGGCAGATTCCGGCAAACTGGAAGTCAGCAAATGCCACAGTGTTGTTTAAAAAAGGGTGTAGCTAAAAGGCAGGTAGCTATAAGCCAGTTAGCTTAACGTCTGTAGTTGGGAAACTGCTGGAGGCTATTGTTAAAGAAGAATTAGTAAGACATCTAGATGGAAAGAGTCCCATCAGGCAGATGCAGCATGGATTCAGGAAGGGAAGGTCGTGATTGACAAACTTACTGGACTTCTTTGAGGATGTAACAAGTGCGATGGATGGAAGGGAACAGGTGGATGTTATATACTTGGATTTCCAGAAAGATTTAATAAGGTGTTACATAAAAAAAACTTATTCATAAGATAAGAATGCATGTACTTGTGGGGAATATACTAGCATGGATAGAGGACTGGGTAACCAATAGAAAGCAGAGAGTTGGGATAAATGGGTGTTTTCTGGTTGCAGGTCAGTGGTGAGTGGGGTGCCGCAGGGACCAGTGTTGGGCCCGCAACTATTCATGATATTTCTGATTGATTTTAAAGAGGAGGCCAAGTGTAACATATCCAAGTTTGCTGATGGCACTAAATTGAGTGGAAAGGCAAAGTGTGCAGAGGATGTGGAGCGTCTGCAGAGAGATTTAGATAGGTTAAGTGCGTAGGCAAGGATTTGGCAGATGGAGTACAATGTTGGTAAGTGTAAGATTATTTACTTTAGAAGTAAATATAGTGGGTCAAAGTATTATTTAAATGGTGAAAGATTGCAGCATGCAGAGGGACTTAGGAATGCTCGGACATGAATCGCTAAAAGTTGATTTGCAGGTGCAACAGGTAATCAGGAAGGCAAACAGAATATTGGCTTCCATTGTGAGTGGGATTGAATTTAGGAACAGGGACGTTCTGCTGCAATTGTGCAAGGTGTTGGTGAGGCCATACCTGCAGTATTGTGTGCAGTTCTAGTCTCCTTACTTGAGGAAGGACATACTGGCTTTGGAGGCAGTGTAGAGGAGGTTCACCAGCTTGATTCCTGAGATGAGGGTGTTACCCTATGAGGAGAGGTTAAGTCGCCTGGGGCTGTACTTGCTACAATTTAGAAGAATGAGAGGGGATCTTATGGCAACATATAAAATTATGAAAGGGATAGATAAGATAGAGGCAGGCAAGTTGTTTCTGCTGGTGGGTGAGATGAGGAGACATGGCCTCAAGATTGGGGAAATGATTTAGGACAGAGATGAGGAGGAACTGCTTTTCCCAGGGAGTACTGAATCTATGGAATTCTCTGCCCAAGGAAGCAATAGAGCCAGCTACATAAAATATATTCAAGATGCAGTTGGATGGGTTTTTGCATGGTAGGGAAATTAAGGGTTATAGGGATAATGCAAGTAGGAGGAGCTGAGATGAGGGATAAATCAGCCATGGTCTTAATGAATGGCACAGCAGGCTCGATGGGCCAAAAGGCCTCTTCCTTCTTGTATTACGATGAAATATTTTAGGAATTTGTGTTGAGCTTTACTTTTATCAACAATTCTGATTAGTGCTAGTCTATGTAGAAATGGAGTGCTGTTTGAAAATCATCATGCACATTTGACCACATTTTAATGAGTCTGATTCCTCTTTCAACTTCACCATTGGACTGTGGGTTTCTCAGGACCATGTAAGATACACAATACAGAATTCCCCTTTAAGTGTAAAGCATGCAATTGCAAATTGTAAACTATGATTGTAGACCATCTGGTCAGGAATGCCATGCGTTGCAAAGATCTCACTAAAGCTCTAACGACTTTTCTTGGAAAATCAGATGTTTTGCGGCCACCTCTTGGTTTCAGTTTCTGTTCAATCTTATACTGCCTTGCCTTGTGTAATAGCACTGACCTTGGATCAGATCAGCCTGCTTTTTATTTAAATTTGCCCTTTCTAAGGGAACTAAATTTTCCGTGCTGTCCAATGTACCATTAAATTTATTTTTTGCTGTCTTTAAAAATTGTTCACCAGATCCCCCTTGCTGTTAAGTTCTCTGCCTCGAAGTCTATTCGATCAGGATTTTCTTCACAGACCACCATGCCCCTCTGGCATAGCCTGAATACTTTTGCAGGTTAATTTTCTGACTTTCTATGTCTCCACATTGTTTATGAAAGAGCTTTGATTCTTCACTGTCTCTTTCCAAGTTCTCCGGAATTTTGGTGCCACCTTTTTCAGGTCTGACTGCACAATCTTCTTTAAATGTAGTTCTTCAAAGTTTTCTGATTCCTTAGCAGCTACTATCACAGTTATACCCCTATTCACCATATTGTCTAACAGGGCCTAATGCTGTTCACCATGATGAGGGAACAACCTGGATAGATATGGCTGCCTGCAAGAGCCTTTCTTCCTCTCTCCTCCTTGTGTGAGTAGCTTCCTCTCTTCTCCAGAGCCTCTACATCTCCCTCTGATGTTGCAGCCCAAAGGGAATTGTGAATTTAATACCCACTGCATGGATGATGTTTTGCACCCAGAACTCTCACAGTCACAACTAACACCTTCGACACATGCAGCACCACACCGACTTCTCCACAATTCGCACTTATCTGAAAACCCAGTATTTCCTCCAACTCAGTCAGAAGCAGTAAAAATTAATCATGTTCAGCGTGTGAATGGCCAGTAAGACACCCTCCTAGCCTCTCACCATTCTGACTTTGGACTATATCATTGCTTCTTCAATGCCATTTGGGGCATTCTTAACAACATGACTTAACACCAACTTCCCAAGGAACACTGTCATCCCATAAACAAAAATAAAAAGGTAGGCACAGCAAGTTTGAGTGCTGACATGAAATCAGAATTCACAATGACTAATGTCTCACTCTGCTCCCTGCCCACACTCCTAACATTTACATCTGGGAAGCATTGTCCCTCAGATATCAACATTTAATGCCAAAACCACAAAGCTTATAAACCCTAATATTGGAGCATCTAAGTTTTTTCCTCATGATGAAGCTTTTCAATCCACTCTTTCAACTATCTCTGATACAAAATCAAAATAATTGTAAGATCTGAAGGTGGGAATTCATATACATCAATTTCTAAAATGTTAGTTAGGATTTCATGTGAGCAATGGGGATTTTTCTCAGTAGTTGGAGAATCAGTGTGAGTCCTGCAATGCATTTTCTTGAGAGGCCTGATGCTATTTGATTTCAATCAGGCATTTATCTGGGCAGTTCTCTAGTATGACCAACAACATTGGGAACATTGAACACCATCAGTATGACAGTGGCAAATTCGCTGGGGCTTGCTGACAATCGTAAATAGAGCACAGGAGGGGAGAGGATTGCCAGGAAAAGGGATGGGGAGCACGGTAGGTAACAAGGGACGAGGTGTGCCCCTGTGAGACTTCCTCTACCTGCGCCAGGACTTGACTGGGAAGAAAATACCCATGAGCAAGTAACAACTTACTGGGCTGCTGGTAAATCTGACTGTTTGTTGGGTGGACCTCTGAGATCCCCACCTACTACTGATATTCAATCAACAGCAGCAACCTATAGGCCTTCCTGCCCTGCCATGAATTGTCATCGAGATCTCAATCAGCATAGTTCCACCCACTTCCAATCCCCACTTTTGAACATTTCCTGGTGAGATGGTTACACCTGTCCATTTTTCCACTTTTTCTCATCTATTAAAGTTTGTCTATCTCAGCTGCAAGACCAATCTGATATTCCTGCGCATGAGTAAAACTCATCCCATAAACAATCCATTGCTTCAGTGATCGAATGAGGTCAGCCAGGTGGATGTCATAGAAAATGGTTCCCCTGATTGGGGCTGTTAATCTGGTCCAATCAGGGAGGCCTGGCTGACAGTTATAAACAGGAGCTTTACTCTCCAATTCTATTTTGATTTAGTCCCTACCCTCCCCTTCACTGTTTTGATCACACAGCATTGCCCTGTGGTTTGAAGGGCAGTGCTTGTCACTGGCCACTCGGGTGTTTTTCCTATCTTCCTGGTGGTGGAAATTGAATAAAGATTCGTGCACTCTGTGTCTTTCACTGTGTCTCACATCTACACACACACACACCATGGGTGCTGGGGAATAAAAATAAGCACTACCGCACTTAGGCGGTAGTGTGGGGGTTAAGAAAAGAAAAAAATAAAAAAAGAGAAAGAAGAAAAAGAAAAAAATAAAAAAATAAAAAAAAATAAAAAAAAAATAAACAGGAGCTTTACTCTCCAATTCTATTTTGAGTTAGTCCCTACCCTCCCCTTCACTTTTTGATCACACAGCATTGCCCTTTGATGTGAAGGGCAGTGCTTGTCACTGGCTATTCCTGGTGTTTCCTTTCTTCCTGGTGGTGGAAACTGAATAAAGATTTGTGCACTAAGGAAAAAAAGGGGTGCCACACATCCTGAGAAAAAAAAAACAAGTAAAAAAAAACACGATTGTCAGAGGTTCTATTCACTCTGAGAGCTGGCTCTGAGGGACCTGGATCAGTGTCAAGGACACTCCACATTAAAAAAAAACAGGAGCTATCCCCCTCCAATTCTATTTTGATTTAATCCCTGCCCTCCTCTTCACTGTTTGATCACATAGCATTGACCTTTGATGTCAAGGGCACTACTTGTCACTGGCCTCTTGGCTGCTTCTTTTCTTCCTGGTGGTGGAAACTGAATAAAGATTTGTGCACCTTGTGTCTCTCGCTGTGTCTCACACCTGCACACACACAACATGAGTGTGAGGGAAAAAATAAGCACTACCACAATTCAACAGTAATGTGGGGGTAAAAGGGAAAAAAAATAAACAGGAGCTTTTCACGCTGAGAGCTGGCTCTGAGGGAGCTGGATCAGTGTCAAGGACTCTCTGTGTATAAACAAAGGGTGACTGGTGATATGATACCTGCCCATGTGGAGTTATCTCAGACAGCTGAGCTAATACACTGATATCTCTCAGTTTCCCTGTCACTTCACTCTATCCCATTTGCCAAACCCCAGCAAACCAAATATTCCTCATCATGAGGGGCATGGAAAAGGTGAATAGCCAAGGTTTTTACTTCCCCAGGATAGGAAAATTATGAGTCCAAAACTAGAGGGCATAGGTTTCAGGTGCAAGGGGAAAGATTTAAAAGGGACCTAAAGGGTGACTCTTTCACACAGAGGATGGTGCATGTAGGGAATGAACTGACAGGGGAAGTGGTGGAGGCTGGTACAATTACACCATTTAAAAGGCATCTGGGTGGGCATATGAAAAAGGAAAGGTTTTAATCATGGCTTCCATGTTGGGTCATACATTCAGAAATATCCTAATCAGTGTGCCATGGACAGCAAAGTTAAATACACATTCAAGTTCAATATCTCCCCCTCTGCCCCAAGTGCAATCAACCAGGAAGAAGCCTCCAGCAAAAACCAAGATTAAGAAATGTTGTCCTCATTGAAGGTGTCCAAACTCCATTTTTGATGCCCAGGACCACAGTTAGAGATTTGATGCCGCATGACTTGGCCAAAGTAACATTGCAGGGTCTAACTTGTAGGAACCAACATTCCAAAAGCAGATGTTGACTACATAGTGTTTTGTTATGTCATTCAAGAAGTCCAAACAAGTAATGCTGTTTGAGAGTGTTTTTTTTTAATTCCTTGGATCAATGGTGACATCATCAGAGAGGCTGAGGGCTGAAGCAGAACAGGCTAGAGGCATGCAACGGAGCAGACAGACAGCAGGCTGGAGGCCTGAGTGGTGTGGGGATGGCCAGTATGCTTGGAGCAGAACAGGAAAGATTCTTAGACTGTGGACTAGAGTGAGCGGTCAGTGGCACGTGAGCCCAGTTAGACCATGTGTGGTAACCCCCTGCAATGTTTGGCTGCAGGCCAGTTTTAGAAAGGTTGTAATGTTTATCATTTTAACTTTATTTCTTATTTCTCTAACTTGCACTGTGAATAACTGTAAGGTAATATAATTTTCTTTTTTTAATTGCTCTATTTTGCATCTAAGATTTTTATCTAGATGCTTTATACCTAAGATGGCACCATGTGGGGCAACATGATAAACTTTTCACTATACTCCTGTACTTCTGTACTTGCATACATCTTGCAAGAAACCTAATTATAATTTTAGAGGGATATTGGCCAAATGCCAGCAAATGGGATGAGATTAATTTAGGATATCTGGTTAGCAGGGATGAGTTGAACAAAAGGTTTCTGTGCTGTACAACTCAATGATTCAGTCTCCCTAGTGCAGAAAAACTCTTAAGGTCTGGAGATGGGAAAATGCTCTTCGTCAACACCTCACCATTAAAAATGGAATTGGGCCCTGAAAATATGGAGTGACATGTTGTAATCCATTTATGTAATCTGGGCATTGTTGGCTAGGCCCATATTTATACCAATCCTTATCTGACCTTCAGAAGATGGTGGTGATCTACTACTGCCTTTTTGACGAGTGTACACTTACAATGCCATTACAGAAGAAGTTATACAGGCATAAAGAATGGAAACAGACCTTTTGGTACAAATCATCTATGCTAACCAAATTTCCTAAACTAAACTAGAAACATTTGTTTGCATTTGAACCATGTCACTCTCTACATTTCCTATTCATGTTCCTGTCCAAATGTCTTTTAAATGTTGTAATGGTACCTACATTTACCCCTTCCTCCGGCAGTTCATTGCACATATGAACCACCCTCTGTATCAAAGGTTATCCCTAAGGTCCCTTTTAAATGTTTTTTCTTATTACCTCAAAATTACACCCTCAAGTTTTTAACTCCACTATTCAAGGGAAAAGACCTTCGCTCTTCACCTTATTATGTCTCAAGCTGCTTCCTCAACAAATTTCTAATTGAATATCAGAGGTGAGGATGTTTGCTGATGCTGTACAAACTTCAGTATTATTTGTTTGCAGATATTTTAAAAATTTATTTGTGGGATTAGGATGGCATTGGCTGGGTCAGCAATTATGGCCTTTCTTAACTGACCTTGAGAAGGTGGTTGAGAGTGTGGTGCTGGAAAAGCACAGCAGGTCAGGCAACATCCGAGCAGAGTAGAATCAACGGTTCATCAGGAAGGGCTTATGCCCGAAACGTCAATTTTCATATTCCTCAGATGCTGCCCGACCTGCTGTGTTTTTCCAGCCCCACAATCTTGACTCGGATCTCCAACATCTGCAGTCCTCATTTTCTCTCTTGAGAAGGTAGTGGCAAGTAACCTCCTTGAATTGCTGTCGTGTTAGGGTATAGATATACCCAGAGTTCTATTTTAAATGAGCTGCAGAAAGTTGATCCAACGGCATTGAATATGACAATTATAGTTCCAAGTCAGAATGATGTGTGACTCAGAAGGAAACTTTCAGGTGATTGCAGTCCCAAGTATGATTAGATTTCCTACAGTATGGAAACAGGACATTCAGCCCAATAAGTCCATACCAACCCTCTGAAAAGCAATCCACCCAGACCTATTCCCCAACATTTACCCCTGACTAATGTACCTAACACTATGGGAAATTTAGCATGGCCAATTCACCTAACCTGCACATCTTTGGATTGTGGGAGGAAACAGGAGCACCCAGAGGAAACCCATGCAGACATGGGCAGAATGTGCAAACTCCACACAGACAGTCACCCGAGGTGGGAATTGAACCCAGGTCCCTGGCACTTTGAGGCAGCAGTGCTAACCACTGAGTCACCATGCTGCCCCACTGACCACCGTGCTGCCATGGGTATCTATCCCCTTTGTCATTTCAGGTGGGAAGGGTCACACGTTTGGAAAGTCCTGCTGCCACTGTATGCCAGAGGTGCATTGAGTGAATAATAAAGGGAGCAGATGGGATGCCAGTCTAGTTGGCTACTTTGTGTGAGAAGTAGTCAAAATTCTTGAATATTGCAGGATCTGCACTTATCCAGGAAAATGGATAGTATTCCATCACACTTATAAATTGTATTTTGTACAGTGCAAATAGGCTTTGTTGAATTAGAAGCTGCATTACTCATTGCAGGATTCCTCTGACCCAGCTTGAAATTCCATGTCTTAATTCCTGATACACTAAATCTTGTACTTCCCAGCAGAGGAGAATGCTCGCACTCCATCCAGCGAAGAAAACCGATGCCAAAAAGTAATCTCAAAATTCCAAATCCATGCAGAAAGTGCAGCTCCAATCATGTGGTCCCATTCAAATTCCCCAACATAACAAGATGATTGATCCCCTCGGAATCAAACATTCTATTCTCCCTACTTGGTAGAAATTCAAAGGCCTGACATCAGGGATATTTCTCTCATCCCCACCTCCCTGTTAAGCAAGAAATTGGGATCTAGCAATATGACAGGTTATTTCAGAGAAATGCAGAGAAACAAGGGAAACAAAAATGTCCCCCACAATACGTGCATCCAGTTCACCCACCAAACATCAACCTTCCCTTCACAACATTTCACCTTTGTCACTTATACTCCCTGATCCGAATCACTACTTCCATACTCTGTGTTCCATCCCCCTGCATATCCTCCGTAACTTTTCATCTGTACCCAATGATCTCTTTACCTTCTCATTCGGCCTCACCTGGAGACCACACAGTCACTGCAGCTCTGCAACTAAGTTTTCACTATGTCTTAAGTCAATTGCAGTTAAACATTAAAAATGTTAAAAAAATGAACCAAATCAAGTCAGTGTAAATGCTTAATTATCAGGTGAGCAAAATCATTGACAGTATAATGGGTATTTACCTGATCCTGTTTTTTTCGTTAGCTTTTCTATCTTAAACAATTCTGTATGGGCATAAGAAAAACATCTTGGTGAACAATGTTTTCTGCAATCATGATAATCTCTGAAAAACTGTAAATGTTGAGAGTGATGTTACCGGCGCTCAGGGATGGGCACAGGGGCTGGGTAGTGCTGTACTGGGAGATGGTGGTTGGTCTTCTGAAATGGTTGGCTTTGAATAAACTGTGACATACACTGGTTATGGACCAAGCAAGACCCCTTAAAACATTTCAAGAATGTAGCCCAGACCCTAACTTTTCTATTGTTTTAAGCAGCCGAAGCATGGATATTCCAGGAGTGATGCAGTTGGTCAAACAATCTGTTAAACAATGGTGGCATGGT
This sequence comes from Chiloscyllium punctatum, assembly GCF_047496795.1. Classification (NCBI taxonomy): domain Eukaryota; kingdom Metazoa; phylum Chordata; class Chondrichthyes; order Orectolobiformes; family Hemiscylliidae; genus Chiloscyllium; species Chiloscyllium punctatum. Next base: position 83,179,351 of record NC_092763.1, on the reverse strand, counting down.
GGCTCAGTGGTTAGCACTACTGCCTCACAGCACCATGGACCTGGGTTCGTTTCCAGCCTCAGGTGACTGTCTATGTGGAGTTTGCACATTCTCTCTGTGTCTGCATGGGTTTCCTGAGGGTGGTCAGGTTTCCTTCCACAGTCCAAAGATGTGTAGGTTAGGTGCATTGGTCAGGGTAAATATAGAGTAATAGGGTAGGGTAACAGGTCTGGGTGGGTTACTCTTCGGAGTGTCGGTGTGGACTTGTTGTGCCGAAGGACCTGTATGGAATGCTTTGCCTGCAACAGTAGTAGATTCGCCAAGTTTAAGTGCATTTAAGTCGTCATTGGACAGGCATATGCACGTACATAGAATAGTGTAGGTGGGATGGGCTTCAGATTAGTATGACAGGGCGGCACAACATCGAGGGCCGAAGGGCCTGTACTGCGCTGTAATGTTCTATGTTCTATGTTCTATGTTCTATGTTTCCACACTGGAGGGATTCTATGTAAACAGAATTTATTTATACGCGAACAAAAGAAAATTGAATTTAGAATAACATAACTTTATGAAAACCCAATTAAACTCTATTGCAACTCAATGATGCTGTTTCAAATACATGCAACATCTCCATAAACACCCCCTTGGCAAAAAAAGGTAAAATCAAACACAGGTTCTTACAGGCAAATGTCAGAAAGAGAAAGAAAGAGAGGATCAGCATGGAGCTGCTTCTTTGGATGCCCAGCAGTTTCTCTGGGTTCCTGGCTAAAACCTAACCAGCAGCTGCAAACAAAAACAGCTTGCTGAAACTAAACCAAACCTTGAGTTGTGAGAACTGGCCACTCCCCTTTCATTGTACCAGTGTTTTAAAAAACAACACTTAAAATGTTTCTTAAGTCAATATTTCCAGACATATTAGAACCTCTGTCTTTATGACCCCTCTGGAAAAAAAACAAGGACAACACAACCTTGTCAAAGGAGCTGCATCATCACACACTGAACGTTTTGAAAGCAAATAGGCAGTATGTCATATTTAATGATGGATAATATATTCCTGAACAAATATTCATTCTTCTGAGACACACAAATACAGCAGGAAAGGTGAATCACCTGTGGCTAACAAAAGATCTGTGGACAGAGAGCAAATTTAACATTGCGAATCTGAAGAAGTGTCACTGGACTTGAAATGTGAACTCTGTTTTCTTTCTGCAGATGTTCGCAAGACCTGCTGAATTTCTCCAGCAATTGTTGGTTTTGTTTCAGATGTCAAGCTATACACAGTTCCCCTTCATTTTACTTGAACTTCCTTTGTTAGCCACAGGTGATTCACCTTTCCTGCTGTATTTGTGTTGTAGGGATACCACAATGTTGTTAGGAACACAGTCCCAGGATTTTGACTTATCAACAATGAAGAAAAATGATGTAATTCCAAATTAGGATGGTATGTGACATAAAAGGGAATTTGCAGGCAGTGAAGATACCAAGCATCTGTGCCCTTGTTTTTGAAGATGGTAGAGTTTGTGGGACAAACATAGAAATTGCTGGAAAAGCTCAGCAGGTTTGGAAGCATCTGTGGAGAAAATCAATGTTAATGCTTCTGGTCAAGTGACACTTCCTCAGAGTTTGTAGAGTACGTAGATTTGGAAGATGCTGTTAAAGAAGAGTGAGTTTTTGCGTTATTACAGAGCATCTAGCATCTGCTGTTCCTCAACATCAATAGTGAGGGAAGTGAATGTTAACGGTTGTAGATGTACCGCTAATTGATCAGATTGCTTTGTCCTGGATGGTGAGGAGCTTCTTGAATATTGTTGGAGCTGCCCTTATCCAGGCATGACTTGAGTCCACTGGTTAAAGAACTGGCATTACAGAATGGGAGGTGAGTTACTTATTACTAAAATACTAGCTCCTAACTTTTAATCACAGAAAGGGTAGTCCAACTCAGTTTCAGGTCAATAGTAACCCCTGAGATGGTGACAGTGTGGAATTTATCAATGCTAATGCCTCTGAACATTAAGGGTTAATGGTTAGACTCTCTTGATGAAGGTGGCCATTGCTGGGCACTCATGTGGCACACTGTGTCACTTGTCATTTATCAGCCCATGCCAGGATATTGTTCTGGTCTTGCTACATTAGGAAATGGAAAGTATGTCTATTTAGATGTCAAGAATAGTTCAGAACATTGTGTTGTCATTAGCGAGCATCCCCCAGTCTGACCTTATGATGGAGGGAATGTTATTGATAAAGTAGCTAAAGATGGCTGGGCTTAAGACACTATCCTAATGATTTCCTCAGGCTTAGATGATCTTTTCCACAAATTGTGATTTTGCTGTGCCACCTAAATGCAATATTTCTGTATCTGCTGATGACATAGAACTGCCTAAGGAATGCAGAGGATGCAACAAAGATTCAGCTTGAATCCCTGAACCAAACAAATCCCCACTCCACATATTGTGTTTCTCTTTCTTTGACTGTCATCTTTCTACTCCTTCTTCCTTCTTCTTCTCTTCTATCCTTCTGGCCCTTAACCCTTCCCCCCTCCTCACCTGGTCCTATTATTCCTTCATCTCCTCATTCTGCCTCACCTGGATACTGCACAGTTACAGCCATTCTGCAGATTAGCTTTCACTATGTATTAACTCAACTGCAGTTAAACATTAAAGGGAAGACACAAACAAATTATTATAAGCCATTTCAGATTTTTAAACAGAAGACTGGCAAAACCAACAACATTGTCCTGGATATTTACCTGGTGCTGCTTTGTCTGCACTCGCTTTTACTGCAAAACTTTCTACATAGGCATAAGGAAAATATCTTCGTTAACAAAAACATCAGCTGTTATTTTAGTATATTCAAAGCCATAAACATTAGGCTAGATATTTCCGAAAGTCCGGAAGAGGTGGGGATAAGAGATCTGGAGACAGTGTGCTGCAAAATTATAAGGGGATTGTGGAGTGGAGAATTATGATTTTCTTTCCACCATCACATTTTTACGAGCGATGGTGCATGTGTGGGGGTGGAATGAGGTGGTGGAGAGATGGGGAGTTAACTGCCCTGTTTAATAAAGAGGTTATAAATTTTGGCGAATCTTGGTGGGCATTCTTGTGGGTAGGGTCATGGACTCCTGTTCTTTCACAAGAACTATCACCTTATCACACCTCACAGCTGCTTCCTCAATGAATTTCGAAAAGAATATCAGAGGTGATAATGTTCTCTTATGCTGTGCAATGTTCAGTAAAATTTGGTTGCAAACACTCTTTAAAATTTGTTTGTGGTATGTGGGTGATATTGGCTGGGTCAGCAATTATGGCCCTTTCTCAATTTACCGTGAGAGGGTGGTGACAAGTAACCTTCCTGAATTGCTGTACTTAACGTGGTGTTGATACATCCAGAGTGCTCTTTTGAAAGGAGTGCAATATGTAGACCCAATGACACTGACAATGACAATTACAGTTCCAAGTCAGAATGATGTGTGACTCAGGAGGAAATTTGCAGTTGATGTCAATGCCAAGTATCAGCCCGCTTTGTTATTTTACTTGGTATGGTTCCATGTTTGGAAAGTGCTGCTTCCACTATATGTTGGGGGTGGATTGAATGAATGATAAAGATAACAGATGGGATGGCAGTCTAGTTGGCTACTCTGTGTGGGATGCAGTCAAAATTCTTGAGTATTGTGGGATGAGCACTCATCCAGGCAAATGGATAGTACTCCATCAAGATTTCAATTTGTGTCTTGTACAATGTAGATAGAGTTAAGAATTACACACTGTGTGCGTGGGAGGGCAGGTTTATGAGTGTCTGTGAGAGAGTGTGTGCATGTGTAAGTGTGAGTGTAAAGTGGTATAAGTCTGTGAGCGTGTGCACATATAGATGTGCAAGTGTGAGGTATGAAAGATAGCTTGTGCATGAGAAAGGTCCCAGTTGAGTCCATCCCCATGGGTACCGAGCTTGGTTATCAGACTCTGCTTGGCCACTTTGCATTCTCCACCCTCCCTCCCCCCCACACACACACATATAAGTTTGTGGGGTGAATTTATACTTGCAGAATTGTGTTTTATTTAGCTCAAAAACAGCATGAATCCACATAAGATTCTTTAAATCCCTTTTTTGGAAATAGAATCAATCTGAACATTGGGGCACAGACGGTCTCACACAGGGCACTTCACACCTTCAGTGCGTTGTCTGAGCTGATGAAGGGGCAATGCTCTGAAAGCTGGTGCTTCCAAATAAACATGTTGGACTATAACCTGGTGTTGTATGATTTTTACATTTGTACACCAGTCCAACACTGGCACCTCCAAATCATGACAGTGTGGAAAGGCTTTGTTGAGTTGGGAGCTGAGTTACTCATTGTAGGATCCCTAGCCTCTGACCAAGCTCTAAATTCCATCTCTTATTCCTGATACAGTGAATGTTCTATTTCCCAGCAGAGAAGGATACGGCCTCTCCATCCAGCTGACGAAAGCTGATCTCAAAAATATCTCCTCAAAATTTCAAACATGAAGCCCAATCAGAAATTGTATCCTTAATCATACTGTCCCATTCAAATTCCAGCAACATAACTCGACAATTAGAACGTAGAACATTACAGCGCAGAACAGGCCCTTCGGCCCTCAATGTTGTGCTGACCTGTCATACCAATCTGAAGCCCATCTAACCTATGCTATTCCATGTACGTCCATATGCTTGTCCAATGACGACTTAAACATACTTAAAGTTGGTGAATCTACGACCATTGTAGGCAAAACATTCCATACCCTTACTATTCTCTGAGTAAAGAAGCTTCCTCTGACATCTGTCCTATATTTATCACCCCTCAATTTAAAGCTATGCCCTCCCGTGCTTGTCGTCATCATACTTGGAAAATGGCTTTCCCTGTCCACCCTATCTAACCCTCTGATTATGTTATATGTCTCTATTAAGTCACCTCTCAACCTTCTTCTCTCCAAAGAAAACAGCTTCGAATCCCTCAGCCTTTCCTCGTAAGACATTTCTTCCATACCAGGCAACATCCTAGTAAATCTCCTCTGCACCCTTTCCAAAACTTCCACATCCTTCTTATAATGCGGTGACCAGAACTGTACACAATACTCCAAGTGCGGCCGCACCAGAGTTTTGTACAGCTGTAGCATAACCTCATGGTTCCAGAACTTGATCCCTCTATTAATAAAAGCTAAAACACTGTATGCCTTCATAACAACCCTGTCAACCTGGGTGGCAACTTTCAAGTATCTGTGAACATGGACACCGAGATCTCTCTGCTCATCTACACTACCAAGAATCTTACCATTAGCCCAATACTTTGCATTCCGGTTACTCTGACCAAAGTGAATCACCTCACACTTGTCCACATTAAGCTCCATTTGCTACCTCTCAGCCCAGCTCTGCAGCTTATCTATGTCTCTCTGTAACTGACAACATCCTTCAACTCCACCGACCTTAGTGTCGTCTGCAAATTTAATAACTCGCCCTTCTACGCCCTCATCCAGGTCGTTTATAAAAATGACGAACAGCAATGGACCCAACACCGACCCTTGCGGTACACCACTAGTAACTGGACTCCAGGATGAACATTTCCCATCAACCACCACCCTCTGTCTTCTTTCAGTAAGCCAATTACTGATCCATACTGCTATACCTCCCGCAATCCCATTCCTCCGCATTTTGTACAATAGCCTACTGTGGGAAACCTTATTGAACGCTTGCTGAAATCCATATACACCACATCAACTGATTGACTCTCATCTACCTGTTTGGTCACCTTCTCAAAGAACTCAATAAGTTTGTGAGGTATGAGTTACCCTTCACAAAACCGTGCTGACTATCACTAATCAAATTATTCTTTTCTATCTGTTCAAATTATTCTTTTCTAAATCCTATCTGTTACAACCTTTTCCAACACTTTACTAACAACTGAAGTAAGGCTCACTGGTCTATAATCACCAGAATTGTCTCTACTCCCCTTCTTGAACAGGGGAACCACATTTGTTATCCTCCAGTCTTCTGGCACTATTCCCGTAGACAATGACGATTTAAAGATTCAGCAATCTCCTCCCTGGCTTCCCAGAGGATCCTAGGATAAATCCCATCCGGCCCAGGGACTTCTATTTTCACACTCTGCAGGATTTCTAATACCTCTTCCTTGTGAACCTCAATCCCACCTAGTCTAGTAGCCTGTATCTCAGTATTCTCCTTGTTTTCTAGAGTGAATAGTCGAAAAATATTCATTTAGTGCTTCACCTATCTCCTCTGACTCTAGACACAACTTCCCACTACTATCCTTGATTGGCCCTAATCTTACTCTTGTCATTCTTTTATTCCTTAAATGCCGATAGAAAGCCTTAGGGTTTATCCTGATCCTATCCGCCAACAACTTCTCATGTCTCCTCCTGGCTCTTCTGAGCTCTCTCTTTAGGTCTTTCCTGGCTACCTTGTAACTCTCAAGTGTCCTAACTGAGCCTTCACATCTCATCCTAACATAAGCCTTCTTCTTTCTCTTGACCAGAGATTCCACTTCCTTCGTAATCCACGGCTCCCGCGCTCTACAGCTTCCTCCCTGCCTGACAGGTACATACTTATCTAGGACACTCAGGAGCTTTTCCTTGAATAAGCTCCACATTTCTAATGTGCCCATCCCCTGCCGTTTCCTTCCCCATCCTATGTTTTCTGAATCTTTTCTAATCGCATCATAACTGCCTTTCCCCCAGCTGTAACTCTTGCCCAGTGGTATACACTTACCCTTTCTATCACTAAAATAAACATAAGAGAATTGTGATCGCTATCACCAAAGTGCTCACCTACCTCCATGTCTAACACCTGGCCGGGCTCATTACCCAGTACCAAATCTAATGTGGCTTCACCCCTTGTAGGTCTGTCTACATCCTGTGTCAGGAAGCCCTCCTGCACACACTGGACAAAAACTGACCCATCTATAGCACTCGTATTATAGTGTTCCCAGTCAATATTTGGAAAGTTGAAGTTCCCCATGACAACTACCCTGTCTCTCTCACTCCTATCGAGAATCATTTTGCTATCCTTCCCTCTACATCTCTGGAACTAATAAGAGGCCTATAGAACACTCCCAACAGGGTGACCTCTCCTTTCCTGTTTCTAACCTCAGCCCATACTGTCTCAGTTGACGAGTCCCCAAACATCCTTAATGCAACTGCAATACTGTCCTTGACCAACAATGCCCTCTTGGAATCAAACAATTCCTAGGCTGTAGAAATTCCAAACCGTGAAATCAGGAATATTTCCCTCATCAGCACCTCCGTACTAAACAGGAAATCAGGATATGAGAGACTGTTTCATGCAGAGAACCAAGGGACATACAAACCTCCTGCTGAACCATGTATCACCCATACTCTGCACAACATTTCCCCCTCACCACTTACACTTGCTGATCCAATCACCACTTGCGTAGCCAATGACCCATCCCACTGCCCATCCTCTTGCCCATTTAACTTTTCATCTGGACCCAATGATCTCCTCACGATTTTATCCTGCCTTACTTGGAGACTCTGCTGTTACTGCCTCTCTGCAACTTATTTTCATTCTGTCTTAATGTAGTTGTCGTCAAACATTAAAAGTTTTTAATAAAGCATTGAAACAAGTCAGTACACATTCCTAAATATCAAGTGAATAAAATGATTAACTTTTTCTTGGGTGATTACCTGGTCCTGGATTATCTGCTGGCTTTTGTATCTTAATCAATTCTGTAAGGGCATAAGAAAAACATCTTGGTGAACAGTTTCATCTATGATTATGATAATTTATGACAAAATGCAAACTTTGTGACTGCAGTTACCGGCGAAATGGGATAGGCACAGGTAGTGGGTAGTGCTTTATTGGGAGATGAAGGTTAGAGTTGTAAAATGGTTGGGTGGGTGGTTTAGCAAATACATCTAAACATTTGGAAGTAGATACGCAATGGGTAATATTTAATGAAGGATAACATATTTCTGAACAAATATACATTGTTTTACCACACACAAATACAGCAGGAAATGTGAATCAACTGTGGCTAACAAAAGAAGTGAAAGTTAAATTAAGAACTGTGGATGCCTGCAGATCTGAAAAAAACCCAGAAATTGCTGAAGAAACTCAACAGGTCAGGCAGCAATTATGGATAAAAAGCAGAGTTAGTGATTTGAGTCTGATGAAGGGTGACTGGGCGTGAAATGTTAACTCTGCTTCCTTTCTCGACCTGTTGCCAGACCTGCAGAGAATCACCAGCAATGTCAGTTTCTGATCATGAAGTTAAAGACAAGATTAATCAAAGCATGTTGATCAGAGAGTTTCCAGAAAAAAAATGCGATAAATGCAAAATTGGGAGCAATTTCAAAACATTAATGCACAAAGGCACTTGTGAAAATTAGGAAGTAGTATTAATCACTGAGATGGAACTTGAAAAATCATGTGGATTTAAGGCTGATTGATTCATTTCCAGAGTGTCAAAGAATGTGGTTTTAGAATTCGTGGTTATTTTGGAAGTTCCATGGATTCTGTAAAGGTTCCTGTAGATCGGGATGTAATAGGATTTTCTGTTATTTTCACCCTCAGAATTTCAGCATCTCTAGCAAGGCCAGCATTTATTTCCCATGCCTAATTGCACAGAGGGCAGTTAAGAGTCAACCACATTGTTGTGGGTCTGGAGTCACATGTCAGCCAGACCAGGTAAGGATGTTAGTTTCCTTTCCTAAAAGAGAATAGCAAACCAGAAGGTGTTTTTCTAACAATCAACAATGGTTTTATGATCATGATTAATTCCAAATTCTTTATTGAATTCAAATTTCAACGTTTGCCATGGCAGCACTTGCCCAGAAAATTAGCTGTGTTTTTGGATGAAGAATGTGACAATAATACCCACTAGTAAATCCACTGTTAAAGAAGCACATGTCAGAGAAAATGGAAACCATTAAACCATTGTCATTTAATGCCAGCATTGGGATGGCACAGTGGCTCCGTCATTAGCTCTGCTGCCTCGCAGCACCAGGGACTTGGGTTTGATTCGAACTTTGGGTGACTGCCTGCTTCGAGTTTGCACATTTTCCCCATGACTGTGTGGGTTGCCTCCCACAATCCAGAGATGTACAGGTTAGAAGGTTTGGCCACACTAAATTGCCTACAGAGTACAAGCTAGGTGGACTAGCTATGGGGAATGTTGGGTTACAGGAATAGGGCAGACGTTGTGGGTCTGAGTTAGATTAGATTACATTAGATTACTTACAGTGTGGAAACAGGCCCTTTGGCCCAACAAGTCCACACTGCCCCGCCGAAGTGCAACCCACCCATACCCCTACATCTACCCCTTACCTAACACTACGGGCAATTTAGCATAGCCAATTCACCTGACCTGCACATCTTTGGACTGTGGGAGGAAACCGGAGCACCCGGAGGAAACCCACGCAGACACGGGGAGAATGTGCAAACTCCACACAGTCAGTCGCCTGAGGCGGGAATTGAACCCGGGTCTCTGGCGCTGTGAGGCAGCAGTGCTAACTACTGTGCCACCGTGCCTCCCACGGTGCTCTTCAGTGGGTCGGTTTGGACTTGATGGGCCAAATGGCCGGCTTCCACACTGTAGGGGTTCGATGACTGAGCAGGAGAAAAAATGTTGGAAACGATGATAAACTATGTCATAACTAGACACTTGCAAAGTAATAGTATGGTTGGGAAGTGTCAACTTGCAAAGTAATGGTATGATTGGGAAGTGTCAACTTGCAAAGTAATAGTATGATTGGGAACTTCCCAATAGGCTTGACAACCTATTTTCAGGATTTCACTTGAAGGATTGTTAAATTCCTAGATGTGGATATTCCAAATATTTTTGGAAGGGTCACACTTAGGTATGTAATCTAAATTCGAGCACATCAGATTCAGATTATTATACTAGTTGAAAATGAAAATTGGTTAACAGGTAGAAATCAAAGGTGAAGGGAGGATGGTACTCATGATGGCTGGCTGTCATTATTGGGGTACCATAATGATCTATGGTACATTCACAATGGTTCAAATTTTTTAGAAAGAATCATTCATGGCATATTGGTTCAGATGGCATTTATTTCTTATCCTTAATTGCTTTGGAGAACCAGGTGGTGAGTTACTTTGTGAATTTCTTAAACAGCTGCAGTTCTTGGGATGTCGGGGTACCCACAATGAGGAACAGAGTCCTAGGATTTTGACCCACCAACAGTGAAAGAATGATGATGTAGTTCTGAGTGTAAGATGATGTGTGACTTGAAAGGGAATTTGCAGGCAGTGATAATGCCAAGCATCTGTGCCTGTGTTCTCCAAGATGGCAGAGTTTGTGGGTGTGGAAGGAGCAGTTGAGGAAAAGTGAATTTGTGAGTTAGTGCCGGCACCTTGTAAATGGTGCACTCCGCTGCTCCTTTGCATTGGTGGTAAAGGCAGTGAATGTTAAAGATTGTAGATGGACTGCTAATCAATTGGATTGCTTTGTCCTAGATGGTGTTGAATTTCATGAATGTTGTTGGAGCTGCCTTAATCAGACAAATGGAGAGCATTCTATCACACGTCTTGTGATAGAATACCAAATATTGTGTTTCTCTTTCTTTGACCATCATCCTTCTACTCCTTCATCTTTCTTCTTCTCTTCTATCCTTCTGCCCCCTTAACCATTCCCCCCTCCTCACCTGGTCCTATTATTCCTTCACCTCCTCATTCTGCTTCTCCTGGATACTGCAGCTATTGCCATTCTGCAGATTAGCTTTCACTATGTATTAACTCAACTGCAGTTAAACATTAAAGGTAAGAGACAAACAAATCAAAATAAGCCATTTCAGATTTTTCAACAGAAGTTTGGCAAATCCTACAACATTTACCTGGTGTTACTTTGTCTGGTGTCTCTTTTACTGCAAAAATTTCTACATGGGCAGAAAGAAAGTATCTTAGTTAACAAAAAGATCAGTGGTTATGATAGTCTATCAGAAATCACAAATATTGGGATCGATGTTTCTGAAATTCCAGAACAGGTGGGGATAAGAGATCTGGAGACAGTGTGCTGCAAAGTGACAAGGGGATTGTGGATTGGAGAATTATGATTTTTTTTTCCACCATCATATTGTTACAAGCGATGGTGCATGTGTGGGGGCGGTGTGGGGTGGTGAAGTGACAGGGACCGCGCAGTCCTGTGTAATAATGAGGTTATACATTTATACATTTTGGCGAATCTTGGTGGGCATCTTTGTGCATGGGGCTGTGGACTCCTGTCCTTCCACAAGATCTACCACCTTATCACACCTCACAGCTGTTTCCCCAATGAATTTCAAAAAGAATATCAGAGGTGATGATGTTCTCTTATACTATGCAATGTTCAGTAACATGTATTCACAAATGATTTTAAAAATTTGTTTAGGATATTTGGGTGATATTGGCTGGGTCAGCGCTTAAGGCCCTTAATTTACTGTGAGAAGGTGGTGCAGTTAATGCAGAATTGCTGTAGTTAATGGGGCGTAGGTACACCCAGAGGGCTGTTTTGAAAGGAGCTGCAGGGTGCAGACAGTGAAGATGACAATTACAGTTCCAAGTCAGAATAATGTGTGACTCGGGAGGAAATTTGCAAGTGATGTCAATCCCAAATATCTGCCGACTTTGTTGTTTCAGATGGTACGACTACAAGGAAAGTGCTGCTGCCACTCTTTGTTGGGGATGGATTGAATGAATGATAAAGATATTAGATTGGATGCCAGGTGAAAGTGAGGACTGCAGATGCAGGAGGTTAGAATCAAGAGTGTGGTGCTGGAAAAGCGCAACAGGTTAGACAGCATCCGAGGAGCAGGAGAGTCGACTCTGCTGCTCCTTGGATGCTTCCTGACCAGATTGGGTGCCAGTTTAGTTGGCTACTTTGTGAAGGATGCAGTCAAAATTCTTGAATACGGTGAGATCTGCACTCGTTCCAGGCAAATGGAGTGTACTCCATCACAATTTGAATTTGTGTCTTGTCCAGTGTGGACAGGCTTTGTTGAGTTAGGAGCTGAGTTACTCATTGCAGGATCGCTACCCTCTGACCAATCTCTAAATTCCATCTATTCCTAATGCAGTGAATGTTGTATTTCCCAGCAGAGGGGGATACGGACTCTGCAGCCAGCTGAAGAAAGTTGATCTCAAAATATCTTCTCAAAATTCCTAGCATGAAGCCCATACAGAAACTGTATTCTCAACCATACTTTCGTATTCAAATTCCAGCAACGTAACTAGACAATTAACCTTGCTGGAATCAAACGATTCCCAGGCTGAAGAAATTCCAAACCCTGAAATCAGGAAAATTTGCCTCATCAGCATCTCCGTACTAAACAGGAAATCAGGATATGAGGGACTTTTTCATGCAGTGAAGCAAGGGACATACAAACCTTCTGCTGAACCATGTATCACCCAACGCTCTGCACAACATTTCCCCCTCACCACTTATACTTGCTGATCCGAATCACCACTTGTGTAGCCAGTGACCCATCCCACTGCCCATCCTCTTGCCCATTTAACTTTTCATCTGGACCCAATGATCTCCTCACGATTTTATCCTGCCTTACTTGGAGACTCTGCTTTTAGTGCCTCTCTGCAACTTATTTTCATTTTGTCTTAATGTAGTTGTCATCAAAAATTAAAAGTTTTTAATAAAGAATTGAAAAAAGTCAGTACACATTCCTAAATATCAAGTGAATAAAATGATTAACTTTTTCTTGGGTGATTACCTGGTCCTGGATTATCTGCTGGCTTTTGTATCTTAATCAATTCTGTAAGGGCATAAGAAAAACATCTTGGTGAACAATGTCATCTATGGTCATGATAATCTTTGACAAAAAGCAAACTTTGTGACTGCAGTTACTGGCGATCAGGGATAGGCACAGGTAGTGAGTAGTGCTTTATTGGGAGATGGAGGTTAGAGTTGTAAAATGGTTGGGTGGGTGGTTTAGCAAATACATCTAAACATTTGGAAGTAGACAGGCAATGGGTTATACTTAATGAAGGATAACATATTCCTGAACAAACATTCATTCTTCTACCACACACAAATACAGCAGGAAATGTGAATCAACTGTGGCTAACAAAAGAAGTGAAAGTTAAATGAAAAACTGCAGATGCCTGCAGATCTGAAAAAAGCCCAGAAATTGCTGAAGAAACTCAACAGGTCAGGCAGCAATTATGGATAAAAAGCAGAGTTAGTGGTTTGAGTCTGATGAAGAGTGACTGGGTGTGAAATGTTAACTCTGCTTTCTTTCTAGACCTGTTGCCAGACCTGCAGAGAATTTCAGCAATATCAGTTTCTGATCATGAAGTTAAAGACAAGATTAATCAAAGCAAGTTGGTCAGAGGGCTTTCAGGAAACAAAAATGCGGTAAATGCAAAATTGGGAGCAATTTCAAAACATTAATGCACAAAGGCACTTGTGAAAATTAGGAATTAATATTAATCACTGAGATGGAACTTCAAAAATTATGTGGATTTAAGGCTGATTGATTCATTTCCAGAGTGTCAAAGAATGTGGTTTTGGAATTCGTGGTTATTTTGGAAGTTCCATGGATTCTGTAAAGGTTCCGGCAGATTGGGATGTAATAGGATTTTCTGTTATTTTCACCCTCAGAATTTCAGCATCTCTAGCAAGGCCAGCATTTATTTCCCATGCCTAATTGCACAGAGGGCAGTTAAGAGTCAACCACATTGTTGTGGGTCTGGAGTCACATGTCAGCCAGACCAGGTAAGGATGGTAGTTTCCTTTCCTAAAGGACATTAGCAAACCAGAAGGTGTTTTTCTAACAACCAACAATGGTTTTATGGTCATGATTAATTCCAGATTCTTTATTGAATTCAAATGCCACCACTTGGCACGGCAGCACTTGCCAAGAAAACTAGCTGAGTTTTTGGATGAAGAATGTGACAATAATTCCACGAGGAATTCCACTGTTAAAGAAGCAAGTGTGAGTGAAAATGTAAACCATTAAGTATTAGTTGTTTAATGTCAGCATTAGGTTGACACCGTGGCTCTGTAGTTATCTCTGCTGCCTCACAGTACCAGGGACCTGAGATTCATTCAATCTTTGGGTGACTATCTGTTTCGAATTTGCACATTCTCCCTGTGTCTGTGTGGGTTTCCTCCCACAATTCAGAGATGTGCAGGTTAGGAAGATTGGCCACACCACATTGCCTACAGAGTGCAAGCTAGGAGGATTAGCGATGGGGAATGCTGGGTTACATGGATAGGGCAGGTGTTGTGGGTCTGAGTTAGATGCTCTTCAGTGGGTCGTTTTGGACTTGACAGGCCAAATGGCCAGCTTCCGCACTGTAGGGGTTCGATAACTGAGCAGGAGAAGAAATGTTGGAAACGATGATAAACTATGTCATAGCTAGACACTTGCAAAGTAATATTATTATTGCGAAGTATCAACATGGATTTATGAGAGGGAAATTATGTTTGACAACCTGTTGTGAGGATTTTACTTGCAGGATTATTAAATTCCAATATGTGGATATTCCAAATATTTTTGTAACGGTTGCACATAGGTATGTAAACTAAATTTGAGCATATCAGATTTGGGTTACTATACTAGTTGAAATCAAAATTGGTTAACAGTCTGAAATCAAAGGTAAAGGAAGCAGTATATTCATGATGGCACACTGTCATTAGTGGGATACCATAATGATCAGTGGTATAATCACAATTGTTCAAAATTTTTAAAAACAATCATTCATGCCATATTGGTTAGATGGCAGTTACTTCTTATCCTTAATTGCTTTGGAGAACCAGGTGGTGAGTTACTTTGTGAATTTCTTAAACAGCTGCAGTTCTTGGGATGTAAAGTTACCACAATGATGTTAGGAACAGAGTTCCAGGAGTTTGACCCACCAACAGTGAAGAAACAATGATGTAATTCTGAGTGCAAGATGATGTGTGACTTGAAAGGGAATTTGCAGGCAGCGATAATGCCAAGCATCTGTGCCTGTGTTCTCCAAGATGGCAGAGTTTGTGGGTGTGGAAGAAGCAGTTGAGGAAAAGTGAATTTTTGAGTTAGTGCAGGCACCTTGTAAATGGTGCACTCCGCTGCTTCTTTGCATTGGTGGTAAAGGCAGGGAATGTTAAAGGTTGTAGATGAACTGCTAATCAAGTGGACTGCTTTGACCTGGATGGTGTTGAGCTTCTTGATGTTGTTGGAGCTGCTGATTCCTGATGAAGGGCTTTTGCCCGAAACGTCGATTTCGAAGCTCCTTGGATGCTGCCTGAACTGCTGTGCTCTTCCAGCACCAATAATCCAGAATCCTTTCTCAGACAAGTGGAGAGTATTCTATTACACATGTCTTGTGTATAGTAGTTGGGGAACAGGCATTGGGGAATGGGATGTGAGTTACTTATTCCTAAATTCCTAGCATGTATTCTTTTTGCCACTCTAAGGTATTGCCAGTGCAATTTCAGGTCAATAGTAAGCCCTGAGATGTTGACAGTTGGGAGTTAGCAATGCTAATAACTCTGAACATCAAGGGTTGATGGTCAGATTTTCTTGGAAGCCACCCGACCTGCAGTGCTTTTCCAGCACCATACCCTCGAATCTAATCTCTAGTATCTGCAGTCCTCACAATTTCCTACTTGTCAGCCCATACCAGGATATTGTTCTGGTCTTGCTTTATTAGGAAATGGAAAGTATGTCTATTTAGATGTCATAAATAGTTTGGAAGATTGTGTTGTCATCAGCGAGCATCCCCAAATCTGACCTTATGAAGGAGGGAATGTTATTGATAAAGCAGCTGAAGATGGCTGGGTTTAAGACATTACCCCAATGATTTCCTCGGGTATTGATGATCAATTCCAGAAATTGTGATTTGGATGTGCCACCTAAATGCAATATTTCTGGAACTGCTGATGACATACAACTGCAAAAGCAATGTAAAGGATGTAACAAAGCTTCAGAAGGCTTGGGCTGCTGAACCAAACTAATCTCCACTCCAAACATTGTGTTTCTGTTTCTTTGACCATTGTCTCTCTACTCCTTCTTCCTTCTTCTTCTCTCCTATCCTTCTGCTCCTTAACCCTTCCCCCCTCCTCACCTGGCCCTATTATTCCTTTATCTCCTCATTCTGCCTCACCTGGATACTGCACAGTTATGGCCGTTCTACAGATTAGCTTTCACTATGTATTAACTCAACTGCAGTTAAACATTAAAGGTAAGAGACAAACAAATTAAAATAAGACATTACAGATTCTGAAACAGAAGTTTGGCAAACCCAACAACATTGTCCTGGATATTTACCTGGTGCTGATTTGTCTGGCGTCTCTTTTACTGCAAAAATTTCTACATGGGCATAAGGAAAATATCTTAGTTAACAAAAACATCAGCTGTTAACTTAGTCTATTAGAAATCATAAACACTGGGCTGGTATTTCTGAAATTCCAGAACAGGTGGAAATAAGAGATCTGGAGACAGTGTGCTACAAAGTGACAAGGGGATTGTGAAGTGGAGAATTATGATTTTCTTTCTACCATCACATTTTTACATGCGATGGTGCATGTGTGGGGGACGGAGTGGGGTGGTGGAGAGACAGGGACTGAGCTGTCATGTATATGAAAGAGGTCATACATTTTGGCGAATCTGGGTGGGCATCCTTGTGGGTGGGGTGGTGGACTCCTGTCCTTCCACAAGATCTACCACCTTATCACACCTCACAGCTGCTTCCTCAATGAAATACAAGAAGAATATCAGAGGTGATGATGTTTTCTTATACTATGCAATGTTCAGTAACATGTATTCACAAATGATTTTTAAAATTTGTTTGTGGTATTTGGATGATATTGGCTGGGTCAGCAATTATGGCCCATTCTTAATTTACTGTGAGAAGGTGGTGCAGTTAATTCAGAATTGCTGTAGTTAATGGGGTGAAGATACACCAAGAAGACTGATTTGAAAAGGAGCTGCAGGATGTAGACAGTAAAGATGACAGTTACAGTTCCAAGTCAGAACAATGTGTGACTCAGTAGGAAACTTGGAGGTGATGTCAATCCCAAGTATCTGCCCACTTTGTTGTTTCAGATGGTCCAGCTATAGGTTTGGAAAGTGCTGCTGCCACTATATATTGGGGATGGATTGAATGAATGATAAAGATCCTAGAATTAATGCCTGGTGAAAGTGAGGACTGCAGATGCTGGAGGTTCGAGTCGAGAGCGTGGTGTTGGAAATGCACAGTAGGTTAGGCAGCATCCGAGGAGCAGAAGAGTCGACTCTACTGCTCCTTGGATGCTGCCTGACCAGATTGGGTGCCAGTTTAGTTGGCTACTTTGTGAGGGATGCAGTCAAAATTCTTGAATATTGTGGGATCTGCAGTCGTTCCAGGCAAATGGGGCGTATTCCATCACAATTTGAATTTGTGTCTTGTACAGTGTGGACAGGCTTTGTTGAGTTAACAGCTGGTGGGGGTCACTCATTGCAGGATCCCTACCCTCTGATCCAGCTTAAATTTCTGTCTCCTTTGGCATTGATCTTCAAATCATCATTGTCTATAGGAATAGTGCCTGAGAACTGGAGGATAGCAAATGTGATTCCCTTGTTCAAAAAGGGTCGTAGTGTCAACCCTGGTAATTACAGACCAGTGAGTCTCACTTCAGTTGTTGGTAAAGTGTTGAAAAAGGTTATAAGAGATAGGATTTATAACCATCTAGAAAAGAATCATCTGATCAGGGACAGTCAGCACGGTTTTCTGAAGGGTAGATCGTGCCTAATGAATCTTATTAACTTTATTGACAAAGTGACGAAACAGATAGATGAGAGTAAACCGGTTGATGTGGTGTATATGGATTTCAGCAAGGCGTTCGATAAGGTTCCCCACAGTTGGCTATTATACAAAATGTGGAGGAATGGGATTGTGGGAGACAAAGCAGTTTGGATCAGTAATTGGCTTACTGAAAGAAAACAGAGGGTTGTAGTTGATGGAACATGTTCATCTTGGTGTCCAGTTACTCGCGGCGTACCGCAAGGGTCTGTGTTGGGCCCACTGCTGTTCGTCATTTTTATAAATGACCTGGATGAGGGCGTAGAAGGGTGGATTAGTAAATTTGCAGACGACACTAAGGTCGGAGGAGTTATGGATAGTGACGAAGGATGTAGTAGTTTGCAGAGAGACATAGATAGGATGCAGAGCTGGGCTCAGAGGTGGCAAATGGAGTTTAATATGGACAAGTGTGAGGTGACACACTTTGGATGGAGTAATCGGAATGCAGAGTACTGGGCTAAAGGTAAGATTCTTGGGAGTGCAGATGAGCAGAGAGATCTCGGTGTCTATGTACACAGATCCTTGAAAGTTGCCACCCAGATTGACAGGGTTGTTAAGAGGGCATACAGTGTTTTGGCCTTTATTAATAGAGGGATCGAGTTCTGGAACCATGAGGTTATGCTGCGGCTGTGGTACTGCCACACTTGGAGTATTGTGTACAGTTCTGGTCACCGCATTATAAGAAGGATGTGGAAGCTTTGGAAAGGGTGCAGAGGAGATTTACTAGGATGTTGCCTGGTATGGAAGGAATGTCTTATGAGGAAAGACTGAGGGCCTTGAGGCTGTTCTCGTTAGAGAGAAGAAGGTTGAGAGGTGACTTAATAGAGACATACAAGATAATCAGCGGGTTAGATAGGGTGGACAGGGAGAGCCTTTTTCCAAGTATGGGGATGGCAAACACGAGGGGACACAACTAAAGTGAGGGGAGATAGGTATAAGACAGATGTCAGAGGTAGTTTCTTTACTCAGAGAGTAGTAAGGGTATGGAATGCTTTGCCTGCATCAGTAGTAGGTTCGCCAAGTTTAAGTGCATTTAAGTCGTCATTGGACAAGCATATGGACGTACATGGAATAGTGTAGGTGGGATGGGCTTCAGATTAGTATAACAGGGCGGTGTAATATCGAGGACCGAAGGGCCTATACTGCGCTGTAATGTTCTATGTTCTATGTTCTATTCCTGTTAGAGTGAATGCTGTATTTCCCAGCAGAGAGGGAACTGCCTCTCCATCCAGATGACGAAAGCTGATCTCAAAAATATCTCCTCAAAATTCCTAAAATTAAGCCTGTACAGAAACTGTATCCCCAATCATACTGTCCCATTCAAATTCCAGCAAAATAACCAGACCTTGTTGGAATCAAATGATTCCCAGGCTGCAGAAATTCCAAACCGTGAAATCAGGAATAGTTCCCTCATCAGCACCTCCCTATTAAACAAGAAATCAGGATACGAGAAACAATTTCATGCAGAGAAGCAAGGGAAATACAAACTTCCTGCTGAACCATGTATCACCCCACGCTCTGCACATTTCCCCCTCACCACTTCCATACCCAGGGACCCATCCCACTGCCCATCCTCTTGCCTATTTAACTTTCCAGCTGGACCCAATGATCACTTCACAATTTTATCCTGCCTCACCTGGAGACTGTGCAGCCACTGCCGCTCTGCAACTTATTTTTCATTCTGTCTTTACGTAGTTGTCGTCAAACATTCATTGTTTTTAATAACGTATCGAAACAAGTCAGTACACATTCCTAAATATCAAGTGAATAAAATGATTAACTTTTTCTTGGGTGATTACCTGGTCCTGGATTATCTGTTGGCTTTTGTATCTTAATCAATTCTGTATGGGCATAAGAAAAACATCTTGGTGAACAATATGATCATGATAATCTATGACAAAATGCAAACTTTGTGACTGCAGTTATTAGGGATCAGGGATAGGCACAGGTAGTGCTTTATTGGGAGATGGGGGTTGGAGTTGTAAAATGGTTGGGTGGGTGGTTTAGCAAATACGTTTAAACATTTGGAATTAGACAGGCAATGGGTTATATTTAATGAAGGATAACATATTCCTGAACAAACATTCATTCTTCTGCCACACACAAATACAGCAGGAAATGTGAATCAACCGTGGCTAACAAAAGAAGTGAAAGTTAAATGAAGAACTGCAGATGCTTGCAGATCTGAAAAAAAAACAGAAATTGCTGAAGAAACTCAGCAGGTTAGGAAGCATCTGTGGATAAAAAGCAATGGTTTGAGTCTGATGAAGTGTGAGTGGATATGAAGTGTTAACTCTGCTTTCTTTCTAGACCTGTTGCCAGACCTGCAGAGAATCTCCAGCAAAGTCTGTTTCTGATCATGAAGTTAAAGACAAGATTAATCAATGGATACCACCATTACACGTAGGGACATCTCCCACCATGTGTGTGGCAGGTACTCATGTGATTCAGCCAACATTGTCTATCTTATACGTGGCAGGGAAGGATGACCTGAGGCATGGTACATTGGGGAAACTGAGCAAAGGCTACGGCAACGGATGAATGCGCACTGTACAACAATCAACAGACAGGAATGTTCCCTCCCAGTTGGGGAACACTTCAGCGGTCCAGGACATTCGACCTTGGACCTTCAGGTGACCATCCTCCAAGGTGGACTTCGGGACAGGCAGCCGCGAAAAGTGGCCAAGCAAAGGCTGACAGCTAAGTACCATACCCATAGGGAGGGCCTCAACCGGGACCTAGGGTTCATGTCACACTACAGGTGACCACCATTGCACTATACACACACACAGACAGACAGACAGACAGACACACACACACACACACATACACACTCCTATACATACACACTCTATGCATACACACAGTCACACTTATACACAGACACTCACACACCTTTACAGACACACATACTCTCACACTCACACAGGCATCCTCTCAGAGACTTAGACCACTCTACACTTATGCACACACATATACAATCTCTCTCACACACTCATAACCCCAACCCAGACACATGTACAAGACAATTTTCCGATTCAGTTTGTGGATGTACCCACTAGAGAAGGTGCAAAACTTGACCTACTCTTGGGAAAAAAGGCAGGGCAGGTGACTGAGGTGTCAGTGGGGGAGTGCTTTGGGGTCAGTGACCAGAATTCTACTTGTTTTAAAATAGTGATGGAAAAGGATAGACCAGATCTAAAAGTTGAAGTTCTAAGTTGGAGAAAGGCCAATTTTGATGGTATTAGACGAGAACTTTCGATAGCTGATTGGAGGCAGATGTTTGCTGGTAAAGGCATGGCTGGAAGATGGGAAGCCTTCAGAAATGAGATAACAAGAATCCATTGAATGTTTATTCCTGTCAGGGTGAAAGGGAAGGCTGGTAGGAATAGGGAATGCTGGGTGACTAAAGAAATTGAGGGTTTGGTTAAGAAAAAGAAGGAAGCATATCTCAGGTATAGACAGGATAGATCGAGTGAATCCTCAGAAGAGTATAAAGAAATTAGGAGTATACTTAAGAGGGAAATCAGGAGGGCAAAATGGGGACATGAGATAGCTTTGGCAAATAGAATTAAGGAGAATCCAAAGGGTTTTTACAAATATATTAAGGACAAAAGGGTAACTAGGGAGAGAATAGGGCACCTTAAAGATCAACAAGGCAGCCTTTGTGTGGACCCACAGAAAATGGGGGTGATACTAAATGAGTATTTTGCATCAGTATTTACTGTGGAAAAGGATATGGAAAATATTGACTGTAGAGAAATAGATGGTGACATCTTGCAAAATGTCCAGATTACAGAGGAGGAAGTGCTGGATGTCTTGAAATGGTAAAAAGTGGATAAATCCCCAGAACCTGATCAGGTATACCCGAAAACTCCGTGGGAAGCTAGAGAAGTGATTGCTGGGCCTCTTGCTGAGATATTTGTATCATCGATAGTCACAGGTGAGGTGCCGGAAGACTGGAGGTTGGCAAACATGGTGCCACTGTTTAAGAAGGGCGGTAAAGACAAGCCAGGGAACTATAGACCAGTGAGCCTGACCTCGGTGGTGGGCAGGTTGTTGGAGGGAATCCTGAGGGACAGGATGTACATGTATTTGGACAGGCAAGGACTGATTAGGGATAGTCAACATGGCTTTGTGTGTGGGAAATCATGTCTCACAAACTTGATTGAATTTTTTGAAGAAGTAACAAAGAGGATTGATGAGGGCAGAGCAGTAGATGTGATCTATTTGGACTTCAGTAAGGCATTCGACAAGGTTCCCCATGGGAGACTGATTAGCAAGGTTAGATCTCATGGAATACAGGGAGAACTAGCCATTTGGATACAGAACTGGCTCAAAGGTAAAAGACAGAGGATGGTGGTGGAGGGTTGTTTTTCAGACTGGAGGTCTGTGACCAGTAGAGTGCCACAAGGATCGGTGCTGGGCCCTCTACTTTTTGACATTTACGTAAACGATTTGGATGTGAGCATAAGAGGTACAGTTTGTAAGTTTGCAGACGACACCAAAATTGGAGGAGTAGTGGACAGCAAAGAGGGTTACCTCAGATTACAACAGAATCTGGACCAGATGGGCCAATGGGCTGAGAAGTGGCAGATGGAGTTTAATTCAGATAAATGCGAGGTGCTGCATTTTGGGAAAGCAAATCTTAGCAGGACTTATACACTTAATGGTAAGGTCCTAGGGAGTGTTGCTGAACAAAGAGACCTTGGAGTGCAGGTTCATAGCTCCTTGAAAGTGGAGTCGCAGGTAGATAGGATAGTGAAGAAGGCGTTTGGTATGCTTTCCTTTATTGGTCAGAGTATTGAGTACAGGAGTTGGGAGGTCATGTTGCGGCTGTACAGGACATTGGTAAGGTCACTGTTGGAATATTGCTTGCAATTCTGGTCTCCTTCCTATCAGAGAGATGTTGTGAAACTTGAAAGAGTTCAGAAAAGATTTACAAGGATGTTGCCAGGGTTGGAGGATTTGAGCTACAGTGAGAGGCTTAACAGGCTGGGGCTGTTTTCCCTGGGGTGTCGGAGGCTGAGGGGTGACCTTATAGAGGTTTACAAAATTATGAGGGGCATGGATAGGATAAATAGACAAAGTCTTTTCCGTGGGGTCAGAGAGTCCAGAACTAGAGGGCATAGGTTTAGGGTGAGAGGGGAAAGATATAAAAGAGACCTAAGGGGCAACTGTTTCATGCAGAGGGTGGTACGTGTATAGAATGAGCTGCCAGAAGATGTGGTGGAGGCTGGTACAATTGCAACATTTAAGAGGCATTTGGATGGGTTTATGAATAGGAAGGGTTTGGAGGGGGTGTAAGTGTGTGAGTGTGTGTGTGTGTGTGTGTGTGTGTGTCATAGAGTCATAGAGTCATAGAGATGTACAGCATGGAAACAGACCCTTCGGTGCAATCCGTCCATGCCGACCAGATATCCCAACCCAATCTAGTCCCACCTGCCAGCACCCGGCCCATATCCCTCTAGTTCTGGACTCTCTGACCCCAAAGTACAATGTAACTCTGCAAGTACAAATTCACCCCACAAGAGTGTCAAAGAATGTGGTTTTGGAATTCGTGGTTATTTTGGAAGTTCCATGGATTCTGTAAAGGTTCCCTAAGATTCAGATATAACAGGATTTTCTTTTTCTTCCACTTTCAGAATTTCAGCATGTCTGGTGAGGCGAACATTTATTTCCCATGCCTAATTGTCCAGCGGGCAGTTTAAAGTCAACCACATTGCTGTGGGTCTGGAGTCACATGTCAGCCAGACCAGGTAAGGATGGTAGTTTGTTTTCCTAAAAGACATTAGCAAAGGACATACCCGGTTTTTTTAACAATCAACAATGGTTTTATGATCATAATTAATTCCAGATTCTTTATTGAATTCAAATTTCACCATTTGCCACAGCAGCATCTGCCAAGAAAACTAGTTCAGTTTTTGGATGATGAATGTGGCAATAATACCACTAGTAATTCTACGGTTAAAGAAGCAAGTGTCAGAGAAAAGGGAAACCATTGAGCCGTAGTCCTTTAATATCAGCATTGGGATGACACAGTTGCTCAGTATTCTGGATTAGTGGTGCTGGAAGAGCACAGCAGTTCAGGCAGCATCCAAGTAGTTCCTGATGAAGGGCTTTTGCCCGAAACGTCGATTTCGAAGCTTCTTGGATGCTGCCTGAACTGCTGTGCTCTTCCAGCACCACTAATCCAGAATCTGGTTTCCAGCATCTGCAGTCATTGTTTTTACCACAGTTGCTCAGTAGTTAGCTCTGCTGCCTCACAGCGCCATGGACTTGGGTTTGATTCGAACCTTGGGCGACTGTCTGTTTCGAGTTTGCACATTCTCCCCATGTCTGTGTGGGTTTCCTCCCACAATGCAGAGAAGTGTAGGTGAGATGGATTGGCAAGACTTAATTGTCTATAGTGTACAAGCAGGTTGGTTAGCCATGGGGAATGCTGGGTTACTGGGATAGGCTAGGGGTGTGGGTCTGAGTTAGATGCTCTTCAGTGGGTCGGTTTGGACTTGATGGGCCAAATGGCCTGCTTCCACACTGTCGGGGTTTGATAACTGAGCAAGACAAAAAGTGTTGTAAACGATGATAAACTATGTCATAGCTAGACACTTGCAAAGTAACAGTATGATTGTGAAGTGTCAACATGGATTTATGACAGGGAAACTATGTTTGACAACCTGTTTTGAGTATTTTACTTGAAGGATTGTTAAATTCCAATATGTGAATATTCCAAATACTTTTGTAAGGATCACACTTAAGTATGTCAACTAAATTTGAGCATATCAGATTTGGGTTACTTTACTAGTTTAAAATAGAAAAGGTAGAAATCAAAGGTAAAGCAAGGATTATATTCATGATGGCAAACTGTCATTAGTGGGTTCCTGATGAAGGGCTTTTGCCCGAAACGTCGATTTCGAAGCTACTTGGATGCTGCCTGAACTGCTGTGCCCTTCCAGCACCACTAATCCAGAATCTGGTTTCCAGCATCTGCAGTCATTGTTTTTACCACAATGATCAGTCTTACAATCACAATTGTTCAAATTTTTTTAAAAGAATCATTGGGCCATATTGGTTCAGACGGCATTTATTTCTTATCCTTAATTGCTTTGGAGAAGCAGGTGGTGAGTTACTTTGTGAATTTCTTGAACAGATGCAGTCCTTGGGATGTCGGGGTACCCACAATGAGGAACAGAGTTCCAGGATTTTGATCCACCAACAGTGAAGGAATGATGATGTAGTTCTGAGTGTAAGATGATGTGTGACTTGAAAGGGAATTTGCAGGCAGTGATAATGCCAAGTATCTGTGCCTGTGTTCTCCAAGATGGCAGAGTTTGTGGGTGTGGAAAGAGCAGTTGAAGAAAAGTAAATTTGTGAGCTAGTGCAGGCACCTTGTAAATGGTGCACTCCACTGCTCCTTTGCGTCAGTGGTGAAGGCAGGGAGTGTTGAAGGTTGTAGATGGACTGCGAACCAAGTGGATTAATTTGTCCTGGATGGTGTTGGGCTTCTTGAATGTTGTTAGAGCTGCCTTTATCAGACAAGTGGAGAGCATTCTATCACACATCTTGTGTCCAGTGTTTGCAGATCAGGCATTGGGGAATGGGATGTGAGTTACTTATTCCTAAATTCCTAGCATCTATTTTTTTTTTTGCCACTCTAAGGCATCCCCAGTGCAGTTTCAGGTCAATAGTAACCCCTGAGATGTTGATAGTGTGGGATTTAGTAATGCTAAGTAATGACTGTGAACATCAAGGGTTGATGGTTAGATTTTCTCTGGATGAAAATGTCCGTTATTGGACACTCATGTGGCACAAATGTCACATGTCACCTATCCTCAATGTGGGCAGCACGGTGGCACAGTGGTTAGCACTGCTGCCTCACAGCGCCAGAGACCCGGGTTCAATTCCCGCCTCAGGCGACTGACTGTGTGGAATTTGCACGTTCTCCCCGTGTCTGCATGGGTTTCCTCCGGGTGGTCCGGTTTCCTCCCACAGTCCAAAGATGTGCAGGTCAGGTGAATTGGCCATGGGAAATTGCCCATAGTGTTAGGTAAGGGGTAAATGTAGGGGTATGGGTGGGTTGCGCTTCAGCGGATCGGTGTGGACTTGTTGGGCCAATAGGCCTGTTTCCACACTGTAAGTAATCTAATCTAATCAATTACTGCCTGACCTGCTGGGCTTTTCCAGCAACATACCCTTGACTGATCTCCAGCATCTGCAGTCCTTACTTTCACCTACTTACTAGCCCATGCCAGGATATTGTTCTGGTCTTGCTACATTAGGAAATGGACTATTTTGGAGTTGTGAATACTTCGGAAGATTGTATCGTCATCGTCATCCCCAAGTCTGACCTTATGATGGAGGGAATGTTATTGATAAACAGTTGAAGATGGCTGGGCTTATGACACTACCGTAATTATTTCCTAGGGCTTAGATGAACAAGTCTACAATTGTGATTTTGATGTGCAAACTAAATGCATTATTTCTGCAACTGCTGATGACCTCGGACTGCACAAGGAATGTAGAGGATGCAACAAAGCTTCAGGGGGCTTGGACCGCTGAACCAAACTAATCCCCACTCCACATATTGTGTTTCTCTTTCTTCAACCATAGTCTTTCTACTACTTCTTCCTTCTTCTTCTCTCCTATCCTTCTGCTCCTTAACCCTTCCCCCTCCTCACCTGGTCCTATTATTTCTTCACCTCCTCATTCCACGTCACCTGGATACTGCACACTTACTGCCATTCAGCAGATTAGCTTTCACTATGTATTAACTCAACTGCAGTTAAACATTAAAGGTAAGTGACAAACAAATTAAAATAAGCCATTACAGATTCTGAAACAGACGTTTGGCTAAACCAACAACATTGTCCTGGATATTTACCTGGTGCTGATTTGTCTGGCATCTCTTTTACTGCAAAAATTTCTACATGGGCATAAGGAAAATATCTTAGTTAACAAAAACATCAGCTGTTAACTTAGTCTATTAGAAATCATAAACACTGGGCTAGGTATTTCCAAAATTCCAGAACAGGTGGAAATAAGAGATCGGGAGACAGTGTGCTGCAAAATGATAAGGGGATTGTGGAGTTGAGAATTATGATTTTCTTTCTACCATCACATTTTTACATGCGATGGTGCATGCGTGGGGGACGGAGTGGGGTGGTGAAGAGACAGGGACTGAGCTGTCATGTGTATGAAAGAGGTCATACATTTTGGCGAATCTGGGTGGGCATCCTTGTGGGTGGGGTGGTGGACTCCTGTCCTTCCACAAGATCTACCACCTTATCACACCTCACAGCTGCTTCCTCAATGAAATACAAGAATAATATCAGAGGTGATGATGTTTTCTTATACTATGCAATGTTCAGTAACGTTTTCACAAATGATTTTTAAATTTTGGTTGTGGTATTTGGGTCATATTGGCTGGGTCAGCAATTATGGCCCTTTCTTAATTTACTGTGAGAGGATGGTGACAAGTAAGCTTCCAGAATTGCTGTAGTTAATGGGGTGTAGATACACCAAGAAGACTGATTTGAAAAGGAGCTGCAGGATGTAGACAGTAAAGATGACAATTACAGTTCCAAGTCAGAACAATGTGTGACTCAGTAGGAAACTTGGAGGTGATGTCAATCCCAAGTATCTGCCCACTTTGTTGTTTCAGATGGTCCAGCTATAGGTTTGGAAAGTGCTGCTGCCACTATATATTGGGGATGGATTGAATGAATGATAAAGATCCTAGAATTAATGCCTGGTGAAAGTGAGGACTGCAGATGCTGGAGGTTTGAGTCGAGAGCGTGGTGTTGGAAAAGCACAGCAGGTTAGGCAGCATCCGAGGAGCAGGAGAGTTGGCTCTGCTGCTCCTTGGATGCTGCCTTTATTCCTGATGAAGGGCTTTTGCCCGAAACGTCGATTTCGAAGCTACTTGAATGCTGCCTGAACTGCCGTGCTCTTCCAGCACCACTAATCCAGAATCTGGTTTCCAGTATCTGCAGTCATTGTTTTTACCTCCTAGATTGGGTGCCAGTTTAGTTGGATACTTTGTGAAGGATGCAGTCAAAATTCTTGAATATTGTGGGATCTGCATTCGTTCCAGGTAAATGGGGCGCATTCCATCACAATTTGAATTTGTGTTTTGTACAGTATGGATAGGCTTTGTTGGTTTAGGAGCTGGTGGGGGTCACTCATTGCAGGATCTGACCCAGCTCAAAGGTCTGTCTCCTATTCCTGACATAGTGAATGTTGTATTTTCCAGCAGAGAGGGATACTGCCCTCCATCCAGATGATGAAAGCTGATCTCAAAAGTATCTCCTCAAAATTCCTAACATTAAGCCTGTACAGAAATTGTATCCCCAATCATATTGTCCCATTTAAATTCCAGCAAAGTAACCAGACAATTGACCTTGTTGGAATCAAATGATTCCCAGGCTGCAGAAATTGCAAACCGTGAAATCAGGAATATTTCCCTCATCAGCACTTCCCTATTACACAGGAAATCAGGATACGAGAAACTATTTCATACAGAGACACAAGGGAAACACGAACATCCTGCCTAACCATGTCTAATTCCCACTGTCTCCAGAACATGTCCCCCTCATCACTTACACTTCCCAGTCTGAATCACCACCTGCTTGACCAAGGACCCAGCTTACTGCACATCCTTTTTTAGATTAGATTAGATTAGATTAGATTACTTACAGTGTGGAAACAGGCCCTTCGGCCCAACAAGTCCACACCGCCCCGCCGAAGCGTAACCCACCCATACCCCTACATCGACATCTACCCCTTACCTAACACTACGGGCAATTTAGCATGGCCAATTCACCTGACCTGCACATCTTTGGACTGTGGGAGGAAACCGGAGCACCCGGAGGAAACCCACACAGACACAGGGAGAACGTGCAAACTCCACACAGTCAGTCACCTGAGGCGGGAATTGAACCCAGGTCTCTGGCGCTGTGAGGTAGCAGTGCTAACCACTGTGCCACCGTGCCGCCGTGCCGCCTCTTGCCCATTCAACTTTTCACCTGGACCCAATGATCTCTTCACATTTTTATCCTGCCTCACCTCGGGACAGTGCTGTCACTGCCGCTCTGCAACTTATTTTTCATTCTGTCTTAACACAGTTGTCGTCAAGCATTAAAAAGTTTTAATAAAGAATCAAAAGTAGTCAGTAGACATACCTAAATATCAGGTGAATAAAATTATTAACTTTATACTGGGTGTTTACCTGGTCCTGAATTTTCTGTTGGCTTTTGTATCTTTATCAATTCTGTATGGGCATAAGAAAAACATCTTGGTGAACAGTGTCATCTGTGGTCATGATAATCTATGACAAAATGCAAACTTTGTGAATGAAGTTACCAGTGATCGGAGATAGGCACAGGTGGTGGGTAGTGCTTTACTGGGAGATGGGGGTTGGTGTTGTAAAATAGTTGGCTTGGGTGGATTAGGAAACACCTTTAAAGGTTTGAAAGTAGTCAGGCAATGGGTTATACTTAATGAAGGATAACATATTCTTGAACAAATATACATTCTTCTACCATACACAAATACAGCAGAGTTTCAGGATTTTGACCCACCAACAGTGAAGGAACAATCATGTAATTCTGAGTGCAAGATGATGTGTGACTTGAAAGGGAAATTGCAGGCAGTGAGAATGCCAAGTGTCTATGTCTGTGTGTTCCAAGATGGCAG
Organism: Chiloscyllium punctatum; assembly: GCF_047496795.1. Taxonomy (NCBI): domain Eukaryota; kingdom Metazoa; phylum Chordata; class Chondrichthyes; order Orectolobiformes; family Hemiscylliidae; genus Chiloscyllium; species Chiloscyllium punctatum. Next base: position 83,149,912 of record NC_092763.1, on the reverse strand, counting down.
AGTTTGTGGGTTTGGAAGGCACGGTTGAAGAAAAGTAAATTTGTGAGTTAGTGCAGGCACCTTGTAAATGGTGCACTCTACTGCTCATTTGCAGGTGGTGAAGGCACTGAATGTTAAAGGTTGTAGATGGACTGCTAATCAAGTGGATTGCTTTGTCCTGAATGGTGTTGAGCTTTTTGAATGTTGTTGGAGCTGCCTTTATTAGACAAGTGAAGAGCATTCTATCATACATGTTTTGTGTCCAATGGTGGGGAACAGGCATTGGGGAATGGGATGTGAGTTACTTATTCCTAAATTCCTAGCATCTAACTTATTCTTTCACCACTGTAAGGTTCACCCTGTGCAGTATCATGTCAATAGTATCTCCTGAGATGTTGACAGTGTTGGATTCAGGAAGGCTAATAACTGAACATCAAGGGTTGATGGTTAGGTTTTCACTTGATGAAGATGGTCATTGCCTGCCACTGGAGCAGACGAATACATGGTTGAGGAGATGGTGCAGGGGAAAGGGGTTCAAATTATTTGGATCATTGGTATCTCTTCTGGGGCGCAAGTGACCTATATTAGGAGGATAGATTACACTTGACTTGGAAAAGGACTAATATACCGGCAGGGAGATTTGCTAGAGCTGCTCGGGAGGAATTAAAATAGTAAAGTTTGGGGCACCAGAGTGGGCAGGGTTGGGGTGGGACCCAGGGAGTTAGTGAGGAAAAAGATCCATCTGAGACTATAATTTGGAAAAGGAGCAAGAAGTCAAACAGTCAAATCAGGTAGGAACATGGCAGAGAACGAGGTCAGACTGATAAATTAAACTGCATTTATTTCAATGCAAGAGTCCCAACAGGGAGGGCAGATGAACTCAGGATATGGTTAGGAAAGGGACCGGGATAGACAGAACTGGCCGCTTAATTCTTGGGTTCAAGTTCTGTAGGAAAGATTGAAAGGGTTGTGAGAGAGGAGGGAAAGTGGTGTTTTTGATTAGGGATAGCTTTACAGCTGTACTTAAGGAGGATATCCACAGGAATACATTGAGGGAAGTTATTTGGCTGGAACTGAGAAATAAGAAAGGGATGATTACCTTCTTGGGATTGTACTATAGACCCACCTTCCAAAGGTCAATGGGAAATTAAGAAACATAAATGTGAGGAGATCTCAGTTAACTGTAAGAATAATAGGGTAGTTATGGTAAGAGATTTAACTTTCCAAACATAGACTGGGACTGCCATAGTGTTACGGGTTTAGATGGAGAGGAATTGTTGGGTGGGTACAAGAAAAATTTCTGATTCAGTATGTGGATGTACCTACTAGAGAAGGGGCAAAATCTGATGAAGAACTTATGCTCGCAATGTCAACTCTTCTGCTTCTCAGATGCTGCCTGACTGGCTGTGCTTTTCCAACACCACACTTTTTGACCCCAAGGTACAAAACCTGATCTACTCTTGCAAAGTAAGGCAGGGAAAGTGACTAAGGTGTCAGTGGAGAAGCACTTTGGGGCCCCTCAAAAGTCAGCAAGGCAGCCTATGTGTGGAACTGCAGGAGATGTGGGGATACTAAACAAGTATTTTGCATCAATTTTTACTGAGGAGAAGGACATGGAAGATATAGAATGTGGGGAAATAGATGGTGACATCTTGAAAAATGTCCATATTACAGAGAAGGAGGTGTTGAATGTCTTAAAACAGGTAAAGGTGAATAAAGCCCCAGGACCTGATTAGATGTACCATAGAATTCAGTGGGAAGATAGGGAAGTGATTGCTGTGTGCCTTACTGACATGTTTGTATCATCAATAGTCACAAGTGAGGTGACAGAAGACTTGAGGCTTCTAACATGGTGCTACTATTTAAGAAAAGTGACAAGGAAAAGCCAGGGAACTATAGACCTGTGAGCCTGACATCAATGGTGGGCAAGTTATTAGAGGGAATACAAAGAACAAAGAAAATTTACAGCCCAGAAACAGGCCCTTTGGCCCTCCAAGCCTAAGCTGATCCAAATCTACTGTTTAAACCTGTCGCCCGATTCCTAAGCATCTGTATCCCTCTGCTCCCCACCTACTCATGCATTTATCCAGACGCATCTTAAATGAATCTACTGTTCCTGCCTCTACCACCTCTGCTGGCAACGCATAGCAAACGCCCACCACCTTCTGTGTGAAGTACTTGCCACGTGTACCCCCCCTTAAACTTTCCACCTCCCACCTTGAAAGCGCAACCTCTCGTTATTGAATCTGGGAAAAAGCTTGTCTGTATTCACCCTGTGTATACCCTTCATGATTTTATAAACCTCAATCAGGCCCCCCCACAATCTTCTTTTTTCTAATGAAAATAAACCTAACCTACTCAACATTTCTTCATAGCTAGCACCTTCCATACCAGGCAACATCCTTGTAAGCCTTCTCTGCACCCTCTCCAAAGTGTCCACATCCTTTTGGTAATCTGGTGACCAGAACTGTACACAGTAATCTAAATGCGTTCGAACCAATGTCTTGTACAATATTAACATGACTCGCCAGCTCTTAATACTCAATACCCCGTCCAATGAAAGCAAGCATAGTATATGCCTTCTTGACCACTCTATCCACATGTGCAGCAAACTTCAGGATACAATGGACCTGCACTCCCAGATCTCTCCGCCCATCAACTTTTCCCAAGGCTCTTCCGTTCGTTGTATAATTCGCTCTAGAATTAGTCTTGCCTAAATGCATCACCTCATATTTATCTGGATTGAAATCCATCTGTCACTTTTCTGCCCAACTCTCCAGTCTATCTATATCCTCCTGCATTCTCTGACAGTCCCTTATGCTTTCTGCTACTCCACCAATCTTCGTGTCATCTGCAAACTTGCTGATCATACCAACAGTGCCCTCTTCCAGATCATTTATGTATATTACAAACAACAGTGGCCCCAACACTGACCCCTGTGGAACACTATTGGTCACCTTTTCTCCATTTCGAGAAACTCCCTTCAACTACTACTCTCTGTCTCCTGCTGCTCCACCAGTTCTTTATCCACCTAGCTAGAACACCCTGCACACCATATAACTTCACTTTCTCCATTAGTCTACCATGGGGAACCTTATTACATGCCTTACTAAAGTTCATGTATATGACATCAACAGCCCTTCCTTCATCTATCAACTTGATCACTTCCTCGAATAGCTCTATTAAGTTGGTAAGGCACGATCTCCCCCACCAAAAACATGTTACCTATCACTGATAAGGTAAAAACAATGACTGCAGATGCTAAAAACCAAATACTGGATTAGTGGTACTGGAAGAGCACAGCAGTTCAGGCAGCATCCAACGAGCAGCGAAATCGACGTTTCGGGCAAAAGCCTGAATTCCTGATGAAGGGCTTTTGCCCGAAACGTTGATTTCGCTGCTCGTTGGATGCTGCCTGAACTGCTGTGCTCTTCCAGCACCACTAATCCAGTATCACTGATAAGCCCATTCTTTTCTAAATATTAATAGATCCTATCCCTCAGTACCTTCTCCAGCAACTTTCCCACCACCGACGTCAGGCTCACTGGTCTGTAGTTACCCGGAATATCCCTACTGCCCTTTTTGTACAGGGGGACAACATGAGCAACCCTCCAGTCCTCCGGGGGGTACTTCACCTGTATTTAAGGATGCCACAAAGATATCTGTTAGGGCCCCAGCTATTTCCTCTCTCACCTCCTTCAGCAACCTGGGATAGATCCCATCTGGTCCTGGGGATTTGTCCACCTTAATAACTTCTAGCCTACCCAACACATCTTCCCTACATATGTCAACGTGATCTAGACTAATCAAACTTCTATCTCTAATCTCAACATTCATCATGTTCCTCTCCTCAGTGAACACTGATGCAAAGTAGGGATTAGAGTGGTGCTGGAAAAGCACACCAGGTGAGGCAGCATTCAAGGAGCAGGAAAATCGACGTTTTGGTCAAAAGCCCTTCATCAGGAATCACTGATGCAAAGTAATCATTCAGAATCTCACCCATTCTCTCAGGTTCGACACACAGCCTTCCTTCATTATCCTTTAGTGGACCAATTCTTTCTCTAGTTACCTGCTTGCTCCTTATATAAGAATAAAATGCTTTGGGATTCTCCTTAATTCTGCTCACTAAAGCTATTTCATGACCCCTTTTAGCCCGTTTGATTCCTTGTTTAAGACTTAAGGGACAGGACTTATATATATTTAGAAAGGCAAGGACTGATTAGGGATAGTCAACTTGGCTTTGTGCGTGGGAAATCATGTCTCACAAACTCGATTGAGCTTTTTGAAGTAGTAACGAAGAGGATTGATGAAGGCAGAGCAGTGGACCTGATCTATAAGAATCTGGATTAGTGGTGCTGGAAGAGCACAGCAGTTCAGGCAGCATCCAAGTAGCTTCGAAATTGACGTTTCGGGCAAAAGCCCTTCATCAGGAATAAAGCCCTTTATTCCTGACGAAGGGCTTTTGCCCGAAATGTCGATTTCGAAGCTCCTTGGATGCTGCCTGAACTGCTGTGCTCTTCCAGCACCACTAATCCAGAATCTGGTTTCCAGCATCTGCAGTCATTGTTTTTACCTCTGATCTATAAGAACTTCAGTAAGTTGCTCGACAACGTTTCTCATGATAGACTGGTTAGCAAGGTTAGGTCTCATGGAATACAGGGAGAACTGGCCATTTGGATACAGAACTGGCTCAAGGTAGAAGACAGAGGGTGGTGGTGGTGGTTTGCTTTTCAGGCAGGAGGCCTGTGACCAGTGGAATGCCACAAGGATTGATGCTGGATCCACTGCTTTTTGTCAGTTATATAAATGACTTAGATCTGAACAAAGGCGGTATAGTTAGTAAGTTTACAGATGACACCAAAATTCGAAGTGTAGTGGACAGTGAAGAAGGTGACCTCTGAATACAACAGGATCTTGATCAAATGGGCCAGTAGGCTGAGCAGTGGCAGATGGAGTTTAATTTAGATGAATGTGAGTTGCTGCGTTTTGGAAAGGCAAATCAGGACAGGACTTATAAACTTAAAGGTAAGGTCCTGAGGAGTGTTGCTAAACAAAGACCTTGAAAGTGGAGTCACAGGTAGATAGGGTAGTGAAGAAGGTCTTTGATATGCTTTCCTTTAATTGATCAGAGGTTGAGTTTCGGGGTTAGGAGTTGGGCAATCATGTTGTTGCTGTACAGGACATTGGTTAGGCCACTTTTGGAATACTGTGTTCAATTCTAGTCTCCCTCTTATTGGAAGAATGTTGTGAAATTTGAAAGGGTTCAGAAAGATTTACAAAGATGCTGCTAGGGTTAGAGGGTTTGAGCGATAGGGAGAGGCTGAATAGGCTGGGGCTGTTTTCCCTGAAGCATCGGAGGCTGAGGGGTGACCTTATAGAGGTTAATAAACTCATAAGGGGCATGGACAGGGTAAATAGAGAAAATCTTTTCCCTGGGGTGGGGGAGTCTGCAACTGGAGGACATAGTTTTGGGATGGATGGGAAAAAGTTAAAAGGGACCTAAGGGGCAACTTTTTCACACAGAGGGTGGTGCGTGCATGGAATGAGCTGCCAGAAGGTGGTGAAGGCTGGTACAATTATAAAGGTATCTGATTGATTATATGAATAGGAAGAGTTTGAAGGGATATGCATCAAGTGCTGGCAAATAGGACTAGATTAGTTAAGGATATCTGGTCGGCATGGACAAGTTGGATTGAAGGGTATGTTTCTGGTCTATACATCTCTATAACTCTGTGATTCATGTAGCACAAATGTCACTTGTCAATTATTAGCACATGCCTGTTTACTGATCCGGCCTTGCTACATTTAGAAATGGATTGTTTCAGTATTTAGGAGGAGCAATGCTGAACATTGCTCACTGATGACTACACAATCTCATTGTCTGATCTTGCGATCAAGCAGCTGAAGATGGCTTTGCTTAAGATACCACCCAGTGATATTCTAGGGCTCAGGTGATCAAGTCCATAAATGTGATTTGGATGTTGGCACCCAAATACAATATTTGTGAATTTGATAAAGAGGAGGATGCAACAAGGCTTAAAGGGGGCTTGGACTGCCGGACCAAATTAATCACAATTCCGAACTTGATGCTCTCTCTCTCTTTGGCTATCATCTTTCTACTCCTTCTTCCTACCCTTTCTCTCCTATCCTGCTTGTTCTTAATTGATTCTGCTCCCTTACCCTTTCCCCCCTCAGCCCAATTACACCTTCACCTTCTCAACTGCCTCACCTTGATACTGCAGAGTCAGTGCAGCTTGGCAACTTAATTTTCATTATGTATGAGCTCAAATGCAGTTAAACATTAAAAATAAGAAACAAACAAATCAAAAAAAGTTATTACACATTCCAAAACAGATGATCAGCAAAATCAACAACATTCTGCTGGATATTTACCTGGTATTCCTTGGTCTGGTATCTCTTTTACTTCAAAAAATTCTAAATGGGCAGAAGGAAAATATATCTTAGGTACCAAAAACATCAAATGTATAGTAGTTTATAGCAGTTTATATAGTAGTTTATAGTAGTAGCTTATAGTAGTTTATTAGAAATCACAAATATTTGCTCTATGTTTTCAAAATTCAAGAACAGGCAGGGACTGGAAAGTTGAAGACAGTGTGCTGCAAAATGACAAGGGGAATGGAGAATTATAATTTTCATTCCACCATTGCATTTTACAAGCATGGTGTGGGGTTTGTTGGAGGTGGGGGGGTGGGAAGGAGGAGGGGGTAGACAAGGAGATGTCATTAGTCATAAAGAGGTGATACCTTTTCACAAATCTTGGTGAGCATCTTTGCAGGTGGGGTAGTGGGATCCTGTGCATCCTCAAGCCTTACAACACACCACACAATGCTTTCTCAATGAAGTTCTGTCAGAATATCAGAGGTGAGGATGTTCTCCAATGCTGTGCACTCTTCAGTAGCATTTGTTTGAATTACTTTTTAAAATTTGTCTGTGGGATATAGGTTCAGCAATTATGGCCAATTTTTAATTTACCTTGAGAATGTGGTGGTGAGTAGCCTTCTTGAATTGCTGTGGTTGTTGATGTGTAGCTACACGCAGAGTATTGTTTTGAAAGGAACTACAGAATGTTGACCCAATGATAGTGAAGGATAACATTTATACTTCCAACTGGGAGAAAGTGAGGACTGCAGCTGCTGGAGATCAGAGTCGAGTTTCGGGGGCTGGAAAAGCACAGCTAGTCATGCAGCATCCGAAGAGCAGGAGAATCAACATTTCGAGCATAAGCTCTTCATCAGGAATGAGGCATGTGGCTAAAAGGAGACTAACAGATAAATGGGAGGTGGGATGGGGCTGGGAGGAAGGTAGCTGAGAATGGGATAGATAGATGAAGATGGGGATGAAGGTGCTAGGTCGGAGAAGAGGGTGGAGCGGATAGATGGGAATGAAGATGGACAGGTAGGACAGGTCATGAGGGTGGGGCTGCGTTGGAAGGTTGGATCTGGGATAAGGTGGCGGGAGGGGAAATGAGGAAGCTGGTGAAATCCACATTGATCCCATGTAGTTGGATCCCAAGGTGGAAGATGAGGCATTCTTCCTCCAGACATTGGGCGTAAGGGTGTGGCAATGGAGGAGGCCCAGGACCTGCATATCCCTGGGGGGATGGGAGGGGGAGTTAAAGTGTTCAGCCACGGGGTATTGGGGTTTACTCGTGCGTGTGTCCCAGAGATGTTCTCTGAAGTGTTCCGCAAGTAGGCATCCTGTTTACAATGTAGAGGAGACCACATTGGGAGCAATGGATACAGTAAATGATGTGAGTAGAAGTGCAGGTAAAACTCTGTCAGATGTGGAAGGCTTCTTTGGGGCCTTGGATGGGGTTCATGGGGGAGCAGTGGGTGCAAGTTTTGCAATTTTTGTGGTGGCAGTGGAAGGTGCCGGAATGGGAGGGTGGGTTGGTGGGGGTCGTGGACCTGACAAGAGAATTGCGGAGGGAATGGTCTTTACGGAATGTGAATAGGTGCAGGGAGGGAAATATATATCCTTGGTGGTGGGATCTGTTTGTAGGTTGTGGAAATGGCAGAGGATGATGCAATGTATCTGGAGGTAGGTGGGCGGAAAGATGAGGACCAGGGGAGTTCTGTCATGGTTGTGGTTGCCCTGGTGGGGTTCGAGGGCAGTGGTGTGGAAGTGGATGAGTTGTGCTGGAGGGCATAATTGACCACCATCCCCTCTCATCCCGGCACCCATCCCTACCACAGCAAGAATTGCAAAACCTGTGCCCACACCTTCCCCCTTACTCCGTCCAAGTCTCCAAAAGCTCCAACACTATCCCTTATTCCCAATTCCTCTGCCTCTGCTGCATCTGCTCCCAGGAGGACCAATACCACCCAGAACATACCAGATGGCCTCCTTCTTCAAAGATCACAATTTCCCCTCCCACATGGTTGATGATGCCCGAACATCTGGGACACACACACGAAACCACCCCACCACCCCGTAGCTGAACACTTTAACTCCCCCTCCTACTCCCCCAAGGACATGCAGGTCCTGGGCTTCTTCCATCATCAAACCCTTATCACTCGATGCCTGGAGAAAGAACGCCTCATCTTCCACCCTGGGACCCTCCAACCTCATGGGATCAATGTGAATTTCACCAGTTTCCTCATTTCCCTCCCGCCACCTTACCCCAGATTTAACCTTCCAACTTGGCACCAACCTCTTGACTTGTCCTACTTGTCCACCTTCCTTCCCAAGTATCTGCTCCACATTCCTCTCTGATCACCTATCACCTTCACCCCTACCTTCATCTACCTATCACATTCTCAGCTAGATCTCCCCCCCAGCTCCAACCCCTTCCCATTTATCTCTCAAACCCCTTGGGGCACAAGCCTCATTCCTGATGCAAGGCGTATGCTCAAAACATCGATTCTCCTCCTCCTCGGATGTTACCAGACCAGCTGTGCATTTCCAGCACCATACTCTCAACACTTACAGCCCCAAGTCAAAATGATGTTGTATCTGAATGCACACAGTATACAGAATAAGGTAAATGAGCTTGTGGCGTAGATTTACATTGGCAGGTATGATGTGGTGGACATCACAGAGATGTGGCTGCAAGTGGATGAGGACTGGAAGCTAAACATCCAAGGATATACACCCTATTGAAAAGATAGGCAGGTGGGCAGAGGGGGTGGGGTTGCCTTGTTAGTAAGAAATGAAACTAAATCAATAGTAAGAAATGAAGTAGGGTCAGATGGTGTAGAATCTGAATTGAGAAACCATAAAGGTGAAAAAAAACCATAGTGGGAGTTATGTACAGGCGTCCTAACAATAGTCAGGATTTGGGGCACAAGATACACCAGGAGATAGAAAAGGTATGTAAGAAAGATAAGGTTACAGTGATCATGGTGAATTTCAACATGCAGGTGTACTGGAAAAATCAGGTTGGTAATGGATTGCAAGAAAAAGAATTTGTGGAATAAATATGAGATGGCTTTTTGGACCAATTTGTGGTGGACACTACTGGGGAACAGACAATTCTGGATTTAGTGTTGTGCAATGAGGCAGAACTGATAAGGGAGAAAAAGGTGAAGGAACCCTTAGGAGACAGTGACCATAATATGATTGAATTTACTCTGTAATTTAAGAGGAACAAGGTGGAATCAGATCTTAGTGTCTTACATTTGAATAAATACAACTACAGAGGCATGAGGGAGGAGCTGGCCAGAATTGATGGGAGAGGAGCCTCGCAGGATAGGCAACGGAACAACAATGGCAGGAGCTTCTGGGAGTAATTCGGGAGACCTAGCAGAGATTTATCCCAAGGGAAAAAAGCATACTAAAGAAAGAATGACACAACCATGGTAAACAAAGGAATTCAGGGAAGCTTAAAAGTAATGTGGAGAATTATAATGTGGAGAAGGGCAATGGGAAGTCAGAGGATTGGGAAGCTTACAAAAACTTGCACAGGACAATGAGAAAAAAAATAAAGAGGGAGAAGATGAAATTTGAGGGTAAACTAGCAAGTAATATAAAAGAAGATTGCAAGAGTTTCTTTATATATATGAAGGGCAAAAGAGGAGTGAACATTGGACTACTGGAAAATGATACTGGAGAAGTAATAGTGGGGAGCAAAGAAATGGCCTAGGAACCGAATAAATACTGTGTGTCAGTCTTCACGGGAGAAGAAACAAGTAATATCCCAAAAATTCAAGAGAGTCTGTGGCAGAGATGAATATCACCAAGGAGAAGGTGCTAGAAAGGTGGATAAGTCACCTGGACCAGATGGACTACATCCCAGTGTTCTTAAGGAGATAGCTGAAGAGAGAGTGGAGGTGTTGCTGGTGACCTTTCCAGAATCACTGGAGTCAGGGACAGTCCCTGAGGACTGGAAAATCGCTAATATAACCTCCCTAAAAAAAAGGAGTAAGGCAAAAGACAGGAAACTATAGGATGATTAGCCTGACCTCAATCTTTGGTATGATTGTGGAGTTCTTTGCAAAGGATGAGATTCCTAAATACTTGCAAGTGCATGGTAAAATAGGGCGAAGTCAGCATGGTTTCATCAAGGAGAGGTCATGCCGAACAAATATGTTAGAATTCTTTGATGGAGTAACAAGCAGTTTAGACCAAGGAATACCAATGGATATTATCTACCTGGACTTCAAGGAGGCCTTTGACAAGGAGGTTGCTGAGCAAGGTACAAGCATGGCTAGAAGTTTGGCTGTCTGACAGAAAGCAGAACGTGGGGATAAAAGGGTCCTTCTCAAGATGGCAGTCAGTGATAAATGGTGTCCACAAGGCTGAGTGTTGGGACCATAACTTTTCACTTCACACATCTGGATGAAGTAACTGAGGGCATTCTGACTAAGTGCACAGATGATACAAAAATAGGTGGGGGGCAGATAGCATTGAGGAGGCAGGGAGGCTGCAGAAGGACTTTGACAGGTTAGGAGAGTGGGCAAAGAAGTGGCAGATTGAATACAATATGGGAAAGTGCGAGGTCATGCACTTTGGTAAGTAGAATAGAGTCACGAACTAATTTCTAAATGGGGAGAAAATTTAGAAATCTGAAGTGCAAAGAAACTTGGGAGTTCTAGTTCAGGATTCTCTTAAGATAAACTTGCAGATTGAGCTAGTAGTTAAGAAGGAAAAGACAATGTTGAAACTTATTTCGAGAGTTGAAAAGTGTGGTGCTGGAAAAACACAGCAGGCCAGGCAGCATCCGAGGAGCAGGAGAATCGAGGTTTCGGGCATAAGCCCTTCTTCAGGAAATCTTAATTCGAGAGGACTAGAACATGAATGCAGGGATGTATTTTTAAGGCTTTATAAAGTACTGGTCAGATTACATTGAGTATTTTGAGCAATTTTGGGCCCAATATGTCAGGAAGAATGTACTAGCCCTGGAGTGGGTCCGGAGGAGGTTCACGAGAATGATCCCTGGAATGAAAGACTTAACATGTGAGGAATGTTTAAGGACTCTGAGTCAATTCACAGTGGAATTTAGAAGGATGGGGGGATTTAATTGAAACCTACAGAATACTGAATGGCCCGGATAGAGTGGACATTGGGATGATGTTTCCATCAATAGAAGAGACTAGGACCCTTAGAGTAAAGGGAAGACTATTTAGAATGGAAATAAGTAGAAATGTCTTCAGTGAGAGATTGGTGAATGTATGGAATTCACTGCCACAGAGGGCTGTGGAGGCCAGGTCATTGAGTATATTTATGACAGACATAGATAGGTTCTTGATTGTCAAGGGCATCAAGGGATATGGGGAGAAAGTAGAAGAATGGGTTTGAGAAACATATCAGCCATGATTGAATGGTGGAGCAGACTCAATGGGCTGAATGGCCTAATTTCTGTTCCTGTGTCTTATGGTCTTCTGGATGAAGTAACTGAGGGCATTCTGACTAAGTGCGCAGATGATACAAAAATACAAATACAGCAGGAAAGCTGAATTGACCATGGTTAACGAAAGAAGTTAAGGTAAAATGAAGAAATGCTGATGCCTGGCAATCTGAAACAAGAACAGAAATTGCTGGAGAAACTCAGCGGGTCAAGCAGCATCTGTGGATAAAAAGCAGAGTTAGTGTTTTGAGTCTGATGAAGCGTCACTGGACTTGAAATGTTAACTCTGCTTTCTTTCTAGACCTGTTGCCAGACAAGCTGAGTTTCTCCGGCAATGTCTGTTTCTGGCCATGAAGTTAAAGACAAGATTAATCAAAGCAAGTTGATCAGAGGGTTTCCAGAAAAAATGTGGTAAATCCATAAATGGTCACAATTTCAAAACATTAATGCACCAAGTCACTTATGAAATGGATTGATACTAATCCGTGAGATGGAACTTGAAAAATTAACTGGATTCAACAAGGCTGATTGATTTGTTTCCAGAGTGTCAAAGAATTTGGCTTTGGAATTAGTGGTTATTTTTCAAGTTCCATGGATTCTGTAAAGATTCCTGCAGACTGAAAAGTAGCATAGGTTTTTTTTCATTCATTCACAGAATATGGGCATCTCTGGCTAGTCCAGCATTTATTTCCCATGCCTAATTGTCCAAAGGGCAGTTAAGAGTCAACCACATTACTGTGGGTCTGGAGTCACATGTAAGCTAGACCAGGTAAGGATGACAGTTTCCTTCCCTGAAGGGTATAATTGAAACAGTTGTTTTTTTTCCTGACAATTGATGATGGCTTGATTGTCATTATTAGACTCTTAATTCCAGGTTGATAATCAAATTGAAATTTCACTGTCTGCCATAGCAGCAATTGGACCTGACTATTAGCTGAGTAGCGGCACAGTGGCTCAGTGGTTAGCACTGCTGCCTTGTGGCATCAGGGTCCGATTCCAGCCTTGGGTGACTGTCTATGTGGAGTTTGCATATTCTCCCTGTGTCTGCGTGGGTTTGCTCCGGTTTCCTTCCACAATCCAAAGATATGCAGGTAAAGTCAATTGGCTGTGCCAAATTGCCCATAGTGTTCAGGGATGTGTGGGTTAGGTGCATTAGTCAGGAAAATGTAGCATAATAAGGTAGGGGAATGGGTCTGGGTGTGTTACTCTTTGGGGGGGTCGATGTGGACTTGTTGGCCATAGGTCTGTTTCTTTACTGTAGGGATTCTATGAGCTTCTGGATTAATAGTTTAGTGACAATACCACTCATAATTTCACTGTTAAAAAGAGAAGTGTGAGAGAAAATGGAAATCACTAAATCATAGTCATTTCATGCCAATAGTAGGGAAAATGTTGGAACCTATTAGAAACTATGTCATAACTAAACACTTGCAGAGAAATGCTTTGATTGGAAGTGTCACCATGGATTTCTGACAGGGAAAACATATTTGACAACCTGTTTTGAGGATTTTATTTGCAGGATTTTATTATTAAATTCAAATTAGAACTAAGAATTCCTACAGTGTGGAAGCAAGCCATTTATTCATTGAGTCCACACCAACCCTCAGAAAGCATTCCATCCAAACCCACCCCACTATCCTGTCACTGTAACCCTACATTTCCCATGGTTAACCCACAAAGCTTGCAGATCCCTGGACACGACAGACAATTTAGCATGATAAAAACAATGACTGCAGATGCTGGAAACCAGATTCTGGATTAGTGGTGCTGGAAGAGCACAGCAGCTCAGACAGCGGATGCTGCCTGAACTGCTGTGCTCTTCCAGCACCACTAATCCAGACAATTTAGCATGGCCAATCCACCTAACTTGCACACCTTTGGACTGAAATATATGGATATTCTGAAGGCTTTTGTAAAGGTCACACTTAAATTAGTAAATAAAAATCAAGCACATCATATTGGGGGAGCTATACTAATTTGGAATAAAAATTGGTTGACAGAAATCAAAGGAAAATAAAGGATTATTATCTCATGATGACAGGTTGTCATTAGTGGGGTTCCAAAGTGATCAGTGCTACAATCACAACTGTCCACAACGTTTGGGGAAAAGAATCATGGAATATGGGCTCAGACAGCATTTATTGTCTATTTTTAATTGCTCAGGAGAAGCTGGTGGTTAGTTGCTTTGATTAATTTTATGAACAACTGTAATTTTTGGGATGTCGGATATGCACGACGATGTTGGGAACAGAGTTCCATGATTTTGACCCAGCAACAGTGAAGGAATGATAATCTAATTCTGAGTCAGGATGATATGTGACTTCAAAGGGACTTTGCAAGCAATGATGACACAAGCATCGGTGCCCTTGTTTTCCCAGATAATACGGGTTTGGAAAGTGCTGTTGAATGAGAGTGAGTTTGCCCGTTACTGCAGTGTATCTTTTCGATGATGGACTCTGCTGCATCTGAGCATTGGTGGTGAAGGAAGTGAATGTTAAAGGTTGTCACTGGCCTACCAGTCAAGTGAATTGCTTTGTCCTGGATGGTATTGAGCTTTTTGACTGTTGTTGCAGCTGCCCTGATCCAGGCAAATGGAGAGCATTCTGTCACGCATGTCTTGGGTCCAATAGTTGGGAAACAAGTATTGGATAATCAAAGTTGTGTTACTGTTTACCAAATTCGTAGCATCTAACTTACTCTTCTAGCCACAGTAATACTGGTTCAGTACAGTTTCTGATCGATCGTGACCCCCGAGATGTTGGAAGTGTGCTATTTAGCAATGCTAATACCTCTGAACATCATGAGCTGAAGGTTAGATTTTCACTTGATGAAGATGGTTATTGCCTGCCACTCAAGGAGCAGACATGTCACTTGTCACTTATCAGCCCATGCCTGCATACTGACCCACTCTTGCTACATTTGGAAATTGATTGTTTCAGTATTTAGTAGCAGTGAGTGGTGCAAAACATTGCTCGCTGATGACTGCAGAATCTCATTGCCTGATCTCATCAGAGGAGCAATATCATTGATGAAGCAGCTGAAGATGGCTGAGCTTAGTGATAGTCTAGGGATTAGATGATCAACTTCACTTGGATTTGGATGTGGCAATCAAATGTAATATTTCTAAATCTGATGATGACACAAAACTGCCTAAGTGATGAGGAGGTTGTAATAAGATTTTAAGGGGGTTTGGACTGCTGAACTGAACTAATCACTATCTCAAACTTTGTGGCCCCTCTATCTTTATGTTCCTTCACACTCTCTCTTCTCAACATTCTCCTTGTGTTCAATCCATTCCGCACCCAAATGCCTTTCTCCATTCTCACCTGGGCGAATTATTCCTACATCTCCTGATCCTGCCTCACCTAGAGTCTGCACAGTCACTCCTGCTCTGCAATTTACTTTTCACTATGGATGGACTCAGCAGCAGTTAAACATTAAACTTAAGAAACTACCAAATCAGAATAAGTTGTTACATATTCCAAAACAGAAGATCAGCAAAACCAACAACATTCTGCTGGATATTTACCTGGTATTGCTTTATCTGGTGGCTCTTTTACTTCAAAAAATTCTACATGGGCAGAAGGAAAGTAGCTTAGTTAACATAAATGTTAACTCTTATAATAGTCTTTTAGAAATCACAAATATTGGACCAAATGTTTCCAGAATTCAGGAACAGGTGGGAACAAGAGAACTGAAGACAGTGTGCTGCAAAATCACGAAGGGATTATGAATGAAGAATTATGGTTTTCTTTCCAACATCGTATTTTATGAACCACAATGTCAGGGCGTGGGGAGGAGGAGTGAGGTATCCTAAGTCATAGAGATGATACCTTTTGCCAAATCCTGGTGGACATCCCTGCGGGTGAGCTAGTGAGATCTTGTACATCCTCAAGCCTTACAGACGCGTCTTACAGCTGCTTTCTCAATTAATTTCTGACAGAATATCAGAGATGTGGATGTTCACTGATGCTGTGCAAAAGGCATCTAGATGGGCATATGAATAGGAAGACTTTGGAGGGATATGGGACTAGCTTAGTTTGGGATATCTGGTCAGCATGGATGAGTTGAACCAAAGCAGACACTTTTTAAAGTATATTTATGGGATACAAGCAACACTGGTGGTGTCCCCAGCAATTATGGCCCATTCTTAATTGACATTGAAAAGGTGGGGGCGAGTAAGCTTCCTGGACCGCTGTTGTTCTTAAGGTAAAGATACTCCCAAAGCACTGCTTTAAAAGGAGCTCCAAAATTTTCATCCATTGATAGTGAAGGGTAACAATGATGCTTCCAAGACAAAATGAAGTGTGACCTAGGAGGAAAATTGCAGGTGATGCCCGATTTGATATTTCAGGTGTTAGGTTTCACAGGTTGGAACATACTGCATCTACACTATATTGTGTGTGGATTGAGTGAAAGATAAAGGAGTGGGTGCCAGTCTAGTTGACTACTTTGTGCTGCATGCAGTCAAAATTCTTGAGTATGTTGACCCATTTCCCTGCATGTCTTTCTGCCCACATCAGTTTTCATCTAAATCCAATGATCTCTTCATCTTCTGATCCTGGAGACTATACAATCACTGCCGCTCTGAAACTCACTTCTAACTATACATTAACTCAATTTCAGTTAAACATTAAAAATAAGAAACAAACAAATCAATAAGTCATTACACATTCCGAGACAGACTATCACCAAAACCAACAATGTTATGCTGTATATTTACCTGGTACTGATTTGTCTGTTGAGGTTTTTACTGCAAAGAATTCTACATAGGCAAAACAAAAATATCTCAGTTACCAAAAACGTCAGCTGTTATAATAGTCTTTTGCAAATCAGAAATACTGGGTTAGATGTTTCCAGAAGTGAGGAACTATTGGGGATAGGAGAGTTGCAGAAAATATGCTGCAACATGGCAAGGGAATTGTGGAGTGGAGAATTATGGTTTCCTTTTCACCATCACACCTCTATGAGCGTGTGTGTTTGGGGGTAGAGGGGATGGTGACAGAGAGAGAGAGAGAGTGCAAGAGAGATGTCCTATGTGATAAAGAGGTCATACCTTTTGGCGATTCTTTGCAGACATTCTTTTGGGTGAGGTAGTGGGTTCCTGTTCTTTTCCAAGTCTTACCAGCAAGCACACCTCACAGCTGCATCCTCAATGAATTTCAAACAAAATGTCGCAGGAAAGGATGTTCTCTGATGCTGTGCAATGTTAAGTAGCATTTGCTCACAGATACTTTTTAAAATTTGTTTTGGGGTTTGGGCAGCACTGGCTGAGTCAGCAATTATGGCCACACTTTTAATTGACATTGAGAAGGTTGTGGCAAGTCACCTTCTTGAACTGCTGTAATTCTTGGGGTATAGATTCTTGGAAAGAAAACCATAATTCTTCATTCATAATCCTTTCTTGATTTTGCAGCACACTGTCTTCAGTTATCTTGTTCCCACCTGTTCCTGAATTCTGGAAACATTTGGTCCAATATTTGCGATTTCTAAAAGACTATTATAAGAGTTAACATTTATGTTAACTAAGCTACTTTCCTTCTGCCCATGTAGAATTTTTTGAAGTAAAAGAGCCACCAGATAAAGCAATACCAGGTAAATATCCAGCAGAATGTTGTTGGTTTTGCTGATCTTCTGTTTTGGAATATGTAACAACTTATTTTGATTTGGTAGTACCACTTTAAAAGGAGCTGCAGTATGTGAACGCTATGACATTGAAAATGACAACTATAGTTCCAAGTCAGAATGATGTGTGACCCAGGAGGAAAATTTCAGGTGACAGCAATCCTAAGTATCCTGTCTGCTTTGTCATTTCAGGTGATAGGCTTCACTTTATCAACAAACACATCAAGTTAGACCCCATCTACCACCTCCTGAGAAAAGGAATAGGAAGTGACTTCACCACGGGAAATAACATCACCACAGGAATTGACATCACCAACTCAAAGAAACTCAAGAATATGAATAGAAAGCAGGAATTTTCAGCAGTGCTTCGCCTGAGGCCCACTGAAGATGTTACCTAATATGGTGACAAAACTTCTGGAAATGAACCTTCCACCTCAGTGAGCAAACTTACATCCAGGCTTCACAGATTTGGAAGGTACTGCTACTACTATGTATCACGGGTGGATTGAATGAATGACAAAGATAGCAGATCGGGTGCCAGTCTAGCCAGCTACTTTGTGCTGAATGCAGTCAAAACTCTTGAGTTTTGTGAGATAGGCTCTCAACCATGGAACTGGGCTACATTCCATCATGTGTTTAATTCATGTCTTCTCCAGTGTGGACAGATTTTGTTGAGTTAGGAGCTGGGTTATTCTTTGCAGGATTCTAGCCACTGACCCAACTCTAAATTCCACAAACTATTCGTGGCACACTGAACCTCATATTTCCCAGCAGAATGGAACACTCCCTCTCCATCCAGCCAAAGAAAGTGGAGTCTCAAAAATATCTCCTCAAAATTCCAAATATGATATCCAGACAGAAAATACAACTCCAGTCATACTGCCCCATTTAAATTCTCCCAACATAACTGGACAATTGACCTCCTCAGGAACAAATATTCCCCACTTTCCCCACTCAGCAGAACTACCAAGCCTGAAATCTGGAACGTTTCCCTCAGCCCTTCTCCATATTAAACAGGATAATGGGATCTGGCAATACGAGATCATATTCCATGCAGACTAGCAAGAAAAATAAAAATGTGGCGATATAAGATCATATTTCATGCATACTAACATGAGAAAAAAAAGTCCCCCACAACCCCATCAACCATTCCACCCTCCAAACATCTCACTCCCTCCACAACATTTCCTCCTTTACACTTACTTTCCATGAATCCAATCACCATCTCCACACCCTGTGCCAAATCTCACTGCACAACCTCCTGTCCCCTGAACCTTTCATCTGGACCCAGTGATCTCTTCACCTTTTCTCCTGCCTCACATACAGAGTGTGCATTCACTGCTGCTGACTTTTCACTATGTTTTAACTTAACTGCAGTTAAACATGAAGAAGAAAAAACAAACAAATCATTCTGAAACAGAAGATCAGAAAGCCAACAACATTTTGTTGGATATTTACCTGGTTGTCTGTTGACCTTTTTACTGCAATAACTTCTACATGGCCATAAAAATAACTTAGTTCACACAAACATCAGCTGTTATAACAGTCTATTAGAAATCACAAATATGGGGCTGTATGTTTCAGAATCCAAGAACAGTTGGACGTAAGGGATCTGAAAACAGTGCACTGGAAAATGACAAGGGAAGGGTGGTGGTCATTGACAGCTTTGTTTCAACCATTATATTTCACGACAAATGATGTGTGTTTGTGTGCACAAGGGGAGGGGGTTAAGAGAGCGCGCGAGAGTTGTGTTCTGGGTCATAAAGAGATGATATATTTTCGTGGACATCGAAAGGTATTCTTGTGGGTTGGAATAGTGTCCTGCTCTTTCTCAAGCCTTATAGACACCCCTTACAGCTGTTTCCTCAATAAATTCCTAACAGACTTTCAGAGGTGTGGATGTTTGCTGATGCTGTGCAATGTTCAGTAGCGTTTGCTGGCAGATCTTTTAAAATCTCTTTGTAAGATTTGGGCAGCACTGGCTGAGTCACCAATTATGGCCTTTCTTATTTGACTTTGAGAAGCTGATGTCTTCAAGTCAATGTCTTGAACTGCTGTCATTTGGGAGTATAGATAAACAGAGAGTGCTGTGTTAAAAGGAGCTGCCGATTGTTGATGCAATTACAGTCAAGGATGAGAATTATAGTTCCAAATCAAAATGATGGGTGACTCAGAAGCAAACTTGCTGGTGCTGTCTGTCCCAAGCATTTGTCATTTCTGTTGGTAGAGGTCACAGATTTGGTAAGTACTGCTCCCTCTATATGTTGGGGGTGGATTGAGTGAATGATAAAAGTATCAGATGGGATGCCAGACTAGTTGGCAACTTTGTTCTGTGTGCAGTCAAAATTATTGACTATTGTGGGATCTGCATTCATCCAGGCAAATGAATAGTATTCCATCACACTTTCAATTTGTGTCTTGTACAGTGTGGGTAGACTTTGTTGATTTAGGAGCTGAATTACTCATTACAAAATCCCTACTGTCTGACCCAACTCTAAATTCCATCCATCATTCCTGATACACTGAATGTTGTATTTCCCAGCAGACAGGAATACTCCCTCTCCATCTAGGTGAAGAAAACTGATACCAAATGTAATCTCGTCAAAATTTTAAGCTTAAAACCTGGACAGAAATTACATCTGCAATGATACTGTCCATTTAAAAATCCTCAAACATAACCAGACAATTGACCTCCTTGGAATTAAACATTCCCCACTCAGCAGGAATTTCAAGACCTGAAATCAGAGTTTTGTGATTTTGACCCACCAACAGTGAAGGAGTGATTATATAATTCTCAGTCAGGATGGTGTATGACTTGAAAGGGAATTTGCAGGCATCTGTGCCATTGTTCTTCAGGATGTTAGAGTTGTGGGTTTTGGAAGGTGCTGTTAAAGGAAACATTGAGAGTTACTGCAGTGCAGCTTGTAGATGGTACACTCTTGCTACTGAGCATTGGTGGTGATGGAAGTGAATGTTAAAGACTGTGGAGGAACTGCTAACCAAGCAGATTGCTTTGTCCTGGATGCTGTTGAGCTTCTTCAATGTTGTTGGAGTTGCCCATATCAGGTAAGTGAAGAGCATTTCACCACACCTGTATTGTGTCCACTGATTGAAAAACAAGCACAGGAGAATTGGAGGTGAGTTACTAATGACTAAATTCCTAGCCTCTGGCTGATTTGTTCAGAAACAGTAAAGGTGCTCCAGTGTAGTTTCTGGTCAACAGTAACCCCTGAGATTTTGAGAGTATGGGATTTAGCAATGCCTCTGAACATCAAGGCCTGATGGTTAGATCTTTTCCTCGATGAAGGTGATCATTGGCTGGCACTTAAGTGACACAAATTGTTTTTCAGAGCGGCAAGGTGAGGGTGGAGAGAAGTGAGGTCTACCAGCTGGATAAGTTTCCCCACTTACAAAGAGACTTACCTCGGGAGTCAGGCCTCCATTTCTTACAGAGTGGTGACAAGAGAGTGTGGACGTGAAGGCAAGTTTTTCCACTTGAAAAGGGAGTTTTCTTGGGAGTGGGGCCTCCATATTTTTACAGAGTGGCAAGCAGAGAGGGCGGAGAGAAGTGAGGGCTGCTGGGAATGTAAGTGATTGTTCTACACCTCCTTCCTACCTTAATAAGAGTCTGTAAACTCAGTAAATTCTTCAGGTTTTCTTTCTTTTATCTTCCTTGTTTAGTTCAGTGTGGCTGGGTATGGCTGATAGGGCAATTGCATATTCCTCCTGCAGAATGTGGCAGCTGAGAGACACGACATGTCTCCGCTGGTCACATCGGTAGGAAGTGCACCCAACTCCAGCTCCTCGAAAACCGAGTTAGGGAACTGGAGCTGGAGCTGGATGAACTGCAGATCATCTGGGAGGCTGAGGGAGAAATTGAGAAAATGTACAGGGAGGTGGTCATTCCTCAGGCGCAGGATAACAGCTGGGTTACAGTCAGGAGGAGGAAAGGGAACCAACAGAGAGAGCAGGGATCCCCTGTGGCCATTCCCCTCAGCAATACATATACTGTTTTGGATACTGCTGGTGGGGACGGCCTACCAGGGGGAAGCCATATTTGTCAGGTCTCTGGCACTGAGCCTGGCACTGTGGCTCAGAAGGGAAGGGGGGAGAATAGAAAAACGCTAGTGGTAGGGGACTCAATAGCTAGACAGATTGACAGGAGATTTTGTGGTCAGGAACAGGACTCCCGGAAGGTATGTTGCCTCCCTGGTGCCAGAGTCTGACATATGGCCGATCGGGTTTACAAGATTCAGAAGGGGGAGAGTGCGCATCCAGAAATCGCGGTCCATATTGGCACCAATGATATAGCCAGGAAAGGGATTGAGGATCTGAAAAGTGACTACAGAGAGTTAGGGTGGAAGCTGAAGAGCAGGACGAGTAGAGTAGAGATCTCAGGTTTGCTACCGGTGCCACGAGACAGTGAGGTGAGGAACAGACAGCGAATGCAGCTTAACACATGGCTGCAAGACTGGTGCATGAGGGAGGGCTTCAGATACTTCGACCATCGGGATGCCTTCTGGGGAAAGTGGGACCTGTACATGAAGGACAGGTTGCACCTGAACTAGAGGGGCACAAATGTCCTGGGTCAGTGATTTGCTCGTGTGGTTTGAGAGGATTTAAACTAGTTTGGCAGAGGGATGGGAACTAGAGCTACACATCTGAGAGGGGGCTAGTTATAGATGGGGCAGTGACAGGATGTAGTGAATCTATCAAGGACGTTTTTCATGTGATGAAACAACGGGATCGGTTAAAGTGTGTTTGCATTAACGCAAAGAGTGTCAGAAATAAGAGTGATGAACTTAGAGCATGGATCAGTACTTGGGACTATGATGTTGTGGCCATAACAGAGACGTGGGTTTCACAGGGGTAGGAATGGTTGCTAGATGTTCCAGGGCTTAGAACATTGAAAAAGAATGGGGAGGTGTGGGTTAAAGAGGAGGGGGTGTGGCATTGCTAATAAGAGAATGCATCACAGCTGCAGAAATAAAGGTTGTCGAGGAAGATTTGTCCACTGAGTCAGTATGGGTGGAAGTTAGGAACAGCAAGGGAACAGCCACCTTATTGGGGGTTTTCTACACACCCCCTAATAGCAGTAGGGAGATCAAAGAACTCACAGGCAGATTTTGTAAAAATGCAGATGTAGCAGGGTTGTTGTTGTGGGTGATTTTAACTTCCCCAATATTGACTGGAACCTTCTTAGTGCAGATGGTTTGGATGGAACTGTTTTTGTCAGGTGCGTCAGGAGGATTTCCTTACTCAGTATGTGGACAGTCCTACGAGGGGAGAGGCCATTTTGGATTTAGTGCTCGGCAATGAACCAGGACAGGTTCAGATGTTGTGGTGGGAGAACACTTTGGTGACAGTGATCTCAACTGCCTCACATTAACCGTAGCCTTGGAGAGGGAAAGGAACAGGTACCAAGGGAAGATATTTAATTAGGGAAAAGGAAATTATGACACTAACAGACAGGAGTTGGGAAGTACAGATTGGGAGCAATTGTTCCGCGGAAAGGACACAACAGACATGTGGAAACTGTTTAAGGAGCAGTTTGTTGCAAGTGATGCATAAATTTGTACATCTGAGACAGGCAAGAAGGGGTAAGATTAAGGAGTCTTGGATGACAAGAACAGAGGAGCTACTCGTCAAAAGGAAGAAGGCATCTTACGTAAGATGGAGGAAGCAAGAATCTAGCACAGCTTTAGAGGATAACAGGCTTACTAGAAAGGAGCTCAGAAATGGACTGAGGAGAGCCAGGAGGGGGCATGAGAAAGTATTCTGCCTGGAGGTCAGTGGTGAGTGATGTCCCACAGGGTTCTGTTCTTGGGCCTCTGCTCTTGTAGTTTTTATAAATGATTTGGTTGAGGAGGTTGATGGGTGGGTTAGTAAATTTGCCAATGACACAAAGGTTGGAAGTGCTGTTAATAGTATTGAGGGCTGTTGCAGGCTGCAGTGCAACATTGATAGGATGCAGAGCTGGGCTGCGAAATGGCAGATGGAGTTCAACCTGGATAAATGCAAAGTGATGCATTTTGGAAGGTCAAACTTGAATGCTGAATATAGGATTAAAGACAGGATTCTTGGCAGTGTGGAGGAACAGCAAGATCTTGGTGTTCAAGTGCATAGATCCCTCAAAGGTGCCACCCAAGTGGATAGGGTTGTTAAGAAAGTATCTGGTGTTTTGACTTTCATTAACAGGGGGATTGAGTTTAAGAGCCTCGAGGTTTTGCTGCAGCTCTACAAGACCCTGGTGAGACCACACTTGCAATATTATGTCCAGTTCTGGTCGCCTTATTATAGATGTGAAGGCTTTGGAGAGGTTGCAAAGAAGGTTTACCAGGATGCTGCCTGGACTGGAGGGCTTGTTTTACGAAGAGGGGTTGACTAAACTTGGACTTTTCTCTCTGGAAAGAAGGAGGAAGAGAGGTGACCTGATCAAAGTATACAAGGTAATGAGAGGCATGGATAGAGTTGATAGCCAGAGGCTTTTCCCCAGGGCAGGATTGACTGCCAAGAGGGGTCATAATTTTAAGGTGTGAGGAGGAAGGTATAGAGGAGACATCAGAGTTAGGTTCTGTAGGCAGAGAGTTGTGAACGCATTGAGTGCTTTGCTGGCGGTGTTGGTGGAAGCAGAGTCATCAGGGACTGCTGGACATACTCATGGACTGCAGTAAATTGAGGGGTGAGGAGGTTAGGTTATTTTATTTTAGATTTCCAGCCTATAGCTGGATATTGACCTGGTCTTGCTACATTTGGGAATGGAGTTTTGAATGCTGCTGAAAATAGTGTAGACATCAGCGCACATCCACATGACTGATATTATGCTGAGGTGAATATCAATGATGGAGCAGCTGAAGATGGCTAGGCTTAAAACACTACCCCAATGGCATTCTTGATCTTAGGTGATCAACTCCATAAACATGGCAATATTTCTAAATCTGCTGATGACACAAAACTGCATAAGTGATGAAGAGGATGCCGCAAATTTCAAGGGGACTTGGACTCCTGAACTGAACTAATAAGTATTCCAATGTTTGTAGTCCCTCTCTTTGACCATTATCTTTCTATTCCTTCATCCTTTCCCTTCTCATTATTCTCCTTGCATTTATTCCATTCTGTGCCTGAATCCCTTTCTCCCTTCTCACCTGGCTGACTTATTCCTTCATCTCCTCATCCTGCTTCACCGAGAGTTTGCACAGTCACTCCTGCTCTGTAACTTTCTTTTCACTATGCATGAACTCAACAGCTGTTAAATATTAACGATAAGAAACCACCAAATCAAAATAAGTCATTACACACTCTGAAACTGAAGATCAGCAAAACCAACAACATTCTGCTGGATATTTACCTGGTATTGCTTTGTCTGGTGTCTCTTTTACTGCAAAAAATTCTACATGGACAGAAGGAAAATAGCTTTGTTAACAAAACAGTTAACTCTTATAATAGTCTATTAGAAATCACAAATATTGGACCAAATGTTTCCAGAATTCAGGAACAGATGGGGACAAGAGAATTGAAGACAGTGTGCTGCAAAATAACAAAGGGATTACAAATGGAGAAAAATGGAGTTCTTTCCACCATTGTGTTTTATGAGCCACAATGTCGGGGCGGGGGGTGGGGAGGTGGGGGAGGGGGAGGAGTGAGGTATCCTGATTCATAAAGAGATGATGCCTTTTGCCGAATCCTGGTGGTTATCCTTGCGGGTGAGATAGTGAAATGTTGTACATCCTCAAGCCCGAGAGACACATCTTATAGCTGCTTTCTCAATTAATTTCTGACAGAGTATCAGAGGTGTAGATGTTCACTGATGCTTTGCAATGTTCAAGTATCATTTGCTTGCAAATACTGTTCAAAATTGTCTGATACAGACGGCAATGGCAGGATCCCCAGCAATTATGGCTCATTTTTAATTGGCATTGAAAAGGTGGGGGCGAGTAAGCTTCCTGGACCGCTGTAGTTCTTGAGGTATAGATAGTCCCAAAGCACTGCTTTAAAAGGAGCTCCAGAATTTTCATCCATTGATAGTGAAGGGTAACAATGATACTTCCAAGACAGAATGATGTGTGACCTAGGAGGAAAATTGCAGGTGATGCCCGCTTTGATACTTCAGGTGGTAGGTTTCACAGGTTTGGAACATACTGCATCCACTCTATATTGTGTGTGGATTGAGTGAAAGATAAAGGAGTGGATGCCAGTCTAGTTGGCTACTTTGTGCTGCATGCAGTCAAAATTCTTGAGTATTTTGGGATATGTACTTATCCAGGCAAATCGTTTGTATCGCACTTTTAGTTTGTGTGTTATAATGTGTGGGTAGACATTGTTGAGTTAGGACTGGGTTACCATTGCAGGATTCCTAGCCTCTGACCAAGCTCCAAATTCCGTATACTACTTCTGATACATTAAACCATGTATTTCCCAGCATAGAGGAATACTCCCTCTTCATCCAGCCAAAGACAGCTGATCCCAAAATCATCCCCTCAAAAGTCCGGAAACTGAATCTCCAATCATACTCTTCCCATTCCAATTCCTCCAACACAACCAGACAATTGACTCTTTAGAATCAAAGATTCCCCACTCTCCTCAGACAGAAGAAATTCCAAGCCCTGAAATCAAGAATATTTCCCTGATTCCCACCTCCCTAATATAGAGGAAATTGGAGTATGAAGCCTATTTCATGCAGAAAAATAAGAGAATCAAAACGTCCTTCAGAAACCCCAAACCATGGAACATGCCCGCTCACTCCACAACATTTCCCCCTTGCCACTTAAGTTTTCATCTGGATCCAATTATGTCTTCATCTTCTGATCCTGGAGACTTTATAGTCACCCTGCAACTCACTTTCAACTACACATCAACTCAATTTCAGTTAAACATTAAAACTAAGAAACAAACAAATCAATAAGTTATTACATATTCCGAGACAGACTGTCGCCAAAACCAACAATGTTATGCTATATATTTACCTGGTACTGATTTGTCTGTTGAGGTTTTTACTGCAAAGAATTCTACATAGGCAAAACAAAAATATCTCAGTTACCAAAAACATCAGCTGTTATAATAGTCTTTTGCAAATCAGAAATACTGTGTTAGATGTTTCCAGAAGTGAGGAACTACTGGGGATAGGAGAGCTGTAGAAAATATGCTGCAACATGGCGAGGGAATTGTGGGGTGGAAAATTATGGTTTCCTTTCCACCATCCCACTTTTATGAGTGATGTTATGTGTGTAGGACAGAGTGGGGTGGTGGCGAGAGAGAGAGAGACAGAGAGAGAGAGAGAGAGAGAAGTCCTATATAATAAAGAGGTCATACCTTCATACCTTTTGGCTAATCTTTGCATGTGTGTGTGTATGTGTGTGTGTGTGTGTGTGTGTGTGTGGGGTTAGTGGGCTCAAGTCTTACCAGCAAACACGCCTCATAGCTGCATCCTCAATGAATTTCAAACAGAATGTCACAGGCAAGGATGTTCTCTGATGTTGTGCAATGTTGCGTTGCATTTTCTCACAGAAACATTTTGACATTTGTTTTGGGGTTTGGGCAGCACTGGCTGAGTCAGCAATTATGGCTGACTCAGCCAGTGCTGCCTTCCTGAAGAAGGATTCATGGCCAAAACGTCGATTCCCCTGCTCCTTGGATGCTGCCTGACCTGCTGTGCTTTTCCAGCAACACATTTTCAGCTCAGCAATTATGGCCCCTTCTTAATTGACATTGAGAAGATGGTGGCAAGTCACCTTCTTGAACTGCTGTAATTCTTGGGGTATAGATACACCCAGCGTACCAATTTAAAAGGAGCTGCAGTATGTGAATTCAATGACAGCAAAGCATGACAACTAGAGTTCCAAGTCAGAATGATGTGTGACCCAGGAGGAAAATTGCAGGTGATGGCAATCCCAAGTATCCTGTCTGCTTTCACATTTCAGGTGATAGACTTCACAGATTTGGAATGTACTGCTGCTACTATACATCACAGGTGGCATGGTGGCTCAGTGGTTAGCACTACTGCCTCACAGCACCAGAGTCCCAGGTTTGATTCCAGCCTCAGGCCACTGTGTATGTGGAGTTTGCACATTCTTCCTGTGTCTGAGTGGGTTTCCTCCCACAGTCCAAAGATGTGCAGGTCAGGTGAATTGGCCATGCTAAATTGCCCATAGATTTAGGTGCATTGGTCAGAGGGAAATGGGTCCGGGTGGACTGGTAAGACCGAAGGGCCTGTTTTCACACTGTAGGTAATCTTAAATGAATGATAAAGATAGCACATGGGGAGCCAGTCTAATCGGCTACTTTGTGCTGTATGCCATCAAAATTCTTGAGTTTTCTGGGGTATGCTGTCAACCAGGGAACAGGGTTATATTCCATCATGCCGTCTCCAGTGTGGACAGATGTTGTTGAGTTAGCAGCTGGGTTACTCTTTGCAGGTTTGGCCCAATCTAATTCCATTAACTGTTACTGATACAATGAACTGTATATTTCCCAGCAGAGATGAATACTCCCTTTCACAGAGTCATAGAGATGGACAGCATGGAAACAGACCCTTAGGTCCAACTCGTCCATGCCAACCAGACATTTCCACGCAATCTAGTCCCACCTGCCAGCACTTAGCCCACATCCCTCCAAACCCTTCCTATTCATATACCCATCTAAAAGACTTTTAAATGTTGCAATTGTACTAGTCTCCACCATATCCTCTGGCAGCTCATTCCATGCACGTACCATCCTCTGCATGAAAATGTTGCCCCTTAGGTGTTTTTTATATCTTTCCCCTCTCACCCTAAAGCTATGCCCTCTATTTCTTGGCTTCACCATCCCAGGCAAAAGACTTTGTCTATTTATCCGATCCATGCCCCTCATGATTTTATAACCCTTTATAAGGTCACCCCTCAGCCTCCATCACTTCAGGAAAAATGGCCCTAGACTATTCAACCTCTAACATTTACTCAAATTCTCCAACCCTGGCTACATCCTTGTAAATCTTTTCTGAACCCTTTCAAGTTTCACAAAATCATTCTGATAGAGGAGACCAGAATTGCATGCAATTTCCCAACAGTGGCCAAATCAATGTCCAGTACAGCTGCAACATGACCTCCCAACTCCTGTACTCAATATTCTGACCAATAAAAGAAAGCATACCAAATGCCTTATTCACTATCCTCTCTACCTCCATTCAGCCAAAGAAAGCTGAATCTCAAAAATATCTCTGCAAAAATTCCAAATATGAAGTCCAGACAGAAACTGCAACCCCAATCATAGTGCCCCATTTAAATTCTCCCAACATAACTGGACAATTGACCTCCTCAGAAACAAATATTCCCCACTTTCCCCACTCAGCAGAAACTCCAAGCCTGAAATCAGGAATATTTCCTTCAGCACAGCTTCATATTTAACAGGATAATGTGATCTGGCAAAATGAGAGAATGTTTCATGTAGACTAACAAGAGAAATAAAAATGTCCCCCACAACCCCACCACTACTCTACTCACCAAACATCTCACTCCTTCCGCAACATTTCCTCCGTTTCACTTACTTTCCGTGAATTCAATCATTATCTCCAAACCCTGTGCCAAATCTCACTGCACAACCTCCTGTCCCCTGAACATTTCATCTGGACCCAGTGATCTCTTCACCTTTTCTCCTGTCTCACCTAGAGACTGCGCAGTCACTACTGCTTATTCTTCACTATGTTTTAACTTTTATGCAGTTAAACATGAAGAAGAAAAAACAAGCAAATCAAAATATATCATTACACATTCTGAAACAGAAGATCAGAAAAGCCAACAACATTGTGCTGGATATTTACCTGGTACTGCTTTGTCTGTTGACCTTTTTACTGCAAGAACTTCTACATGGGCATAAACAAAACCTTAGTTCACAAAAACACCAGCTGTTATAACAGTCTATTAGAAATTAGAAATCACAAATATGGGGCTATATGTTTCAGAATTCGAGAACAGTTGGGCACAAGGGAACTAAAAACAGTGTGCTGTAAAATGACAAGGGAAGGGTGGAGTGGAGAATTACAGTTTTCTTTCAACCATTATATTTCATGACTGATGATGTGTGTTTGTATGCACAAGTAGGGACAGGAGGAAGAGAGAAAGATAGTTGTGTTCTGGGTCATAAAGAGGTGATATATTTTCGCCGACATCAAAAGGGATTCTTGTGGGTGGGGTAATAGTCTCCTGTTATTTCTCAAGCCTTACAGACACCCCTTACAGCTGTTTCCTGAACAAATTCCTAACAAACTTTCAGAGGTGTGGATGTTTGCTGATGCTGTGCAATGTTCAGTAGCGTTTGCTGGCAGATCTTTTAAAATCTCTTTGCAAGATTTGGGCAGCACTGGCTGAGTCACCAATTATGGCCTTTCTTATTTGACTTTGAAAAGCTGATGTCTTCAAGTCAATGTCTTGAACTGCTGTCATTTGGGAGTATAGATAAACAGAGAGTGCTGTGTTAAAAGGAGCTGCCGATTGTTGATGCAATTACAGTCAAGGATGAGAATTATAGTTCCAAATCAAAGTGATGGGTGACTCAGAAGCAAACTTGCTAATGCTGTCTGTCCCAAGCATTTGTCATTTCTGTTGGTAGAGGTTACAGATTGGGTAAGTACTGCTCTCTCTTTTTGTTGGGGGGTGGATTGAGTGAATGATAAAAGTATCAGATGGGATGTCAGACTAGTTGGCAAGTTTGTTCTGTGTGCAGTCAAAATTATTGACTATTGTGGGATCTGCATTCATCCAGGCAAATGAATAGTATTCCATCACACTTTCAATCTGTGTCTTGTACAGTGTGGGTAGACTTTGTTGATTTAGGAGCTGAATTACTCATTACAAAATCCCTACTGTCTGACCCAACTCTAAATTCCATCCATCATTCCTGATACACTGAATGTTGTATTTCCCAGCAGACAGGAATACTCCCTCTCCATCTAGGTGAAGAAAACTGATACCAAATGTAATCTCGTCAAAATTTTAAGCTTAAAACCTGGACAGAAATTACATCTGCAATGATACTGTCCCATTAAAAATCCTCAAACATAACCAGACAATTGACCTCCTTGGAATCAAACATCCTCCACTCTCCCCACTCAGCAGAAATTTCAAGACCTGAAATCAGAGTTTTGTGATTTTGACCCACCAACAGTGAAGGAGTGATTATATAATTCTCAGTCAGGATGGTGTATGACTTGAAAGGGAATTTGCAGGCATCTGTGCCATTGTTCTTCAGGATGTTAGAGTTGTGGGTTTTGGAAGGTGCTGTTAAAGGAAACATTGAGAGTTACTGCAGTGCAGCTTGTAGATGGTACACTCTGTTGCTACTGAGCATTGGTGGTGATGGAAGTGAATGTTAAAGACTGTGGAGGAACTGCTAACCAAGCAGATTGCTTTGTCCTGGATGCTGTTGAACTTCTTCAATGTTGTTGGATTTGGGCCTCCTTATCCTGGCTAGTGTAGGGCATTCCATCACACCTGTCTTGTGTCCCTGGTTAAAGAACAGGCACAGGGGAATGGATGGTGAGTTATTTATTATTAAATTCCTAGCCTCTAGCTGATTTGTTTAGCTTGTAAGGGTGGTCCAGTAGGGTTTATCGACAAAGTAATCCCTGAGATGTTGAGAGTATGCGATTTGGCAATGGTCATTCCTCTGAACATCAAGGCCTGATGGTTAGATTTTCCCTTGATGTAGATGATCATTAACTGGCACTTATGTGACACAACTGTTTTTACAGAGTGGCGAGGAGAGTGGGCGGAGAGAAGCGAGGGCTGCCAGGAATGTAAGTGATTGTTCTATAAGTATGTGCGATCTAAACCTGTGACCCTACACTGTAGGGCCTCCCTCCCACCCAACTCCTTTAACCATAATAAGAGTCTGTAAACTCAGTAAGTTCTTCAGGTTTTTTTTTCTCTTCTTTGTTTCATCCTGGTGTGGGCTTTCAGCTTAGCGGGGTATAGCTAATAGGGTAGTTGCATGTTCTTCCTGCAGAATGTGGCAGGTGTCACTGATGACCACATCTGCAGGAAGTGCACCCAACTCGAGCTTCTTGAAAACGGAGTTAGGGAACTGGAGTTGGAGCTGGATGAACTGCAGATCGTCTGGGAGGCTGAGTGAGAAATTGAGAGAATGTACAGGGAGGTGGTCAGTCTTCAAGTTCAGGATAAGAACAGCTGGGTTACTGTCAGGGGGTGGAAAGGGAACCAACAGACAGAGCAGGGATCTCCTCTGGCCGTTCCCCTCAGCAATGCGTATACTGTTTTGAATACTGCTGGTGGGGTCGGCCTACCAGGGGAAAGCCATAGTTGCCAGGTCTCTGGCATTGAGCCTGCACTGTGGCTGAGAAGGGAAGATTTGATTAGATTGGATTAGATTCCCTACAGTGTGGAAACAGGCCCTTCAGCCCAACAAGTCCACACCAACCCTCCGAAGAGTAACCCACCCAGACCCATTTCCCTCTGACTAATGCAGCTAACACTATGGGAAATTTAGCATGGCCAATTCACCTGACCTGCACATCTTTAGATTGTGGGAGGAAACAGGAGCACATGCAGGTAACCCGCGTAGACACGGGGAGAATGTGCAAACTCCACACAGACAGTCGCCCATGGTTGGAATCGAACCTGGGACCCTGGTGCACTGGGACAGCGAGCCACAATGCCAAAGGGGTGAGAATAGAAAAGTGCTATTGGTAGGGAACTCAATAGGTAGACAGACTGACAGGAGATTTTGTGGTCAGGAATGGATCTCCTGCGTATGTTGCCTCCCCGGAGTCAGGGTCTGGGATATTGCTGATTGGGTTCACAAGATTCTGAAGTGGGAGGGTGAGCATCCAGAAATTGTGGTACATATTGGCACCAATGACATAGCCAGGAAAGGGATTGATAGGTTTCTACAGAGAGCTAGGTTGGAAGCTGAAGAGCAGGACAACTAGGGTAGTGTTCTCAGATTTGCTACACGTTCCACGAGACAGTGAGGTGAGGAACAGTGAGTGAGTGCAGCTTAAAACGTGGCTGTGAGGACGGTGCAGGAGGGAGAGCTTCAGATACTTAGACCATTAAGGTGCCTTCTGGGTAAGGTGGGACCTGTACATGAAGGACGGATTGCACCTGAACTGGAGGGGCACAAATGTCCTGGGTAGGAGATTTACTCATGTGGTTCGGAAGGGTTTAAACTAGTTTGGCAGAGGGTTAGGACCCAGAGCTAAACATCTGAGAGGGGGTTGGTTGTTGATTGGGGCAGTGACAGGATGTAGTGAATCTATCAGGAAGGTTTTTCATGTGATGAAACAACGGGATCGGTTAAAGTGTGTCTGCTTTAACGCAAGGAGTGTCAGAAATAAGAGTGACGAACTTAGAGCATGGATCAGTACTTGGGACTATGATGTTGTGGCCATAACAGAGACGTGGGTTTCACAGGGGCAGAAATAGTTGCTAGATGTTCCAGAGTTTCGAACATTTAAAAAGGAAAGGGAGAGGTGGAAAAAAAGGAGGGGATGTAGCATTGCTAATCAGAGAGTGCATCATAGCTAGAGAAACAAAGGTTGTTGAGGAAGGTTTGTCTACTGAGTCAGTATGGGGGGGGGAGTTAGGAACAGCAAGGGAACAACCACCTCATTGGGGGTTTTCTACGCACCCCCTAATAGCAGTAGGGAGATCAAAGATCTCATAGGCCGGCAGATTTTGGAAAAATGCAGATGTAGGAGGGTTGTTGTTATGGGTGACTTCAACTTTCCCAATATTGACTGGAACCTCCTTAGTGCAGATGGTTTGGATGAAACTGTTTTTTTCAGGTGCATTCAGGAGGATTTCCTTACTCAGTATGTGGACAGTCCTAGAGGGGAGAGGCCATTTTGGATTTAGTGCTTGGCAATTAGCCAGGACAGGTGTCAGATCTCGCAGTGGGAGAACACTTTGGTGACAGTGACCACACTGACTCACATTTACCAGAGCCATGGAGAGGGAAAGGAGCAGGTACCAAGGGAAGATATTTAACTGGTGAAAGAGAAATTATGACACTATCAGACAGGAATTGGGAAGTACAGATTGAGAGCAATTGTTCCACGGAAAGGGCACAACAGACATGTGGAAACTGTTTAAGGACCAGTTGTTGTGAGTGATGCATAAATTTGTTCCTCCGAGACAGGCAAAAAGGGGGTAAGATTAAGGGGTCTTGGATGACAAGAACAGAGGAGCTTCTTGTCAAAAGGAAGAAGGCATCTTATGTAAGGTGGAGGAAGCAAGGATCTAGCACAGCTTTAGTGGATTACAGGCTTACTAGAAAGGAGCTCAGAAATGGACTGAGGAGAGCCAGGAGGGGGCACAAAAAATGCATGGCAGGAAGGAATAGGGAGAACCCAAATATATTTTAATCATATGTGAGGAATAAGAGAATGATCAGGGAGAAGGTAGAGCCGGTCAGGGTTAGGGTAGGGAACTGGGGTGTGGAGTCTAAGCAGATAGGAGAAGCTCTAAATGAGTTTTTTGCTTCAGTTTTCAGTATGGAATGGAACCTTGTTGTAAATGAGAACTTCAAGGAGCTGGGAAACGGGCTTGAACAGGTTGAGACTGAGGAAGTTGATGTGCTGGAAATTTTGGCAAACATTAGAATTGATAAGTCCCCAGGATCAGACCAGATTTATCCTAGGTTGCTCCGGGAAATGAGAAAGGAGGTTGCTAAGCTGCTAGCGAAGATCTTCGCTTCCTCACTCTCCACGGGAGTCGTACCGAAGAATTAGAGGGAGGCGAATGTTGTTCCTTTTTTCAAGAAGGGGAATAGGGAAATCCCTGGTAATTACAGACCAGTCAGTCTTATGCTGTGGTCAGCAAGGTTTTGGAAAGAATTTTGTGGCATAGATTTTATGATTATTTGGAAAAGCATTGCATGATTAAAAGCAGTCACTATGGCTCTGTGAAGGGCAGGTCATGCCTCACAAATCTTATTGAATTCTTTGAGGCGGTGATGAGACAGGTCGACAAAGGCCGAGCAGTGGATGTGATGTATATTGACTTCAGCAAGCCAAGGTTCCCAATGGTAGGCTCATTCGTAAAGTTATGGGATACAGAGAGACTTGGCTGGCTGGATTCAGAATTGGTTGGCTGAGAGAAGGCAGAGAGTGGCTGTAGATGGAAAGTATTCTGCCTGGAGGTCATTGCTGAGTGGGGTCCTGCAGGGCCTTGTTCTTGGGCCTCTGCTCTTTGTAGTTTTTATAATTGACTTAGATGAGAAGGTTGAAGGGTGGGTTAATAAATTTACCGATGACATAAAGGTGCCATCAATACTATTGAGGGCTGTTGCAGGCTGCAGTGCGACATAGACAGGATGCAGAGCTGGGCTGAGAAATGGCAGATGGAGTTCAACCTGGATAAATGCGAAGTGATGCATTTTGGAAGGTCAAACTTGAATGCTGAATATAGGATTAAAGACAGGATTCTTGGCAGTGTGGAGGAACAGAGGGATCTGGGTGTTCAAGTGCATAGATCCCTCAAAGTTGCCACCCAAATGGATAGGATTATTAAGAAAGCATATGGTATTTTGGCTTTCATTAACGGGGGTTTGAGTTTAATAGCCATGAGGTTTTGCTGCAGTTCTACAAGATCCTGGTGAGACCACACTTGGAATATTGTGACCAGTTCTGGTCGCCTTATTATAGGAAAGATACAGAGGCTTTGGAGAGGGTGCAAAAAAGGTTTACCAGGATGCTGCCTGGACTGGAGGGCTTGTCTTACAAAGCGAGGTTGACTAAGCTTGGACTATTCTCTCTGGAAAGAAGGAAGAAGAGAGGTGACCTGATCGAGGTGTATAAGGTAATGAGAGGCATGGATAGAGCCGATAGCCAGAGACTTTTCCCCAGGGCAGGATTGAGTGCCACGAAGAGTCTATACTTCCTCCTAACTCTTAAAATTATGAGGACACATCAGAGTTAGGTTCTTTACGCAGAGAGTTGTGAATGCATAGTATGCTTTGCCAGCTGAGGTGGTGGAAACAGAGTCATCAGAAACATTTAAGTGTCTGCTGGACATGCACATGGACAGCAGTGAATTGAGGGGTGTGTGTAGGTTAGTTTATTTTATTTTAGGTTAGGATTAATCCTCGGCACAACATCGTGGGCCTTAAGGGCCTGTTATGTGCTGTACTTTTCTATGTTCTATCTCTGTTGTAAATGTAACTCATCACTTATCAGTCCATGGCTGGATATTGACCCGGTCTTGCTACATTTGGGAATGGAGTTTTGGATGCTGCTGAAAATAGTGTAGACATCAGCGCACATCCACACAGCTGATATTATGCTGAGGTGAATATCAATGATAGAGCAGCTGAAGATGGCTGGGCTTAAGACACTACCTCAATGGCATTCTCGAACTTAGATGATCAACTCCATAAACATAATTTGCATGTTTTGGCACTCAATAGCAATTTTTCTCAATCAGCTGGTGACACAAAACTGCATAAGTGATGAAGATGATACAACAAGATTTCAAGGGGACTTGGACTGCTGAACTGAACTAAACACTATTCCAATGTTTGTGGTCCCTCTCTTTGACCTTTATCTTTCTATTCCTTCATCTTCTCCCTTTTCATCATTCACCTTGCATTTAATCCATTCTGTGCCCAAATCCCTTTCTCCCTTCTCACCTGGCTGACTTCTTCCTTCATCTCCTCATCCTGCCTCACCGAGAGTCTGCACAGTCACTCCTATTCTGTAACCCTACATTTCACTACGTATGAACTCAGCAACAGTTAAATATTAACGATAAGAAACCACCAAATCAAAATAATCATTACACACTCTGAAACTGAAGATCAGCAAAACCAACAACATTCTGCTGGATATTTACCTGGTATTGCTTTGTCTGGTGTCTCTTTTACTGCAAAAACTTCTACATGGGCAGAAGGAAAATAGCTTTGTTAACAAAAAAGTTAACTCTTATAATAGTCTATTAGAAATCACAAATATTGGACCAAGTGTTTCCAGAATTCAGGAACAGGTGGGGACAAGAGAATTGAAGACAGTGTGCTGCAAAATGACAAAGTGATTATGAATGGACAATTATGGGTTTTTTTCCACCATCATATTTTGTGAGCCACAATGTCGGGACGGGGGGAGGAGTGAGGTGTTCCTGACTCATAAAGAGATGATGCCTACTGGTGAATCCTGGTGGTTATCCTTGCGGGTGAGATAGTGAAATGTTGTACATCCTCAAACCTGAGAGACACACCTTACAGCTGCTTTCTTAATTAATTTCTGACAGAGTATCAGAGGTGTATATGTTCACTGATGCTGTGCAATGTTCAGTAGCATTTGCTGATACATGCAGCACTGGCAGGATCCCCAGCAATTATGGCCCATTCTTAATTGACATTGAAAAGGTGGGGGCGAGTAAGCTTCCTGGACCACTGTAGTTCTTGAGGTATAGATACTCCCAAAGCACTGCTTTAAAAGGAGCTCCAGAATTTTCATCCATTGATAGTGAAGGGTAACAATGATACTTCCAAGACAGAATGATGTGTGACCTAGGAGGAAAATTACAGGTGATGCCCGCTTTGATACTTCAGGTGGTAGGTTTCACAGGTTTGGAACATACTGCATCCACTCTATATTGTGTGTGGATTGAGTGAAAGATAAAAGTGGGGGTGCTATTCTAGTTGGCTACTTTGTGCTGCAGGCAGTCAAACAGCTGAAGACAGCTGATCCCAAAAACATTCCCTCAAAGTTCCAAACACGGAGTCTGGAAACTGAATCCCCAGTCATACTCTTCCCATTCAAATTCCTCCAAAAAAACCAGACGATTGACTCTCCCCACTCAGCAGAAGTTCCAATGCCTGAAATCATGAATATTTCGCTCTCTAATATAGAAGAAATTGGAGTATAGAGTCTATTTCATGCAGAAAAACAAGGGAATCAAATTCTCCACAAACCCCAAACCATGAAACATGCCTGCTCACTCCACAACTTTTCCCCTTGCCACTTATACTTCCTAATCCCTATCACCACCTGCATACCTTGTGACCCATTTCCCTGCATGTCTTTCTGCCCACATCAGTTTTCATCTGGATTCAATGATCTCTTCATCTTCTGATCCTGGAGACTAGACAGTCATTGCCACTCTGCAACTCACTTTTCACTATGCATTAACTCAACTTCAGTTAAACATTAAAAATAAGAAACAAACAAATCAATAAGTCATTACACATTCCGAGACAGGATATGGCAAAATCAACAATGTTGTGCTGGATATTTACCTGGTACTGATTTGTCTGTTGACTTTTTCACCACAAAATATTCTGCATGGGCAAAACAAAAATATCTCAGTTACCAAACACATCAGCTGTTATACCAAATGCCTTATTCACTATCCTCTCTACCTCCATTCAGCCAAAGAAAGCTGAATCTCAAAAATATCTCCGCAAAATTCCAAATATGAAGTCCAGACAGAAACTGCAACCCCAATCACAGTGCCCCATTTAAATTCTCCCAACATAACTGGACAATTGACCTCCTCAGAAACAAATATTCCCCACTTTCCCCACTCAGCAGAAATTCCAAGCCTGAAATCAGGAATATTTCCTTCAGCACAGCTCCATATTTAACAGGATAATGTGATCTGGCAAAATGAGAGAACGTTTCATGCAGACTAACAAGAGAAATAAAAATGTCCCCCACAACCCCACCACTACTCTACTCACCAAACATCTCACTCCTTCCGCAACATTTCCTCTGTTCCACTTACTTTCCGTGAATTCAATCATTATCTCCAAACCCTGTGCCAAATCTCACTGCACAACCTCCTGTCCCCTGAACATTTCATCTGGACCGTGATCTCTTCACCTTTTCTCCTGTCTCACCTAGAGACTGTGCAGTCACTACTGCTTATTCTTCACTATGTTTTAACTTATATGCAGTTAAACATGAAGAAGAAGAAACAAGCAAATCAAAATATATCATTACACATTCTGAAACAGAAGATCAGAAAAGCCAACAACATTGTGCTGGATATTTACCTGGTACTGCTTTGTCTGTTGACCTTTTTACTGCAAGAACTTCTACATGGGCATAAACAAAATCTTAGTTCACAAAAACACCAGCTGTTATAACAGTCTATTAGAAATTAGAAATCACAAATATGGGGCTATATGTTTCAGAATTCGAGAACAGTTCGACATAAGG
This sequence comes from Chiloscyllium punctatum, assembly GCF_047496795.1. Taxonomy (NCBI): domain Eukaryota; kingdom Metazoa; phylum Chordata; class Chondrichthyes; order Orectolobiformes; family Hemiscylliidae; genus Chiloscyllium; species Chiloscyllium punctatum. The sequence goes on along the minus strand of NC_092763.1, from coordinate 83,111,348 downwards.
GAGCAGAAAACAGTTTACTGTAAAATAACATGGGAAGGGAGGGGGTGGAACATTACAGTTTAATTTCAATCATTACCTTTCATGACTGATGATGTGTGTTTTTGTGCTTGAGTAGGGGGAAGGGTTTTAGATTGAGAGACAGTTGTGTTCTGGATCATAAAAAGGTGATATATGTTTCATGGATATCGAAGGGCATTCTTGAGGGTGGGGTAATGGTCTCCTGTTCTTTCTCAAACCTTACGGACACCCCTTACAACTGCTTCCTCAACAAATTTCTGATAGAATATCAAGTGTGTGGATATTTGCTGATGCTGTGCAGTGTTCAGTAGCATTTGCTCGCAGATATTTTTAAAATCTATGGGATTTGGGTGGCCATGGCTGAGTCATCGTTCTTGTTTGACCTGAGAAAGTAATAGAAAGTGAGGACTGTAGATGCTGGAGATCAGCGTTAAAAATTGTGGTGGTGGAAAAGCACAACAGGTCAGGCAGTAGACAAGGAGCTGGAGAGTTGACATATTGGACATTCCTGATGAAGGGCTTATTCCTGAAAAATGGACTCTCCTGCATCGAGAATGCTGCCTGACCTGCTGTGCTTTTTCTGTGTCACACTTTTAGAGATGAAAAGGTATTGGCTGCTAACCTTTTTGAATTGCTGTCATTCTGGGAGTATAGATAAACACAGAGTGCTGTGTTAAAAGGAGCTGCAGATTGTTGATGCAATTACAGTCAAGAATGAGAATTATAGCTCCAAATCAAAATGTTGTGTGACTCAGAAGCAAAGTCCTAAGTATCTGCCGCCTTTGTCATTTCTGGAAGTAGGGGTCACAGGTTTGGAAATACTGCTGCCTCTATATGTTGGGGGTGGATTGACTGAATGATAAAAGTATCAGATGGGATGCCAGACTTGTTGGCAACATTGTTCTGTATGCAGTCAAAATTATTGATTATTGTGGGATCTGCATTCATCCAGGCAAATTAATAGTATTCCATCACACTTTCAATTTGTATATTGTACAGTGTGGGTAGACTTTGTTGATTTAGGAGATGAGTTACTCATTGCAAGATTCCTATCATTTGACCAAACTCTAAATTCCATCGACTATTCCTGATACATGAACGTTGTATTTCCCAGCAGACATGAATACTCCCTGTCCAGCCATGTGAAGAAAACTGACACCAAATGTAATCTTGTCAAAATTCTAAACTTAAAACCTGGACAGAAATTGCATCCCCTATGATACTGTCCCATTAAAAATCGTCAAACATAACCAGACAATTGACCTCCTTGGAATCAAACATTCCCCACTCTTCCCACTCAGCAGAAATTTCAAGACCTGAAATCAGGAATGTTTACCTTATCCCCACTTCTCTAATATACAGGAAGTCGGGATGTGAGAGACAATGTCATGTAGAGAAACAATAATGTCCTCCACAACCCATAATCATGACTAATCCCCGCTCCGTCTACAACATTCCCCCTTGCCATTTACACTCTCTGATCCTAATCATCACCTGCATACCCAGTGACTCATCTCACTGAACATCCTCCTGCCCATTTAACTTTTCATCTGGACCCACTGGTCTCTTCACCTTCTCATCCTGCTTCACCTGGAGATTACACAGTCACTGCTTTTCTGCAACTTACTTTGCATTCTGTCAGGAGGCAGTTGCAGTCAAACATTAAACATTTAAGAAAGAATCAATAGAAGTCAGTATACATTCTGAATGATCAGGGGAGCAAACACATTAACGTTATACTGTGTGTTTGTCTAGTCCTGGGTTTTTTTGTTGGCTTCTCGATCATAAACAATCCTGTAATGGTATAAAAAACTTGGCGAACAATGACATCTGTTTTCATCATAATCTATGACAAATTGAAAATGCTGTGGGTGATGTTACCAGGTTGGACGCATTGGTGATCATTTTCCAATGTTCTATAGATTTAGGATCAGTTCCTGCAGATTGGAGGCTGGTAAAAACAATGACTGCAGATGCTGGAAACCAGCCTTTGGATTAGTGGTGCTGGAAGAGCACAGCAGTTCAGGCAGCATCCGAGGAGCAGCAAAATCGACGTTTCGGGCAAGGGCCTTTGAAGGGCTTTTGCCCGAAACGTCGATTTTGCTGCTCCTCGGATGCTGCCTGAACTGCTGTGCTCTTCCAGCACCACTAATCCAAAGGCTGGTTAATGTTGTCCCACTTTTCAAGAAAGGAGGGGGATGGAAAACAAGGAATTATAGACTGGTTAGCCTGATGTCAGTGCTGGGAAAGATGCTGGAGTCAATTATAAAAGATGAAATTATGACTCATTTAGACAGCAGTAACAGGATAGGTCAGAGTCAGCATGGACTTATGAAGAGGAAATCATGCTTGACTAATCTTCTGGACTTTTTTGAGGATGTAACTATGAAGATGGACAAGGGAGAGCCAGTGAATGTACCTGAACTTTCAGAAAGCCTTTGATAAAGTCCCACATAGGAGATTAATGAGCAAAATTAGGGCACATGGTACTGGGGGCAAAATACTGACTTGGATTGAAAATTGGCTGGCTGACAGGAAGCAAAAAGTAGTGCTAAACAGGTCCCTTTCAAAATGGCAGGCAGTGACCAGTGGGGTACCACAAGATTGGGTGCTGGGACCACAACTGTTTACAATATACATCAATGATATAGATGAAGGCATTAAAAGTAATATTAGCAAATTTGCTGATGACACAAAGTTGGGTGGTAGGGTGGTAGGGTAAAATGTGAGGAGGATGTTGGATTGCCAAACTGAGCTAATCATCACGCCAAACTTTATGTTTTCTCTCTTTGACCATTGTCTTTCCATTCTTCTTCCTCCCTCTTCTCTCCTATCGTCCTTGCATTTAATCCATTCTGCTCCCTTACTCCTTGCCACCTCTTTACTTGGCCCAATTATTCCTTCATCTCCTTATTCTGCCTCGTCTGGATCCTGCAGCCATTGCCGTTCTACAACTTATTTTTCATTATGCTTTAGCTTAACTACTGTTAAACATTTAAAAGAAGAAACAGCCAAATCCAAATAAGTCATTAGACATTCAGGAACAGAACATCAGAATATTACCAACATTGTTCTGGATATTTACCTGGTACTGTTATGTCTGTTGACATTTTTACCACAAAAAGTTCTACATGGGCATAAGAAAAATATCTTTGTTAACAAAAACATCAGCTGTTATGACAGACTTACAAATCACAAATGTTGGATGTTTATAGAATTCAGGAACAAGTAAGGACAAGAGCATTGAAGTCAGTGTTCTGCAAGATGACAAGGGGATTGTAGGTGGAAAATTATGTTTTATCATTCTACCATCACATTTAATGATTGATGATGTGCAGGAGGAGGTAAAGTGGATAGAGAAAGGTGCTGAAAATGTGTGGCTGGAATAGCGCAGCAGGTCAGGCAGCATCCAAGGAGCAGGAGAATCGACGTTTCGGGCATGAGCCCTTCTTCAGGAATGAGGAAAGTGTGCCAAGCAGGCTAAGATAAAAGGTAGGGAGGAGGGACTTGAGGGAGGGGCGTTGGAAATGCGATAGGTGGAAGGAGGTTAAGGTGAGGGTGATAGGCCGAAGTGGAGGTGGGGACGGAGATGTCAGGAAGAAGATTGCAATATAGGAAGGTGGTGCTGAGTAAGGTGCCTTGGTTCATAAAGAGGTGATAAAGCTTTTGGTAAATCTTGATGGACATCCTTCTGGGGTAGTGTACTGGGATCCTGTACAACCTCAAGTCTTACAGGAATACCTCACAGAAATTCCTCAATGAATGTCTAACAGAATATCACAGATGAGGATGGTCGTCACGATTTGGAGATGCCGGTGTTGGACTGGGGTGTACAAAGTTAAAAATCACACAACACCAGGGTATAGTCCAACAGGTTTAATTGGAAGCACACTAGCTTTCAGAGCATCGCTCCTTCATCAGGTGGTAGTCTGATGGTAGCCTCACCTGGAGACTGCACAGTCACTGCCGCTCTGCAACTTATTTTTGCAATGTGTTGACTGAACTGCAGTCAAACATTAAAAATATGAAACAAACAAATCCAAATATGTATTACGCAATCCAAAAAAAGATCAGCAGAACCAACAAAATTGTGCTGGATACTAAGAATCATAGAATCCCTATGTAAAAACAGGCCCTTCGGCACGGTGGCTCAGTGGCTCGTGTCTACATGGGTTTCCTCGACATACATCTGGAGGGTATATGAATAAGAAAGGTTTGGAGGAATGTGGTTCTGGCATGTGGGAACTAGATTGGGTTGGGATATCTGGTTGGCATGGATGAGTTGGACCGAAGGTCTATTTCCATGCTGTACACCTCCAAGACTCTATGGCTGTATGTGCAGGTTAGGTGAATTGGCTATGCTAAATTACCCATAGTGTTCAGGGATGTGTAGGTTAGGAGCATTAATCAGGGGTAAATATAGGATAATATGGTAGTGGAATGGGTTTGGGTGGTTTACTCTTTGGAGGGTCAATGTGGCTAGTAGTGCTGAAGGGTCTGTTTCCACACTGTAGGGATTGTATGACTCTAAGTCCACACCGACCCTCCGAAGAGTAATCCACCCAGACCTATTCCCCTATCTATTATCCTATATTTACCCCTGACTACAAAAAGTAGTAGACCTAGCACCGATCCTTGTGGCACCCCACTGGTCATAGGCGTCCAATCTGAAAAACAATCCTCCACCACTACCATCTATTTCCTACCTTTGAACCAATGCTGTATCCAAATGGCTAGTTCCCCCTGTATTCTATGAGATCTAACATTGCAAACCAGTCTCCCATGTGGAACCTTGTTGAATGCCTTATTGAAGTCCATATAGATCACATCTACCGCTCTACCCTCATCAAACCTCTTTGTTATTGTCTTTGGATCATGGGAGAAACTGGAGCACCTGGAGGAAACCCATACAGACAAGGAAAAATATGCAAACTCCACACTGACAGTCACCTGAGGCTGAAATCGAACCCAGGTCCCTGGTGATGTGGGGCAGCAGTGCTAATCACTGAGCCACTGTGCCACCCCATAACCTGGTACTGCTTTGAGTACTGACCTTTTCACCGCAAAAGATTCTGCACAGCCATAAGGAAAACAGCTTAGTTCACAAAAACACCAGCTGTTATAATTGTCTATGACAATTTATGAATATTGGGCTAGATGTTTCCAGAATTCCGGAACAGGTTGGGTAAAAGAGCTAAAGACAGTGTGCTGTAAAATGACAAGGGAAATGTGAGGTGGAGAATTATAGTTTTCTTTCCACCATCACATTTTATGAGTGATGGTGTTGGGAGAGGAGTGAGAGAAAGAGAGAGATGTCCTGAGTCATAAAGAGGTGGTACCATTTGGCAAATCTTGATTGGCATCCTTGCGGATGGGGTAGTGGGTTCCTGTTCTTCACCAAGCCTCACAGACCCACCTCGCACCTACTTCCTCAATGATTTTTTTAACAGAACATCAGAGGTAAGGACATTCTCTGATGCAGTACAATGTTCAGTAGCATTTGCTCGCAGATATGTTTTAAATCTGTTTGTGGGATTTGGGTGACACTGGTTGGGTCAGCAATTATGGCCCATTTTTTATTGACCTTAAGAATGTGGAGGAAAATAACTTTCTTGAACTGCTGTAGTTCTTGCCATATAGATACATCTAAAGTGCTGTTCTGAAAGGGGTAGCAGAACGTTGACCCATTGGCAGTGGAGGATGAAAATTATAGTTTCAAGTCAAAATGATGTTTGACTCAGAAGGAAACTTCCAGGTGATGGCTCTCCCACCCACACCCCCAGCTTTGCCTGTTCAGACAGTAGGGGTCACAGGTTTGGAAAGTACTTCTGCCACTGTACTTAGGGGGGGGGAATTAAATGAATGATGAAGTGAGCAGATGGGGTACTAATCATGGTGGCTACTTTATGCGAGATGCAGTCAAAATTCTTGAGTATTGTGGGAACAGCACTGATCCAGGCAATTGGTTACTATTCCATCACACTTTTAAATTGTACATTGTGGGCAGGCTTTGTTGAGGTAGGAGCTGAGTTACTCATTGCAAGATTCCTATCCTCTAACCCAGCTCTAAATTCCATCTACTATTCCTGATACACTGAATGTTGTATTTCCCAGCAGAGGGAAATACTCCCTCTCCATCCAGCTGAAGGAAGCTGATCTCAAAAACATCTCCTCAAAATTCCAAACATGAAGCCCATACTGAAACTGTATCCCCCAATTACACTGTCCCATTCAAATTTCCACAACATAACCAGACAATTGACCTCCTTGGAATCAAATATTTCCCACTCAGCAGAACCCTGAAATCAGGAGTATTTCCCTCATCAGCAATTTCCTAATAAACAAGAAATCGGGATAGAAAAGACTATTTCATGCAGAGAAATAAGGGAAACACAAACGTCCTCCAAAACTTGCCCAATCTCGAATGATCCCCACCCTCTCCACAACAATTCCCCCTCACCACTAACTCCCTGATCACATTTTCAACTGCCAGATCCTGTGACCCATCTCACTGCACATCCACTGTCCCCTTAATGTTTCATCTGGACCCAATGCTCTCTTTATCTATTAACCTGCCTCACCTGAAGACTGTGCAGTCACTGGCCCTCTTTTCATTCTGTCTTAATGCAGTTGTAGTTAAACAAAAGAAGTCAGTACACATTCTGAATTATCAGGTGAGCAAAATGGTTAACTTTATACTGGGTGATTACCTGATCCTGGATTTTCTGCTGGCTTTTCTATCTGAAAAAGTTCTGTATGGACATTAAAAAAAATCTTGGTGAACAGTGTCTTCTGTGATCATGATAATCGATGACAAAATGCAAATATTGTGAGTGATGTTACCAGCGCTCAGTGATGGGCACAGGTGGTGGGGAGTACTGAATTAGGGAAAGGGGTTAGCTTTGTTGATTTAGGAATTGGATTACTCATTGCAGGATTTCGAGCCTTTGACCCAGCACTACTTTGCATCTACTATTCCTGAAAGATTAAACCTTGTATTTCCCAGCAGAGCGGAATACTCTCTCTCCATCCAGCTGAAGGAAGTTGATCTCAAAAATAATCTCCTCAAAATTCCAAACATTAAGTCTGAAACAGAAACTGTATCCCCGATCATTCTGTCCCAGCCAAATGCCTCAACTTAACCAGACAATTAACCTGATTCTGAAGAAAGGTCAATGGACCGAAAATGTTAACTCTGATTTCTCTCCACAAATGCTGGTGGACCTGCTGAGCTTTTCCAGTAATTTCTGTTTTTGTTTCAGACAATTGGTTTCCTTGTTAAAGGACAGATTTGAGGCAGCCCAGGGAATCCCTTCTGGGCTCAACCTGAAAGCCTCTCTTAGTTCATTCCGGAGATCATATTGTTTGGTAGTCTGGAATAAAAGACCTCTTACAGACAGTTTAGATTAATTTTAGTCATCCCCTTTATTTACCAGTAGTATCACTGTTACAATATAAGCTAAACTAACTAGGTTCTAATAATCCAGGAGAGTAGGATATCAGCTTTCCAAGAACCCTAGCAGGCTACTCTGCTGTACCATCACAAAAAGGCTTCCTCTATGCAAAAGATTTACAAAACACTCCATGTTCTTAACTAGACAGATAACAGTGATGATAATAATTTGTAAGGGAGAGAAGTTAGTTGATACCGAATTTCGTTTTAAGGTCAGAATCACACACACTGTTACTAATTTCACAAGGGAACAGCTGCGAATGTTATCACTCGGTTTCCTATTTACACATATTCACTGATGTTAAGGCAAATGTTCTTAATTGCCTTAGAGCATCCTGTTATCACTTGGTGAGAACAGATGTTTTCATCTTCTACATAACTTGGGTTCCCCCTTTTGTTCGTGGCCCAACCCTATCTGCCTGTAATTTTCTCGTCTGCAGCAAATGTGTTCTACAATTCAACATTACATTTTAGCCTAAATATTTCAGGACATGTTTTAAGTATTTATACTTTCTCATCCTGGAATTCAAACATTCCCCACTCAGCAGAAATTCCAACCCCAAAATCAAGAACATTTACCTCAACCCAGTTTTCCATTGAAACAGAAATTGGGATATGAGAAAATATTTCATGTAGAGAAACAGGGCAAAAGAATCATTCTCCACAACCCTGCTATACACTAAACCCGCCAAACATTCCCTCTCCCTCCACAACATTCACCCTTTGCCACTTGCATTTGCTGATCCTAATCGCCACCACCATACTGTGGCCCATTTCATTGCACATCCTCCTGCCCTCCCCACCACTCCCCCACTTAACTCTTCACCTGGACCCGATGATCTCTTCACCTTCTCATCCTGCCTCAACTGGAGACTGTGCAGTCACTGCCGCTCTGCAACTTACTTTTCATTCTGTCTTAATGCAATTGCAGTCACAGAGTCATAGACATATACAGCGTGGCAATAGATCTTTGCTCCAACTCGTCCATGCCAATCAGATATCCTAAATAAATTTAGTCCCATTTGCCAGCATTTGGCTGATATCCCTCTAAACCCTTCCTATTCATATACCCATCCAGATGCCTTTTAAATGGTGTAATTGTACCAGCCTCCACACTTCCTCTGGCACTCATTCTATACATACACCACCCTCTGTGTGGAAAAAGTTGTCCCTTAGGTTCCTTTCTAATCTTTCCCCTCTCACCTTAAACCTACGCCCTCTAATTTTAGACTCCCCCATCCTGGGGAACAGACCTTGTCTATTTATCCTATCCAGGCCCCTCTTGATCTTAAAACCTCTGTAAGGTCAACACTCAGCCTCCAACACTCTAGGGAAAATAGTTTCAGTCTATTCACTCTCTCCATCTTGTTCAGGCCTTCTAACCCTGGCAACATCCTTTTAAGTCTTTTCTGAACCATTTCAAGTCTCACAACATTCATTAAAAACTTAATAGGTGTCAATATATATTCTGAATTATCAGATGAGCAAAATCATTGACATTATACAGTAGAAACTCGACTATCTGAATGAGATGGGTGGGGAGTATTTTGTTCAGCTAATTAATCGTTCGGATAACCGGAAACAAGTGGTAATTTATGAGTGTTAGTTATAGAGTCATAGTCACAGAGATGTACAGCAATGTAAACAGCCCCTTCAGTCCAACCCATCCATGCCGACCAGATATCCCAACCCAATTTAGACCCACCTGCCAGCACCTGGCCCATATCCCTCTAAACCCTTCCTATTCATACACCCATCCAAATGCCTTTTAAATTTTGCAATTATACCAGCCTCCACCACTTCCCCTGGCAACTCATTCCATACACGTACCACCCTCTGCATGAAAAAGTTGCCCCTTAGGTCTCTTTTATATCTTTCCCTTCTCACCCTAAACCTATGCCCTCTAGTTCTGGACTCCCCCATTCCAAGGAAAAGATTTTGTCCATGACTAGTCTTATACATACCCCTCATAATTTTGTAAACCTCTATAAGGTCACCCCTCAGCCTCCGCCGCTCCAGGGAAAACAGTCCCACCTGTTCAGCCTCTCCATATAGCTCAAATCCTCCAACCCTGGCAACATCCTTGTAAATCTTTTCTGAACCCTTCCAAATTTCACAACATCTTTCCAACAGGAAGGAGACCAGAATTGCAAGCAATATCCCAATATCCCAAGCAATAGTGGTTTAACCAATGTCCTGTACAGCCGCAACAAGTTATTCAAACATGTCTCATTTGTTCAGGAATGCACGCCATAATGCCATTTAACTGATTGTTGAATGCTGAGTTGCCAATGCCATTTTTATGGGACCTTGAGATCTTGTTTGGATAATCCACAATTGGTATAACTGATGTTGGGATAATCGAGGTTCTACTGTATTGTGTGTTTACCTGTTCCTGGATTTTCTGATGGCTTTTCTATCTTAAACAATTCTGTATGGGCATAAGAAAAATATTTCGGTTAACAATGTCATCTGCTTTCATCATAATCTACAAAAAATTGCAAATGTTGGGAACGATGTTCCCAGTGCTCAGGGATGGGCACGGATGGTCAGTAGTGCCTTATTGGGAGATGTGCGTTAGTGTTCTAAAGTGGTTGGCTTTGGTGAAAGCAGAGAAGCAACGGGTCATAGTTAATGAAGGATAACATAGTCCAGAAAACCTGTTACTCCTCTGGGACACAAAAATGCAGCAGGAAAGGTGAATCAACCATAGCTAACACAAGAAGTTCAAGTAAAATGAAAAATTACAGATGCCTGGAGAACTGAAACAAAAACAGAAGTTGCTGGGCAAACTCAGCCAGCCAGTCTAGCAGCATCAGTGAAAAAAAACAAAGCTAATATTTTGAGTCTGATGAAGAGTCACTGGACTTGAAATATTAACTCTGCTTTCTTTACACAGATGTTACCACACATGTTGAGTTTCTCCATCAATGTATATTTCTGTAAATGAAGTTAGAAATTAGATTAATCAAAGAAAGTAGTTCTGAAGGTTTCCAGAATAAAAAGTGGTAAATCCATAATTGAGAGCAATTTAGAAATATTAATGTACTGAGGCACTTAATGTACATGAGGAATTAGTATTAATCAATGAGATGGAACTTGAAAAATTAACTGGTTTCAAGGCTGATTGATGTTTTTCCACTGTATTAAAGGATATTGTGTTGGGTAGGTAGCTATTCTTGAAAGTTCTATGGATTCTGGAAATGTTCCTGTAGATTGGACAGTAGCTAAAGTAAATCCACCGTTAAAAAAGGGCGTTTGAAAGAAAATGGAGATCATTAAGACATAGTTGTTTAATATAAGCAGTCAGAAAAACATTAGACCCTTTTATAAAGGATATCATATCAAAACACTTGCAATGTAATTATATGATCGGTCAGAGTCAGCATGAATTTATGAAATGGAAATCATGTTTCACCAATTGTTTTGAGGATTTTACTTTCAGGATTGATAAATTTCATGAGGATTTTGCAGATTTTCCAAAAGTTTTTGTTCAGGTCACAGATGGATTAGTTAATAAAATTAGAGCACAAGGCATTTGTGGTAATATACGAGTTTGGAATGAAAAGAGGTTAACAGACAGAAATAAAAGGAAACAAAATATTTATTCTGATGATGGTAAGTTGACATAAATGGGGTACCACAATGCTCAATGCTACAATCACAACCGTTGATAACTTGCCAAAAAGCTATTCATGGTGTATCGATTCAGCCAGCATGTCATGCCTATCCTTATTGCTATGGAGATGTTAATGGTGAGGTACTTTGCCAATTTCTTGACCAGGTGCAGTTTTTGGAATGATGTTAGGAAAGGGGTTTCAGGATTTTGACACATCATGGTGAAGGAATGATGATATAATGTCAGAATGGTGTGTGACTTCAAAGGGTATTTGCAGGCAGAGATCAAGGCATCTGTGCTCTTATTCTCCAAGATGGTAGATTTGGTGGTTTGAAGGTGTTGTTAAAGGAATCTTTGTGAGTTCCTGCAGTTCAGGTGGTAGATGGCATGAAGGAAGTGAACGTTAAAGCTTGTAGATAGACTGCTAATCAAGCCAATTATTTTGTCCTGGATGCTGTTCAGCTTCTTGAATGTTGTCGGAGCTGCCCTTATCTAGGCAAGTAGAGAGCATTACAATACACATGCTTTGTGTCCAGTGATTGTGGAACAGGCATTGGGGAATGGGAGGTCAGTTACTTACTTCTAAATTCTGAGCATCTAATTTACTCTTTTAGCCACAGTAAGGCTGGTCCAGCATAGTTCTGGCCAATAATAACCCCTGAAATGTTGTCAGTGTGAACTTAACAATGCTAGCCTCTCAACATCAAGAGCTGATGGTAAGATTTTCACTTGATTAAGATGGTCATTGCCTGCCACTAATGTGGCACAAATGTCTCTTATCACTTATCAGCCCATGCCTGGATATTGTTCAGGTCTTGCTACATTTGAAAGTGCACTGTTTCAGTGTTTAGGAGATGTGAATGGTTCTGAATATTATGTCGCATCAATGAGCATCCCTAAGTCTCACCTTATGATGGAGGGAATGTTATTGAAAAAGCAGTTAAAGATGGCTGGGCTTAAGACACTAACACAGTGATATCCTCGGGCTTAGAATGATCAAGTCCATAAATATGATTGAGATGCAGTATACAAATGCAATAATTCTAAATCACAAAACATCTTCAAGGAGACTTGGACTGCCAAACTAAACTAATCACCACTCCAAACTTTGTGTTCCCTCGCTTTGGCCATCGTCTTTCTACTTCTTCTTTCCTGTTCTCTCCAATCCTCCTTGCATTTAATCAACTCTGCCCCTTTCCCCGTTTCCCCTTCCTCACCTGCCTAATTCTTCCTTCACCTTCTCATCCTGCCTCACCTGGAGTCTGCACAGTCACTCCTGCTCTGTGACTTACTTTTTTACTATGTATTAACTGAACAGCAGTTAAACATTAAAAACAAGGAACAAACAAATCAAAAGAGGTCATTACACATTCCAAAACAGAAGAAGATCGGCAAAACCAATAACATTCAGCAGGATGTTTACCTGGTACTGCTTTGTCTGGTGTCCCTCTTACCACAAACATTTCTACAGGGGCATAAGGAAAATAACTTTGTTAACAAAAACATCAGCTGTCATGATAGTCTATTAGAAATCACAAATATTGGGCCAAATGTTTCCAGAATTTTGGACCATGTGGGGGCAAGAGAGCTGAAGACAGTGTGCTGCAAAATAACAAGGAGATTTTGGGGTGGAGAATTATGGCTTTCTTCTCAACATCACATTTTATGAGCAACAGTGTTGTGGAGATTGACAGGGGAGGGAGCGGTGTCCTGGGTCATAAACAGGTGATACGTTTTTACAAATCTTGGTGGGCAACCTTGTGAGTGGGGTAGTGGGCGCCTATTTATCTCAAACCTTACAGAAATACCTCTCAGCTGATTCTTCAATGAATATCAGAGGTGAGGATGTGTGTTGATGCTTTGAAATATTCAGGATCAATTTCTTGCAGATACATTTTAAAATTCATTCGTGGGATTTTGCGTGGCACTGGCTGGGTCTGTAATTATGGCCCATTCTTCTGTAACATTAAGGAGATGCTGGCAAGTAACCTTCTTGAACTGCTGTTGTTTTTGGCTTATAGATTCACATAGAGTGCTGTTCTGAAAGGAGCTGCAGAATGTTGACCCAACAGCAGTGAAGGAAGAAAATGATAGTTTGAAGTCAGAATGATGTGTGCCGTAGGAGGAAACTTCCAGGTGATGGCAACCCAAGGTATCTGCCCCCTTTGTCTGTTCAGACAGTATGGGTCACAGGTTTGGAAAGTGCTGCTCCACAGTACGTTGGCAATAGATTGAGTGAATGTTAAAGCAACGAGATAGGGTTCTGATCAAGTTGGCTACTTTGTGTGAGATGCAGTCAAAATTCTTGAGTATTGTGGGATCTTCACTCATCCAGGCAAATGGATAGGCTTGCACAGTGTCGATAGCCTTTGTTGAGTTGGGGTTACTCATTGCAGGATTCATAGCCTCTGACCTAGCACTAAATTCCACCTACTATTTCTGTTACACTGAATGTTGTATTTCCCAGCAGAGAGGAATACTCCCTCACCATTCAGCTGAAGAATATTGATCTTAAAATAATCTTTTGAATATTCCAAACATGAAGTCCAAACAGAAACTGCATTCCCAATCATACTGTCTCATTCAAATTGCCCCATAACAACCAGGCAAATGGCCTAGTATGAGAGACTGTTTCAAGCAGATAAACAAGGGAAACAAAAATATTTTCCACAATCCCGCTACACACTACACCCACCAAACATCCCCTGGCATCTCACATCTTCCCTTTGCCACCAACACTCCAACATTTGCAACCAATTTGCAACCACCACAGACTGTGACCCATTTCCCTGCATATCCTCCTGTCCCTTAACTTTTCATCTGGATGCAACGATCTCTTCACTTTTTCATCCTGCCTCACCTGGAGACTGTGTAGTCACTGATCCTCTGCAATTTACTTTTAATTCTGTCTTAATGCAGTTACAGTCAAACATTAAAAGTTTTAAAAAGGAATCAACATAAGTCATTATACATTATGAATTATCGGGTCAGCAAAATCATTAACCATTGACAGTGCGTTTACCTGATCCTGTTTTTTCTGCTGGCTTTTCTATCTTAAACAATTCTGTATGGGGATAAGAAAAATATCTTGGTGAACAGTGCCATCTACGAACATGATAATCTCCAACAAAATGCAAATGTTGGGACTGATGTTACCACCGTTCAGGCATGATCACAGGAGGTGTGTAGTGCTTTATTGGGAGATGGGGGTTGTTGTTGTAAAATATTTGGCTTTGGTAGACTGGGAGACTGGGACATACACTTAAAGACATGAAAACAGGCAGGCAATTGTTCAAAATTTAATTAAGGAGAACGTGGTCCAGAAAAAAGTTTGATACCTCTACAACACACAAATACAGCAAGAAAGGTGAATCAATCATGGCTAACAAATGAATTTCAATAAAATGAAGAATAACAGATGTCTGGAGATCTGAAACATAAACAGATGTTGCTGGAGCTCAGCAATTCTAGCAGCGTCTGTGGAAAGAAAGCTGAATTTCGAGTCTAATGATGAATCATTGGACTTGAAATGTTAACTCTGCTTTCTTTCTAAACCTGTTGCCAGACCAGCTGAGTTTCTCCAGCAATTTCGATTACTGTAAATGAAGTAAAAGATTAGTTTAATCAAGAAAGTAGTTCAGAAGGTTTCCAGAAAAAAAAGTGGGTAGAACCACAACTAGGACTAACAATCTATTCTTCTATAATGTATTCTGGAATGACTTCACATTACAGAGAACCACAAAATTGAAATAATGGGGCCTATGGGAAAAAAACAGGGGTTTGGGGCAGACCACCAATAATATGAGTAAAAATTGAAACAAAAATAGTAGTTAGCCCAACACAAATGATAGCATAGTCTCAGTAAATTTTAAAGTTAGATAGTTTAGTGAACTAATACAATAAATTTCACACTTTAAGGGGTTTCTGAGTGTGCTGAGTTACAGTCGATTAGATTCCCTACAGTGTGGAAACAGGCCCTTCGGCCCAACCAGTCCACACCAACCCTTCGAAGAGTAACCCACCCAGACCTGTTTCCCTCTGACTAATGCACCTAACACTATGGGCAATTTAGCATGGCCAATTCACCTGACCTGCACATCTTTGGACTGTGGGATGAAATTGGAGCAAACCCACACAGACACAGGGAGAATGTGCAAACTCCACACAGACAGTCACCCAAGGCTGGAATCAAACCTGGGACTCTGGTGCTGTGAGGCAACAGTGCTAACCACTGAACCACTGTGCCACCCAGTACAGTTGCAAAACAGGAGCTGAGGTCACCATCAGCATCATCATTACTTTCAGATGCAGTTCTGGGTGCCAGGTTTCAATAAAAAAAATACTCAGCCCAGATGTGGATGGCTGTGTTTCATTGCCCTCAGACTGTTTCTTGGGGATTGGCTAAGAAAGGTTATCTAGTTTTTGCTGCATGGCCATCTTCCTTCTTTCATGAAGAAGCTGTTCATAGGCTGCCAGATCATTCTACGAACTGCTATGCTGCTGCACATCTGCATTGTAGTCATTGTCTTCTAAGAGCTGCAAAAGCTTCTCAACCTCTCTCAGGATAGAAGTCAAAAGAGAACTGGAAAGCTGTAGTGGTGCTGCATCCTGGACTTCATTGTCTTCATACCCCACTTCAATTTCCCCTGCATCAACAAGCTGTTGTACGTCAGTTGTGGAGGGGTCCTCACAATGGGACTCAAGCAGCTCCTTGACACTGTCAGTCTTCACTTTTCAAATCTGACTTGCTTTGCAAGAGTGAGACAATGTTCTTTGACTGCTGCAAGCTCCTCTGATGATTCAACGCTTTTAAACCCCCGGAGAAAATCTGGGCGAAGCTTCCATCAAACTGCATGCCTGGAGTCAATTGATCTTGTATCCACACACTTAGAAGCTGCTTGATTTCCTTAAGTTCCTTCATTTGTGATCTCACAGATTTGCTAGCAATCAGACATGTTCCAGCAATGCAGCTTGCTTTAATTCTTTCCGCATTGTCTCTAATGGTGCGTAGCATAGACTCCTTTATCCCTGTTGCACGAACAGTATTGCACTCTCTTTCATTACACTGAAAATGCTTTACAACATCTCGCTTCTGTTCAAGTGTTCTAATCTTCCTTTTGCGGTCACCACCCATGATGTTCTCATCTGGATGCTTCATGTTGACATTCTTGCAACTTTGTCCTTCCATGTATATGGAAAGCTCAGCAAGATGTGCAAAAACAGGACCATAAATTACTGAGTACAACACTGGTGGAGGCTGGTACAATTGCAACATTTAAGAGGCATTTGGATGTGTATATGAATAGGAAGGGTTTGGAGGGATATGGGCCAGGTGCTGGCAGGTGGGACTAGGTTGGGTTGGGATATCTGGTCAGCATGGACGGGTTGGACCGAAGGGTCTGTTTCCATGCTGCATATCTCTATGACTCTATGGACCTTTCACAAAGCACTTCACCACAAAGAACGTGAGCTGATTGACCAGGTAATATCCTCAGTGCACCATGACATCTAGTGCCAGGGATGGAATCTGATAAGACCCAAAAGGAGTTCCCATTTTTAAAAAATGGTTCCCTGATTTACCAATTGTGTTACAGCCAAATCGCATTAACAAAAAACATGCTGTAGGAGAATGACCGATAGTAATATAGCCATAGAGTCTACATCACGGAGACAGGCCCTTTAGCTCAAACTGGTCCATGCCAACCAAAATGTACATGCATGCTAACCCCATTTCCCTGCACTTGGCCCATATCCTTCTAATCCTTTCGTTCTGTTTGTTCAAATGCCTTTTAAAATTTGTTAATATATCCGCCTCAACCGCTTCTGCTGGCAACTCATTCCAGACATGTACTACCTTCTGTGTAAAAATGTTGCCCCTCAGGTTCCTTTTGCTCTTTCCCCTCTAACCTTAAACTGATGCCCTTTAGTTTCAATTCCCCAACCCTGAGAAAAAGACTGAGTGCATTCACCCTATCCATGCCTCTCATGATCTTCTACATTTTTGTAAGATCCTCCCTCAGTATCCAATCTTCTAAAGAAAAACAGCCCAAGTTATCCAACCTCTCCCTATAATTCAGACCTTTGAATGCTGGCAATATCCTTGTTAATTTCTTCTGCACTCTTTCCAATTTAATAACATCCTTCCTATAGCAAGGCGACCAAAACTGAACATAATACTCCAAGTGCAGCCTCACAAACATCCTGTACAACTGCAACATAACTTCTCAACTTCTATACTCAATGCCCTGACCAATGAAGGCCAATGTGCCAAAAGCCTCCATCACTGCCCTGTCTACCTGTGACTCCACTTTCAAGGAACTATGCACCTGACCTCCAAGGACTCTCTGGTTCCACTAAACTCTTTAAGATCACACCATTCATCATAAAACTCCTATCTTGAGTTGACTTTCCAAAATGCAAGACCTCACAGTTATCTATATTAAACTCCATTTGCCATTTCTCAGCCCACTTCCCCAGTTATCAAGGTCCTGCTGCAATTTCTGATAACCTTCCTCATCTAAATCGTTCATATACATAACAAACAGTAATGGGCCCAGCAGAGACCACTGAGGTACACCACTAGTCACAGGCCTCCAGTCCAACAAGCATCCTTCTACTATAACCCTTTGCTTCCTACCATCAAGCGAATTGCGTATGCAATTTGCCAGCTCCCCTAGATTCCATGTAACCTTTCAGAGCAGTCTACCATGTGGAATCTTATCAAAGACCTTACTGATATCGATTTGGACTCCATCTATTGCTTTGCCATTGTCAACCTCTCAGGACACTTCATCAAAGAACTCTCACAAATTTGTGAGGCATGATTTCCCATGAGGATGAAGAACTTCAGGGCAGAGGAGATGGCCTTGTGGGGGGGTGGGGGGTGCAGTGAGAGAGGGACTCACTGAAATTCTTGTAGAGGGAGGAAGAGAGCTTCTTCAAGGAAGGCATCCTTGCAAGAGGATTCACAGTAGGTTAAAATCAACTAGGAGAAAGTGAGGACTGCAGATGCTGGAGATCAGAGCTGAAAAATGTGTTGCTGGAAAAGCGCAGCAGGTCAGGCAACATCCAAGGAGCAGGAGAATCAACGTTTCGGGCATAAGCCCTTCTTCAGGAGTTGATTCTCCTGCTCCTTGGATGCTGCCTGACTTGCTGCGCTTTTCCAGCAACACATTTTTCAGCCATGATTTCCCATGCACAAAGCCATGCTGACTATTCCTAATCAAGCCCTGTCTTTCCAAATGTATGTATATCTTATCTCTCAGAATCTTTTCAAGTAACTTACCCACCACAGATGTTAGGCTGACTGGTCTATCGTTCCCAGCTTTATCTTTGCAGCCCTTCTTGAATAAGGGCACAACATTTGCTACTCTCCAGTCTTCCAGGACCTCACCCGTGGATAATGATGGTGCAAAAATATCAGTGAGGGCCCCAGCAATTTCTTCTCTAGCCTCTTGGATATATCTGGTCAGGGTCTTTATCCACCTTTATACATTCTGATACATTGAACACCTCCACTGCTATGATATGGACTGTACCCAAGATATCACCACTAACTTCCCCAAGTTCCCAAGTCTTCGTGACCTGAATTTAGAAATATTAATGTACCAATTAATATTGGTACATATTAATGCAACTGTGTACATGAGGAATTTGCATTAATCACTGAGATAGAACTTGAAAAATTAACTGGTTTCGAGGATGATTGATGCCTTTCCAGAGTATCAAAGTATATGGCTTTGGAGCTAGTGGCTATTCTTGGAAGTTCTATGGATTCTGAAATGTTCCTGCAGACTGAAATGTAGCAAAGTGCTACTGCTTTGAAAGGATGGCCATGGCATTAATCAACTCCAGCCTCCCCACTACTCTTGATCCACTCCAATTT
This sequence comes from Chiloscyllium punctatum, assembly GCF_047496795.1. Taxonomy (NCBI): domain Eukaryota; kingdom Metazoa; phylum Chordata; class Chondrichthyes; order Orectolobiformes; family Hemiscylliidae; genus Chiloscyllium; species Chiloscyllium punctatum. Next base: position 83,092,373 of record NC_092763.1, on the reverse strand, counting down.
GCCTATCAGACTAACAGATTCACGTCAGATGCCATATCACTTGCCCTTCACTCTTCCCTAGAACATCTTGACACCAAGAACAGCTAAGTAAAAATCCTACTCATTGACTACAGTTCAACCTTCAACACTATTATCCCCTCAAGACTGATTACAAAACTTAGTGACCTCGGACTAAGCCCCACTCTGTTCAATTGGATCCTCAATTTCTTGACCCACAGATTAGGGACAATATTTCATCCTCACTTACCCTTAACATTGGATCCCCCCAGGGATGCGTACTCAGCCTCCTACTGTACTCACTGTATACTCATGACTGTGTCACCAAATACCAGATTAATGCCATTTACAAGTTCGCTATGACATCACTATAGTCGGTCAAATCTCAGATGGCGATAAAACAGACTACTGACCGGAGATGGAAGACTTGGAAAAATGGTGCACTGAGAACAACATAGCTCTCAATGCTAGCAAAACCAAGGAACTCATTACTGACTTTCAGCGGGATGTTACTCATGGTACCCTACACATTAACAGCACAGTGGTGGAATGAGTGGAAAGTGTCAAGCTCCTCGGAGTGGTCATCCAAAACAAGCCTTCTTGGAGTCTTCATGTGGATGCACTGGTTACAAAGGCCCAACAACATCTCTTCTTCCTCAGGCAACTGAGAAAATTGGCATGACGGCAAATACCCTTACCAACTTTTATAGGTATGCTATCAAGAGCATTCTGTCTGGATGTATCACTACCTGGTATGGCAACTGTACCATTCAAGATTGGAGACGGTTACAGAGAGTGGTGAACTCAGCCCAGACAAAAGGTATGATCAGTAAGTTTGCAGACAAAATTAGGAGGTATCATAATGAGGAAGGTTATCAAAAATTACAGAGGGATTCTGATCAGATGGGGAAGTGGGCTGAGGACTGGCAAATGCACTTCAATACAAATAAGTGTGAGGTGTCACACTTTGGAAGGTCAAACCAAGGTAGAACCTATACAGTAAAAGGTAAGGTCTTGAGGCATGTTATGGAACAGAGAGACATAGGAAGACAAGTATATAGTTCTTTTAAAGTGGTGTCACAGGTAGACAGGATGGTGAAGAAGGCATTTAGCATTATGGCCTTCATCGTTTGAGGCATTCAGTATAAAAAGCCTTGGGATTCTTTATAATCCTGTTTGCTAATGACTTTTCATTATCCCTTTTATACATTGTTAAATTCTTTCCTACTTTCCTTATAACAAGGGCTTCATGAGTTCCCATCCTCCTGGACCTTATATCATCTTCCTTTTTCTTTTTGGTCAAGGTCATAACATCCCCATCATCCAAAGTTCATGTAACTTACCATATCTATCCTTCATTCTTGCAGCTCCTGAACTCTTATCAACTGCCATTTGAAATACTTTCACATGTCCAATGTAGACTTACCCTCAAACAGCCATCTCCTATCAACCTTTTCTGTTCCTGCCTAGTACTGCTTTTCCCCAATTTAACACCTTCATCAGAGGACTGCTGTTATACCAATCTATGAGGATTAAAAAGCTCATGGTATTATGGTCATTACTCCTGAAATGCTCCACCACTGACTCTTCACTCACATGGCTGGATTCATTTCCCAAAACCAGGTCCAGTAAAACCCCTTCGCTGTTTGGACTGTTACATATTGTGAGAAGAAACTCTTCTGAGTGGTCCTTACAAATTCTGAACCATTCAAACTTCTGGCATGAAGTGAGTCCCACTCAATAAAGGGGAAGTTAAAATCACCCACCACTACAACTTTGCTGTTTTTACAACTTTGCAAAATCTATCTACATATTCTTCCCTCTTTCTCCCGCTGGGTGTTGAGAGGCCTGTAGTATATCCCCAGCACTTTGATTTCACCTTTCTTATTCCTGAGTTCTACTGCCATTGCCTCACTGCACAAGTCCTCTGATGCATCGCTCCTCAGTACAGCTATGAGATATTCCTTTACCAATAATGCAACAACTCCCCCACCCCTTTACCACCCTTTCTATCGTACCTGAAACATCTAAATTCTGAAACATTCAGCTGCTAGTCCTTTCCCTCTTTCAGCCAAGTCTCTGGAATCACAATAATGTCATAGTTCCAAGTTGTAACCAAAGGTCTAAGTTCACCTACCTTGCCTAAAACACTTCTTTCATTGAAACACATGCGTTTCAGACCAGATGGCACACTCTGCTGCTACTGAGCATTTGTGGTGAAGAAAGGGAATGTTAAAGGTAATAGATGGACTGCTAATCAAGTGGATTTCTTTAACCTGGATGATGTTGAGCTTTTTGAGTGTTGTTGGAGCTGCCCTTATCTAGCCAAGTGGAGTGCATTCCATCACACATGCCGTGTGTCCACTGGTTGTGGAACAGGTGTAGGAGAACTGGAGGTAAATTACTTATTACTAAATTCTTAGCCTCTAACTTATTCTTTTAGCCACAATAAGGCAGGTCCAGTGTAGTTTCTAGTCAATACCAACCCCTGAGATGTTGACAGTGTGGGATTTAGCAATGCTATTACCTTTGAACATCAAGGGCTGATGGTAGGCTTTTCACTCGATGAAGATGGTCATTTCCTGTCACTCGTGGCATAATTGTCACTTATCAGCCCATCTCTGGATACTGTTCTGGTCTTGCTATATTTGGAAATGGACTCTTTCAGTATTGAGGAGTTGCGAATGGTTCTGAACATTGGAGCCATAGACTACTACAGTGTGGAAACAGGCCATATGCTGACCATGGTACTTATTTAATTCCAATTTTCCATATTTGGTCCATATTTCTCTAAACCTTTTTCATCCATGTACCTATTCAAATTTTTTTTAAATGTTGCTATTGTACCAGCCTCAACCACTTTCTCTGGCAGCCCATTCCATATATGCCCCACTCTGTGTGAAGAAGTTGCCCCTCAGGTCCTTCGTAAATCTTTCTGCTCTCACCTGAAATCTATGCCCTTGAGTATTCAATTCCTCATCTCTAGGAAAAAGACCATATGCATTCATCCTATCTATGCCCCTCAGAATTTTATACACTTCAGTAGAGTCACCCTTCATTCTCCTATATTTTTAGGAATAAAGTCCAATCCTGGCCAACCTCTCCTTATAACTCAGGCCTACCAGTCCTGGCAACATCTTCGTAAATCTTCTTTGCATTCTTTCCAGTTTAACTATGACTTTCCTACAGCAGGGTGATCAAATCTGTACATAATACCCCAACTGCCGCCTCACCAACAATTTATGCAAATGTAACATAACATCCCAATTCCTATTCTGAATGCCTCAAACGATGAAGGCCATAATGCTAAATGCCTTCTTCACCATCCTGTCTACCTGTGACACCACTTTAAAAGAACTATGTACTTGTTTTCCTACGTCTCTCTGTTCCATAACATGCCTCAGGACCTTACCTTTTACTGTATAGGTTCTACCTTGGTTTGACCTTCCAAAGTGTGACACTTCACACTTATTTGTATTGAAGTGCATTTGCCAGTCCTCAGCCCACTTCCCCATCTGATCAGAATCCCTCTGTAATTTTTGATAACCTTCCTCATTATGATACCTCCTAATTTTGTCTGCAAACTTACTGATCACACATTTTATATTCACATCCAGACCACCTGTGCTAATAACAAACAACATGTCATCATCAGCGAACATCCCCAATTCTGACCTTATGATGGAGGGAATGTTATTGATAAAGCTGCTGCAGATGGCTGGGCTTAAGACACTACCCCAGTAATATCCTAGGGCTTAGATGATCAAGTTCATAAATGTGATTTGGATATGGTATCCAAACGCAATGTTTCTGAATCTGCTGATGACACAAAACTGCATAAGTGATGAGGAGGATGCAATAAGGTTTCAAGGACGCTTGGACTGCTGAACTCCAAACTTTGTGTTCCCTCGCTTTGACCATTGTCTTTCTACACCTTCTCCCTCCTTGATCTCTCCAATCCTTCTTGCATTTAAACCATTCTGCCCCCTTACCCCCTCCTCACCTGCCCAATTCTTCCTTCACCTTCTCATCCTGCCTCACCTGGAGTCTGCACAGTCACTCCTGTCCTGCAATGTTTTACTATATATTAACTGAACAGCAGTTAAACATTAAAAACAAGGAACAAACAAATCAAAATAAGTCTTTACACATTCTGAAACAAAAGATCAGCAAAATCAATAACATTCAGCAGGTTGTTTACCTGGTACTGCTTTGTCTGGTGTCTCTTTTACCACAAAAATTGCTACATGGGCATAAGGAAAAAAAAACTCTGTTAACAAAGACATCAGGTGTCATGATAGTCTATTAGAAATCACAAATATTGGGCCAAATGTTTCCAGAATTCAGGAACAGTTGGGGACAAGTGAGCTGAAATCACTGAATGATGTAGGGATTATGAGCGAGGAGCTATGTTTTTTCCCAGCTTCACATTTTATGAGTGACAGTGTTGTGGGTAGTGGCAGGGCGAGAGAAGTATCCTGGGTCATAGACCGGTGATACGTTTTTACAAATCTTGGTGGGCAACCTTGAGAGTGGGGTAGTGGGCTCCTATTCTTCCTCAAGACTTACAGAAACACCTCTCAGCTGATTCTTCAATAAATGTCAGAGGTGAGGGTGTTTGTTGATGCTGTGAAATGTTCAGTATCATTTTCTTGCAGATACATTTTAAAATTTGTTTGTGACAATTATGACCCATTCTAATTGGCCTAAAGGAGGTGGTGGCGGCAAGTAACCTTCTTGAACTGCTGTAGTTTTTGGCGGATAAATTCACAGAGTGCTGTTCTGAAAGGAGCTGCAGAATGTTGATCCAACAGCAGTGAAGGATGAAAATTATAGTTCAAAGTCAGAATGATATGAGTCGCAGGAGGAAACTTCCAGGTGATGGCAACCCAAAGCATTTGCCCCATTTGTCTGTTCAGACAGTATGGGTCACAGGTTTGGAAAGTGCTGCTACCACTGTACGTTGGCAGTAGACTGAGTGAATGTTAAAGCAACAAGATAGGGTTCTAGTCAAGTTGGCTACTTTGTGTGAGATGCAGTCAAAATTCTTGAGTATTATGGGATCTAAATTCATCCAGGCAAATGGATAGTCTTATACTGGATTAGTGGTGCTGGAAGAGCACAGCAGTTCAGGCAGCATCCAACGAGCAGCGAAATCGACGTTTCGGGCAAAAGCCCTTCATCAGGATGAAGGGCTTTTGCCCGAAACGTCGATTTCGCTGCTCGTTGGATGCTGCCTGAACTGCTGTGCTCTTCCAGCACCACTAATCCAGTATTTGGTTTTCAGCATCTGCAGTCATTGTTTTTACCAAATGGATAGTCTTGTACAGTGTGGCGAACCTTGGTGAAAAGATACACGCAGAGTGCTGTTTTAAAGGGAGCTGCAGAATGTTCACCCAATGACATTGAAAGATGACAATTATTATTCCAAGTCACAATTGTGTGTGACTCGTAAGGAACCTTGCAAGTGATGGAAATTCAAAGCATCTGTTCCCGTTGTGATTTCAAATGGTAGGATTACAAGTTTGGAAAGTACTGCTACCAGTGTACATTTAGCATGGATTAAATGAATGATAAAGTTAGCAGATGGGGAGCCAGTTCTAACTAGCTGCTTTGTACTATATGCAGTCAAAACTCTTGAGTATTGTGGGAACTGCACACATCCAGGAAAATTTGTAGTGTATCACACTTTTAATTTGTGTCTTATAGACTGTGAATAGGCTTTACTGAATTAGGAGATTGGTTACTCATTGCAGGATTCCTAGCCTCTGACCCAACACTAGATTCCATTGACTATTCCTGATACACTGAATACAGGAATCCTACATAGGCAGACAGGAATACTCCACTCCAACCAACTGAAGACAGCTGATCCCAAAAATAATCTCCTGAATATTCCAAACATGAAGTCTGGACAGAAACTGCTTCCCCAATCATACTGTCCCATTCAAATTCCCTAATGGAACTCGAAAATTCACCTCTTCGCAAACAAATATTCCCGATCCTCCCAACTCAGCAGACATTCCAAGCCCTAAAATTAGGAATACTTTCCTCCTCCCCACCTCCCTAATAAAGAAGAAATGGGAATATGAGACACTACTTTATGTAGAGAACCAAGGGAAACAAAAACGTCCCCACAATCACCCACCCATGTAACATCCCCCCTCCCCCCACAACATTTTCCCTTTGCCACTTATACTTCCTGATTCTAATCACCACCTCCACACCCGATGCCCCAACTCCCTGCACATCCTCCTGTCCCTTAACTTTTCATCTGGTCCCAATGATCTCTTCATTTTGTCATCCTGCCTAACCTGGAGATTGTGCAGTCACTGCTGCTCTGCAACTTACTTTTCATTCTGTCTTAATGCAGTTACAGTTAAACATTAAAGTTTTTTAAAAATCAGTATAAATCAATATATATTCCTAATTATCAGGTGAGCAAAATGACTAACGTTCTACTGAGTGTTTACCTAGTGCTGGATTTTCTGTTGGCTTTTCTATCTTAAACAATCCTGTAAGGGCATAAGAAAAATATCTTGGTGAACAATGTCATCTGCGATCATGATAACCTATGACGAACTGCAAATGTTGGGAGTGATGTTAACAGTGCTCAGGGATCGCACAGGTGGTGGGTGGTCTTGTATTAGGAGATGGTGTTATAAAATGGTTTGCTTTGGTGGATTGTGACATATACTGAAAGGTTTGAAAGTCACCAGGCAATGGGTCATAGTTAATGAAGGATAACATAGTCCTGAACAAATATACATTCCTCTGAGACACACAAATGCAGTAGGAAAGATGAATTAATCAAGGCTAATAAAAAAAGTTAAAGTAAAATGAAGAACCGTGGATGCCTGGAGATCTGAAACAAAAACAGAAATTGCTGGAGAAACTCAGTGATCTAGCAGCATTTGTGGGAAAAAAAACAGAGTTAATGTTTTGAGTCTGATGAAGAGTCACTGGACTTGAAATGCTAATTCTGCTTTCTTTCTGCAGATTTTGCCAGACATGCAATCATAGATTTATCAAGATGTACAGCATGGAAACAGACTCTTCACTCCAACTTGTCCATGCTAACCAGATATCCTAAATTAATCTCATCCCAGTTGCCAGCATTTAGCCTATAGCCCTCTGATTCATGTCCTATTCATGTCCGCAACCAAATTCATTTTAAAAGTTGTAATTGTGCCAGCCTCCACCACCTCTCCCGGCAGCTCATTCCATATACCCACCACCTGCTGTGTGACGTTGCCCCTCAGCTCCTTTTTAAATCTTTCCTTGCTCACCATAAACCTATGCCTTCTAGTTTTGGATCCCTCGACCCTGAGGAAAAGACTTTGGCTATTCACCCTCTCCATGCCCCTCATAATTTTATAAACCTCAATAAGGTATCCCTCAGTCTCTGACGGTGCAGGGAAAATAGCCCAGTGCCACATTTTCAGCTCAAACTCTCTAACCCTGGCAACATCCTTGTACATCTTTCCTGAACCCTTTCAAGTTTCACAACATCCTTCCTACAGCAGGAGATCTATCTACCCTATACTGCTGCACCATGACCTTCTAGCTCCTTTCCTCAACACATTGAACAATAAAGGAAAGAGTACCAAACACCTTCTTCGCTACCCTGTCGACTTGCGACTCCACTTTTAAGGAACTATGAACCAGCACTGCAAGGGCTCTTTGTTCTGCAACACTCCCCAGGATCTTATCATTAAGTGTATAAGTCATGAAGAGGTTATGCTCAAAAAATCGATTCTCCTGTTCCTCAGATGCTGCCTGACTGGCTGAGCTTTTCCAGTGCCACACTCTTCGACAGTGTGTAAGTCATGCCCTGATTTGCCTTACCAATATGTAGCGCTTCACATTGATCTGAATTAAACTCCATGTGCCACTCCTCGACCTATTGGCCCATCTGATCAAGGTCCCGTTCTGCTCTAAGGTAACCTTCTTCACTGTGTTTCTCTAGCACTTTCTCTTTTTGTTTCCAATCTCGAGTTATCTGATCAAAAAAAATGTTTTTTGAAGTGGGAAGAATTAGGAAAATAATATTATCTCTAATATCTGTGTATGTTTCAAGTCCTACTATACATGGAAGTGAGTTGTAGTGTCATTACATGTCTGACCAGATTGATTTGAAACATTTTTGTTAAGGGGGAAAGAGTAGAATTGAGAAAGGTAAGAGCAGTGCAGCCATTTAGCCAATAAAAGAGAAAGGTGAGATCCAGCTTAACCATTATACAAATTAAATCAGCAAATTAGTAGAAATAATCTTTGTGCTGGATGCTTACCTTCTATCAGTTTCTCTTTTGGCTCTTTTATCTCAAAAATGTTTGCTTAAACATAAAAAGAAACATCTTGTTGAAGAAAATCATCTGCTATTTAATAAAGTTTACGTATCACAAATGTTGGTCTTCTGATTCTCTTCTCTGCTGTTTTTGCTCTAACTCCTGCTCATGTTGCAGCCCAAGGGGAATTATAAAAATAACTCCCATGGCTGGGAGGGAATGCTGCTCTCTCAGTCACAACCAACACTGTCTCCAAATGCACCATCCTACAGACTTCAATAAATTAAGCATCTGAATTTCGATATGATGACATAGTTTTTCAATCTACTCAACTATTTTAGATACAAGATCAATGTAATTGTAAAATTTGTGGGCATTGGAGTACAGCGAAGTATAAAGTATTAGCTGAGATTTAACGGAGGCGGTGTCCTATGGTTGTAGTATTAGCAGGAACTCTGTGAAGTTTATCTCTAAGGTAAAAACAATGACTGCAGATGCTGGAAACCAGATTCTGGATTAGTGGTGCTGGAAGAGCACAGCAGTTCAGGCAGCATCCAAGTAGCTTCGAAATCGACGTTTTGGGCAAAAGCCCTTCCTCAGGAATAAAGGCAGTGAGCCTGAAGCGTGGAGAGATAAGCTAGAGGAAGGTGGGGGTGGGGAGAAAGTAGCATAGAGTACAATGGGTGAGTGGGGGAGGGGATGAAGGTGATAGGTCAGGGAGGAGAGGGTGGAGTGGATAGGTGGAAAAGGAGATAGACAGGTAGGACAAGTCCGGACAAGTCATGGGAACAGTGCTGAGCTGGAAGTTTGGAACTAGGGTGAGGTGGGGCAAGGGGAAATGAGGAAACTGTTGAAGTCCACATTGATGCCATGGGGTTGAAGTGTTCCAAGGCGGAAGATGAGGCGTTCTTCCTCCAGGCGTCTGGTGGTGAGGGAGCGGCGGTGAAGGAGGCCCAGGACCTCCATGTCCTCGGCAGAGTGGGAGGGGGAGTTGAAATGTTGGGCCCCGGGGCAGTGTGGTTGAATGGTGTGGGTGTCCCGGAGATGTTCCCTAAAGCACTCTGCTAGGAGGCGCCCAGTCTCCCCAATGTAGAGGAGACCATATTGGGAGCAACGTATACAATAAATGATATTAGCGGATGTGCAAGTAAAACTTTGATGGATGTGGAAGGCCCTTTTTATCTCTGGCTGACCCGACAGTATTAGATTCCAACCAGCCACTGGTTCTCCAGTCTGGCCAATGCCACTGGTAGTATTGGATATTGCTGATATTCCAGTGGCATTTTCACCAAGGATTGTCAAATGATCCACGGAGAGTGCAGGCAGGTTTGCTACTGCAACACAGCTACATTTAAACTAAGTAGCGGGGGGAAAGGGACAAACTGGATGTTTAAGAAGGAAATTGAAGGGAAAGTTAGAACAAGGGAAGTCAAGAAAGACAACTGTATCAATGAAGCAGAAAACTCAAACAGGGATCATGCTGTAAGGTTGAGTGAAATGGGAGTTGATGGGAAGGGTGAGGGCAGTAACAAATTAAAAATACTATACATGAATGCACAAAGCATTAGAAATAAGATGGATGAGCTTGAGGCTCTTTTGGAAATTGGCAGATACGATATTGTGGGGATAACTGAGACGTGGCTTCAAGTGGACAGGGCCTGGGAAATGAATATTCAAGGTTACACGTGCTATTGTAAGGACAGACTGGGGGGCAGAGGGGGTGGGGTGGCTATGTTGGTAAGGGATGACATTCCGTCCCTTGCGCGGAAGGAGGTGGCTCGAGAAATCGCGGATGCGTTGGTGAGTATTTTCCAGAGTTCGATAGATTCGGAATCAGTTCCTGTGGATTGGAGGGTGGCTAATGTTGTACCACTTTTTAAGAAAGGTGGGAGAGAGAAAGCAGGAAATTATAGACCAGTTAGTCTGACCTCAGTGGTGGGAAAGATACTGGAGTCTATTATAAAGGATGAAATTATGACACATCTGGATAGTAGTAACAGGATAGGTCAGAGTCAGCATGGATTTATGAAGGGGAAATCATGCTTGACTAATCTTCTGGAATTTTTTGAGGATGTAACTCTGAAGATGGACGAGGGAAATCCAGTAGATGTTGTGTACCTGGACTTTCAGAAAGCTTTTGATAAAGTCCCACAGAGGAGGTTAGTGAGCAAAATTAGGGCACATGGTATTGGGGGCAAACTACTAACTTGGATTGAAAGTTGGTTGGCTGACAGGAAACAAAGAGTAGTGATAAACGGCTCCACTTCGGAATGGCAGGCAGTGACCAGTGGGTTACCCCAGAGATCAGTGCTGGGACCGCAGCTTATTACAATATATATTAATGATATAGAAGATGGTATTAGAATAACATTAGCAAATTTGCTGATGATACTAAGCTGGGTGGCAGGGTGAAATGTGAGGAGGATGTTAGGAGATTACAGGGTGACCTAGACAGGTTAGCTGAGTGGTCAGATGCATGGCAGATGCAGTTTAATGTGGATAAATGTATGTTATCCACTTTGGTGGCAAGACCAGGAAGGCAGATTACTACCTAAATGGAATCAATTTAGGTAAAGGGGCAGTTATTGTACACCATTCAATGAAGGTAAGTATGCAGGTACAGCAGGTAGTGAAGAAGGCTAATAGCATGCTGGCCTTCATAACAAGATGGATTGAGTATAGAAGCAAAGAGGTTCTTCTGCAGCTATACAGGGCCCTGGTGAGACCACACCTGGAGTGCAGTTCTGGTCTCCAAATTTGAGGAAAGACATTCTGGCTATTGAGGGAGTGCAGCGTAGGTTCACGAGGTCAATGGGACTACCTGACTCTGAAAGACTGGAATGACTGGGCTTGTATACCCTTGAGTTTAGAAGACTGTGAGGGGATCTGATTGAGACATATAAGCTTATCAAAGAATTGGACACTCTGGAGGCAGGAAACATGTTTCCGCTGATGGGTGAGTGTTGAACCAGAGGACACAGCTTAAAAATATGGGGTAGACCATTTAGGACAGAGATGAGCAGAAACTTCTTCACCAAGAGAGTGGTGGCTGTGTGGAATGCTCTTCCCCAGAAGGCAGTGGAGGCCCAGTGTCTGGATTCATTTAAGAAAGAGTTGGATAGAGCTCTCAAGGATAGTGGAATCAAGGGTTATGGAGATAAGGCAGGAACAGGATACTGATTAAGGATGATCAGCCATGATCATATTGATTGGTGGTGCAGGCTCGAAGGGCAAAATGGCCTACTCCTGCACCTATTGTCTATTGTCTATTGTCTACCCATCTCCTAACCCCTTAATTTTTCATCTGGACCCAATGATCTCTTCACGTTCTCATCCTGCCTCACCTGGAGACTTTGCAGTCACTGTTGCTCTGCAACTTACTTTTCATTCTGTCTTAATGCAATTCCAGTCAAACATTAAAAAATTTAAAAATATTGCATCAAAAAAAGTCAATATACATTCCTAATTATCATGTGAGCAAAACATTATCCTGGATATTTACCTGATCCTGGATTTTCAGTTGTTTTTTCTATCTTAAACAGTCCTGTATGGGCATAAGAAAAATATCTTTGGGAAAAATGTCATCTGCAATCATGATAATCTACAACAAACTGCAAATGTTGAAAGTAATATTGCCAGCGCTCAGGGATGGGCACATGTGGTGGATAGTGCTGTCAAGTTTGAAACTAGCCAGGCAATGGGTCATCTTTAATGAAAGATAATACAGTCCTGAACAAATCCATATTCCTCTGAGACACAGAAATGCAGCAGGAAAGGTGAATCAACTGTGGCTCACAAAAGAAGTTAAAGTAAAATGAAGAACTGTGGATGCCTGGAGATCTGAAACAAAAACAGAAATTGCTGGAGAAACTCAGTGATCTAGCAGCATCTGTGAGAAAAAAAAGCAGAGTTAATGTTTTGGAGTCTGATGAAGTTACTGGACTTGAAATGCTAATTCTGCTTTCTTTCTGTAGATTTTGTCAGACATACAATCATAGATTTATTAAGATGTACAGCATGGAAACAGGCTCTTCACTCCAACTTGTCTATACCAACCAGAAATCCTAAATTAATCGCATCCCATTTGCAAGCATTTAGCCCATATTCCGCTAAACCCTTCCTATTCATATATGCCTCCAGATTGCTTTTAAATGTTGTAATTATACCAGCCCCCACAACCTCTACTGGCAGCTCAGCTTAAACTTATGCCCTCTAGTTTTGGACTCCTCTAACTGAGAATGCAATACAGAAATTGCTGGAGAAACTCAGCAGGTCTAGCAGCAACTCTGGAAAGAAAGCAGGATTAATGTTTCAAGTCTGATGAATAGTCACTGTTCTTGAATTGTTAACTCCGCTTTCTTTCTATAGATGTCATGAGACTGGCTAAGTTTCACCAGCAATTTCGGTTTTTAATAAATGAAGTTAAAGACTATATTAATTAAAGAAAGTAGTTCAGAAGGTTTTCCAAAAAAAGAAATTGTACGCCCATAATTGGGAGCAATTTAGAAATATTAATGTGCTAAAGTACAGGTGTAGATGAGGAATTAGCATTAATTACTGGGACAGAAATTGAACAATTAATTGGTTCCGAGGGTGATTAATTCATTTCAAGAGCATCAAAGGATCTGGCTTTGACTTTAATGGTTATTCTTGAAAATTCTATGGGATTCTGTAAGTGTTTCTGCACACTGGAAAATACCAAAAGTAATTCCACTGTTAAAGAAAGACATTTGTGAGAAATTGGAGACCATTAAGCTATAGTCATTTAATGTCAGCAGTCAGAAAAATATTAGAACCTATTATAAAGGATGTCATAATTAGACACTTGCAAAGTAATTATATGATTGGGAGGTGTCAACATAGATTTATGAAATGGAAATCATGTTTGACCCCCTGGTTTGAGGATTTTACTTGCAGAATTGATAAATTTGATGAGGTTTTCGTGGATTTTCCAAAACGTTTTGTAAAGGACACGTGGATTAGTTAATAAAATTACAACACGTGGCATTAGAGATAATATGCAAGTTTGGAATGAAAATTGGTTAATATACAGTAATCAAAGGAAAATGAAGAATTAGTCTTATGCTGACAGGCTGTCATTAGTGGGGTACCACATCTGTGCACAATTTTTAAAACATTCATGCATAACATATGGGCTTAAACATCATTCATTGCTTCAATGCTTTATTATTATCCTTAATTCTCTAAATGGGCTGGTAATGAGTTACTTTGCTAATTTCTTGAACAACTGGTAGTTCTTGGGATGTAGGAGTATGCACAATGATGTTTGGAACAGAGTTCTTGGATTTTTACCAACCAACAGTGAAGGAATGATGATGTAATTCTGAGTCAGAATGGTGTGTGACTTGGAGAAAGTGAGGACTGCAGATTCTGGAGAGCAGAGTCAAAGCGTGTGGAGCTGGAAAAGCACAGCCGGTCAGGCAGCATCCGAGGAGCAGGAGAGTGAACGTTTCAAGCATAAGCTCTTCATCAGGATGTGTGACTTGAAAGAGAATTTGCAGGCAGTGATGACATCAAGCATCAATGCCTTTGTTCTCCAAGAAGGTAGAGTTTGTGGGTTTGGAAAATGCAGTTGAAGGAAACATTATGAATTACTGCAGTGTATCTTGTAGATGGTTCACTCTGCATGCAACTGAGCATTGGTTGTGAAGGAATGCTGGATGCTATTGAGCTTCTTGAATATTGTTGGAGCTGCCCTTATCCAGGGAGCATTCCATCATACATGTCTTGTATTCAGTGGTTGGGGAACAGGCATTGAGGAATGGGAGCTTAAAAATGTGTTGCCGAAAAAGCGCAGCAGGTCAGGCAGCATCAAAGGAGAAGGAGAATCGACGTTTCGGGCATAAGCCCTTCTTCAGGAATTGAGGAATGGGAGGTGAGTTACATATTACTAAACTCCTACCTTCTAACTTACACTTTTCACCACAGTAAGGCCAGTCCAGTACAGTTTCTGGTCAGTATAACCCCTGAAATGTTGACAGTGTCAGACATAACAATGCTAATGCCTCTGAATATCAGGACTGATGGTAAGGTTTTCACTTGATGAAGATAGTCATTTGAGATTTTGGAGAATGTCATTGCCTGTCCCAGATACTACAAATGTCACTTGTCACTTATCAGCCCATGCTTGGATATTGTTCTGGTCTTACTACATTTGGAAGTGGACTGTTTCAGTATTCAGGAGTTGCAGATGGTGCTGAACATTGCGTCATCATCAGCGAGCATCCCTACGTCTGATATCATGTTGGAGAGAATGTCATTGATAAAGCAGCTGAAGATGGCTAGGCTTCAGACACTACCCCAGTGATATTCTAGGGCTTAGCTGATCAAGTCCGTAAATGTGATTTGGATGTGGCACCCAAGTGCAATATTTCTAATTCTGCTGATTACGCAAAATGGGACAAGGCTTCAAGGGGGCTTTGATTGCCTAAATGAACCAATCACCACTCCAAAGTTTGTGTTCATTTTCCTTAGCTATTGTCTTTCTAATCTTTGTTCCTCCCTCTTCTTTCCTATCCTCCATGTGTTTAATCCATTCTGCCCCTTTACCCCTTTCCCCTGTCCTGGCCTGGCCCAATTATTCATTCACCTCCTCATCCTACCTCATCTGGGATCTACAGCAATAATTAACTTATATTTCTGTATCCAAGATGATTACTGTATAACAGTGTGCGTGAGGGCTAGCCTGCAGCTCAAATGAATTTACCTTTGGATTGTGTATGATCTAGCAAGGTAAACAATTGTTTTTCAACGTTCCTGTTGGAAATTTCTGGACGTTTTAAGACTTGGGCTAATCACCCATTGATTGGAGAGAGAATGAGAGACTTTTTTCAGTTTTACTTTCATCTTTGAACACGTCTGCAGAAGCTTTAGATATAAAGTTTCATTTCAATACAGGAGATAATGGTTAGATTTGTTAATATACAGCTTCTGGGGAGTAGCAATCTCACAGGGATTGCCACTTTGGTTCATTTTTTATGAAACAAGGACACTTCACCTTTCTGACACAAGGTTATGATCAGGTTCCTTCAAATATTAGAACCATTCTTACATTCTAACAGTTCTCTCATAGTACAGAACTGTCAGAAGAAGGCATCCCTTTTCATAGTAGTTAGCTATTGTATTGTGAAGTTAAAGGTCATGACAGCCACTTTAACAGCTTCTGTCAAATGGTTAAGGAGAAAGGTTAGTATTATATTAAGATGCTGGGAGGGTCAGTGTCAGATGGATAAACTGAGTAGAGTATCAAGTAAGTGGTCTGCTACATGGGTCAGAGGTAGGGTTGCAGGAATAAGATGCTTGGTGAGCAGGGGTTAATGTGCCAGGCAAATAGATTGCCAGCTAGATAGGCTACCAAATGGGAAAGGGGTAGAATGTGAATTAAAAAGGGTACCAAAGTGTAAGGTGGCAAGGAGTATTGATAAGTGATGTAAGATTTTGCATAGGTTGTGATGATTGGGAGAAATCTGTCCAGGGGCAGGTGGGGAAAGCAAATGTTGGGTCATGAGGGTTTGGTTCTGCTGGACCTGGGCATAGATTGAGGTCTTATCTGCTGGCAAGTGAGTGGGTGTGGAGATTTATCAGTGATGCAGGCGGGATTATGAATCTGGTCAGGTCTGACAGCGTGAGGTTTGGGAATGGGGAAGGATCCAGAAAGGGTGAATAGGACAGTCAAGAGGTGGTGGAAAGAGTGGGTTTCTGGGGTGTATCAGGTCAGGGATTTGGGGGTTAGGAAGGAGTTGGGGATAAGGTGTAGTTAGCGGGTGTGAAGTAAATTTGGAGTCAATTGAATACTCAGGAGTCAGACTCAGTGTTTAATAGTCTAACATTTCCTGATGAACTAGTTACTTAATTTCAGTGAACCCTCCAAATTCTCTGACTTAAATGGAGAATTTCTGAGGGTTCCAAGAATAGGGGAATTGCCTAGCTAAATCTACTATGGTGGGGATTCCATGGGGTTCCTATGTGCAACACCCATTTGTGCTGGACAAATGACTGTCTGACCATCAGATAATCTGTGTTTGGATTATGTCAGAATAAGAAGTTAGTGATAGTTCCAGATCAGAGGTTTTTGCATAAAGTCCTGAATATGTTACTTGAAGCTCAAAATGTTTAAACGCAGGTGTATGATATCTCCAGGAAGAAGCTTTCAGACTTTTTAAACTGCAAGATGAAGTCAAATTAAATCCATTTCAGTTTTAGAGAAATGAACTTCCCGGTATGAATTCTGTACAAAGGGTACTTCTGAGTAATATTTTGGTGGTTTAGAATTAGTTAAGGAATGTCTTTGGGATTACTGGTATTATATGCTACCCCATGTTTAAAAATCCTTAAATTTGTGTAATAAATAAGTGATCAGGTTTATTTTATTTCATTTTCTTGAATAAACTTCAGTTTAAGTGCAAAAAACATCTGCAACATTGTGTCCTTCTATGTAAGTTAGAAACCAGCTTGTTAAAGCAAAAACAAAAATGATCTATCAAGTTAGATTTCAGTCTGGATTCTGACTTGTCCAGTAATAATGTTAGATGCGAACAGAACAAAATAAATGAATCAAAAGTCAATATTGTCAGTAAACCAAGGGTGAACTGATAACTGGGATTTAGTTATTAAATAACTGCGTAAGTAATCAAATAGAGCAGGAAAGGGTCTTGTAATGCAGTGGTTACATCCTCAGTAATGGGCTAGAAAGATCTATATTCATGGCTCAATGGTCAGAGTTGTGTCATAACATACCTGAACAGATTCATTAAAAATATTTATCCCTTCTGAGTCATCAGACTCAACATGTTAACTTTGTTTTCTCTCCACAGATGTTGCCAGAATTTCTCCAGCATTTTGTTTTTGCTTCAGATTAGATTCCCTACAGTGTGGAAACAAGCCCTTCAGCCCAACCAGTCCACACCGACCTTCCGAAGAGTAACCCATCCAGACCCGTTTCTCTTTGATTAATTAACCTAACACTATAGGGCAATTTAGCATGGCCAATTCACCTGACCTGCACATCTTTGGACTGTGGGAGGAAACCAGAGCACCTGGAGGAAACCCACGCAGACACGGGGGAGAATGTGCAAACTCCACACAGACAGTCTCCCAAGGCAAGAATCAAACCTGGGACCGTGGTGCTGTGAGGCAACAGTGCTAACCACTGAGCCACCGTGCAGATGTCCAGCATCTGCAGTTTATTTATTTATTCAATTAAAAAAATGTTTTAAAAGTGGGAACAGGAGGGAAGTGGTGGTATATCTATCATCTGGGTGTGTTTCAAGTCCACTATCCACAGAGATGTGTCCCCAACATGCCTGAACAGATTAGTTTGAAACATTTTTGTTGTGGGAAAAGAGGTGGTAAGAGCAGTGCAGCCTTTTAGCCAATAGAGGAGAAAAGTGTGTTGAGTTCAATTCACTATCAGGTTGAATGATTAGTACATATTAAATCAGCAAATTAGTAAAAATGATCTTCAAGCTGGATGCTTACCTTGTATAAATTCATCTTTTGGCTCTTTTACCTCAAAAATTTCTGCATTGACATAAAGAGAAATATAGAGTCATAAAGTCATAGAGATATACAGCATGGAAACAGACTCTTCAGTCCAACTTGTCAATGCTGACATAGATATCCTAAATTAATCTAGTCCCACATGCAACATCACCCACAAATTCAGCATAAATTCCATTCTTTCCCAATTTTCTTCAATTCTGAAAAATGGTTACTGGACTCAAAAACATTAGCTCTGTTTTCTTTCTGTAGCTGCTGCCAGAACTGCTGTGTTTCCCCAGCACTATTTTTTGTTTCATTTATTTTTATTTTTGCCCGCAAGTTTTCCTTCCTTGGTAACAATCTCTGGGTGCCAGCAACATAATTACCCTCTCAAACCAATCTCTGCCTGTTTTCAAACTCAACCATGCACGGAGAGGATGGATGGATGTTGGAAACCAAATTCCATCTACAAATTCTAGAAAACTAAAGTTTGTACTAGAGAAGGAAATTACAGATCTTTCAATAGCAAAGTTCTAAAGTATTCTTGGAATTCCCACCATTCTCCCCAGCCGGAGTAGGGAGTCAGGAAAGAAAAGCCTCTACTTTGTCACACAGCTCTGATATTTACTTCTCAGTATTTCTTGGTGCAGTTGCATTGAAATATTGAAAATAAAACGATAAAATCATTGTATATTCCAAACCAGCAGGTAAGCAAAAACCAACCATGTGACACTGGATATTTACCTCATGGTTTTTCCATTGGTTTTTGTACCTCAACATATTCTGCAAGGTCATAAGCAAAAATACCTTGTTGAAGAAATTAATGTTCAATTATAATAATTTAATAACAATTACAAACACTGGTCTTATGCTCCTCTTCTCTGCTAACTGCCTCATCACCCTTTCATGCTGCAGTCAAATGGGAGCTGTGAATATAACACATTGCTGGAGGAAGTGCTGCACATACAACATTTACAATCACAACCAACACTCCTCACAGACTTCACTAACATAAGCAAATCCAATTGTTGATCATTCAAAATATCAATAGAGCATGTGGAGTCCTCTGACAATTAAATACGTGTTCAGCTGTGCGCGAATAAGACACAGCAGTAGCCAAAACGCTTGATTTGAGAATGGTAGTACAGCCACCAAATCAGAATTACACTCTGACTGATGGTGTACACTATTCTCTCCATTTGTTGACAGTCTATGTTATCGTCTGAAAGATCCACTGGAATCCTTCATAACCATCACATGCTCCTGACACAGACGCCAAAGTAACACTTCTTGCCTTAAACCATGTGTCTAATTGTGCAGGAACTTTGTGTTGAGATGATGCTGAAGGTTTTCAATTTGCTCCTTCAGCCATCTTGGATTAATGTACTTATAAAATCCATTAACCAGACATTCAAAAACATCAGCATCTAATAATTAGATAATCAGTGAGAACCCAGTTCTTTTTCTCAAGGATCCCTGGAATATTACATTCCAGTCACTTAGTAACCTGGATAATCCTAGTACCACTAATGCCACTGGAAGCATTGGATATGTTGGTGTTACAGGCACAACTTCACAAGGGATTGCTGACATATGTACGGAAAGAGAGTAGGATGACTCAGGATCACTGGTGAGCGCAGTGATGACAAGGACAGGGGTTTTCACTTCCAGCAGGGCCACCCTTTCCTGGTGTTAGGACTCTTGATTGGGCACAGTATGTATTTAACCAATGGCAGTAGCTGACAAGCAAAACTGCCATGATGTTGCCTACATCTCCACCCTTCTGCACTACCACTGCCAAATAACACTAATTATTTGTTTCCATCCTTCTGCAATTCTTTAACCTGCATGTCTCAGTAGAGAGGAGAAAGTGAGGATTGCAGATGCTGGAGATCAGAGTCTAAAGTGCCCGAAACATCGATTCTCCTGCTTCTCAGTAGAGAGAGCAAGTGCTCCTCATTCCAACTGGATAAAGTCCAAAGTAATCTTTACAGAATTCACATCAGTGCTCAGCCTTAGCAAAAAGGCTCGTCTCCACTGAACATCTTACTCAATCTGCCACTAATTCTTGCCAACTACTCACCACTCCCCAGATAATCAGACAATTAGCCTTGAGGAATTAAACATTCCCAACCATCCCAACCAAGCAGAAATTTGAAACTATAAAGTCAGGAAAATTGTTCTCATCTCTATGTTTCTCTGAAACAGGAAATGCAATACCTTTTCATTACACTGTCCCTGCTCAAATATGAATGAAAATATACCCTTGAAAGGTGCCTTAATTTCCCATAAAAAAGCTCTTTATAATAGCATTTCTATAAAACTAATAACATACCATTATCATTCAAATGTGGTTTTTGGTCATTATACTTTATGAATCCATTTGATTCACAGCATGTTTATGGGCATTCCTGCTGAAGAAGGTGCTACAACATTGTCTTTTCCAGGTATATAAAAGTTTTAAAAATTCTATCGCTCAAATATCAAATCGCATAAAAACAATCATGTTCTGCCCAGAAATTTCTCCAAAAGCGAAGATTGTGGTCCACATCAATAACACAAACAGCTGACATAGGAACTCTCCTCTCTAGTATTTCAGTTAATACGCATTCAATTTCTTTTTTAAAAAATCCAACATCGTCTTCTTGTAGTAAAACAACCCCCACACTGAAGTTGCTGGATGGTAACTCCTGATTTGAGCTGCTAAGACTGGTGCATTTGTCAGCACAGCATTCAATTTGTCAAAAGCACTCTAACATTCTTGTGCCATTTAGGCTTGCTGTTCTCTTTTGTCAAATGAGTGATTATCGTGTTGATGTTCAGAACAAGCTAACAATAAAATGCCAACATGTTGCAAATGTTGGCCTGGATGTGGAAAAATCCAAAATAGTAATTACTTCTACTTCTTCAGCTATTACTGTAGCCCGATTTGGAACCAAATTAGTTATTTATACCAATTAAATAATTTAGTCAATTCGGTTTAAATGTTCTTCCCTGATTTGGTCAAACAAATACCAAGTCCTTTATGTAAACCCTGCAGTTACATAGTCCCTCATTATTAGTTCGTTGTTGATGCATTTTTCATTCCAAATGGCATAATTTTGAATTGATAAGATCCATCATGCATTAGAAAAGATGACATTTCTCTGTTGCAGTCATGGAACTTTTTAACATTCTTTTAATCAGTCAACTTTGATGCTGAATCATGCATCACCAATTATTTCGAGGTTATTCCTCCAATGTTTGGACAGGATATGAGCCCACTTATATTACATTGTAATAATCAATACAGAATCTTGGCAACCATTTGGTTTCAATACCATAATGATAGATGAGCTCCAACTACTATGACTTGGTTCCAAAATGTCATTATCCATCATGAATTTAATCTTTTCTCTTTCTTGAACTAATTTACCTGGATTGAGTCTCTAAGGATACTGTTTTACAGATAAACTGCACTTACATTTATATTCTGAAAGTCCAATATTTTTCCTGGCCTATTCACACAAACAATTTATTCATTACTATGACTTACAAAGGGTATTACAATCTCATCTTTTAAACACTTGAGTGTTAATCAATCTGATTGCTGCAGAATGAACTTTTGAATTTTCAACTTCTGATTCATTCCCCAATTGATTTGAAATTTTCATTTCACACCCTATATTTTCCACTGAATGAACTTTTCTCCTAACTATCCTCCCTGTCTTGATATCTCTTTAATATATTGTGACATGGTTGTTGACTTGTCATTCTGTCTAGAGTACTCACTGTATTCACATCATTTTGTTTTTTGTGGATTTGATAAGGTCTAGTAAACCTCACTTTTAATGAATCCTTCGAGACATATAACAATAATAACACCTCCTCTCCAACAACATAGTTTCTGTTCTAGTTGCTATTCTGTGTTCAGCACTCTTCACTTTTTTTTGTTCGCCATGTCATACATTGTGTCTGTAAAAATGACCTGAGTGTATGGTTGTCTGCCATTTTAACAGACTGCTATGTTCCCTGGCCAAAATCTCTTTCATGGGCTTGTTATAGTGCTCCAGTACAAGCTGGATTATCAAAACTTAATTTTCCACGTGGGAACCCTGAAATCTTCTGGAATCAATATTGAATTCAATAATTTCAGGACCAGAGCACTTTTTCCCATGTCCTCACCCCACACATTAGCCTTGTCATCGCATGGGCTGCTACCGCTTACATCGTCAGTCACTAACAATCCCTAATTAGCAGCTTCTCATTCTCCAAGACTGACCTTTACCCACTCCTTTGTTTACCCAACTATTTTTCACTCTCTTTGGGCTCCGTCTCCACCGATCATTTACTCCTTCCACCTCCCCCACCCCTTCTACAGCATATGCATTAACATTTTCCTAGCTACTATCAGTTCTGAGGAAGCTTTACTGGACATAAAATATTAACTCTGCTTTCTCTCCATAAATGCCGGCTGACCTGCTGAAGTTTACAAGCAATTGCAGATTTTGTTTCTAACTTCCAGCCTCCGCAGTTTTTTTTTAACGTAGCCACTGAGACTTTAATATATCATTTTTTCTTGAACCAATTTAATTGGTCCCTTCACCTCATGTTCATTAGTTGGAAAAGAGCTGAATCTTGTGGACTCATTAAGAGCATCCCTAAAGACCAACAGTGACAAGTGATTTTGTCAAAATCAATAAGACATGCCTGAAAAATGCTCCAATTGTGGTCTTCAAAGTTTTATGCCAGAGCGGGGAGGGGACAAACTGGATGTTTAAAAAGGAAATTGAAGGGAAAGTTAGAACAAGAGAAGTCAAGAAAGACAACTGTATCAATGAAGCAGAAAACTCGGAAAGGGATCATGCTGTAAGGTTGAGTGAAAGAGGGGTTGATGGGAAGGGCGAGAGCAGTAACAAATTAAAAATACTATACATGAATGCACGAAGCATTAGACATAAGATGGATGAGCTTGAGGCTCTTTTGGAAATTGGCAGATACGATATTGTGGGGATAACTGAGACGTGACTTCAAGTGGACAGGGCCTGGGAAATGAATATTCAAGGCTACACGTGCTATCATAAGGACAGACTGACGGGCAGAGGGGGTGGGGTGGCCTTGTTGGTAAGGGATGACATTCAGTCCCTTGTGCGGGGGGACCTAGAGTCAGGGGATGTCGAGTCAGTATGGATACAGCTGCGAAATACTAAGGGTAAAAAGACCCTATTGGGGTCATCTACAGGCCCCCAAACAGTAGTCTGGATGTCGGATGTAAATTGAATCAGGAGCTGAAATTGGCCTGTCGCAAAGATGTTACTACAGTTGTTATGGGGGATTTTAACATGCAGGTAGACTGGGAGAATCAGGATGGTATTGGACCTCAAGAAAGAGACTTTGTGAAGAGCCTCAGAGATGGATTCTTAGAGCAGCTGGTGCTGGAGCCGACCAGGGAGAAGGCAATTCTGGATCTGATATTGTGCAACGAACCAGAATTGATCAAGGACCTCGAAGTGAAGGAGCCATTGGGAAGTAGTGACCATAATACAATAAGCTTCAATCTGCAATTTGAGAGGGAGAGGGTACAGTTGGAAGTGACAGTACTTCTGTTGAATAAAGGGAACTATGGAGCTATGAGGGAGGAGCTGGCCAAAGTTCAATGGTGCAATACCTTAGCAGGGATGACCATGGAGGAACAATGGCAGATATTTCTGTGTATAATGCAGAAATTGCAGGACCAGTTCATTCCTAAAAGGAAGTAAGATCCCAGGAGGAGGCATGGGCGGCCGTGGCTGATGAAGGAAGCTAAGAAACATATAAAGTTAAAAGAGAAAAAGTATAACATAGCAAAGATAAGTGGGAAAACTGAGGACTGGGAAGCTTTTAAAGAGCAACAGAGGATTACTAAGAAGGAAATACGCAGAGAAAAAATGAGGTACGAAGGTAAACTGGCCAATAATATAAAGGAGGATAGTAAAAGCTTTTTTAGGTATGTGCAAGGCAAAAAAATGGTTAGGACTAAAATTGGGCCCTTGAAGACAGAAACAGGAATACATTACGAGAAACAAAGAAATGGCAGAAGAATTAAATGGGTACTTCAGATCTGTGTTCACTGGGGAAGACACAAGCAATCTCCCTGAGGTAACAGTGGCTGAAGGACCTGAACTTAAGGCAATTTCTATTTGCCAGGATTTGGTGTTGGAGAGACTGTTAGGTCTGAAGGTTGATAAGTCTCCGGGGCCTGATGGTCTACATCCCAGGGTACTGAAGGAGGTGGCTCGAGAAATCGTGGATGCGTTGGTGATTATTTTCCAGAGTTCGATAGATTTGGGGTCGGTTCCTGAGGATTTAAGGGTGGCTAATGTTATACCACTTTTTAAGAAAGGTGGAAGAGAGAAAGCAGGAAATTATAGATCAGTTAGTCTGACCTCAGTGGTGGGAAAGATGCTGGAGTCTATTATAAAGGATGAAATTACGGCACATCTGGATAGTAGTAACAGGATAGGACAAAGTCAGCATGGATTTATGAAGGGGAAATCATGCTTGACTAATCTTCTGGAATTTTTTGAGGATGTAACTCTGAAGATGGACGAGGGAGATCCAGTAGATGTAGTATACCTGGACTTTCAGAAAGCTTTTGATAAAGTCCCACACAGGAGGTTAGTGAGTAAAATTAGGGTGCATGGAATTGGGGGCAAAGTACTAGATTGGTTTGAAAATTGGTTGGTTGATAGGAAACAAAAGGTAGTGATAAACGGCTCCATTTCGGAATGGCAGGCAGTGACCAGTGGGGTACCGCAGAGATCCGTGCTGGGACCGCAGCTTTTTACGATATATGTTAATGATATAGAAGATGGTATCAGCAATAACATTAGCAAATTTGCTGATGATATAAAGCTGGGTGGCAGGGTGAAATGTGATGAGGATGTTAGGAGATTACAGGGTGACCTGGACAAGTTAGGTGAGTGGGCAGATGCATGGCAGATGCAGTTTATTGTGGATAAATGTATGGTTATCCACTTTGATGGCAAGAACAGGAAGGCAGATTACTACCTCAATGGA
Organism: Chiloscyllium punctatum; assembly: GCF_047496795.1. Classification (NCBI taxonomy): domain Eukaryota; kingdom Metazoa; phylum Chordata; class Chondrichthyes; order Orectolobiformes; family Hemiscylliidae; genus Chiloscyllium; species Chiloscyllium punctatum. The sequence goes on along the minus strand of NC_092763.1, from coordinate 83,067,549 downwards.
ATCAATTTAGGTAAAGGGGCAGTACAGAGAGATCTGGGTGTTCTTGTACATCGGTCAATGAAGGCAAGCATGCAGGTACAGCAGGTAGTGAAGAAGGCTAATAGCATGCTGTCCTTCATAACAAGAGGGATTGAGTATAGAAGCAAAGAGGTGCTTCTGCAGCTGTACAGGGCCCTGATGAGACCACACCTGGAGTACTGTGTACAGTTCTGGTCTCCAAATTTGAGGAAAGACATTCTGGCTATTGAGGGAGTGCAGCGTATGTTCACGAGGTCAATTCCTGGAATGGCGGGATTACCTTACACTAAAAGACTGAAGCGACTGGGCTTGTATACCCTTGAGTTTAGAAGATTGAGAGGGGATCTGATTGAGACACATAAGATTATTAAAGGATTGGACACTTTGGCAGCAGGAAACATGTTTCCGCTGATGGATGAGTGCCGAACCAGAGGACACAGCCTAAAAATACGGGGTAAACCATTTAGGACAGAGATGAGGAGAAACTTCTTCACCCAGAGAGTGGTGGCTGTGTGGAATGCTCTGCCCCAGAGGGCAGTGGAGGCCCAGTCTCTGGATTCATTTAAGAAAAAGAGTTGGTTAGAGCTCTCATAGATAGTGGAATCAAGTGTTATGGAGATAAGGCAGGAAGAGGATACTGATTAGGAATGATCAGCCATGATCATATTGATGGCGGTGCAGGCTCGAAGGGCTGAATGGCCTACTCCTGCACCTATTGTCTATTGTCTATTGTCATTCAATTGTGCATGATTATTGTACAATAATCAAAAGATGTATTTTTTCAAATTTCCAACTATTCATTATTTATTTGAACATTTGTGACATACCTTGATTTGATTGTATTTCTCTAGGCTTCTGTATTTTGTAAAAGATTAAACTAACTTTTCCAATATCAATTTTGCATTAATGTTTTCCCAGAGGCACTGCTCCAGCAAATCTTGGTGACACATTCATAATTGTTAAATGATACTGCTTCCTATTTCTGTTTGTAGGGATGCTACACAACCTATTCAAACCCTGCCATACAGTTTCATGAAAGCTAATATCAGGATTAAAAGTGCTGATTAATCAATGGTTAAGGTTTCTCTATTAAATGACATATATGGCATGTTTGGCAAAATTTGACCTCATGTTTACATAACCATGCCCAATAAAAAAGTGATTTAATATTAAGCCAGTCTTCCTAATTCACATCTGACCTGCCATTGAAATTTCACAAGACTCTTATATAATTTTGTTACAATACCTACGTGGCACCACAACCTGATAGACCACCTCATTAACTGATAAACAATTTGCTTTACCTTCATTCCTTTCATTTAAATTTTGAAAATTGTATTTGATAACAGAATTTCGAAGTGATTTCACTTTCTTCTTTCTGTCTGATTCCATGGGCCTGAGATCTTGTCACAATCCAGGAGATTCCTGCTGTAGTATCTCATTTTCCTTTACTTCTGCTGGTTTCCCTACTACTGTCAGTGAGACCAATATTTTTGACTTATCCAAGTCATTTCTGAAGAAAAATGAATTTATTTACAAGCAATTGTTTTACAGCCTCAATTACAACCTCTACTGATGTCTATTCTTTAATCTAACTCTGTATAATGGGCTGGTTGTAATCCTCATGTGTACCTCCAATTAATATTTGCGCCTTCAATATCTTCTCTTGAAGGTAAATTGTAAAATTGCCAGCATCATTAAATGATTTCCTTCAGTGTCTCTCAATACCTTTTTTGGTTTACCTCCTAGGTTTGAGGAGTAAGGAAATACTTCCCTTCTTGAGAAAACTTTTTCACAATATCCAGTGGCCTGATTCTCTTTATCAATATTCAAAAGGCTGGAGTAATTTATCTTTTCTTAGTAAATTTTTAAGGAAGCATGTTCTCTTTGTGTTACAGCTACAATTTAAATAGGTATTTCCTTTCCTGATGCCTCCTTTTCCGAGGATTCCTTCAAAATTCTTACTTCTGCAATTGGTCTCCCATTTAACTATATCAACTGGCTTTGGTATGCCCAGTTTTATTACAATTGAAGTATTTTAATTCCTTTATATTCCTTTATTTGTTTTATAGTCTGTTTTCTCATCTCTCTTTTTTAGTACTTTCATAGCCTTTCCATTTGTTTACTAAATAAATATCTCTCCATCTGCATTTTCTATTCCCCCAACTTCTTGTGAATCTCCCCACCTGTTAATGTCTGTGTAAGATATCAGAGCTACGTTCCTTCTGCTTCTCAGATCTTTGATACAGGAATTCAAATAAATAACTATTAGGTTTATTTTCCATAATCATAATTTCTCCTCATTTCTTAAATTGTCTCTCACATAAGTAATCAAAACTACTCATCCCCCAGCATTAAGTTTTCTCTTTCATTCATGGGATTTGAGCTTCAGCTAGCATTGAGCTAGCATTCACCACCCATCTCTAGTTGCCATTGAGAAAGTGATGGTGAGCTGCCGTCATGAATCTTTGTAGTCTAATTGTAGTCTCGGGTGACCCACAATGCTATTTGGAAGACGAATTCCATGATTTTGACCAAGTGACAGAAAAGGAATTAAGGTATGTTTCTAAGTCATTAACTGGCATTTGCAGGTGTTCGTGTTCTCATATCTGCTACATTCGTCCTTCTAGCTGGTAGAGGTTGAGAATTTGGAAGCTGCTTCAAAGATCCTTGGTGAATTTCTACATCATGTAGATAGTATATACTACTGATATTAAGCATCAGTAGTGGAAAGGTGAATGTTTATGCGTGTAGTTCCAATCCTTTATCCTGGATGTTGTCAAGCTTCTTGAGAGTTCTTGAAGAAGCAAATTCTGCGAAAGTTTGATTAGATTTCTTTCTTGTAAATCCAAATTTTGATAGATTATCTTCAGAAATCAGCAGATAAGCATACACTTTACCTGCCCTGACACTTTTTTTGAATGAGAAGAAATACCTTTCAATTCCATCTTCAATAAATACAGGCACAAAATATTGATTTTTGGATCAATGAAATTCTTCACTGGAAGTAGAATTATCCTATAAGCTATTACCTCTTCTTACATCTTTCATTTTAAGCATCTCTTTGGCCAATCATGTTACCTTATTTCGTTTTCACTTTTGAGCTAAGCTTTCTTAATTCCATTTCAAATTCCAATGCTTTTCATGTTCTGAGTCTCCTGGTTTCCATTTCTGGTTTTTTCTTTTCCACCTTCCTTTTGTTCTTTTTTTCTCTCTTCATTTTTACTTTTTTTTTCTAATCAGACAGTTTCAATTCCTTTTCTCTCTCTCTTTCCTCTAATTCAAGTTTTTCTTCATTGCTCTATCTCTCAAAGTAAATTTTTTAAAAATTCTTACAGAATAGGAAGGTTTTTGAGGTATATGGGCTGGGTGCTGGCAGATGGGACCAGATTGGGTTAGGATATCTGGTCAGCATGGACAAGTTGGACCAATGGGTCTATTTCTGTGTTGTATATCTCTATGATTCTCTGACTCTTCTTCATTTTATTTCTAGTGTCTGAATATCAGGCTTCCCTTCTTCCACTTGTACATGTTTGACAATCACTAAGCATCTCTGCCTTCTGAGAGTCTACTTTTATTTCTAACTTCAATTTATCTGCTGTCTCAGTTTAGTTTTAGTCAAAGATTTCAAATATCCTAATGTTATATCTTCTGCTCTCAGAAGACTTTTAGTAGCATTCAAAGTCATTTTGAAAATCCAATTCATCCAATAAGTGTCACAATTCCTGTTTTATTTAGATCCTGAACCTTTACGTATCCACTTCTTCACAAGATTCATGACCTCTATTCATCTCAATAATTTAAATCTGCATCAAGAGCTCATATCACTTGTTATGATCACAGGTGCTACTACTGGACAAAGTCAGATCTCAGAATGAAAACTAGCTTAATAGATCAAACACATTTTTAATCTGGTGGCCACTCACTGAGACATTCACACTCAGCTGCAGAGTTGCTTCAGCAACACAACAACTGCTTATTACACAAAAGATTGAAACAAAAATAAATAAAACCAACCATTGAGACACAAGAAATAGTTTAGATAAACCTTAGAAAGCAGATCAAAGAAATGTTTTCAAACTATTTCTTAATTCCATTCATTTCCAATGACACTTGTCCCAAGAAATTATATCCCTATAATATTTTGCTTAATTCTCCTGAACTGATCCTCCTCAGTATTTTTTCCTGTACTTGTGGAATCGTCTTAAAAGAATGCCCACAAAACTGAGAGCTCAGAATTTTCAGCTTCTAATACAAAATAAACTGTTCTACTAAGCAAATTTCACAAGACACAAGATGGTGGTGCAGCAGGATGCTTCAGCCGAGGCCCATCCACTCCATCCATTCTATTTCTTTTTTCTCTTTTATCGTCTTTCTTCAGTGTTTGTTTTTCTCTTCTGTCCTTTCCTCTTCTGCCAGCGTGCCAGAGTAGTGTGGGGGTGGCCAGTGGCCTGGAGTGGAGCGGGGATGACCAGTGATCCGGCAAAGCAGGAATGGCCACTGGCATCGAGTGGACCAGGAATGACCAGTGGGCTGGAGCGGAGCAGGGATGACCAGCCACCTGGAGTGGAGTGGAGTGGGGATGACCAGTGGCTTGGAGCAGAGTGGGGATAACCAGCACCCTGGAGGGAAGATGCTTACTGAGTTAAGAACCAGTGGTACCCAGTCAGACAACTTGAAGCTCTTACAGAAAGACTGTAATGTCTTTTTTTTTGGTTTATTTCTTATTTTTCCAACTTATACTTATACTATGCATATCTGTAATATAGTGAAACTTTTTCTTTATTTTCTCTATTTTTTGTACCTAAGATTTGTACCCAGTTACTTTCTACCCAAGACGGCATGTGTTGGCAATATGTACACTTTTCACTGTATTCCTGTTCTTTTGTAACTTGAGTACAAATGACAATAAACCTTAAATCTTAAGGTGATTGCTTTCCCTAAACTGCCCTATATTCCGGAGAAAAGTTAGACTTACTTCTGAGTGCAGTCAGGTCCCCACCAAAATGCCATAAAAACATTCTATCTGACTATGATATACTAAAATTAATACTTGATTATTTTGAAATGAACACAAACCAATGGCCTTAAATATTAAACTTGAGAGTGTTCAGAAAAGATTTACCAGGAAGTTGCTGGGAATGGAGGTTTTGAGATAGAAAAATAGATTGAAAAGTCAAGGAGTTTTTTCACTGGAGGATAGGAGACTGAGGGGTGACCTTATTAAGATTTATACAATCATGAATGGCATAAATATGGTGATTGACAAGGGTCTTTTCCTATGTTAGAAGAGTTTATACCTAGGGGGCATTTTTTAAGGTGAGAGCGGAATTTTTTTAAAAAGACATGAAGGACAACCTTTTTATACAGAGTGTGCAATAACTGCCAGAAAAAGTGGTGGATGTAGGCACAGTCATCGAGTTTAAAAGGCATTTGTATAAGTTCATGAATAGAAAAGGTTTGGAGGAATATGGGCTAAATGCAGGCAGGTGAGATGAGTTTAGTTTGGGAACATGGTTGGTATGGACTGGTTGGATGGAAGGGTCTGTTTGCATGCTGTTGAATCTATGACATTTACCCAGCTGTTATAAACCACTACAGTACAAACAATTAGCAGCAGTGCTTCGCCTGAGGCCCACTGAAGATGTTACCTAGTAGGGTGATGAAATGTCTAGAAATGAACCTTCTAGCTCAGTGAGCAAACCTACATCCAAAACCTCAATCTGAGCTACAAATCTTCTCAAAACTCACTAAAACAATTTTCTATTGACACCTCAAGAGTCTCAGCCACTAACTTTCAGAGCAATATTGGATTATGTCACTGTTTAAAAAGGACTCTCTGACCTTGTTATATTTAATGGAACCCCACACAAAAGGAACCAGAACCCATCTGTTCCAATGTGAAATTCAAACTCCAAAACTGATATTAAGCAAGTTATACACTTTCATCATAGTACCTCAGGGAGAGATAGTAACAGAGTGAATCATATCCAATAAATGTGCAGAAATGCACTGAAAAAGAAAACTGTGATGTTGTCAGTTCAGTCAGAAATTGAAGAGTAAAGACGATAGGAGAGATCATACTTCACTGGGTTTGAGTATCGAAGAAAAATATTGCTGAATGATGGAATTGTTCCTTTTCAGTTTATGTTAAGATCTTTACAAATTGTCATTTTCAGTTGTTAAAGGTACATTGGCAGACCCTTGTGAATATGTTTAGACATTGACTACCAAGATAAACAAATAGTAATTTTTTTTTAATCAAGCCACATTTTACATTAGGAACAATTTCTCCTGCATTGCCATCAACTGGGATCATCATAATCACTCGGAAATTTACTATATTTCTTTTCTCTTAGCAAAGGTGGAGGTAAAATTTAAAATAAAATGTAAATGAATCAAATGAAATTTAATTAAACATATCAAATCAGCATTCTAAAAAAGCAATCCTCTTCTGTTGTATATGTTTACCTGATAATATACCTTGTTTTGGTTGTGGTAACTTAATAAATTCTGCAAGGACATAAGCAAAAGTATGTCAGTGAAGAAAATCATAATAAGTTATAATAATTTAATAACAATTGCAAATGTTGATGTTCTGCTTCTTTTCTCTGCTGTCTCTGACTTATCTCCTATTCATACTTGCAGTCTAATGAGGGAGTGTGAATATATCAGTCATTGCTGGAAGAAATGCTGTACTTTTACAAACACAATAATATGCAGCAGCATTTCCTATACTTAGCAATTCAAGAAAAGCCAATGCATAAATGCTGCCATGCTCCCTACCGCCACCCCCCCCCCCCCCCCCAACCCACCTCCACCCCACTTCACTTCAGCTCTGATGAAGAGTCATTTCGACTTGAAACATTAGCTTGTTCTCTCCATGGATGCTGCCTGACACGTTGTGATCTCCAACACATTTTGTTTTCAGTTCAGATTTCAGCATCTGCAATTTGCTCCTAGAAATCCAATTATTGATTACTTTCAATATTACTGGCTGTTAAGTGGAGTCCTTCCTCTAGCTGAACATACGTTTAAAAGTGTGAGAGTAAAGCAGAACAATAGCCAAAGCAGTAAATGTGAGAATGTCAGTGCAGCCATCAAATCAGAATTGCAACACTACACATTCCATTTGCTGTCAATTCACACTACCTTCTGAATTAATGCCCTCACTGAAATCCACTGAGATCCTCTGTGTCCATTCTGTGCTCCTGACATGGACGGAGAAACAACACTTGATGCACCAAAACCATGAGCCTTACTTTGCCCAAATTTGCAGCTAGTTACAAATTTGCTCTTGCATTTCAAGTTGCTCCTTCAATATCTCTGATCAATATAATTGAAAAATTAGAAGGCAAGCGTTCAAATACATTCATGCCAAAAACACTGGCCAAGATTAATGTGGTGATGCAGGTCTCAGCCAGTAACTGGACAATTGGTAGGAGATAGAGATTGGTTTACTTTAGAAAACCTGATGCTTTACATTCCAATCAAGCACTGACATTGTTTGCTCTCCAGTACCACCAGTTTCACGTTACAGTGGAAATTCACTAGAGAGTAAGAGGACAAGCTATCATTGGCAGGGATGTGATAACAATGGTAGGGGTTTGGCTTCCTGCAGGGTCACCTGTCCCTAATGTTAGAGCCATGGGATGGGCATGGAGTTTATTTAACGAATGGCAGTGGCCTGGTCCTGTGTGCTCCTCTAGCACAATCAACCTTATACTGACATCACACTGCCCAGTCCACTTGTTTTCAGCCCAAACTCTTAAAATGGCATTAATACAATTGAGATGGCATCCGGATCTTATGTATTCATGCGTGACACTGACAGACACTACAATAATACTCATACTGACAAAGCAATGGGCACTACTGAGCCCAATATCACAGCATCCACGTATCTACATCATCATGTAATTTCACAATCTGTTCTTTTTGCTAAACCTGATACAAGATCAATTTTATTCTACAATCAATAAACAAACATTCAGATACATCAGTATAATCAACATTGGCAGAAATCTAAAGTGAGCAAAAGACATCTACCCACAGTTTGATAATCACCAGGAGCTCAGAGTTAGTTTTGTTTGAGAGGCATGACAATCTGACATTCCAAGCAGGCACTTACTTGGGCAGATCTCCAGTACTGTCAGTGCCACTGAGATTAGCATACACTGCTGGTATTACAGTGGGAATTTCATTAACAATTGCTGACAGATCCATGGTGAGAGCCCAGAAATAGAAGGGTTTCATGGCAAAGGAGGTGATAACAGGGGCAGGCACCCTTTTCTGCTGCTAAGGCCTTTGATTGGGCATACAGAGCCAAATAGCAAGTGGTATCCCATGTTGGGATATGAATAAATCTAGCAGAGTATGCTGGATGGTATCTCAAAATGCAAGACCCTGCCTGCTGCTAGCATTTAAACAACAGTGGGCTGCAAGCCTTCCTGCACCAGTCTTCATTGAGATCTCTACTAATATTTCCCAGAAGAGGGTGCAAATTCACATCACTTCACTGAGTTAAGGTCAGCAACAATCTCCTCAAATTTCCCACCATTCCCCAGCCTTGATGAAACTATGGACTTGAAATCACTATCCTCTTTCCTACCGTTCCTTCCAAACACATTCATCACTCCCAAGAGATTCAGATACTTGGTCCCCAGGAATCAAATGTTCTTCAACTTCCCCACTGATCAGAAATTCTAAACCCATGAGTGGGGAATATGTTCCTCATCCCAACCTCCCCACTAAATGGGAAACTGGTCACTGGGAGTATGAAAAACTATCACGCAGAAGAGGAATTCAGAGGGGAACACTCAACATGATCACCCTCTTACAGTTTCCTGCCACTTCCATTTGCGTCACCTTGAGCACAATTTTCGCTTTCCTGCCTATCATCTGCACTTCTCTATCTCATGTGTGCTTTCACTGTCCATTGTCCCTGTGCTCCCTTGTCTCTGTGCTCCAATGTCCCTGTGCTCCATTGTCCCTGTGCTGCTCCCTCCTTCCTCTTAGAATCATAGACTACAAAAGAGACCCTTCAGCTCATTCAAGTTGCACTGACAAAACAGGTACTCTAAATCTACACAAGTCTCATTATGGTTTGGGCCATAGCCTTGAAATTTATGATATTTTAAAAGGTTCATCCAACTACTTTAAAACAATTGAGGTTTCCTCCTCAACTACCTTCCCAAGCAGTGCATTCCAGATTCCCACCACTCTCTGGTGGAAAAGATTTTCCTCAATTCCTCTCAAAATCTCCTGCCATTCACCTTAAAATTATGCACCCTTGTTATTGACCATTCCACTAAGGGAACAATTGTTTCTAAGCACCTTTCCATGTCCCTCCTAACGTTATACATGCTCATCATGCTCACCTCTTAACCTTTTCAGCTCCAAAGAAAACAGCACGAGTTTATGCAGCCTTTCTCCACAGCTCTGCACTTTCTCCAGTGTAATCACATCCTTCCTCTAGTGTCTTGACCAGAACTGCACACAGTACTACAGTTGTAGTCTAACCAAAGATTTGTACAGCTCCAACATAACCTCTATGTTCTTATAATCTATACCAGAAGGAAGTGTCTCATTTGCTTTTTAAGCAGCATATTAACCTGTCCTGACACCTTCACGAAGCTGTGGATGAACACCCAAAGAGTCCTTTGTTCCTCTGAACTCTGCTGTCCTCCTCCCATTTAATCCTTCCTGTCCCTTTGCCTGATCCCATCCTGCTCTAGGCCCAGTAATCTCTTCACCTTCTCATCCTGCTTCATTTTGACACCATATTTTTGCTGCAATCCCGCAACTTACTTTTCATTACTTATTAGTGCAGTTTCATTGAAATATAATGAACAAAACCAAACATCCGAAACAAGTCATGGTACATTCTAAACAGCAAGTATGCAAAGTCTTCCATAATTCCAGATATTTACTTGATAATTCTTCTTCTTCTTCTTCTGGCTCTTGTACCTCAACAATTTCTGCAATGGATAGAAGCAAAAATATCTTGATGAATAAAACCATTTTCTGTTATAATCATTTTTATAGATCACACTGATGGTCTCCGGGTCCCATTCTCCAAATGCTGCTGCCCATTGGGTGCTGTGAATATAGCAAACATGGCTGGGAGGTAGTGCTGTCCCTAGAACCCTTACAATCACAACCGACACCTTCTCCATATGCGAAACCACTCCTAACTTTTAGAGTCTAGATTAGAGTGGTGCTGGAAAAGCACAGCAGGTCAGGCAGCATCCGAGGAGCAGGAAAATCGATGTTTCAGGCAAAAGCCCTTCATTCCAAATGAAGAGCTTTTGCTTGAAACGTCGATTTTCCTGTTCCTCAGATGCTGCCTGACCTGCTGTGTTTTTCCAGCACCACTCTAATCTAGACTCTGATTTCCAGCATCTGCAGTACTCACTTTTGCCCATTCCTGAATTAGACAAATCTTCCAACTGTTGAATGTTTAAATGTTAAATGTTTAAGTAACACCTGTGTGAATGTACAGGTTGTCCTTTAGTTGAGTTCCTGTACAGCTCTACAAAGTTAGAAGAGGACATTAACCAGAGCAGCAAGTTTGAAAATGAAGATGCTGCCATCAAATAGTCAAATATTGATTGATGTCACTTGTGCCTCTCCTGCCCACTCTCCTTGTATTCGCTCAAGATAGCAATCCTCCATGTTATAGTTGCTTCTTTCTGATATGGTCATAAAACTATATCAAACCATATGATGACAAATGGTCATCAATTATTGCAATAAAGCCAAGGTGCTGCCAAGCCCAATGTTGCAGCATCTGAATTTCTATATCATGCATTTCCAATCCATTCTTTCAGCTATCTCTGATACAAGTCCAATGTAGTTGTAAAATCCATGTACACATTCATCAACATCTAAACCATAGACCAGGGTTCAATATGGACAATGGAATTCTCACCCAGAGATTGGACAATCGGTAGTAGCTCTGTCATTTTACTCTGGCAGATATGATGCTATTGCATTTCAATTAGGCATTGATGTGGCCAGCTCCCAAGTACTGCCAGTGTCATTGGTAACGAAGGGCACTTTTGATACTTAGCAACATCACAAGGTATCATGGAAAGGTTTCAGAAACAGAAGGTTTGCTGACAAGGGTTTTTGGTAACAAGTGCAAGGGATTGACTTCCTATAGTGCCATCCTTTCATGCTGTTAGAACTCTTGATTGGGCACAGACTGCCCATTTGAAAATGACAACAATCTGCTGGGCTCCTGTTAAATAGACAATAGACAATAGGTGCAAGAGTAGGCCATTCGGCCCTTCAAGCTTGTACCATCATTCATTATGATCATGGCTGATCATCCACAATCAGTATCCTGTTCCTGCCTTATTCCCATAATCCTTGATTTCACTATCTTTAAGAGCTCTATCCATCTCTTTCTTGAAAGTATTCAGAGACTTGGCCCCCACTGCCTTCTGACTGGGTTTGCTAAACAGTCTCTCCAGAAGGCATGACTCCATCAGCCATTGGTACTAAACCAACAACAGCAGCCCCCAAGACTTTGTTCTGGATCTTGATTGCTAGGATATTGGCAGGTTCTCAAGCAATACAAGCACATTCCCAACCTCCTTTCATTTCATACTTCTTATTGCACTTTCTTATTCATCCATGAATACTGGTTGGGAGCAGAAACTGCCAAATTCTATCCATTCTTCTTGAAACTCAGCAGAAAGCCTGAACTGAAAACCTTACCCCTTCTCTGATCACTTCATACAAGCCTCATTGGGCACTTTCAAACAGTTAGCCTCAGGAATCAAACTCCCCTCCGAGCTTCTCCCCCAATAGAAATTCCTAGGCTTGGAGTCAGGAATATTTCCCTTACTCTCATCTTCCCCATTAGATAGGAAATTGACCTCTGGAAAGATCAGAGATTATTCTCACAAGAGAAAATATCACAGAGGGACCGATCACTCAACACAATTGCCCCAAGAGTGTTTTGTGATTCATCCATTAACCACTGCCTCCTCCATTTTTCCCTTGCTACTTATCCCCAATGTCCTAATGATTTAATACCTTGTGTCCTTCTTTTGACAATCATTCCTCACTTGCTACATTCTCGCACTTCACTCCTGGCCTTCTGCCATTTAATCCTTCTGGTCCCTTTCTTCATTACTCTCATCCCCTGGACCCAGTGATCCCTTCACCTCTCAACCTGCCTCATCTACATACTGTACATACTTTCCATTAGATTACTTACAGTGTGGAAACAGACCCTTCGGCCCAACAAGTCCACACCGACGAGCAACTCACCCAGACCCATTCCCCTACATTTACCCCTTCACCTAACACTACAGGCAATTTAGCATGGCCAATTCACCTAACCTGCTCATTTTTGGACAGTGGGAGGAAACCGGAGCACCCGGAGGAAACCCACGCAGACACGGGGAGAATGTGCAAACTCCACACAGACAGTTGCCTGAGGCAGGAATTGAACCCAGGTCTCTGGCACTGTGAGGCAGCAGTGTTAATCATTGTGCCACTGTGCCACCCACAGGGTTAGGTCTTAGTGCAGAATCATTGAAGCTTTGAAAATAAAATGCAAACATTTAAAAGAAGTCAAGGTACATTCCAAATCAGCAGGTTAGCAAAAACAGACCCATGGGGCCAGATGTTTACCCGATAATTCTTCTTTTTCTCGTTCATCTACCGGAATAAATTCTGCAATAGACAGAAGCAAAAATATCTTGGTGAAGAAAATAGTTTGCTGTTTTAGTAATATTTATAAATTGCAAATGTTAGTCTTCTGATCTCCTTCTTTGCTCCATCGCTCCCTAATGCTGATGTTCAAGGGGAGTAGTGAATACAGCTCCCGCAGCTGGGGAAATGTATTGTCCCCAAAGCAATTTTAATCTCCATATATAGCACCATTCTCCGCAGACTTCACCAACTTAAGTTAATAATCAAATTGTTTGAATGTACAGGTCCACCTGCAATTGAGCACCTGCACAATTCTGCAAGGCTGGAAGAGGACATTAACCAGAGCAGCGAGTTTGAAAATGATGCTACCGTCAACAAATCAGAATCACATGCTGATTGATGTCACATTGTGCCCACTTCTCATCCACATTCCTCTCTTATGCAATTGGAGTGGCGATTGGGACCTCCTGCGCTATAGTCACTCCTGCCTGACAGAGTCATCAAACTACAACACGTTGCATCAAAACTACGCACTGTCAAGCCCAGCACTGCAACAGCTGAGTCTCTATATTGTGTAGCTTCTAATCCACCCTTTCAGCTATCTCTGATACAAGTGCAACTTATTGCAAAATCCAAATATACTGTCAATAACATCTGGGTCTAATATAAGCAATCGAGTTCTCCACCCAGCAGTTGAATAATTGGTGAGAACTCTTTTTTTTCTTTTCTATGGTAGATATGATGCTTAGCAGAATCCGTTCTGATAAAGGGTCACTGGATCCAAAACATTAAACTCTGTTTTCCCTCCACAGATGCTGTCAGATCTGCTGAATTTGTCTAGCAACTTTTGTTTTTGTTTTAGATTTCCAGCATTCAGAGTTCTTTGTTTTTTTTCATTTTTCTAGATATTATCCATGGATTGATGGAGAGAATCTAGTAGGGAAGGAGTTTATGGGAAAGGAGTGTGTGGTAACAATGCCAGGAGTTGGTTTCCTTTCTGTCTACTCTTCCTGAAACTCCAGCGTCAGCAGACAGAAGGCGCTATCCTTCTCTAACAACTACTTACCACCACATTTGCCACTTCCCAGCGAATCAAGCAATTGATCTCAAGGAATCCTCTCCCTCCACATAAAGCAGAAATTCCATGGTCTGAAGTTGGGAATATTTTCCTTGTCTCACTTATTCAATAACTGAAACTTAGGCTCTGGGAGTTTGAGAGACTTTCTCTAGGAAGAGAAAATCACAGAAACAAGAGAGTTTCTGACCCTTCTGTTTATCCACACAATTTCCATTCCCCCTTTCCCTTCCCTCTGCTCCTAGTCACAGATGAGGTGCCGGAAGACTGGAAGCTGGCTAACGTGGTATTACTGTTTAAGAAGGGTGATAAGGACAAGCCAGTGAACTATAGACCAGTGAGCCTGACCTCAGTGGTGGGCAAGTTGTTGGAGGGAATCCTGAGGGACAGGATGTACATGTATTTGGAAAGGCAAGGACTGATTAGGGATAGTCAACATGACTTTGTGCGTGGGAAATCATGTCTCACAAACTTGATTGAGTTTTTTGAGGAAGTAACAAAGAGGATTGATGAGGGCAGAGTGATGGATGTGATCTATATGGACTTCAGTTAGGCGTCCGAAAAGATTCCCCATGGGAGACTGATTAGCAAGGTTAGATCTCACGAAATACAGGGAGAACTAGCCATTTGGATACAGAACTGGCTCAAAGATAGAAGACAGAGGGTGGAGGTGGAGGGTTGATTTTCAGACTGGAGGCCTGTGACTAGTGGAATGTCATACGGATCAGTGCTGGGTTCTCTACTTTTTGTCATTTAAATGAATGATTTGGATGCGAGCATAAGAGGTATAGTTAGTAAGTTTGCAGATGACACCAAAATTGGAGGTGTAGTGGACAGCGAAGAGGGTTATCTCAGATTACATCAGGATCTGGACCAGATGGGCCAATGGGCTAAGAAGTGGCAGATGGAGTTTAATTCAGATAAATGCGAGGTGCTGCATTTTGGGAAAGCAAATCTTAGCAGGACTTATACACTTAATGGTAAGGTCCTAGGGAGTGTTGCTGAACAAAGAGACCTTGGAGTGCTGGTTCATAGCTCCTTGAAAGTGGAGTCGCAGGTAGACAGGATAGTGAAAAAGGCAATTGGTATGCTATCCTTTATTGGTCAGAGTATTGAGTACAGGAGTTGGGAGGTCATGTTGCGGCTGTACAGGACATTGGTTAGGCCACTGTTGGAATATTGCCTGCAATTCTGGTCTCCTTCCTGTCGGAAAGATGTTGTGAAAGTATTTACAAGGATGTTGCCAGGGTTGGAGGATTTGAGCTGTGGGGAGGGGGTGAACAGGCTGGGGCTGTTTTCCCTGGAGTGTCGGAGGCTGAGGGGTGACCTTATAGAGGTTTACAAAATTATGAGGGGCATGGATAGGATAAACAGACAAAGTCTTTTCCTTGGGGTCGGGGAGTCCAGAACTAGAGGGCACGGGTTTAGGGCGAGAGGGGAAAGATATAAATGAGACCTAAGGGGCAACCTTTTCACACAGAGGGTGGTACGTGTATGGAATGAGCTGCCAGAGGAAGTGGTGGAGGCTCGTACAATTGCAACATTTAAGAGGCATTTGGATGGGTATATGAATAGGAAGGGTTTGGAGGGATATGGGCCAGGTGCTGGCAGGTGGGACTAGAGTGGTTTGGGATATCTGGTCGGCATGGACAGGTTGCAAATCTCTATGACTCGATGACCTCCATAATCTACATCCCCACTATCATCCTTCTCCTGTTGCTTCCTCTCATTTCTCTCCAGTTCTGCTCCCATTTAGTCCTTCCTTTCCCCAACACATTTCTGCTTTCTACCCTGGACTCAATGATCCCTTCACCTTCTCATCTAGACATTGCACAGTCACTGAAGCACCACAACTTACTTCTCAAAATGTCCGAGAGTAGTTTTGTTGAAACATTAAAAACAATTTAACAGAAGTCAGAGTACATTCTGAATCAAGTTAGCAAAACAGTCCTATGTTGCCAGGTATTTACCTGATAATGTTTCTTCTGAATCTTCTTCTTCAATTAAGTCTACAATGGACAGAAGCAGAAACACCATGGTGAAGAAAATAGTTTGCTGTTATAATAATTTTTGCAAATTACAAATGTTAGTCTTCTGATCCCTTTCTCCGCTGCTTCTGTGCTATCTCCACTTAATCCTGTAGCCCAAAGGGTGTTGTGAATATAACACTCCTGGCTAGGCATGTATTATCCCCAGAACCCGTGCAATCATGATAAATATTCTCCACATGCAACTCACCAACTTAAGCAAATTTATTCTGGACAGCTCATTCAGTGAGGTGGTCACACCACAGTAAAAACTGGACAATCAGAAAGGGCCTGTGACCACCAGTCAGAGTAGACAAAGGTAGAGTGTTCAGGAGACCCCTGTGGTCTTCCTTGCTTCTAACAGATTGGACCATTTTGGATTTTGTTATGGGATGTCATCTCAGGGAATAACACGGTCCATGACACCGTGGTTGGCTCTGCTGTACAAGAAGGAAAGAAGCAGATATAGGGGACTCATTAGCAAGGGGAATAGACAGGTGTTTCTGCACTCTGGGAGACAGAAGTTACTGCAGAATGATATTATGCCTCCCTAGGGCCAAAGTGAAAGATATCCTGGAGTGGATGTTGGGCATTCTGAAGGAAGAGAGTGAACAGCACTGCTGTGGTAGATATCACTGCCAACAGCATAGAAAAGAAATTGGATGAGGTCCTATAAGTTGAGTATTGGCAGATAGAACCTAATTTGAAAAGTAGAACTTCAAAAGCTAATAGTCTGCAGCTTACTACCTGCAGCATAGAAATAACAGTATAAATGTGATGAATATGTGGCTGAAGGAAAAGTGTAGAGGGGAGGGATTCAGATTCTGAACCAGTAATGGGAAGATGGGACCATTACAAGCAGGAAGAGTTGCATTTGAGCAGGTCCAGAACATAGTAGAGAGCTGATCACTGGTGCTGTCAGGGAGTGTTCAAGCTATAAGCATTGGGAACCTGAGCAGGGAGACAGAGAAGGGAAAACTAGGATAGAAATGTAAGATGGTAAAGTAAGAAGCAAAATTGGAAGGGAAAAATAAAGAGCATAAAGCAAATGGGGTCACAGTGCAAAATGAAACTCAGAGGACTAATAAGTGTAAATGGGCAAGTTTAAAAGCATACAATGCACAAAAACAGAAATTGCTGGAGAAACCCAACTTGTCTGGAAGCATTTGTAGAGAGCAAACAGAGCTAACGTTTTGAGTGCAGTGATGTTTCTTCAGTATTCACAATAAGGTGGATGAATTTGGGGTGCAAATATTTAGAAATATGATATGGATACAAAGACAGAAACATGGTTGCAGGATGACCAAAGATGGGAACTGAACATCCAGGGCTATTTATTATTTAAGAAGGCCAGAAAATAGGAAAACAGCGGTGGAGTAGTATTGCAAGTAATGGATTTTCAATACAAAACTGAACAAGGACAGTTGCTCAGAAAATTGAAAATCAAAGAACAGAAGTAAGAACAGCACAACCCAAGAGCAAAACCTTCATTTCACCACGACTGTGCCGATACATGATGCCTTTCTAACATAAAAGCCTTTTGCCTCTATGCCATCCATACTTGCCTATTCATTTGTCTGTCAAGGTGTCTCTTAGATGTTGCTATTGTATCTGCCTGGATTAGTGGTGCTGGAAGAGCCCACACCTCCTCCCTCACCTCTATCCAAGGCACCAAAGGAGCCTTCCACATCCATCAAAGTTTTACCTGCACATCCACTAATATCATTTATTGTATCCGTTGCTCCCGAGGCAGTCTCCTCTACATTGGGGAGACTGGGCGCCTCTTAGCAGAGCGCTTTAGGGAACATCTCCAGGACACCTGCACCAATCAACCACACCGCCCTGTGGCCCAACATTTCAACTCCCCCTCCCACTCTGCCGAGGACATGGAGGTCCTGGGCCTCCTTCACCGCCGCTCCCTCACCACCAGACGCCTGGAGGAAGAAAGCCTCATCTTCCGCCTTGGAACACTTCAACCCCAGGGCATCAATGTGGACTTCAACAGTTTCCTAATTTCCCCTTGCCCCACCTCACCCTAAACTTCCAGCTCAGTAACTGTCCCCATGACTTGTCTGGACTTGTCCTACCTGCCTATCTCCTTTTCCACCTATCCACTCCACCCTCTCCTCCCTGACCTATCATCTTCATCCCCTCCCCCACTCACCCATTGTACTCTATGCTACTTTCTCCCCACCCCCACCCTCCTCTAGCTTATCTCTCCACGCTTCAGGCTCACTGCCTTTATTCCTGATGAAGGGCTTTTGCCCAAAACATTGATTTCGCTGCTCCTTGGATGCTGCCTGAACTGCTGTGCTCTTCCAGCACCACTAATCCAGAATCTGGTTTCCAGCATCTGCAGTCATTGTTTTTAACCTTATTGTATCTGCCTGCCTACGTCCTCTGGCAATGTATTTCAGGCACTTAACACCCTCTGTGTAAAAAAACCTGCCTCTCACATCTCCTTTACACTTACTGCTTTTACCTCAAAATATTCCCTAGCAATTGAAATTTTTACCCTGGGTAAAAGACTCTGACCAACCATTCTATCCCCGCCTCTCATAATTTTGAAAAGTTCTATCAGGTTGCCCCTTATCCTTTGACGTTCAAGTGAAAACAAACCATGTTAGCCCGACTTCTTCTTATAGCTAGTACCCTTCAAATCAGGCAATGTCCTGGTAAACTGTTTCTGCACCCTCTCCAAAGCCTCCACATACTTCTGGTTGTGTGGTGACCAATATTGTATGTAAGCAATAAATATCTAGACAGCTGCAAAATGACTTGCCAATTTTCATACTCAATGCCCAAACCAATGAAGAAAAGCATGCTATATGCTTCTTGACCACCTTATCCAGTTGTGTTGCCACTTTCATAGAACATACAACAATACAGCACAGAACATGCCCTTTGGCTCTCGATGTTGCACTGACCTGTGAACTAATCTAAGCCCATCCCCCACACTGTCTCATCATTATCCATATGCTTATCCAAGGTTTGTTTAAATGTCCCTAATGTGGCTGTTAGCTACATTGGCAGGCAGGGCATTCCACGCCCTGACCACTCTCTGAGTAAAGAACCTGCCTCTAACATCTGTCTTAAATCTATCACCCCTCAATTTGCAGCTATGCCCCCTCATACAAGCTGATGTCATCATTCTAGGAAAAAGACTCTCACTGTCCACCCTATCTAATGGGTGGCACGGTGACACAGTGGTTAGCCCTGTTGCCTCACAGCGCCAGAGACCCAGGTTCAATTCCCGCCTCAGGCAACTGACTGTGCGGAGTTTGCATGTTCTCCCCGTGTCTGCGTGGGTTTCCTCCGGGTGCTCCGCTTTCCTCCCACAATCCAAAAATGTGCAGGTTAGGTGAATTGGCCATGCTAAATTGCCCATAGTGTTAGGTGAAGGGGTAAATGTAGGGGAATGGGTCTGGGTGGGTTGCGCTTCGATGGACTCGTTGGGCCGAAGGGCCTGTTTCCACAGAGTAAGTAATCTAATCTAATCCTCTGATCATCTTGTATGTCTCTATTAAATTCCCTCTTCGCCTTCTTCTCTCCAATGAGAACAAACCCAAGTCCCCCAGCCTTTCCTCATAAGCTCTTCCCTCCAGACCAGGCAACATCCTGGTAAATTTCCTCTGCACCTTTTCCAATGCTTCCACATCCTTCCTGTAAAGGGGCGACTAGACCTGTACACAATATTCCAAGTGAGGCCGCGCTAGCATTTTGTACAGCTGCAGCAAAACATCACGGCTCCGGAACTCAATTCCCTCGACCAATAAAACCTAATACACTGTATGCCTTCTTAACAGCACTATCAACTGGGTGACAACTTTCAGGGATCTATGTACATGGACTCCAAGATCCCTCTGCACATCCACAGGACCAAGGATCTTCCCATTGACCCAGAATTCTGCCTAAAGTGAATCACCTCACATTTTGCTGCATTGAACTCCATTTGCCAGCTCTCAAACCAATTCTGCAGTTTATCCAAGTCCCCCAGCAACAATAACTGCAAACTTACTAACCCATCCAGTCAATGTTGGGGAAACTAAAGTCTCCCATATTGACCACCCTGTCCCTTTCACTCCTACCCAGAATCATTTTTCCAATCCTCTCCTCCACGTCCCTGGAACTCTGCAGAGGCCTATAAAAAACTCCCAGGAGTGTGACCTCTCCTCTCCTGTTTCTAACCTCAGCCCATACCACCTCAGTAGATGAGTCCTTGTCAAACGTTCTCTCAGTCACCGTTATACTGTCCTTGACTAACAAGGCGACACCTCCCCCTCTTTTACCACCTTTCCTGTTCTTAATGAAAGACCTAAACCATGGGACCATCCATTCCTCACCCTGCTCTATCCATGTCTCCGAAATGGCCACAACGTCGAAGTCCCAGGTACCTATCCATGCTGCAAGTTCACCTGCCTTATTCCGGGTACTCCTGGTGTTGAAGTAGACACACTTCAAACCAGCTTGCTGTCTGCCAGCACACTCCCGTGACCATGAAATCCTATTCCTCCTCACATCCTCCTGTGTACTGGAATTACACCACAGGTCCCCATCCCCCTGCTGTGCTAGTTTAAACCTACCTGAATAGCACCAGCAAATTTCCCACCCAGGATATTAATACCCTCTGGTTCAAGTGAAGACAGTCTTGTTTGTAGAGGTCCCACCTTCCCCAGAATGAGCCCCAATTATCCATGTACCTGAAACCCTCCTTCCTGCGCCATCCCTGCAACCACATGTTCAGCTGATCTCTGTCCCTGTTCCTCGCCTCACTATCACATGGCTCGGGTAACAAACCAGAGATAACAACTCTGTTTGTTCTCACTCTCAGCTTCCACCCTAGCTTCCTGAAATCCTACTTTACATCCTTATCCCTCTTCCTACCTATGTCGTTGGTACCTATATGGAGCACAACTTAGGGCTGGTCACCCTCTCCCTTCAGGACCCCACACTCACGATCCATGACATCACGGATCCTGGCACCTGGGAGGTCATATACTAATCATGAATCTTGTTCATTCTCATTAAACCTTTTATCTGACCCTCTAACTATTGAGTCCCCAATGACCAGCACTCTCCTCCTTTCCCTCCTTCCCTTCTGTGCAACAGGGACAGGCTCTGTGCCAGAGACCTACACCCCAAATGCATGCCTCTGGTAAGTCATTCCCCCCAACAATATCCAAAATGGTACACTTGTTTTTCAGGGGAACAACCACAGAGGATCCCTGCACTGACTGTTTTTTCCCCCTTCTAACAGTCACCCAGCTTTCTTCATGCCTAAGAGTAACTACTTCCCTGTAACACTTATCTATCACAGACTCTGCCTCCTGAATGATCTCAAGTTCATCCAGCTCCCACTCTAGTTCCCTCATGCGGTCTTGGAGGTGCAAGAGTTAGGTGCATTTCCTGCAGATGTACTTGGATGGGACATTAATGGTGTCCCTTACCTCAAACATTATGAAGGAGGAACATTCCTCTCCCTGCATTGCCATTCCCGCTAGTCTCTTTATCAGAAAGTAAAAAAGAGAAGCTTACCTGGTCTTTAAGGTTAGATGAGGTGGTTGGGTGGGAAGCCTTACAAAGGTAGATTCTCAAGTTTTGAAAACACTCACTTACATAGCTGAGGGGAGAAAGGTCCCTCCTTTCCCAGAAACATCTGAACTCCAATGTCAGATATAAAGATTTAAATTAGAGACTAACCTTTTGCAGCAGGCCCCTGGTCCAACCTCCTGCTCTTCCTGCTGCTGAAAACAACTATGCACCGATGTGTCTGGATCCTTCTGTATATGTTAATGTTATTAAGTTTTCTGGTATTTACTGTATACTTCCCTCCTGCATAAGATGTTTCAAAATGCATCACATCACACTTGACTGGATTAAACTCCATCTACCATTTCTCCAGCCTGTCCATATCTTGCTCTATCCTCTGACAATCTTCCTTACTGTCTGCAGCTCCCCCATTCTTTGTGTTGCCCACAAACTTACTAATTCTTACTATATCTTCTGCATATCCAAAAAGTATTATAAACAGTCGAAGTCCCAGCACTGATCGCTGCAGGACACCAGTGCTCACACATCTCCAGTCAGAAAAACACCCTTCCACCACTACTCTCTGTCTGCTATGACTAGCCAGTTCTGTATCCATTTTACCAGCTCACGACAGATCCCACTGACTTCAAATCATGATGTTGAATCTGTACGGGTGAGATTAGAAACCCAATGGACTGAAGACAGTGTTAAGGGTTGTCTATAGCCCCCCAGACAGGAGCAGAGATTTAGAGTCATAGAGTCACAGAGATGTACAGCATGGATACAGACCCTTCGGTCCAACCAGTCCATGCCGACCAGATATCCCTACCCAATCTTGTCCCACCTGCCAGCACCTGGCCCATAGGAAGGCCCAAACCCTTCCTATTCATATACCCAGCCAAATGCCTCTTAAATGTTGCCATTGTACCAGCCTCCACCACTTCCTCTGGCAGCTCATTCCATACAGGTACCACCCTCTGCGCGAAAATGTTGCCCCGTAGGTCTCTTTTATATCTTTCCCCTCTCACCCTAAACCTATGCCCTCTAGTTCTGGACTCCCCGACCCTAGGGAAAAGACTTTATCTATTTACCCTATCCATGCCCCTCATAATTTTGTAAACTTCTACAAGGTCATCCCTCAGCCTCCGATGCCCCAGGGAAAACAGCTCCAGCCTGTTAAGCCTCTCCCTGTAGCTCAAATCCTCCAACCCTGGCAACATCCTTGTAAATCTTTTCTGAACCCTTTCAAATTTCACAACATCTTTCTGATAGGAAGGAGACCAGAATTGCACGCAATATTCCAACAGTGGCCTAACCAATGTCCTGTACAGCCGCAACATGATCTCCCGACTCCTGTACTCAATACTCTGACCAATAAAGGATAGCATACCAAACACCTTCTTCACTATCCTATCTACCTGCGACCCCACTTTCAAGGAGCTATGAACCTGCACTCTAAGGTCTCCTTGTTCAGCAACACTCCCTAGGACCTTACCATTAAGTGTATAAGTCCTGCTAAGATTTGCTTTCCCAAAATGCAGCACCTCACATTTATCTGAATTAAATTCCATCTGCCACTTCTCAGCCCATTGGCCCATCTGGTCCAGATTCTGTTGTAATCTGAGGTAACCCTCTTCGCTGTCCACTACACCTCCAATTTTGGTGTCATCTGCAAACTTACTAACTGTATCTCTTTTGCTCGTATCCAAATCATTTATGCAAATGACAAGAAGTAGAGGGGCCAGCACCGATACTTGTGGCACTCCACTGGTCACAGACCTCCAGTCTGAAAAACAACCCTCCACCACCACTCTCTGTCCTCCACCCTTGAGCCAGCTCTGCATCCAAATGGCTAGCTCTCCCTGTATTCCATGAGATCCAACCCTGTCAATCAGTCTCCCATGGGGAACCCCGTCAAACGCCCCACCGAAGTCCACATAGATCACATCCACTGCTCTGCCCCCACTAATCCTCCCTGCCACTTCTTCAAAATACCAACCAAAATTCTAAAGACTCTGGAGGAGTTCCTTCTAAACCTCCTGCCCCTTACTTTAAATCTATGCCCGTTGGTATCGATCTCAGCCACCCAGTGGAAAGTTTCCTCTTGTCTACCTTATCAACGCCCCCATAGCTTTACACATCTCAATCATGTTCCCTCTCTGTCTCCTCTGCTCCAAGAAAAACTAAAGCCCTCCATCCCAAGCAACATCCTGGTATAATTTCTCTGCACCCTCTCCAGTACAGTCACATTCCTCCTGAAATGTGGATTTTAGAACTACATTCAATACTATAGCTGTAGCCTAAACAACTCTTCACACAGTTCCAGCATTACTTCCCTGCTCCTAACTATGATGCATTAGCTAATATGCCTTCTTAACCACCATTCTGGTACATGATAGTGTGCGTGGTCACAAAGGGCGCTCTGATCCTCGGTGCTCCCAATGTGTTAATTCTGAGTGTTAGAAATAAGTTGTACATTTATTATAGAATATTACTGTTCTAATGTTGTGTGGTAATGTATTTGATCAAATCTGTCAAATTGTCCTTTTCTTTAGTCGGTCTTCTGGACCTCACCTTTTATCTACTTTAAAACCAAAAAGGCTACTGAACCTAAAGCAGATCCTAACACAATTTGGTGATCAGCTCCAGAATTGCAACAGTGTACAATCTGAATCAGCAGGTGAGCAAAATCAGCTCCACTATGCTGGATGTTTACCTG
The DNA here is from genome assembly GCF_047496795.1 of Chiloscyllium punctatum. Lineage (NCBI taxonomy): Eukaryota > Metazoa > Chordata > Chondrichthyes > Orectolobiformes > Hemiscylliidae > Chiloscyllium > Chiloscyllium punctatum. The sequence goes on along the minus strand of NC_092763.1, from coordinate 83,043,509 downwards.
ATAACACTTCTTCATCTGGTTCTTCTTCTACCTCCACAAATTCTGAAATGGACAGAAGCAAAAACATCTTTATGCTGTTTTAAAAATGTTTACAAATGACAAATGTTCATCTTCTGCTCCTCATTGTTGACTTTGCTTCACCTCCCCTAATGCTGCAGCCTGCAAGGGGTCTTGTGAATATGACAGCCATGGCTGAGAGGGGGTGCCAGGTACATGCCTGACACAGAAACCAAAATGAAACTTGTAACGCCAAAGCCCCAGGAGCTCAATTTTGCAGCAAGTGAGTTTTTAGATAATAAGTTCATCTTTCAATCCTCTTTTCCGGCTGCCGCTGAGACCAATGTTAATGTAAAACCCAAAAATAGGTATTCAGAAATATCAACATGTAAAATATAGGGCATGATTTAATATGAGTAATGTAGGTTTTAGCCTGTGGTTGGACAATGATAGGAACTGTATGTTATTTCTTTCTCCCTGAGAGACCAGATGTTATTTCAATGCAATCAGACATTTAACTGAGCATCTTTTCAACACAGAGAAAGTGAGGATTGCACATGCTGGAGATCAGAGTCAAAAGGGTGGTGCTGGAAAAGCACAGCTGGTCAGGCAGCATCTGAGGAGCAGGAGAATCGACATTTTGGGCATAAGCCCTTCATCAGGAAGATTCCCGATGAAGGGCTTATGCTGGAAACGTTGATTCTCCTGCTCCTGGGAGGCTGCCTGACCTGCTGTGCTTTTCCAGCAACACACTCTCGATATCCTTCCAACACATCCTTCCAAAACTGATTGTAATGGACACTGCCAGTTAGAGTGGCACTTTCACAAAGGACTGCTGGTGGAATCATGGTGAGTGTGCAGGAAAGAGTGTGAATGAGGAGTGGTCTTCACTGGGGAGGGAGATGGTGAGAAGCATTCTTCAGGGCCACTCCTTCCTTGTGTTGGGATCTTAAATTAGACACAGAAAGCCCATCGTAAAGTGACAACTTCCCTCTGGGCTGCTGGCAAATCCAATACAGTTTTTGTGTAGCCTCTCTAGATGGGAAGACCCACTTACTATGGAAATTAAATAGCAGCCCGGAAGGCTTCCTGCCACTGTTTCGATTCCGGGGGTGCTCGGAGGACAATTCTCAAGAGCACAATAACACAGTCAACCCCCTGCTTTAAACTTCCCTGAGAAGGTATGGTTCCTATTACATTCTGTGCAATGTTTCTGAAATTTTGCAGCTTGTATTTCTCAGCAGATTGGGCAATTACACGTTCCTCCAACCAAGCAAAATCTAAAAATACAAGTGCAGTCTCCTTAGAATTCCCATCAACTCTCCTCCCTTGGCATGGATTCTGGACTTAATGATTCCCCAGCTCGCCATGTTGCATCTTTTTCCAGCCTTTTAATTTCAGACCATGGACTGCTAGGAATCGAACATTCCCCACCCATCCAGGCTCTGGAATTAGGAATATGTTTCCCAACCTCATTTCCCCATTAAATGGGAAAACAGACACTAGGAATATGAGAGACTATTTAACACAGAAGAGAAAAATCACAGAGGGAAACATCACTCAACATGATCACCCCAAGGGAATTTGCTGCCACTTCCACTTAATTCCCCAACCTCCAATCTTCCCTTGCCACTTACCCTCTCTGTTCCTTATGCCATCTTGTCCCCTCACCCTGCCCATCTTCCTTATGGTGTTCCTTCCTCCCTCTAGTCTCATGTCCTCATCATTTAATCCTTTCTACTCTTTTACTCCTTCTCTTCGTCCCCTAGCCCCAGGGGAGTCCTCTGTATTCTCACCCTTCATCTGGATACCACACAGTCACTGCAACTCTGCAAATTACTTTTCATTGTATATTAATTCAATTGCATTTAAAATTAAAAATAAGAAATAAATAAATCAAGAGAAGTCATGATTTATTCCAAATCAGATGAGCAAAAACCATTTCATGGTGCTGGATATTTACCTGATATTTCTTCTTCTGGCCCTTGTATGGCAAACAAATCTGTGTGGACGTAAGCAAAAATATCTTGGTGAAGAAAACCATTTGATGCGATCATAGTATATTGCACACTCTGATGACTGTCTTCTGATCTTCTTTTCCACTGTCCCTGCTTCATTTGTCCTTAATGCTGCAGCTAAGGGGAAATGTGAATGTAACACCCACTTCCTTGAGGAAGAGCTGCACCCAAAACCCTCTCAATCAAAACCAACACATTCTCCCCATACAGCATCACTCCCTGCAGACTTCACCAATTTAAGCCAATCTCCCAATTGTTGATTTCTTCAAATATCATTGGGGAGAATGCAGGGTCCTGCTTGAAGGTGGGCATATTTTCAGCAGCGAGAGGTTTTGGAGACCATTGCTACAGCAGCAAGATTGACAGTGGAAATGCTGGCATCAAATCAGAGTCACACATTGAACAGCATCACACTTTGTCCACTCACCAGATACCTCTATTAATGCTGTCACCAAGACAGCATTTGGAAAGCACATCAATCATGGGCACCTTACAAAATCATCAAAGCAACATTCATAGTTGTCAAAGCTACGGACCCAAATGTTACAGAAATTGAACTTTTAGAAAATTATGCTTCTCAATTTGCTCTTCAGCTATTTCCATTGTAAGATTACTGTAATTCTAAATCAAGAATTCATCTGCATTAATATTGAAATCATTGGTAGAGATTTAAAGGTGATGTTGGCCTTACTCAGGCAATTGGAGAATCAAGTTTGTCCAAACAAATTACATTCTAATCAGGCAGTCTGATTAAGCCCCAAATGGGGTGGAAAGCCCACCTTTGGGAGCCGCTTGTCAATCAAGAAATTGGTAGTTCTCCAATACTGACAAAACCACAGAAATTTGTTTCATTCGTTCACGAGCTATTGGTGTCACTGGCTAGACCAGCATTTAGAGTCATAGAGTCTTAGAGTCAGAGAGATGTACAGCATGGAAACAAACCCTTCAGTCCAACCCATCCATGCCGGCCAGCTGTCCCAACCCAATCTAGTCTCACCTGCCACCTTCGGCCCATATCCCACCAAACCCTTCCTATTCATCTAAATGCCTCTTAAATGTTGCAATTGTACCACTTCCTCTGGCAACTCATTCCTTATTATTGATTATTCCCAATCACAAATAAGAATCAACCACATTTCTGTGTGTCTGGAGTCACATGTAGGCCAGACCAGGTAAGAACAGCAGATTTTGTTGCCTAAAGGCCATTAGTAAGCTGGGTGGAATTTTACAAAAATCAACAATGGTTACAAGTAGACCAGCTTTTAATTTTATGTTTATTTTATTGAATTCCAAATTTCATTTCTGCCATGTTTGGATTCAAACTCAGGTCACTAGCACATTAGCTTAAACCTCTGGATTACTAGACCAGTGAAAATACGACTATTTGATTTTACCTCCTGTAAAGAAAGAAGTGGATCCTGCTCAATGTCATATGGGCACTTCACCAGTGAGTGCCGATAGATTCCTATGGTGAGTGAAGATGTGAAGAGGGTGATGGAATTTGGATACTGGATTAGTGGTGCTGGAAGAGCACAGCAGTTCAGGCAGCATCCAACGAGCAGCGAAATCGACATTTCGGGCAAAAGCCCTTCATCAGGATGAATTCCTGATGAAGGGCTTTTGCCCGAAATGTCGATTTCGCTGCTTGTTAGATGCTGCCTGAACTGCTGTGCTCTTCCAGCACCACTAATCCAGTATTTGGTTTTCAGCATCTGCAGTCATTGTTTTTACCTGATGGAATTTGGAAACGTGCATGCGGTGAGGCTTCCTGCACTGTAAGCCTCTGCTAATGCTGTGCCCCTTAATTAAGCATCATAAAACCCATCATGAGAGTTCATTTTTGGCAAGTTGATGGAAAATCTGACCTGGTTTCCTGGATGCCTTCCTGTTTGTAATGCCCTCTCTGCTACTTGTATTCAACTGAATTCTGCAATGGGCCTCTGAACAGAAATCTCATCTAGAAGCCTTTCCATACCTCATAATTGTAGACCCATGCCTGATTTTGGGAATGGGATGGAATTTAATGTCAGCATTAAATTCTGCTGCTATTTCTAATAATCTAAAACAGAGAGAAATGAAGAGAAACTCCATGCCCTGCCAGCCCAGTAAAACTCATCTCAAATATACGTTTCTCAAGACTCTGATTGTACCAGTCTTGGCATGAAGTTTGGACTGAAGCTGAAACCTTTGTTCACCCTTTAACTATTAAGCCCTTTCCCCAAGCAAATCAGATCTTTGGCTCTTCAGAACCAATAATTTCCCAGCCTTTGCACCGAGCAGAGATTCCTAGCCCTGGAGGCATAATACTTTCCTAATGCCCGCCTTCCTATTAAATAGAAAATATGGCTCTGAGAATATGATGGACTATTTCATATCGAAGTGAAAAATCACAGAGACAGACAGCATTTAAAACAATCACCCCAAGTGAATTTCTCACCATTTCCATGAACCTCTCACCACTCTCCATTTGCCCTGTGTCAAATACCCTCCTTGTTCCTAATCGTCATTACCCCGTGTCACCTCTCTTGGTCCTTCATCCTCCTCCTTCATTCCACTTTTCCCCTGTCCTCCTCCCATTTGACCTTTCCTGTCCCCTTACCCATTCCCTTCTTCTCCTGGGCCCAATGATCCTTCACTTTCTCACCCTGCTTCACCTGGAGTCTATGCAGTCACTGCAGCTCTGCAACCTACTTTTCATTGTGTTTTAGAGCAGTTTCATTGAAACGTTGAAAATAAAAAGAACTAAGTCAAAACAAATCATTACATATTTCAATACAGCAGGTTAGAAAAGACAATGAGATAAAAACAATGACTGCAGATGCTGGAAACCAGATTCTGGATTAGTGTTGCTGGAAGAGCACAGCAGTTCAGGCAGCATCCAAGTAGCTTCGAAATTGACGTTTCAGGTAAAAGCTCTTCATCAGGAAGGGCTGATGAAGGGCTTTTGCCTGAAACGTCGATTTCGAAGCTACTTGGATGCTGCCTGAATTGCTGTGCTCTTCCAGCAACACTAACCTAGAAAAGACAATGGCTTGGTGTTTTAGGTTTCCCTGGCATTAGTTTTGCTTTCCACCTTTTCACAGTACCGGGTTCTGCAATGACGCAAGAGAAATATGTTGAAGGAAATTATCTGCTATTATAATAATTTTTCCAATTTGAAATGTTTGGGTTTTCTGATCCTCTTAGCTATTGTTTCTTCTCTATCTCTCCTTCATGCTGCAACCCAAGGAGAATTATAAATATAACACCCATGTATGGGAGGAAATGCTGGACCCAGAACCCTCACAGTCACAGACCACACTTTCTCCAAGAGTGTTCCATAGAACATAGAACATAGAACAATACAGCACAGAACAGGCCCTTCGGCCCACGATGTTGTGCCGAACTTCTATCCTAGATTAAGCACCCATCCATGTACCTATCCAAATGCCGCTTAAAGGTCGCCAATGAATCTGACTCTACCACTCCCACGGGCAGCGCATTCCATGCCCCCACCACTCTCTGGGTGAAGAACCCACCCCTGACATCTCCCCTATACCTTCCACCCTTCACCTTAAATTTATGTCCCCTTGTAACACTCTGTTGTACCCGGGGAAAAAGTTTCTGACTGTCTACTCTATCTATTCCTCTGATCATCTTATAAACCTCTATCAAGTCACCCCTCCTCCTTCGCCGTTCCAACGAGAAAAGGCCGAGAACTCTCAACCTATCCTCGTACGACCTACTCTCCATTCCAGGCAACATCCTGGTAAATCTTCTCTGCACCCTCTCCAAAGCTTCCACATCTTTCCTAAAGTGAGGCGACCAGAACTGCACACAGTACTCCAAATGTGGCCTAACCAAAGTCCTGTACAGCTGCAACATCACCTCACGACTCTTGAATTCAATCCCTCTGCTAATGAACGATAATACTCCATAGGCCTTCTTACAAACTCTATCCACCTGAGTGGCAACCTTCAAAGATCTATGTACATAGACCCCAAGATCCCTCTGTTCCTCCACCTGACCAAGAACCCTACCATTAACCCTGTATTCCGCATTCTTATTTGTTCTTCCAAAATGGACAACTTCACACTTGGCAGGGTTGAACTCCATCTGCCACTCCTCAGCCCAGCTCTGCATCATATCTATTGAAGGTTCCCATCAATATTCACCAACTTAACCAAATCTTCCAAACGTCCAGTCCTAAACTCAAACAGAATCAGCAACTAACATCACCATAGATATCAATGGTTGGACATGCGGTTTCTTTCCTACAGATGGACACATGCTCAGCTGTGGGAGACTATGGGAGGACAGTCGCTTTTCTAGTTTATTCTACCCTTAGGATGTGGTTCTTGTGAGGATAATATCAAGGGCAGTTAACCACATCGCTGAGAGTTCTGCATTATTATAGGCCAGACTGGATAAGGATGGGCAGATTTCCTTCCATAAAGGACCTAATTATTTTTTAAAATGACATTTGATTATAGCTTTGTGTCTCCACAACTGAGAATAGCTTTCAATTCAAAAGGTTGTTTTGGTGAATTGAGATTAAATTCCACCTTGAAGAAAGTGAGGACTGCAGATGCTGGAGAGTCAGGATCAAGAGTGTGGTACTGGAAAAGTATAGCAGGTCAAGCAGTATCCGAGGAGCAGGAGAGTTGATGTTTTGGGCATCAGCCTTTTATCAGGAATGTTGAGGGGGGAAGGGGGTTGAGAGACAAATAGGAGGGTTGGGGGTGGGGGTTGGGGTAAAGTAGCTGGGAAGGTGATAGTGATAGGTCAGAGAGGAGAGTGGAGCAGATAGGTGGGAAAGAAAATGGACAGGTAGGACAGGTCAAAAGGGCAGTGTCAATTTGGAGGGTTGTATTTGGGATGAGGTGGGGGGAGGGGAGGTAATAAGTCAACATTGATGTCATGTGGTTGAAGGGTTCCAAGGCAGAAGGTGACGCGTTCCTCCTCCAGGCATCGGGTGGCTTGGATTTGGCAGTGGAGGATGCCCAGGATGTCCTTGGAGGAGTGGGAAGTAGAGTTGAAGTGGTTGGCTACAGGGCAGTGGGGTTGTTTGGTGTGTGTCCCAGAGATATTCCCTGAAATGTTCCGCGAGTTGGTGTCCTGTCTCCCCAATGTAGAGGAAACCACATTGCAAACAATGACACAGCAGATGAGGTATTTGGATAAACAGGAAAATCTCTGCTGGATGTGGAAGGATCCTTTGGGGCCTTGGACAGAGGTGAGGAAGGTGTTGTGAGCGCAGGTTTTACGCCTCTTGTGGCAGTAAAAGAAGGTGCCGGGAGTGGAGGGTGCATTGGTGGGTGGCAGGGACTAATGAGGGAGTCACGAAGGGAATGGTCTTGGCAGAATGCTGTTAGAGGTGGGGACGGAAACATATCTCTGGTTGTGGGGACGGATTGGGGGTGGTGGTAATGGCAGAGGATAAATTCCACCTGCCAACTTGATGCAATTTGAACCAACTTGGACCTTTAGTGTCATTATTTCTATGCTAGAGTAACAAGATTTTAGTGTAACTCTAAATCACAAACTGATATACATTGGTGGGGATTTACCATATGTGATGATGTTGTTAGGGAGTTGTAGATCTGGTGGGAAATATTTTACTTTTCTTTGGAGGGCGCAATGCAATTATATTCTAGCCAGACACTTCATTGATGTGTATCAGTTTGTGGTTTAGAATTACACTAAATCTTGCTGCTCTAGCATAGAAATAATGCCATTGGACACATCATCTAAAGGCCCAAGTCAAATCCCATCAAATTGGCAGGTGGAATTTAATTCCAATTCATCAAAACAACCTTTTGAATTGAAAGCTAATCTCAGTTGTGGAGATTACAAAGCTATCATCAATAGATCCAAGTAGTGTGGAAAATCTGGCCTCAAGAGTTACTAGTCAGAGGTCAGCGACTCTAGAACATCAGCAAACTAATTGAGAACTGCGACAATCATAGGAAATTGGAATCTGCATCTGTACTTCTCTTAATATGATACCTTCTCTTTTGCATATATTCTGTATATAGTCATGTTTCATAAGGCATTTCTTTTAATCACAAGAGTGTCGATCTCACATTACAGTACAGTGATAAGGTGACCAGACCCGTGCAACTGCATTCTTCAGTAAAACTTAGTAACTATCCAGTGTTATGGGAAGAAGGACTAGGCAAGCCCAGTAGGGTGGGGTGGGGGGTCAGCTGTGGTAGGGGTCGATTAGCGATGGTCTTTAATGTTTAATGAGATACTGAACCACGTAATGGGGAAGCACACATAGAAATTGAAGAAGGCTCAGGAGAAGGCCCATAGGAGGGGATATGGTTAAATACAGGAAGCATCAATTAGCAACAATAAGCAAAATATTCAGCCAGTTCTATGGTGGGTCGGGAGTGCAGACAAAGTGATTGAGGCCCTGGTGCTGTAACAGCACATTAAACATGACCACAGTAATCTGCTGAAGTCCCACCAGCAGGAGATACTGAGGGATGAGGTGAACACTTCCTGGTGGGTGTGGCAAACCAGTTATAAAAATTTGACTCCCTGAATGACGCAGATTCAAAAATGAATTTTAAGGTAAATAGTTATAAAACTAGTTTTAAATTGGATACGGGATTAGTGTCTCAGTACTTTCAGATTCTCAGCCATGGTTGAGGTCAAGAATCTTCAAATTGTCATCCATTCAAATTTGGAGCTCAGGAAATTTTAGAATCAGAACATGAGCCTCATGTATGCTACAGTCTGTTGGAGAGGCATTGGAGAGGTTACAGAGAATTTGCATTCGAATCTTAACATAATGATTCTTTATCAAATGCTGCTCATATGGCTTTCAAAATTCTTCAACTGGAGCAGCGAGCTTTACTACAAACTGGAAGAACAGCAGTTTATTTTCAGCTTGGGAACCTTCAGGATACAATATTGAACTCAATAATGTGAGCACCTGAACATCTTCTTCTATGACCTTTACTTAACTCCACATCCCACACCCTGTCATGACATGGCCTGCTTTCAGCACAGCCAACCCATTTTCGACTATTAATACTCTCCATAAGCAGCTTTTCTTTCTCCCTGGCTTATCATTATCCATCTCTTTATTCATCTTTCTCACCCTCCAGCTCCATCGCCATCTATCACTTACTCCTTTACCTCCCTCTACCCCATATCTTCAGCATATATACAACCTTTTCTTAGCCATTACTTAGTTCTGAGACAGGGTCACTGGACCCAAAACATCTCTCTCCACAGATGCTGCCAGACATGCTGAATGTCTCCAGAAATTTCTGTTTATGTTTCTGATTTCCAGTATCTGCAGTTCTTGGTTTTATTTTTGTTGTAGATGCCAAACTTGACTCATTGTCAGGGCTCAGTTATCACCACATACACTCCAACCATTGCAAGATGCTAAGGTAAGCCTTCATTTCTTTCATATCAGATACTAAAAACAGCATGGAAAGATATTAGTCAAGAAGGAGCCATCAGAAGCATTCCAGAAAGTGGTTTGCTTTTTCATCATAAAGTTACAGGAAGGGAAGCAGCACACAGGCCATTCATTTATTGGACCTCCCAATACCTTTGGATTCAAGTGGCACTGTTCCTGAAAACCCAGCTTTCTCTTTTGTTGGGAATCAATCCTTCCTTGAAGAAGATAATCATTTTGTGGCACAGAATCTACCAAGGAGATGAACTAATAGCAATGGCAGGTAGTCAGACGAAGACATTTCTCCTAGGGTAGAAACCCAGACTACTATAGAGAATAAAGAACAATATAAGTTCAATCATTTCAGAAAGTTATTGAAGCTCCAAAAAATCTTTATAGTCAGCACTGTGACCACAGAATTGAAATATAGTTTAGAATGTGCATACTGGCAAGAGGTTTCAGAGTTTCAAAACAAGTTCACAACCACTGAACATTCAGTCAGAGCGGATGGGTTTTCACCTGCACAGGCAAAATTCAACAGAGTGCAAAGCACCTTTGTTCTCATGCTCAGTAAACACCAAAGTGAGGACAAAGCATTTCCAGAAAAAAAAATTCAATCCTCATAAAAGCTCATCAGGAATTATGAATTCAAATAGCTAATGAAAAGCTCTCCAGAGAAAGAGACCCTTCAGTTCAAAGGAGATCCAGCTAATTTTCAACATGCTGAACTTGTTGATATTAATAAATGGCAGCTGTTGATTGCAAGGGAAACCCATTAGCAAGCTATGAAACCATGGAAACACAGAGAGATTTTTAAATTGAAACCTAAAAGGCCAAAATATGGAGTTCCAAAAGATGCAGAGTGCCTTGGTAAAGGTTAAAGTTGGGCATCAGAATGAACTTAAGGAAATCTGAATGTGACAAGAATTGGCAGAGTCCAACTATCTCACTCAAACTATCACATTAAATGTCCACTTGGTAGCAGTCACATAACATCATCAAGCCTGACAGGCTGAAAGCAAGAAGATTGGAAAAGGTTTCCTGCCTTGCACCAAATGCCCAGTGTTTTCACCCAGGTGACACAACAGAGACTCAGGGAGGAGCATCTCTGTATAGAATTCCAAGCTGCCAGTGAACAGTTACTCAAAGAAACATTACTACTACAGTTCATAAACAACGACCTAGTCCTTCAAAAAGAAAAATAGGAAGACAGAATAAGAATCTTTTTTTTTTGTTAATGACAGAAATGATCTGCATAATAAGGTTGACCTGTCAAGTAGATTCTGGATTAGTGGTGCTGGAAGAGCACAGCAGTTCAGGCAGCATCCAAGTAGCTTCGAAATCGACGTTTTGGGCAAAAGCCCTTCATCAGGAATAAAGGCAGTGAGCCTGAAGCGTGGAGAGATAAGCTAGAGGAGGGTGGGGGTGGGGAGAAAGTAGCATAGAGCACAGTAGGTGAGTGGGGGAGGGGATGAAGGTGATAGGTCAGGGAGGAGAGGGTGGAGTGGATAGGTGGAAAAGGAGATAGGCAGGTAGGACAAGTCCGGACAAGTCATGGGGACAGTGCTGAGCTGGAAGTTTGGAACTAGGGTGAGGTGGGGGAAGGGGAAATGAGGAAACTGTTGAAGTCCACATCGATGCCCTGGGGTTGAAGTGTTCCAAGGCGGAAGATGAGGCGTTCTTCCTCCAGGTGGTGAGGGAGCGGCGGTGAAGGAGGCCCAGGACCTCCATGTCCTTGGCAGAGTAGGAGGGGGAGTTGAAATGTTGGGCCACGGGGCGGTGTGGTTGATTGGTGCGGGTGTCCCGGAGATGTTCCCTAAAGCGCTCTGCTAGGAGGCACCCAGTCTCCCCAATGTAGAGGAGACTGCATCGGGAGCAACGGATACAATAAATGATATTAGTGGATGTGCAAGTAAAACTTTGATGGATGTGGAAGGCTCCTTTAGGGCCTTGGATAGAGGTGATGGAGGAGGTGTGGGTGCAGGTTTTACAGTTCCTGCAGTGGCAGGGGAAAGTGCCAGGATGGGAGGGTGGGTTGTAGGGGGGGTGTGGAACTGACCAGGTAGTCACGGAGGGAACGGTCTTTGCGGAAGGTGGAAAGGGGTGTGGAGGGAAATATATCCCTGGTGGTGGGGTCTGTTTGGAAGTGGCGGAAATGTCGGCGGATGATTTGGTTTATGTGAAGATTGGTAGGGTGGAAGTTGAACACCAGAGGCGTTCTATCCTTGTTACGGTTGGAGGGGTGGGGTCTGAGGGCGGAGGTGCGGGATGTAGACGAGATACGTTGGAGGGCATCTTTAACCACGTGGGAAGGAAAATTGTGGTCCCTAAAGAAGGAGGCTATCTGGTGTGTTCTGTGGTGGAACTGGTCCTCCTGGGAGCAGATCCGGCGGAGGCGGAGGAATTGGGAATATGGGATGGCATATTGCAAGAGGTAGTGTGGGAAGAGATGTAATCGTTTTTACCCTGTCAAGTAGATCTGCAATTCTGAGTATAACACAGGAATTTGCTACTGATCTTTCTGTAGTGGTTTCATGTATTGTTGTTGAGTGAGCAGTCCTACTTTCTCATTGATTTTTCCAAGATGATTGTCTACATTTTGGCAACTTATGCTGCAGCATGTATTGACTTGATATTGATATGGGCAGAAAGAGAAGTTCCTATCCTGGGAGGAGTGGAGCATTCTTCACCTTCTTACCTCCACCTCTGTCTTCAAAACACCCTTCATTCATATTTCCATTTATTACATTCATCCCTACATCAGTGAGGAAAACAGCGAGAAAGGTAACTGAGAATTTCTTCACTCTCAGATGCTGTGATCATTCAAGTCCGGAAGCCCTTTGAATCTGTGTTTTCTTGATTTGCCTTTACTGCTGTTACATTGAAGTCTTCTTCAGTGTCTCAGTCCAAAGAGCAGCTATTGTGAGAAGCTGTCATTCCACTCAATCAATGAACACCTCCAAAAGACAACTTGAGACATATTTCTGTCCTATCATTCATCTAAGGGATCAGAGGATGCTGCTGGAAATTGGTTCCTCAAGCCAACAGACTTGGGGTGGTGGCAGAGGTGGGAAAATGGGAAGTGGAGTAAAACGAACTACATTTTCATGGCCAACTCTTAATTATAAAAAGGTGCACTGTAAAATAACATGTGACAAGGTGTGGAGTAAAGGAAATTAAAATTCTGCACACTATTCTTGATACTCCGAAGCTTGTATTTTCCAGCAGAAATAAAAATTCCTTCATATCTAGCCAAGTAAAGCTCATCCTAAATTAATCCCCTCAAAATTCCAACCACTATCCAACCTCGGAACAAGTACTGGATTAGTGGTGCTGGAAGAGCACAGCAGTTCAGGCAGCATCCAACGAGCAGCGAAATCGACGTTTCGGGCAAAAGCCCTTCATCAGGAAACGTCGATTTCGCTGCTCGTTGGATGCTGCCTGAACTGCTGTGCTCTTCCAGCACCACTAATCCAGTATTTGGTTTTCAGCATCTGCAGTCATTGTTTTTACCCTGTTTTGACCTCGGAACAAGGTCTGTAAAAACTGCATGAAAACACTTGTTATTTCCAAAAAAAATTCACTTTCTGATGCTCTGAATGCCGTTCAGACTATCATTGAGAAAATTTCATCTCGCTTGATACCAATAAACACGCCCTGACATTAATTTCACAAAATCCCAACAACTCTCCACTATCAACACAAACTCTGGATCAAAAGTCACCCTGTTCACTCTCTATTGTTCCATTCACCACCCTCCAAAGTTAACCAGTCAAACAATCATACAACTGATCCCCTCGCAATCAAACAATACAAATATTGCAAGTCTTGAAGTTGGGAAAATTTTCCTCATTTACATCTCCTCATTAAACAGGAATCCAAGCTCTGGGATTATGAGAAACTATTTCTCACAGAAGAGAAAACTTCAGAGATACCACACTGAATACAACAACCCCAAGATAGTATTCTGTCACTTCCATTTACCCTTGTGATGTCTATTCCCTCCTAGTCACTTATCCTCACTGCTCCTAATTGCCAACGTCATACCCTGTGTCCCAACTCTGTATCCATCTTCTCTCTTCTCCTCCTTCTCTCTTGTCTTCTGTCGTCTCCTCATTTAATCCTTCCTGTACCCCTCCCCAACCTCACTTAGGCCCAGTGATCCCTGCATCTCTCATCCTGCTTTATCTGGACACTGCAATCTTTGCTGCTTACTTTTCATTGAGTCTTGGTGCAATTTCATTGAAATATCAAATAAAACATTATACATTCAGATACAACAGGTTAGCAGAAATCAATGGCACTGTTCTGGATATTTACCTGGCATTACTTTTGCTGCTCGTTTTTTTAATCTGATCAGTTCTGCATGGACATAAGAGAGATATGTTTGTAAAAAAAAATCATTTGTTGTTACATCAATTATTCGAAATTACAATTACAATCTGATCCTTGTCTCTGCCGCCTCTCCTCCATCTCCCTTTGCAGCCCCCAAGGGAATTATGTCACTCTTTGACGGGAGGTGGTTTTGGATCCTAAAAGTTTACATTCATAACCAACTCCGTCCCCACATGCAGCACCACTGCCAATAAGACTTCATAAAGTTAATCAACTCTTCCAAACATTCACTAACTAACCCCAGCAAGTTGGGCCCATTTAAGAATGCACAACTACCCTACAAAATGCTGCTGGTATATCATATAAAATGATCAAATCAGAGTCACACATCGACTGATGTTCCACACTGCCCACAATTCACACACATACTTTGGACACTACCATTCATGCCTTCTCTAATGTGGCTGTTTATGCTGCATGGCACAGACATCATTCTAGTACCAAAGCTACACTCATGATGCCAAAACTATAGATGCACAAAATCTGGGATTGCAGTATTACACACAGCAACTAAGATTTAAAATTATCATGCACCTTTTTCAATCTGCTCTTTAGGTATCTGTTGGAAAATCAATGCAGTTAAAACAGGAACTCCTGACGTTCCTGAGACAATTTCCAAAAAAAATCCTCTTTCTGACACTCTGAATGTAGTTGGACCACCATTGAGAAAATTCCATCTCACTCAATGCTAAGGGGAGGCATGGTGGCTCAATGGTTAGCACTGGTGCCTCACAGCAGCAGGGTTCCAGGTTCAATTCTAGCCTCGGTTGATTGTCTGTGTGGAGTTTGCACATTCTCCTTGTGCCTGCGTGAGTTTCCTCCAGGTGCTCCGGTTTCCTCCCACAGTCCAAAGATGTGCAGGCCAGGTGAATTGGCCAGGCTAAATTGCCCATTGTGTTAGGTGCATTGGTCAGAGGGAAATGGGTCTGGGTGGGTTACTCTTCGGAGGGTCGTGTGGACTTGTTGTGTCAAAGGGCCTGTTTCCACACTGAAGGGAATGTAATCTAATAAAACACATCCCAATGTTTATTTCACAAAATCCCAACAACTCTCCATGTCAACAAAAACCTCACTCTTTGAATTCCATATTATTCCATTCACCATCCCCCAAAGTTAACCAGTCAGAGCCCAGGAACCAAACATTCCTCATCCTTGGCAGCAAGCGGAAATTCCAAACCTTGAAGCCTGGAACATATTCCTCATTCGCATCTCCACATTGAAGAGGACATTACACTTTGTGAATGTGAGAGACTATTTGTCATTGAAGAGGAAATCACTGAACACAATAACGTCAAGAGAGTTTTTTGACTCCTCCAGGCCCTCGACCATTCACCTTGCATCATTTCCCCTTTGCTACTTATCCTGCCTACTCCTAATCATCACTTGTCTGACCTAGGTCTCCAAAGGACACCAATGCGATAGTAGCAAACTACAAACAAGAGAAGACCATATGGCTAAGTTGTATTGAGTTCCACTACCCTCAAAAGTTAGGGGAAGGCAAGCCTGACATAATTGTGAGCTACTGCTGAGATAGTTAAATTTCATACGTTTTGGTTTGTAAACCTAGGTCGACTAACTTTGGTTATAATTTGTTTTTGGAGTTTTGACCCTGGGTTCCTTACCCCCCTCACCTGTGTCCAATCCTCCTGTCATCTTCAGTATTCCTCTGCAACTTACCATTATATCTTAGTGCAGTTGTATTTAAACATTGAAAATAACGAGAAAAGAAATGAAAAATACATCATTGTACATTCTGATAGATGTTTACCTGGTACTGGTTTTTCCCTAGGCTTTTTAATCTCAATCAAATCTGCACAAAAATGAAGGAAATACATTGGTTAAAAAAGTCATCAGCTGTTTGATAAATATTACAAATTCATTTACGAAAAGAGACTATGTAGGCTGAAGCTGTTTCCTTACAGCAGAGAAGGACGAGTGGTGATCTGATTTTTTAAAATTCACTCTTGGGACATGAGTATCACTGACTGGGCCAATATTTATAGTCTGTCCCTAGTTGCCCTTGAGAAGACAGTGCTGAGCTACCTTCTTGAACTACTGCAGTCCATATGCTGTATGTAGAACCACAATACCCTTCGGAGGAGAATTCCAGCATTTTGAACCAGTGACACTTTAAATATGGCAACATATTTCCAAATCAGGATGGTGGATGGTTTGGAGGGGAATGTGCAAGTGATGGTGAACCCATGTATTTGTTGCCCCTGTCCTTAGAATCATGGATTCATAGAGATCTACAGCACAGAACAAGGCCTTTGACCCATTGTGTCTGTGTCATTCCAAGACAATCATCAAGCTGTTCCAATCACATTTTCCCGCACTTGGCCCATAGCCTTGTATGTTTTGGTATGACACATGTACATTTAAATATTTCTGAAATGTTATGAAGATTTCTGCCTCTACCAGCCTTATAAGCAGTGAGTTCCAGATTCCATCACCCTCTGGGTAAAAAAAGTTTTTCCTCTTCTCCCCTCTAAACCTTCTGCCCCTTACCTTACATCTATGTCCCTGGTCATTGATCCTTTCATTACGAGGAAAAGTGTTGTATTTGTGGTTCACTAGAACCATTTTTACAAAAAGTGAGGTAGATTGAGGGAAAGCCAGAAGAGGGAATACTTTATTATGTGTTCTCTCAGCTCCACAATTGGTCTCATACTACCCCTCAGGCTCCAGCACAAGGTCACCTGACCTGCTCTCTTCAAAGGAAAATACTGCTAAGGAAAGTATGGAAACAAAGCAAGAGGGATGTTATGTTGCTGGGTGTGACTAACATCCCTCCCGCTTTGTTTCCATACTTCCCTTAGCAGTATAATTACACCCAACAATTATACCTATCACACAAGCATTGTGTCTAACATATACACTTTGTCAGACATATATACAAAAAAAAGCACAGAAAAAGTAAACCTTCTGTAGTCTACATTTACATTATGAGTCTGTCAGCGAGATGGTGATTCCCCATCTCAGGAGCCTTTTCTAGTGCAGTGTTCCGAGTTTCTGGAAGTGCCTGGTGTTCCACCTACAATCCTTCTCTGATTGGCTGCTTTTTCCATGTAACTGTTGTTGCTTACTCCCTGGATATGGCCAACCTTGGCTCAGTGACACATGACATGGTCGACACCACTGGCCCCATATGATTGGCTTGGTATTCTGAAGGATGTTTGCCCTGTTGGTGAGGTGTGGCAACCAGAAAGTCCAACACTCTCCTCCAGAATAGTTCATCGCTAATATGCAGCATATATGACAATAGTCCTATAGGACTTATACATTTAATGGTAAGGTCCTAGGGAGTGTTGCTGAACAAAGACACCTTGGAGTTTATAGCTCTTTGAAAGTAGAGTTGCAGATAGATAGGATAGTAAAGAAGGTGTTTGCTATGCTTTCCTTTATTGGCCAGAGCATTGAGTATAGGAGTTGGGAATTCAGGTTGCGGCTGTACAAGAAGTTGATTAGGCTACTTTTGGAATATTATGTGCAATGTTGGTTTCCTTCCTATCGGAAAGATGTTGTGAAACTTCAAAGGGTTCAGAAAAGATTAACAAGGATGTTGCCAGGGTTGGAGGATTTGAGCTACAGGGAGAGCTATAGCTCCTGGCTATCTCCCTCATTCACACCACACCAGGGTGCCCTTGGTGCACTTGATCCAGCACAATTCTTCTTAACTGGAGAGGGAATAACAACTGTTATTCCTCACATTAAACACCCATCCGATATGGACAATTGCCACTCCTGGACAAGTAACGGCATAATTCTGAGTAGTTTTGGTAACCTGGAGCACCCGCATAATGCAGGATAATTACCTCCCACTACATCCAGAGGCAGTTCAGCACGTTGGTTCCTTATCTGTACTTTTACCAGTGCATAGCCCTTCAGTGGCACCACTTGTTCTGTGTATGTCTACAGTGTAATCCTGGCTGGCTCCAGTGGCTGTGCCTTTAAACTTTTGCCATATATTGATTCAGGAATCGGAGACACCATTGCACCCAGATCTATTTCCATCTTTATGGTCTTACCCTCTAATTTGGGAAGAACGCAGAAACGATCAGCTGCTCCCTGTACCAACAGGATATTGAACTGAATCTCTGTTGACTCCGGACCTTTTGCTTCTCCCACAGACCTGGCTGACTCCCAGTCTACTCTTTGGCTGGCCACTGTACTTTATGCCTTGTCCACGGACTGTCTCCTTTAGACACCCCTTCTCATGCTTGAGTTGGACCCAGCAATTTTAGTTTACAACTGTGGCACTGTGCTTCTTGAGTCCAAAACATTGACTCCTTGTGGCCAGTCTTGCCACATAGGTGGCATTCTATGGTTCATACCACATTCTGCTCAGTTTCCATTTTATGTACTAGGGTGTTGTCAGTTAATTGTGTTGCTTCACTGTCCATCGACTCCATCAAAGTAGCAATTTTGAAAGCTGCCTTTAAATCCAGGTCTTTCCTTGTTGGTAGCTTCCATTGGATAGTTTTGTGTTGGAAGCCAGAAACTAATTGGTCTTGCAAGGCATCTTGGAGGAATTCTCTGATTTTGCAATATTCCGCTAACCTCTTAAGGCCACAAATTGGGTGATGGACTCATTTTTGTGCTGCATTTATTTATAAAAATGGAAATTTTCAATTCATCAGTGGCTTTGATGCAAAATAATTCCCCAACACTTTGCAAGTTCTTGGTATGCCTTCTCCTTGGAGTTCTCTGGTTGCATCATACTCCTTAGAATTGTGAAGGTCTTGCTCCCAACGGTACTCAAGAAAATCAGTACTATTGTGTTCAGCCACCTTATTCCCCTTTAAATTCACAACAACATGTTCGATGTACAGAGTTCACCTTTCTGTCTCTTCATTAATGGTCTCATCACACCAAATCTTTGCTTTTTCTGCCAGAGGGAATGTATTCTGCCACTTGAGTCTAGTAGCCATACGCAGGCTGAGTCCTGTTGGCGAAAGTTCTCCGTGTTGGCTGCTCCCTCACCAACTGTGTTAGTGCTCCGTTCTTCCCTGGCATTGAATTGAATGTATTGTCACGTGTACCGAGGCACAGTGAAAAGCTTTGTCTTGTGAGCAATACAGGCAGATCACAGAGTTAAGTAGCATAGATAGTAAATAATAGGTAAAGAGCAGCAAAAACAAAAACACAGGTAATGGCAAATGTTAAGAGTTTGTGAGCCCATTCAGTATTCTAACAACAGTAGGGTAGAAACTGTTACAAAATCTGCTGGTGCGTGTGTTCAGGTTTCTGTACCTTCTCCCTAATGGCTGAGATTGTAGAAAAACATTGCCAGGGTGGGATGGACCTTTGAGAATGTTGACAGCCTTTCCTTGAGAGCGGGCCTGGTAGATAGATTCTGTAGATGGGAGATTGGCCTTTGTGATTGTCCGGGCTGAGTTCACCACTCTCTGTAACTGTCTCCGATCTTGAATGGCTTGTGACCATTGCCCATGATGACTCCTGGGTGAGTACTACCCTGTAGGCTGTGGGCCAAGTCCCCTCACAACTCCCACTCTTGGCCCACTCCTTGGTGCGTGCCGTTCGCCCCTTGTGTTGACTGCAGCCCAAGATCCCTCATGACTGCTTTCCTTGACATTACCTCCATAAATCCTTATTTTCGAAGTCTGGATGATATCCTTCATTCCAAAAAAACAGCATTCACACTCAGTTTGTGGGCCTGATCTCACTCTTTGTTGGCAGTTGTTGTATTTGTGGCTCATTAAATCCATTAAACAGAACACAAGGTAGATAGAGAGTAACATTCAAGCAATACTCTATTGTGATCCTCTCAGCTTCACAGTCACTCATAAATTGACCCTACAGTTCCTATGCCACATCACCTGACCAGCTGTCTTAAAGGGGAATACCACACAACTACATTCATGACAAAAAATTTCT
This sequence comes from Chiloscyllium punctatum, assembly GCF_047496795.1. Taxonomy (NCBI): domain Eukaryota; kingdom Metazoa; phylum Chordata; class Chondrichthyes; order Orectolobiformes; family Hemiscylliidae; genus Chiloscyllium; species Chiloscyllium punctatum. The sequence goes on along the minus strand of NC_092763.1, from coordinate 83,023,799 downwards.
TCCTGTCAACCCTATCTACATCCCTCAGAATTTCATACATCTTAATTATGTCCCATTTGAATCTCCTCTGGTCTAAGGAAAAAGCACCAGTCTGTCCATCCTCTTTACAAAACTGAAGCCCTCCAGCCCAGGCAGCATCTTGATAAATATCCTCTGCATCCTCTCCAGAGTATCACATCCCTCCCAAAAAGGGGATTCCAAAACTGCATGCAATACTCTTGGTGTGGCCTAACCAACATCTTGTACAGTCCCAGCATAACCTCTCTGCTATTAAACACACTGCTTTGGTTAATAAAGGCAAACATACCTTCTTAACCATGTCATCAACCTATCCTGACACCCTAATGCACTGGTATACATGAACACCAAGGTCCCTCTGATCCTTTGTGTTTCCCAGAGTTCTACCATTTATTATGAATTTACTTGCCTTGTTTGTCCTGCCCAAGTGCATGAGTTCAATTTAGCTAGATTGAATTCCATTTACCACTGGTCAGCCTATCTAAGGTTATCCCCTCACTAATTATCATTCACTATTCATCACCCAAAAATGTTTGTTTCATCTATGAACTTACTTCCATATGATAGAGGTCCTGGGTTTGGAATCTGCTGCTGAAGAAGTCTTGATAATTTGTTGCTGTGCATATTATAGGTTTTATAGGTTAACAGCCCAACATCAGCATCTCCAAATCATTATATAGGTGCCACTGGTAGAAGGAGTGGGTGTTTGTAGATATGATACCAGTCAAGCAGGCTGCTTCGTCCTGGATGGTGTCTGGCTTCTTAGTATTTTTGGAGCTGCTACATTCCACCATACTCCTGACATGTGCCTTGTAGATTGTGGACAGGCTTTGGAGAGTCAGAGGGTAGTTACTTGTAGCAGTATTCCTAGTCTATGACCTACTCTTCAAGCTGCTGTATTTATATGGCTAGTCTGAGGGATAAGACATTGCATTTTGTCATGGACCGCTTTGGTATATGTTTGGTAGCTTCACAAATTTGACGTGGCTTTTCTTTACATGTCTGAAAATGTGTTGCTGGAAAAGCGCAGCAGGTCAGGCAGCATCCAAGAAACAGGAGAATCAACATTTCGGGCATAAGCCCTTCTTCAGGAAGCCTGAAGATTCTCCTGTTCCTTGGATGCTGCCTGACCTGCTGCGCTTTTCCAGCAACACATTTTCAGCTCTGATCTCCAGCATCTGCAGTCCTCACTTTTTTCTTTACATGTGCCTGGTGCTGCTCTTTGCATGCCCTCCTGCACTCTTTATTGATTGAGTGTACAATGTTCTGAGGGATATAGGCAAATATTTCTGATTAGGCAAGGGGTTGATAACTATGGGGTACAGTTTGAAGATAAGGAGGAGGAGGGTGAGAGGGTTTCAAGGGAAAACTTTCCACTCAAAGCATTGTGAATAACAAAAACAATGGCAGGGGCAGGAACCATTAAGACATCTCAAAAGTATTTAGATGACCACTTGACAAGCCATAGAATACAACACTACAGGCCAAGTATTGGAAAATGGGATTAGAATAGACAGGCGACCAGCGCAGATACAATAAATTAAAGTGTCGCTTTCTGTGTTGCAAAACCTCTATGACTATATGTTGGGCTAATTGTTAGAAGGCTTCAGAAGTGAAGTGAGGTGAAGGAAAGGTGAGATATGAGGTGCGTGTTATAAAATGGTGAGGCACGGCATGGGCTGATCTGCTCATCTCCCTCCTTCCCTCATATTACTTTTCCAATGACGGATAAGGAGATAGATGACTGTTCTGTATAGAGGCCAATTGAGCTGCTAAAGTACCTAATTAGGGTTATATTTATGAGCAACTGGGAGTCTTCATCTCCAAGGAGTGATACCCATCAGGGAACTCTTTTGGGCCTTCCAGCTGGGAAAGAGGCACCTATTCTTCTGCAAATCTCAAAGCTATGTCTCTCAATGTAGTGTCTCCATAATCAGCGATACTCTTCAATCTCTCTGGCAGAACAAGGTGACTGACAATGGAGTTATCAGCAGGAGTTAGACATGTCTGCATGTTCGTACCAATACAGAATAGTTGCCAAGATTGGAGTAGCTGTTGCCAAGGCCATGGTCAGTGGCTGAGTTGAGAATGTAGAGGATGATGGCATATTCCCACTTCACACGTATTCCTCGCCTATCGTCCGATAATCAGTTGTGATGCGCAGGCCTACAAATGTTGTAGGCATGCATTACTTACTCAGCTCCTTCCTTCAACATAACACAAACTTTAAAGATAAAAACTTCTTTGGGATTGTACATTTCTGTAAAGCCCAGCATATGTTCCACATCTTTCATTGCCCCTGTCCAGGGTGGTGAGCCATCCTCTTCCCCTCTTGCAGCTATACAGTGCCCTGCTTCATCTAGGTGCTGCACAATTCTGTAATTTACTTTTAATCAGTTCTCATCACATTATTTTTAAACATCAATAATGGAAAGCAAGCTAAACAAAAGAAGTCATTACATAGTCTGATCAGCAAGACAATAAAATTATGCGGAACAGAATCTTTACCTGGCAACGATATAATATGTGCTGGCTTTTGATTCTTAATTAATTCTGCAGGGGTATAAAAATAATATCTTGGGTAACTCAATCATCTGTTGTCATAATGGTCTGTTACATGCTACAAACGTGGGTCTGTTTCTTACCCTGTTGGTCAGGTGGCCTGCTCCTACATTGGCTTCTTAACACCATAAAATGTGAGAACAGAAGTAGCCCATTGAGCCCATTGAGTCACTTCATCATTCACTAAGATCATGACTGATCTGGTGATCCTCAACTCCACTTTCCTGCCTTTTCCTAATAACCCTTGAGTCCAATTCTGAATAAAAATCTGTCTATTTCAGCCTTGAAAATACTCAATGGCCCAGTCTCTGCAGCCCTCAGTAGCAAAAGGATTCCACAGTGTCACTATCCTATGAGAGAAGGAACTCCTCCCCAGCTCTGTATTTGATGCTCAACCTCTTATTTTGAAATTATGCCCTCAAGTCCCAAAACGTGAAACATCACCTACCCTAACCATGAGGTCACCTCTCATTCTTCTATATTCCAATGATTACAGGCCCAAAGTACTCAACTTCTCCTCAAAATGCCATATCTAATATCAGCTGAGTGGACCTTCTCTGGACAGCCTCCATTGCATTTTCAGGTGTGGTCATGGCAGTGGCCCCTGGTCCAGTTGGCATTGCCAAGCTGTCAGCCCCGCAATTGATAATCAGCCTGGGTGTGTCTTTTTAAAGGGAAGGACCTGCAAGGCAACCAATTAATTGCTTGACTGCCACAAAATGTGGGCTTTGTAAATAGCCAGGGCATGATTTTAGCCCATTGTGTGAATTGTAACTTTCCAAATCAAATTGCATTGAGACTCCTTTGTGACTGGTTCTGCCAATAGGAAAAATCATGTCAGCAGTCCCAACATTTACCAACAATACCTGTCATACCAGTAGGTGTCAACATGTTTAGCATTGATAGACATGAAGGTCCAGAGTACAGTACACAATTGCCTCTGGTATCTCGTTCAAAAGACGGCACCTCCCAACACTGCAGTGCTCCCCCAGTAATGCACTGGGATGGTTAGCATGTTCTGTCTGGAGTGAGACCCTGAGACAAAGAAAAGGGACACAATCCACCAAGCCATGCATGACAGGGCTGACAGAAGCTGTGGGTCTTCAAATTACTTGGGAAAATTGCAAATGACTGTACCAGATACACAGTGATAATCATCAGGAAATATTTAATAAGCTGAGACTCTTTCCATTGGAAAGGGAAATTTGAAAAGTGATCTGATAGAGATCTTTTCGATAATGCATGTGGAATAACTGAGATGGTAAAAAATGCTTTGGCTATTGGAACTACAGACAGCAAGTAGATGTTAGTCATCTACAAATTCAGTAAGGAATTCAGGGAAAATAATTGTCTTAAACAATGCTTAGGTATAAATAAAAACAGAACTTTCTGAAAGAGTCAGCAGGTCTAGCCACATTTGTAGAGAGAAAGCAGAATTAATGTTTTGAGTTGACTGACCCTCCTCAGAACTCCCTTGCTCGACCCGAAACCTTAACTTTAATTTCTCTGCACTAATGCTGCCAGACATACAGAGCTTTCCGAGCAATTTCTGTTTTAGTTTCTGACTTACAGCATCTACTGTTCTTTTGGTTTTCAATGCATAGTTTGAATCTATTATTAGAAATAGATAGGTCGAGAGGAGAAAGGATGAGCAGACACATATGGAACATAGCAGAAAGTGAGGACTGCAGATGCTGGACATCAGAGCTGAAAAATGTGTTGCTGGAAAAGTGCAGCAGGTCAGGCAGGATCCTGCTCCTTTGATGCTGCCCGACCTGCTGCACTTTCACATATGGAACACAGTCAGCATTGGTTAGGTTATGTCTGACCAATTTGATTGAATTTTTCAAAGAGGTGGCCAAGTGTGTAGATAAAGGCAATATTTTTGAGTTAGTCCATCTCAACTTCAGCGAGGCCTTTGGTCAGGTCCCATGAGGGAGACTGATAGTAAACGTGACAGCCCATGGGATCCAAGGAATTTTGGCAAATTGGATCCACATTTCACTGAGTGGCAGGAGCAGAGGGTGATGATTGAGGAGTGTTTTTATTTCTGTGTCCAATGGGGTTCCACAGGTATCAGTGTTGGAGCTTTTTGATTAATAAGTTCACAGACAATACAAAAATTGGTGGGCTGGTAATTAGTGAGTAGCATTAGACTACAAGTGTATGTAGATAGTTTTGTGGGCGGCACGGTGGCACAGTGGTTAGCACTGCTGCCTCACAGCGCCGGAGACCCGGGTTCAATTCCTGCCTCAGGCGACTGACTGTGTGGAGTTTGCACATTCTCCCCGTGTCTGCGTGGGTTTCCTCCGGGTGCTCCGGTTTCCTCCCACAGTCCAAAGATGTGCAGGTTAGGTGAATTGCCCATGCTAAAATTGCCCGTAGTGTTAGGTAAGGGGTAAATGTATGGGTGGGTTGACCTTTGGTGGGTCGGTGTGGACTTGTTGGGCTGAAGGGCCTGTTTCCACACTGTAATGTAATCTAATCTAGATGGGCTGGTCAGATGCGTTGATCAGTGGTAAATGGATAATTTGGATAAATACGAGGTGAGGCATTTGGGCAGGACAAACAAGGCAAGGGAATACATGATGACTGGTAGGATCATTGGAAGAACCAAGAAGCATAGGGACCTTAGTGTACAATTACACTGATTCCTGATGCCACAGCTAGAGTATTGTTTGCAGTTCTGGAATCCACATTATTGGATGGATATGATAGTACTGGAGAAGATGCAAAGGAAATTTACTAGAACATTGGCTGAGCTGAAGAGCTTCAGTTATGAAGAGGCATTTGACAGACATTTTGTTGCTTTTAGCAGAGGAAATTGAGAAGGTGCATGATTGAGATATATAAATTTTTGAGGGGCATAGATAAGATTAATAAGAAGAACCACCATCCCCCCCCCCCCCCCCCCCTTCATGTTATGACATTTGAGAAGGTTTTAGATGTGTACTTACAAGGCTATGGGCCAAGTGTTCGAAAATGGAACTTGAAGAGTTTGGTGGTTATTTCTGCCCAGTGGATACGATGGGCTGAGGGGCCTTTTTCTGTGTTGTAGATCACAATGTCCCAATGACTCTATAGACTGTCATACATCTGTTCAACAGAAGTTGCTTCTGTGCTGAACATTCACTTGAACTTGATATTTTTCAGAAGAAACAATTTTATTAGCTAGTTTTACATCATGAAGTTAGCAAATTCAAAGGTAACTTTTACCTTGACTTGATGGATTTGTTTTCTCTTCTATCCGGTACAGTGTTTCTGTGACCTCCTCTGGGCTTAGCAAAATTAAACCTGCAACAATATAATATAAACTTTGCAACAAAATCATCTGCTGTTGTAAAAGGCCATTGTCTATTGTTTTGCACTATGTGGGCTGCAGTTTTCTAATTAAATCAGGTTCTTTCATGGAGAAGACTGATCATGATCCTAAATCATCTAAAATGCAAAAAGAATCCCGTCTCTCTTTGTTGATTTCTTAAAATACACTCTCCATTCCCTCCATTTTCAATTCCAACAATAACTGTGAGACACTCAGGTTTTCAAACAAACAAAGAATGCTGGAGAAACTCAGCAGGGCTGGCAGAATTTGTAGACAGAGAAACTGAGTTCATGGTTCGAGTTAGCTATGTCTCTTTTTCTCATTGTGCTTCACTCGCCTCCTGCCTGAATCCTCTATTCCACACTCCACCTCTCCTCACTGTTGCCAGCAAAGAAAGTCTAACATGTGGTCCAATTTTTTCCATTCTTTATTTGTTCTTAAAGGGTGCTCGGCTCCTTGTCTCATTCCTAAAGGACAATTCGCAAGAAGAAGAGGGACACCAATTTGAAATGTTGAATCTGTTTCTCTTTCCCTAGATGCTATTGGAGCTGCTATGTTCCTCCATCATTTTCTGCTCTTGTTTCAGATTTTCAGAATATATAATATTTTGCTTTTTCTTATGGATTTTCAGTTAATCACCAAGATTGAGCCAGATTCCTCCCCTTCCACTAATATACTAGAGTAAACTTACTGTAATGTGCCCCCCTGCCCTAGACCTAAACTCATACCTTTCTTTAGTTTCTTTCCTATCTCACCTTATGTTCTCTTTTAGCTCATCTGATCCATGACAGCCAATATCTGTTCCCAAAATTCCATTCTCGCTGAAATGCTGATCATCCAGCTTCACCTCCGGATCTGACATTAGCTGGTATTGCAAATGGTTTGCTCTCTTCAGCTGCTGTTCATCTCTATTGTCATCAATCTTCTCATTAATGCAACCTTTAACCCCACTATCACTGCCACCTACTGTATCCTTTCTTCCTCTCCAAAGTTCTTGGAAGTGTTGTTGCCTCCCAAATTGGGTTCCTTTATTCCAGAACCCCATTTTAAAATCCTTTTAATCATTTCTCTGGTCCAGTCAGAGCTCCTCACAGCTCTTACTTTAGTCGCAAATGACATGCTAACCGACTATGAAAAAGAAAACTTTTGTCCCTTGATCTTCTTGACTAGTCTGCAGCTTTTAAAATGCTTGACCACACCATCCTCCTCCAATGCTTCTTCACTATTATCCAACTGGATGGACTACTTTTACCTGGTTCCACTTTTCACCATCTGATCATATCCAGAGGGTGAGTTAAAATAGCTTCTGTTCCTGCACCATTGCCAGAGTTGTACCCAAGGGTCAATATTGATCCCTATCTCTCTGCTGGCCATCAGTAATTCTGAAAAACTGTCATACCAGACTCAAAACATCAAGCCTGTTTCTGTATCCACAAATGCTGCCAGATCTGATCACAGAGCCTGGTTTTGGTCTTGCTAATCAAAAAGGAGACTGCATTATGAGCAGCGAATACAGTAGATTGGAAGAATTACAAATGAACTGTTGCTTCACTTGGAAGGTGTAGTTGAAACCTTGGAGAGTGAGATAATAGGAGTTAAATGGCAAGTATATCAACTACGATCCCATTGGTATGTGCCGATGAAAAGTACGATAGTGTTTGGAATGATGGAAGAGTGAACCAGCGTACCATGCAGGGAATCGTCCCTGTGGAATGCTGACAGTGGGAAGAGATATTTCGTGGTGACATCATGCTGGAGTTGGCAGAAATTCAGGAGGATGATCTTTAGAATTTGGAGACTGGTGAGACAGAATTTAAGGACAAAGGACACATTATTGTTGTCTGGGAGGGAGAGGAGGTGGTAAGGAAGGATGTGTAGGAGATGTGACAAACAAAAGTTGAATGCCTGTCAACCACACTAAGGTGGAATCTTTGTAGGTTTTGAGAAGATTTGTAGCTCAGATTGAGGTTCTGGATGTAGGTTTGCTCACTGAGGTGGAAGGTTTGTTTCCAGATGTCACCATACTATGTAACATCTTCAGTGAGCTTCCAGGCAAAGCACTGCTGCTGATTCCTTACATTCCTTACATACAGATAAGGAAGGATAACTCTTTGACTTCGACAACACATCCATCCTAGGACAAGCCAAACAGAGACATGCATGAGAATACCTAAAGGCATGGCATTCCAATCAGAACGTTATCAACAAACACATTGAGTTAGACCCCATCTACCACCCCCTGAGAAAAATAACAGGAAATGACATCACCACAGGAAATTACATCACCAACCCAAAGAAACCCAAACACATAAATAGAAAGCAGGAATCAGCAGCAGTGCTTCGCCTGAAGGCCCACTAAAGATGTTATCTAGTAGGATGATGAAACATCTAGAAATGAACCTTCCAGCTTAGCGAACAAACCTACATCCAGTGGAATCTTTGGTGAAGGAAAATGTCGATTATTTTGGAGGCACCTCAGTGGAAGGTGGCATCATCATAGAGTGAGAGAGTCCTACAGCATGGAGAAGGCCCTTTGGCCCAAACTGGTCCATTCCAACAAAAATGTCTAGCCCTGCTAACTCCATTTCCCTGCCCTTGGCCCACATCCTTCTAAATCAAGATTACAGTAGTGCTGGAAAAGGACAGCTGGTCAGGCTGCGTCCAAGGATCAGGAAAATCGACATTTTGGGCAAAAGCCCATCCTTCTAATCCTTTCCTAACTATTTATTTGTCCAGATGCCTTTAAATGTTGTTAATGTAACTGCCTCAACTACTTCCTCTGACATTTAATTCCATTTGCTTGCCATGCTATGTGTAAAAAGGCTGCACCTCAGATTCCCTTTTATTCTTTCCTCTCTAATCTTAAACTGATGCCTTCCATGCCTTGATTCCCTAACCCTGGGAAAAGGACTGAGTGCACCTTATCCATGCCTCTCATAATCCTATACACTTTTATAGGATCCTCCCTTAGTCTCCTATGCTCTAAACAAAAAATAAGTCCTAGCTTGCCCAACCTCACCCTATAACTCAGACCATTGAGTCCAGGTAACATCCTTGTAAATTTCTTCTGCACTCTTTCCAGTTTGAAAACATCTTTCTGAAAGCAAGGTGACCAAAACTGAACACACAAGAAGGACAGATTTCACCTAAATTGGAAAGGGACTAATATACCGGCAGGGAAATTTGCTAGATTAATTACCTTCATGCTTAAACTAGGAAGGTGGAGGGGTGGTACCCAGGGAGATAGTGAGGAAAGAGATCAATCTGAGACTGGTACATTTGAGAATAGAAGTGAGTCAAACAGCCAGGGCAGGCAGGGACAAGGTAGGACTAATAAATTAAACTGCATTTATTTCAATACAAGGGGCCGAACAGGGAAGGCAGATGAACTCAGGGCATGGTTAGGAACATGGGACTGGGATATCATAGCAATTACAGAAACATGGGATGGGCAGGATTGGCAGCTTAATGTTCCAGGATACAAATGCTACAGGAAGGATAGAAAGGGAGGCAAGAGAGGAGGGGGAGTGGCATTTTTGATAAGGGATAGCATTACAGCTGCACTGATGGAAGATATTTCCAGAAATACATCCAGGGAAGTTATTTGGGTGGAACTGAGAAATAAGAAAGGGATGATCACCTTATTTGGATTGTATTATTGACCCAACCAATAGTCAGAGGAAAATTGAGAAACAAACTTGGAAGGAGATCTCAGCTATCTGTAAGAATAATAGGGTAGTTATGGTAGGGGATTTTAACTTTCCAAACATCGACTGGGACTGCCATAGTGTTAAAGGTTTAGATGGAGAGGAATTTGTTAAGTGCGTACAAGACAATTTTCTGATTCAGTATGTGGATGTACCTACTAGAGAAAGTGCAAAACTTGACCTACTCTTGGGAAATAAGGCAGGGCAGGTGACTGAGGTGTCAGTGGGGGAGCACTTTGGGGCCAGCGACCATAGTTCTATTTGTTTTAAAATAGTGATGGAAAAGGATAGACCAGATATAAAAGTTGAAGTTCTAAATTGGAGAAAGGCCAATTTTGGCGGTATTAGGCAAGAACTCTCGAAAGCTGATTGGGGGCAGATGTTCACAGGAAAAGGGATGGTTGGAAAATGGGAAGCCTTCAGAAATGAGATAACAAGAATCCAGAAAAAGTATATTCCTGTCAGGGTGAAAGGGAAGGCTGGTAGGTATAGGGAATGCTGGACGACGGAAGAAATTGAGGGTTTAGTTAAGAAAAAGAAGGAAACATATGTCAGGTACAGACAGGATAGATTGTGTGAATCCTTAGAAGAGTATAAAGGCAGTAGGAGTATACTTAAGAGGGCAATCAGGAGGGCAAAAAGGCGACATGAGATAGCTTTGGCAAATAGAATTAAGGAGAATCCAAAGGGTTTTTACAAATATATTAAGGACAAAAGGGTAACTAGGGAGAGAATAGGGCCCCTCAAAGATCAGCAAGGCTGCCTTGTGTGGACCCACAGAAAATGGGGGAGATACTAAATGAATATTTTGCATCAGTATTTACTGTGGAAAAGGATATGGAAGATATAGACTGAAGGGAAATAGATAGTGACATCTTGCAAAATGTCCAGATTACAGAGGAAGAAGTGCTGGATGTCTTGGAACACATAAGGGTGGATAAGTCCCCAAGACCTGATCAGGTATACCCGAGAGCTCTGCGGGAAGCTAGAGAAGTGATTGATGGGCCTCTTACCGAGATGTTTGTATCAAGGATAATCACAGGTGAGGTGCTGGAAGACTGGAGGTTGGCAAACGTGGTGCCACTGTTTAAGAAGGGTGGTAAAGGCAAGCCAGGGAACTATAGATCGATGAGCCTGACCTCAGTGGTGGGTAAGTTTTTGGAGGGAATCCTGAGGGACAGGATGTACATGTATCTAGAAAGGCAAGGACTGATTAGGGATAGTCAACATGACTTTGTGTGTGGGAAATCATGTCTCACAAACTTGATTGAGTTTTTTGAAGAAGTAACAAAGAGGATTGATGAGGGCAGAGCAGTAGATGTGATCCATATGGACTTCAGTAAGGCGTTCGACAAGGCTCCCCATGGGAGACTGATTAGCAAGATTAGATCTCATGGAATCCAGAGAGAATTTGGATACAGAGCTGGCTCAAAGGTAGAAGACAGAGGGTGGTGGTGGAGGGTTGTTTTTCAGACTGGAGGTCTGTGACCAGTGGAGTGCCACAAGGATCGGCGCTGGGTCCTCTACTTTTTGTCATTTACATAAACGATTTGAATGCGAGCATTAGAGGTACAATTAGTAAGTTTGCAGATCACACCAAAATTAGAAGTGTAGTGGACAGAGAAGATGGTTACCTCAGATTACATCAGGATCTGGACCAGATGAACCAATGGGCTGAGAAGTATCAGATGGAGTTTAATTCAGATAAATGTGAGGTGCTGCATTTTGGGAAAGCAAACCTTAGCAGGACTTATACACTTAATGGTAAGGTCCAAGGGAGTGTTGCTGAACAAGGAGACCTTGGAGTGCAGGTTCATAGCTCTTTGAAAGTGGAGTTACAGGTAGATAGGTTAGTGAAGTAGGCGTTTGGTATGCTTTCCTTTATTGGTCAGAGTATTGAGTACAGGAGTTGGGAGGTCATGTTGCGGCTGTACAGGACATTGATTAGGCCACTGTTGAAATATTGCATGCAATTCTGGTCTCCTTCCTATCTGAAAGATGTTGTGAAACTTGAAAGGATTCAGAAAAGAGTTAAAAGGGTGTTGCCAGGGTTGGAGGATTTGAGCTATAAGGAGAGATTGAACAGGCTGGGGCTGTTTTCCCATATCCCTCCAAACCCTTCCTATTCATATACCCATCCAACGCCTCTTAAATGTTGCAATTGTACCAGACCCCACCACATCTTCTGTGGTGGAGTCTGGTACAATTGCATTCCATACATGTACCACCCTCTGCGTGAAAAAGTTGCCCCTTAGGTCTCTTTTATATCTTTCCCCTCTCACCCTAAACCTATGCCCTCTAGTTCTGGACTCCCCAACCCCAGGGAAAAGGTTTTATGTATTTATCCTAACCATGCCCCTCATAGCTGTTTTCCTGGAGGGTCGGAGGCTGAAGGGTGACCTTATAGAGGTTTTCAAAATTATGAGGGGCATGGATAGGATAAATACATAAAACCTTTTCCCTGGGGTCAGAGAGTCCGGAACTAGAGGGCATAGGTTTAGGGTGAGAGGGGAAAGATATAAAAGAGACCTAAGGGGCAACCTTTTCACGCAGAGGGTGGTACATGTATGGAATGTGGTGGAGTCTGGTACAATTGCAACATTTAAGAGGCGTTGGATGGGTATATGAATAGGAAGGGTTTGGAGGGATATGGGCCGGGTGCTGGCAGGTGGGACTAGATTGGATTGGGATATCTGGTCGGCATGGACAGGTTGGACTGAAGGATCTGTTTTCATGCTGTACATCTCTATGACTCTATGACTGTAAATGCAGCCTCACCAACATCCTGTATAACTGCAACATAACATCCCAACTTCTGTACTCAATCAGAACAGATGTGACTGAGATGGAAAACTGGGAGAATGGGATTAAGGCGGTACATTTGGGTAACTGTGGGAGTCTGTGGATTTGTGACTTGTTGTATTTTATGGAACATAATCAGTTTGATATTGGAAATACAACTATCTATCTGTTCACAACGGTAATATGATAATGACCAGGTAGTCTCTTCAAATGATTTTGGCTGAGGGATAAATATTAGTTCAAACAATGAGTTGAATTCCCCTGCTCTGAATCAAAATAGTGCCCAATTGGGATCTTTGAAATTTACTTAATTTGTGAATTGTACAGTGCTGCAGTAATGAGATTTGACATTAAATTCCAGTAAAAACTCATCCAAAAGGCAGTGTTTTCAATAGTGCAGCAGTACATTGTTGACAGTATCAACCTAGACAATTGATTCGAATCCTCAATTTCAAGTCCTTCAGATACTCAGGCAAGAGTACACTGAGAGAGTCACAAATGACAGACTGTATCATAGGAAAACCACATCAAAGAATAGTTGTCGAAGGTCCAAATAGCAATCACAAACCTGATTCCAGGACTAAGAAGATGAAACTATCCAGAATGACTAAAAAGATTGGAGCTCTTTTCTCTTGTAAAGAGAACAACATAACAAAATGGTGAGGAAAATGAGTGGATGATTTGGTCCTTTCAACCTGCTTTGCCATTCAAAATGATCATGGAAGCTGATGTATCTGAACTCCAGCTTCCAATCTTATGCCTTAATTACGAGAAAGTGAGGGATGCAGATTCTGGAGATCAGCGTCGAGTGTGTGACGTTGGAAAAGCACAGCAGATCAGGCAGCATCCAACAAGGAGCAGGAGAATTGATGTTTTGGGCATAAATGTTCATCAGTTTCATTCTGAAACGTTGATTCTCCTGCTCCTCAGATGCTGCCTGATCTGCTGTGCTTTTCCAGCACCACATTTTCAACTTATGTCTTAATTACCTTCATGCTTAAAAACCATCATTGTCTCTCAGGATATATTGATATCTGACTTAAAACATTCCTATGATCCTTTGAAGGAAAAAAGTCTCCACATCTCACTTCTAAGTAGCTGGCCCCTTAATCTGAGGCTGTGACACCCTCATTAATCCTTGGCTTCCAAGTCATAGAAATATCCTTCTGGCATCTACCCTATCAAATCCCTTAAACAATGGGTTTCAATTAGATCACCTTTAATTATTCTAAAATTGAAGGAATACTGGCAATGTACACTGAATTTATACTCATAGCACATTTCTCTTTTTCCCAGAAATAAGTTGTGTGAAACTTTGCTACAGTTTCTCCAAGGTAAGCAGACCGTTCCTTTGGTAGGAAGACTAAATCCATGTGCAAAACTCTGGTTCTGGTCTCACCAATGTCTGAGACAACTATATTAAGACTTCTTTACACTTATAATCCAATTCATTTGCAATAAAGGCTAACATTCCAATGTTTCCATAATGGTGTCTATGATTTATGTACAAGGACACTGAGGTTCCTCTGAATATAAAAGTTTCCATGTTGCTCACCAGATGAATAAATTTTTTTATTATTCCAATCAAACTATATCAGATTTACCAGCTTTAGAGTCCATCTAACACATTTGTATCAACTCTCTATGCCCTTCCAAGTACATTTTCCAGTTTCTTTGTTTCTTCCTCAGTTTACTTCCCCAATTTGCTTCGTATATCAGCAACTTTCTATCTGCTCATCTAAGTCATTGATATAGATTCTAAATAGCTGATGACCAAACACTGATCCTGGTGGGAGCACCATAATTACAACCAGTCAAAAAAAATGTCTATTCTCCTGTTTCCAGTCCATTAACTGCTGTTCAGTCAATGCTAATATATTGACATTAATCTTGTGAGCCCTAATTTTGTGTAACAATTACTTGTGTGGCACTTTCCTCAAATGCATTATGAAAATCTAAATACATTATATTCACTCTTTCCCTCTTATCCATGCTGCCAGTTATAATTTCACAATCTCTTAATGTATTTGTAAAACAAAATTTGACTTTTATTTATTAACTCTGCCTAATTATTTATGACATTCTAAGCACCATTATCACATCCCTATTGATACATTTTCATTCTTCCTACTACCAATATCAAGTTAGATACATTATAGTTCCCTTTTCTCTTTCTCTTGCATTTCACAAACAGCAGGCTTATGTTTATTACCTTACAATCCATTAGAGATGACATGAAAAAGGTCTATGATAATTAAGTAATTGATATGGTGATAAAGTTTGTGGGGTTTCACAACAAAGACAATGAATTTAAGATAGACACAAATAAATTCAATAAGTAAACCTCTTTACCAAAAGTGCCATTAAAATGTGGAATGCATTAATACAATAGTTGGAGCTGTTGGTTGGATGAACTTGAGAGTGGCAGAAATGCAAGTGCATGTTGATAGGGTGAGATAAAGAGTGGTGAGAAGCTCATGTTGACAATAAATGTTGACATATATCATATATCCTATTTTGTACGACAGCCTTGATTTACCTCAATGTATTCTGAGCATTTTCCAGTTATTTTTGATGATGAAGAAAACTGAATGAAAAGCTGCCATTTGTTTTATAATTTTGCATTAAGTTTATAAACCTGATAATGATGTTTACCTCCTATTGGTGGTTCTGTCCGCTTTTCTAACAAAAACTTCACCTTCTTTGTCACCACCCTCGCCTTTGCAGGAGCTATATACATTTGAACACAAAAAAAAACTCAACAATATCTCAACGTAATTTATTACAAATTTATAAATATTTCATATGCTGCAATTAACCATTTTTAAAATGCACTGCTGTCCCCGAAAGTCAGATCCTATAAGTTGCAAAGCTTCTTTCACAAGTATTAATAATTACCTGCAGGTAACATTGTGTTTATCATTTTCATATTACTCCTCCTCTATCCATCTCACTTAACATTCACAATTATTCCTAACAACTTTCCTAAGTATAATAAGAATCTTCACTCTGTATTGAGTGACTTCTCACATTCAGTGATTTCAACGTCCATCTCCCAACTACCTCTTCTGCACTTACTACCTTCTATTCATCTTTTAATCTATTTCTCTGTGTAAACTACCCAATGCACATTCATGGCCTCTGCCATAGCCATCTTGCTGGCTACAACCTATCTTTGATGATGGGGCCATCTCTGATTGCTTCCTTGTATTACTCAACAACCATGTCCCCCTTTTCCTGCTCCAACTGTACTTCCTTCTGTATGTATACCTGGAAAGAAACTATATCCCAATTCAGTACAAATGCACTGTCTGAGACCAACTGACTATGATTTGGAGGTGCCGGTGTTGGACTGGGGTGTACAACGTTAAAAATCATACAACACCAGGTTATAGTCCAACAGGTTTAATTGGAAGCACTAGCTTTCGGAGTGCTGCTCCTTCATCAGGTGGTTCATCACAACCACCTAACGAAGGAGCAGCACTCCGAAACCTGGAGCTACCAAATAAACCTGTTGGACTATAACCTGGTGTTGTGTGATTTTTAACCTTAACCAACTGACTAGCCTTTCGAAACCCAAAAAAGCCGCCGATGATGTAAATCAGAAACAAAAACAAAAATTACTGGAAAAGCTCAGCAAGTCTGGCAGTAGCTGTGGAGAGAAATCAGAGTTCATGTGCTGGGTCAAATGACCTTTCGGGTCAAGTGGAAGGGTCACGACCAGATTTCTCTCCACAGATGCTGCCAGACCTGCTAAGCTTTTCTGGCAATTTCTGTTTTTGTATCTAGCCTTTCCATTTGCCATATTTCAGGAGCTACTGATTTGTTGAAGTACATCCTCAAGTTCACCTATCTTCATGGGACGCAGACTTGAAAGGATATGTTTGTCTCGTTTATCCATCCAGTGCCAGATCCGACAGTACCATGGAAAACACAATTAGGTCTTGTTCTCAATGACTATAATGATCTGCTACTGCAGGATCACCCTGAAATGCAAGGATAACCCTTAGCTTCTTTGCCTGATTGCAGGCCATCTTCTTAATCCTCTGTCCCCTCCATCTTCACCTCCAACACTAAGTATAAGGAGCTCATAGTCTTCTTGGTCTCTAAGGTTAAGATCATCTGATCAGCTGCCTCCTTGATGTTCCTCCATCTGCTAGCCCATCTAAGCAAACTTCCTCAAAGGTTTCTCTTGTTCTAGCCTTGAATTTGTATCTTTCTCTCATTCCTCTCCTGTCTGCCCTCATGCCTGCTCTGAGCTCATCTTTTTTTGGAAGACCGAACACTTGCTCTCTTGACCTTATTCCCAGGGATAGAAGATTAGTTAACCAACAGAAATCAGACAGTGGGGATAAATTAGTGTTTTATGGTTGGCAATCAGTGGCTAGTGGTACACCTCAGAAATCAGTGTTGTTTTACAATTTACATGGATCATTTAGAGTTGGGGACCAAAGGCTGTATGTCATACAGCCTTTGATGACACTCAGTAAAATGGTAGATGAAACTGTGCAGAGGACTCTGAAAGTCTGCAGAGGGATATACAGAGGTTAAATGAGTGCTCAAGGGTATGGCAGATAAAGCATAATGTTGGTAAATGTGAGGTCATCCATTTTGGTAGGAATAACAGCAAAATGGATTATTATTTAAATGGGGAAAATTTGAAGCATGCTGCTATGTAGAGGGAGCTGGGTGTCCTTGTGCATGAATCACAAAGAAAATGGTTTGCAGGGACAGCAGGTAATTAAGAAAGCAAATGGAATGTTGTCCTTTATACTAGAGGGGCAGAGTTTAAAAATAGGGAGGCCATGCTGCAGTGACATCAGGTGTTGATGAGGCCAAATCTGAATTATTGTGTACGGTTTTGTTCTCTTTACTGAGAAAGAATGTACTGGGACTAGAGAGGCTGCAGAGGAGGTTCATAGGTTGATTCCAGAAGAGAGACTATTGGCTTATAAGAAAAGATCAGGTAGACTGCAACTATACTCAGTGGAATTTAGAATAATGATGGGAAATCTTATAGAAACCTATAAGATTGTGAAGGTAACAAATAGAATAGAAGCAGGGAGGTTATTTCCACTGGCAGGAAAATCTAGGCCGAGGAGGCATAGCCTTAAAATAAAGGGGAGCAGATTTAGGACTGAGTTGAAGCAGAACCTTGTCACCCAAATCTGTGGAATTGCTTGCCCACTGAAGCAGTTGAGACTACCTTGTTGAAAGTCTTTAAGGCAAAGATAGATTTATTCTTGTACAGGAATGGAATTAAGGGTCATGGTAAGCCAGCAGATAAGTGAAGCTGAGTCCTCAAAAAGATCAGCCATGATCTTATTGAATGGCGGAGCAGGCTCAATGGGCCAGATTGCCTATTCCTGCTCCTTTTTCTTTTGTTCTTAAGTTCTTATTGCCACTAAACCACTGATCCTACAAGTTTTGCTTCTGATCCTCAGGTCAACTGATTTTGTTAACAGCTAACTCTTACGATTAAATTGCCTATCATCACCTTCTCCGCAATTCCATTTCTTACTTTTTACCAATTGTAGCCAGAGAATTGCAATGACTTCTCTTGCTGCTTCCACATTGTTACCTCTGGTGAGTGTCTTCAAGAAGTTACCCTTTCCCTCCAAGTATTTGTCATCCACATGCTACATACTGATAACACCATGCAAAAGAGCAACAAGAGATATGCTAATGACACACAGCTCTATCTCAACACCACATTCTTAACCCTTCCAGTGTTGCTAAAGTACCTAATTGTTGAGAATCATTGAATCCCTATGGTGTAGAAACAGGCCATTTGGCCCAAAACATCCACACCAACCCTCTAGAGAGTATCCCACTCAGACCCATTCCATGTTCGCCTAACTAATGCCCCTAACCTACACATCACTGAATACTATGGGCAAACTAGCATGACCAATTCACCTCACCTGCACATCTTTGGACTGCGGGAGGAAGCCCACACAAACACAACGAGAATATGCAAACTCCATATAGACAATTGCATGAAGCTGGAATTGAACCCAGGTCTCTGGCACTCTGAGGCAATGGTGCTAACTACTAAGCCATCATACTGAGCTGACATTAATTGAAGGAAATTTCTGTCAACCAATACTGAAAGTATTGGGCATACTGAAGGCATTGTTTTCAATCCCTACTTCAATCCCCATTTTTTAGCTGCCAACACTGTTCCTCTCCTTGGCCAGTAGCTGAAGCTAAACCAGCCTACTGACTGTTATGATGTCATTTTTCATGAGGACATTAGCAACTGCACGTTTGCTACATCTCTGAGACCATATATTTCCACTGCAGAAATCTCATCTTTCAGGGTCCATGCCTCAGCTCAGATGCTGCTAAAACACCATTTAAGTCTTTGCTAGCTCTAGACTTGACTCCTAGATTCTTTCTCTGAAGTCATCAGAACACTCTGCTGTTCGTGACATAATCCATACTAAGTCCCATTCATTTATCACTCCTTTGCTCATTGTACCAATTGAATCCTGGTCTGAAAATGCCTTGATGTTAACAGTTATGTCCCTGTTTTGAAGTCCTTCCAAGAGCTAGCCCCTTCCTATTTTTCTTACCCCCTACAGCCCTGAAAATCAGAGTGGTTTGCATTTCACTAATTTTTGATTGATGAGCATCTCTGATTTTAATTGCTCTACTATTGATGGCCATGTGTTTAGCTTTTGTTTTGTTCACACACAAGATGTAGGCAACTCTGACTAGACCAGAGGGCAGTTAAGAGTCAACCATATTGTGGTGGGTCTAGAGTCATGTGTAGGCTAGACCAGGTAGGGCTGACAGTTTCTTTCCCCGAAGAACATTAGTGAGCAATTGACAATAGTTTCATGATATTAGTTGACTCTTAATTTCAGATTTTTTAATTGACTTCAAATTCCACCACCACCATGGTGGAATTTGAACCCACATCCTCAGAACTTTGCCTGGGTCTCTGGATTAATAGTCTAGCAATAATATAACTAGGCCATTTGCTTCCCCAGCTGCCTGGATTCTAAACTGTCAAATTTTCCTTTTCACACCTCTCTCTACTTCACTTTCATCGTTTTAGATGTTTTTTAAAGTGTACCTCTTGACCAAGCTTTTGGTTAGCTATCCTAATAATTGCCTTAGGAAATTTAGTGTTATATTTTTTGCTTTGTAATACTCTCCTGTGTAGAGATTTGGGAGATTTTATTACAATCAAGGTTGTTTCAAATTCCTGTTACATAACATTCGGATAAGAAGCATCAAGGTTCAATGGCGTGGCAATGAAAGTTGGCAGTAAGCTCAAGCCAAAAACCAGGATATCTCCTAAAAACCTGCAGTTGTGCTCAAATAGGGTGGGACTTAAAACCAGTGACCTGCTGCTACAGGAAAATGGGTACTAAACATTGAACAGCAATGGACAGATTAGATTGCAAGAACAAGTCTACAAACTACTTGTAGAAGGTCTAAGATGTTTACAAAGATGATACCATCTAAGAAAGTCTAATTTATCAAGAAAGAATGAACAGGTTGCCTCTTTTCTCCAGAAAGAAAAAATGTTGAGAATAAACCAGAAAACAATCTTTAAAATAACAGAGTAGGTATGGAGTTCAAAAGAGAAAACATGTACATTAGGTTATCACAAATAAATTCAATAGGGAACTCAATTTTTTACCAAAAATAAATTGTAATGATATGAGAGGTTTACCAGAATGGCTCTAGGAATGAGAGATTTTTAGCTATGAGGTATGGTTTAAGAAGCTGGGGATTTACCCTTTGGAGAAAAGGAGACTGAGGTGAAATTTGATTGAGGTGTACCAGATGAAGTCAGGTTTAGAGAGGACCAGCAAAAGAAAGCTGTTTCTATTTGCGGATTGACGAGCCATTTCAAAAGGAAATTGCATATACACTCAAAGGGAATAAACCTATAGATATACTGGAATAAAGCAAAGGAATGGGACTGACTGGATTGCTCAAGAGAGCTAGCATACACTTGATGGTTTGAATAGACTTCTTTTATGCTATGGCAGTGTCTTGCAACATTTTGTCAGGACTGGAACCATCCTAGGTCTCAGGATTATATTTTGTGGGGCCAACTGAGAGCTATTGCCAGCAGTGACCATTGCCAAGACTACACCTGGACAATTATGAAATGTCAATGGGGTCTTGGGGCACTGGGGGCTATCAGACAGGCTCCGGTGAAGAGACAGATAGGTTTTGCAATGAATTTGCTATGGAGATGCTCATTGCTATAGGGGGGAATGGGATCTTCGGTGAGCCAAAATCATCCTAAAAAGGAAAGGGAGGAGGTGGAATGCCCTGGGTCCAAGTTCCATTCCAGGGCTTGATGGCTATGAAGGAACCCAGTATTTTATGCAGGCACTTAATGTGAATGACTATCTGTCTCTGTCATGGTTAGTGGCAGAAGGGCATCTGACAGTAAAAAACCAAATCCAAACACTGCTGTTTGCGATGACCCTGAGTAATATGGTGGAAAATTCAAGGAAGTAATCTATCAATTTCATTTTTATATTCATTCCTAGGGCATGGGCATTACTGGCCTTGCCAGCATTTGTTATCCATCCCTAGTTGCCCTTGAGAAGATGGTAATGAGCTACCTTCTTGAACCGCTGCAGTCCACATGCTTTAGGTAGACTTACAATGCCCTTAGGGTGGGAATTCCCGGATTGTGACCCAGTGACACTGAAAGAAGGGTGACATACTTCTGAGTTGGGATTGTGAGTGGAGGGTAATTTGCAGGAGGTTGTGTTCCCATGTATTTGCTGCCCTTGTCCTTCTTGATGGAGGTGGTCCTGGGTTTGGATGGTGCTGTCTCAGAATCTATATTTTAAATGTGTGAAGAATATGGAATGAGTTACCTGGAAGAGCCGTATTGACATCATATAATGGATTTAATGGGAAGTTACATAAGCAGTAACAGGTAGGTTGATTGGGTGAGATGAGAAAGGATGGAGGATATGCATGTAGAGTATAGATTGGTAGGGCTGAACTGTCTGTTTCTGTGCTGTAGACTTGGTTTTAGAAATCAAATTTTAAAAATATCGTGCATTTCCTGGTTTTAAAACAACAGGTTAGCAAATCCAGAGGGTGAGGGTTTACCTGCTACTGGTTCAGTTGTTGTCCCTTCTTTCCTGTATTCTATTTCATTCAAGACCATTTCAGGGCTCACAAAGCCTAAATCTGCAAACAATAAAAATATCTCAATAATTGTTTTGGTGCTGTAATACACGTTACAAAACTCTGGACTGTAATCATTGTACATTAAAGTGAGTCAATGGGAAACTTATTTTCGGAATGTCAACATTTACTAGCAATATTTTGTGCATCCATGGGTCACACGATTCTGATCATTTTCAAGGTTAAATGCCTATTACACAATATTAGGTGCACAACATCATGATGCCAGTAGTGAGGTTTGACAGTAAGGTTCACTTGCTGAATAATCTTGAGTGTGTCAATAGCTGTAATGACAATCGGTGTATGAAAGTCAAGCTGGTTAAATGGTTCAATTACACTTTCTAGAAGTAGCATACATTCAGACACAGGGATCTGTTTCCTGCAAATCAAAGGAATCATTTCAAGACTTACACTTATTTAGAAATATCCAGGACCATGGAGAACATCTATTTTATTTTTGCAATCTCCATGGCAATGGCCCAGCCTATCATAGTTGACATGCTGATTAATCAGCACTTTTGTCTTCTGTATAAATTGTCATGACTGTTTAAAATTTGACACTCTTGCATTTGTCTTGAGTACAAGGTGAAGAGCTTTAGTAATACGCCTCTCTTTACCACAATCAAAGAGGTTTCAGGATGGATGTGTTGGTGTTACCTGACCAATGCAATAATGTTTGGATGCAGTCTGTACTACCTGAGCTGTTTTGGTGAGGTAAGTGGCAATGTTCAGAAGGACACCATATTACTTCAAGGAAAATGCCTCTGGAGGAGAAGCCTGGTTGCAAAGATTGCAACCACTTTTGAAAGAAATAGTGCAAGGAGGGAGGCAAAAGACAGTAAGAGTTCATTGATGCTATACTAGAGGTTTTAGTGCAAGCTGTGAAAAAGAGGAAGGATTTTCTCTCAGAATGTGAACGGTCTCTCTGGACATTTGTCAATGGTGTGGGTGAAGAATTGCAGGGACAATGGGAAGACATCCAACAGCATGACAATGTTAAAAGCACTGCCTCTAGAATGTGACAGCAATTCATTGTATGAAATCTGAAATTGTTAACATTCATATCCTCTTTAACACAAAAAATGAGAATGTGAAGAGTGAAAGCCTGATTATTGGGAAGCTGAAGTAGACTCTCTGCAGAGATTCTTCACATCTTCTCACTTCTCCCTCTTCTCACACATAATGGATGACAAGCTGCGAATATTTTCTGCATCCACTTATTCTCCCTGACTAACTCTTCCACAGTTCATGCTACATACAGTTCTGCTGTGAAAATTGTATCAGTTCCACCAAAGTCATTGCAGGTATATTGTCACTTGAATTAGTTCTTGCAAGCACCAGCTCAGGTATTGTCATCAGGCAGACATTTGGCTTTGTTAGAATAGGAAATGGCTGGTTAGACAGTCAGCAGGCACAAGCATGTGATAGACAGTACAGAAGGAAAGGACAGCACAGTGCCAGATCCCGAGAGGTCTAGGTTGCATATTAACTGCAGAAGACTCAGATATTGACTTAAATGAGCAAAATCATTGAAGAGAGCTCATGGACATCCACCATCTTAAAAATTCATTGCCTTCACTTCAGTGACACAGGGTAACAGCAATGTGTACTATGTACAAGATGCACCATGGTAATTTGCAAAGACTCCTTTAATTGCACCTTCAAAATCTTTGGCTCCTACCACCTAAAAGAAAGGGAACAGTATGTGCACAGAGACTGTGACGTCTGCATGTTTCCCTCCAAGTCAAACATCATGACTTAGATATATATATCCCTATTTCTTCATTAACATTGAATCAAATCCTGAAGCTCCCTACCTACTGTAAGAACCTTTCCACACAAGTTGCAGACTTTAAACAGAATTCAAGAATAATCTAACTTTAATTTTCCTGAAAGAAAAGTCATTGAGATTATCATTCCCAACACAATGAAAGCTGTACAGCCTATTATCGAATACTATTCCGAAACCCTCCAGTCTAGTGAATCTCATACCTAAAATTACCCAAAACTATTTCACTGCTCCTCACCCTAAGCACAAAGTCATGTTTGAAACTAATCTACTAGCTGACATTTAGAATACAGAAATTTCTGTCAACCCTCCAAAAGATCAGTAATTCCAGGCTTTGAAAATGAATTGTAATGCCGACTATATTGAACTCATCAGGCCAATTCATAAAAAAAAACAAAGCAAAGGGAAAGCAATAATATATGGAAGAATCATGCTGATTGAATGCCCAAGGCATTGCTGTGAAGATTACACTAGTTAGAAATTGACTGACTTAAACCAAGTAGGTGACTGATTTCTTGGGGCAAAGCCTTGACCAATGAATCAGAGAAAAGATGACAGCCGTTTTGTTAAGTTGAAACAGTCACAGTGTGTGTAAATAATCTTCTTGTCTGCAAACAACAGGGCCCTTGTGTATTCAGTCAAGCTTGCAGTGGGATGCTCTTGCATGGAGCAAAAGCTACATATGTCAATTCACAAGGCACTTCCCAATAGTAAGGCAATGTGACAAAAGTATGAATGACAGTTCCAACTGCAGTAAAGCGATGTTACAGAGGTAGAAATAGATGATCTTAATGATGACTTAAATATTCGCCATAAACTTAATTCAGGGTCAAAATTTGTACAAAGGTTGCAGATAGTTTGTTTCAAAATTAGTTGTCAAGGAGAAGAATTTATTCTGTATAGAGGGAACAGAGTTATTCGCAGAGAAAATAGTTTTTGTCTTGCCAATATTGAGTTGGTGACATTTCTGCTCATCAAGTACTGGAAATCAGCCAAACAATCAGATCATTGAAGGTGAGATCATGGAAGGGCTGAGAAAAAAAGAGATGATGGTGGCAATCAGCATAAACATGGAAACTTAAAGCTGGATTTTTAATAACATCACTTAGTGGCAGCATGTGGATGAAAAATAGGAGGAGTTCAAAGATGGAAACTTGGGTGACACCAGTGTGAGAGAATAGAAAGACAAGCCATGATTTTACTGAATGGCAGAGAAAGCTCAAAAGACCACATATCCTACACCTCCTCTTGTTTCTGATGTTCCTGTATCCACCCAAGCTCAACCTTAAGTCCATTACTCAACTGACTGTCTCCAATGTGTGAAAGTGAGGACTACAGATGCTGGAGATTAGAGTCAATATTAGAGTGGTGTTGGAAATGCACAGCAGGTCAGGCAGCATCCGAGGAACAGGAAAATCAACATTTCAGGCAGGAGCCCTTCATCATGAAGGTTTATCAAATTGATGAATGAAGAAAGGTTAAATCTATTAAGATTATAGTCACTGGAGTTTGGAAGAAGGAGGAGCGATTGATTGAAACCTGTAAAATTCTAACAGGGTAGACACAGGAAGGAAGTTCCTGATGATGAGGCAGTCCAGAGCCAGTGACCACAGTCTAAGAATTTAGGGTAAAACATTTGAACTGAGATGAGGAGAAATGTCTTCACCCAGAGAGGGCGAGCCTGTGGAATTATCTGTCACAGTGGAATCAAGAGTGTGGTGCTGGAAATGCACAGCAGAGGTCAGGCAGCATCTGAGCAGCAGGATGCCACAGTGGAGGCTAATTTCAAGAAGCAAGTGGGTGCAGCACTTGGACCAAA
Organism: Chiloscyllium punctatum; assembly: GCF_047496795.1. Lineage (NCBI taxonomy): Eukaryota > Metazoa > Chordata > Chondrichthyes > Orectolobiformes > Hemiscylliidae > Chiloscyllium > Chiloscyllium punctatum. The sequence continues at coordinate 82,998,600 of NC_092763.1, read as the reverse complement.
GGAAATGAGGGAATAGCAGGAATAGGCTATTGAGTTGGATGTCAAGATTAGCATGGTGCTGGAAGTGCCGTTTTTATTTTTTTAGATATTTTATTTTATTTATATGAATATAGAAAGTATAAAAAAGAGCAGGTCAGGCAGCATCCAGCATCCAGTACCACCCTAATCTTGTCTCCGATGTGCTCCTAGTCACCTCCTCATCCATTCTGCTTCTCCTTTTCTCCCATCTCTCATTCCATCTGTCCTTATCCACTTTTCCCTCATCTGTCTCCCTTTGTCCTTTCACTCTACTTTAACTGGACAATGCACAACACCTCTAGACATCATTTTTCAGTCTTGGCATAGTTCCTGAAGAAGGGTTGATGCCCGAAACATTGATTCTCCTGTTCCTTGGATGCTGCCTGACCTGCTGCACTTTTCCAGCAACACATTTTCAGCATAGTTCCGCTTTGGTAAAGAAAATGAATTAAAAGCAGTTGTTTTGTATCTTGATTTTGCATTAACTGGTCAGCAAACCCAATGCTGACATTTTGGATATTTACCTGGTATTGGGGCAATTGTGGTATCTTCTGCCTTAGTATCTGCTATTTCCATTTCATGACTTATATAGCCTATATCTGTGGGAACATAAAAGTATATCTGTTATCAAAGCCATCTTCATTGCACCTAATTGTTACAAAGTTTTATGAATGGCTTTCCTTCTCCCTTTCTCAGGATGAAGGGCTTCTGCCCGAAACCTCGATTCTCCTGCTCCTCGGATGCTGCCTGACCTGTTGTTCCAGCATCACACTTTCAACTTTGATCTCCAGCATCTGCAGTCCTCACTTTCTCCTCCTTCTCCCCTTCTGCCATGAGGAATAACCCATTAGAAATTGCAAATATTGTGTGGGTTGCAATTCAAATTACAGGAAATGTCCCTAAAGTATGACTTTATCAACGAGAAAACTCCATTTAATAGTCTTAGCATTTACACATAGTCCTTGTTTGTGGCACGATGCTTGACATTTACAGGGTTAAGTAACTGATAGATAAAAAAAAGTTACCACAACCTAGCTTTTTCATTAGAGAAAGAACTGGTATAGTTGAGCTTCAAGGTCACCACACCTCAGGAGAAGGGAGAGACTGAGAAGGAAAGTCTTCCATGTACAGGAACTGAACCTAATTATTGGTGTTACATGACACTGCAAGCCAACTATCCAGCCAACTGAGCTGTTGGCATGGTTGTGCCATCACCTGATTTAATTTGCTTCATGTGTTGTCACATGTACCTAGGTACAGTGAAAAGCTTTGTTTTTGAGCAGTATATGCTGATCATAGTAAGCAAGGACATACAGATCATAGGGTGAAAAAAAACTTAGTGGTATGCAGGTTACATCGCACGGGGCATGGGCTAGGCAAGATCAACATTATTTGAAGTTAGAGAATTAATTCAACATCCTAATAACAGCTGGGAAGAAGCTTTTCCTCAATCTGCTGGTGTATGTTCAAGCTTCTGATCTTCTGCCTTACGGAAAAGGTTGTAGGAGAGCATTACCGGGATGCGATGGATCTTTGATGATATTGGCAGCCTTTTCATGGCAACGAGCTGTGTAAATGGAGTCCATGGATGAAAGGTTGGCTTCTGTGTTGGCCTGGACTGTGCACACAACCTTCTGTAGTTTCTCACAGTCCTGGGCAGAGCAGTTGCCCAGGACTGTTGACTGTTGTAAAAGTTGGTGAGGGTCCGTACGGGCACGTTGAATTTCTTGAGCCTCCTGAGGAAGAAGAGGTACTCTTGTGCCTTCTTGACTGTCACATCTAGATAGGAAGTTCAGGACAGGTTGTCGTTTATGGTCACTGCGAGGAACTTTATGCTCTCCACCCTCTCAACCTCAGCTCCATTGATATAGATGGGAGCATGTTCTCCTCCTTTCTTTGTGAAGTCAACAATCGGTTCTTTAGTTTTGCCCATGCAAAAAGAAGTGAACTCTCTGCCTCAGAAGGCAGTGGATTTGGGGTCATTGAATATTTTTAAGACAGAAGCAGATAGATTCTTATTTGCAGGGGAATCAGGGGCTATTGGGAGTAAATGGTTTGTGGAATATGAAACTTAAACAGATCATACAAGTTATGACTTTATTGTATGACATAGCAAACTTGGCAGGTGAATGATTTACTTCTGAGCATAATTTCACAGAGATTCATAGAGTCATAGAGATGTACAGCACAGAAACAGACCCTTTGGTCCAACTTGTCCATGCCGACCAGATAGCCCAACCCAATCTAGTCCCACCTGCCAGCACCTGGCCCATATCCCTCTAAACCCTTCCTATTCATTTACTCGTCCAGATGCTTTTTAAATGTTGCAATTATACCAGCGTCCACCACTTCCTCTGGCAGCTCATTCCAGACATGTACGTGAAAATGCTGCCCCTTAGGTTTCTTTTATATCTTTCCCCCTCACCCTAAACCTATGCCCTCTAGTTCTGGACTCCCACGCCCCAGGGACCTCTATAAAGTCACCTCTCAGCCACCGATGCTCCAGGGAATACAGCCCTGGCTTATTCAACCTCCCCTATAGCTCAAATCCTCCAGCCCTGGCAACATCCTTGTAATTTTTTTCTGAACCCTTTCAAGTTTCACAACAACTTTCCGATAGGAAGGAGACCAGAATTGCATACAATATTCCAACAGTGGCCTAACCAATGTCCTGTACAGCCACAACACGACCTCCCAACTCCTGACCAATAAAGGAAAGCATAGCAAACACATGCAACTCCACTTTCAAGGAGCTATGAACCTGCACTCCAAAGTCTCTTTGTTCAGCAACACTCCCTAGGAGCTTACCATTAAGTGTATAAGTCCTGCAAAGATTTGCTTTCCCAAAATGCAAAACCTCGCATTTATCTGAATTAAACTCCATCTGCCACTTCTCAGCCCATTGGCCCATCTGATCAAGATTCCATTGTAATCTGAGATAATCTTCTTCGCTGTCCACTACACCTCTAATTTTGGTGTCATCCGCAAACTTACTAACTGTACCTCTTATGCTCACCTCCAAATCATTTATATAAATGATGAAAAGTAGAGGACCTAGCACAGATCCTTGTGGCACTCCACTGGTCACAGGCCTCGAATCTGAAAAACAACCCTCCATCACCACCCTCTATCTTCTATCTTTGAGCCAGTTCTGTATCCAAATGGCTAGTTCTCCCTGTATTCCATGAGATTTAACCTTGCTAACCAGTTTCCCATGGGGAACATTGTCAAACACCTTACTGAAATCCACCGATCTGCCTTCATCAATCCTCTTTGTTACTTCTTCAAAAAACACAATCAAGTTTGTCAGACATGATTTCCCATGCACAAAGCCATGCTCGTAAGAAAGGATGTTAATGCTTTGGAAGCAATTCAGAAACAAAATCAGACTAATACCTGGAAAGAGTAAGTTGAAATAAAATTAGTGGGTATAAGGACAGGTTGGACAGGCTGGTGTTCAGAAAAGAAAGATGCATGTTGATTGCAACATATAAAGTCCTGAGGGGTCTTGACAGGGTAGATGTGGAGAGGACTCTTCTTTTATGGGAGAATTCTGAACTAATGGTCACTGTTTAAGAATAAGGGATCACAAATCTCAGTGATGAGGCAATTGTTTTGTGAAGGGGAGCCTAGAATGTGGATTTGCGGTCACAATCAGTTCAGCCATGATCCTAGTGAATGATGGAGCAGGCTTGAGAGGCTGAATGGCCTACTCCTACTTCTGATTTGTGTGTTCATAACTTTTGGCTGCCATGTTTAAAGGGGCAGCAATACCAGAACTCTGCTGTAAACAGGGTCCTGGAACAAACCAGCAGCATAAGACATCAGTGATCATGATACATCAGTCAGCACAACATACAAGAACTGGGTGCATCATTAAGCCATTGAAGCCCTTAACCCTGCTCCACCATTCGATAAGATCACGGCTAATCCGATTGTGACCTCAATATCACCCACTTGCCCATTCTCTGTAACTTTCAACTCTCTTTTCAATCAAAATATCGATCAAACTCAGCCTTGAATACACATAAGAGGCCAGCTTCCACTCTTCTGTACTGACAAAGTACTGTCTAAGCGATGAAAAATCTCCTCATTGCATTCCTATATTGGAGACTCCTAAATTTTAAGTTGTGCTCCCTGGTTCTAGATTCTATCAGAATAGAAAACATTGTCTCAACACCCATTCTCCAACAGTCTATATTCATCCTCCCTACCCCCAAAATCTAGCAGCCTGTGCACTGCCCAAATATAGCCTGGAACCTTTAACACATCACCAGAACGCACTTCAACATCCAGCAGGCTGCACCCTGTCTCTTACATCAACTGCAAACAGCCAGTAGACTGCAACACCCCATTCCCAAAGGAGGTGAGGTGGTCAAGGGTGGGGATAAGGTACTTTGGGAAACAAGGCTGGTGGGGCTGAGGGGGTGGAGTGAATATGGCAGGCAGTGGTTGGTGGAGATGGAGGCTACAAAGGGAGAGATGCCGTGAAATACAGAGTGGCTGAAAAGGCCAGAGTGTGGTTCCAATGGGGAGCAATGAGCTCCAAATGGAAACAAGGGCCTGAACAGAGGAAAGAAGCACTGCAAAGGGGATAGAGAGCAGTTTTAAACATTTTAACAAAGGCTGAGTAGATGGTATTGTAACGAAACAGTTTCAATTATATAATACGATATGGAAAGTTTATTGCATAATATTATCACACCCGAAAGTGTGTCACACACAGTGAATTAATTGAGATAGATTTAACATTTAAGAGACAAACATGAGCCAGTTTAGCTATGACCTTTACAAACTGTATAAAATGTGGTTATGACAATGGCCTTTTGTGATTTGAAGTATGTACTTAAAACAACTCTTACTGCTTACTAATACATGTTATCTTGTATCAACTTAAGTATTGTGGTGTATAGAAAGTACTCTGCTTGTGACTTCAAGTTTAATAGAGCAGTGTTGATTACTTCGAATTGCTTCGAATTCTGGGGTTGTATGAATCCAAATACCCCTTAATGTCAACACAAATACAGAAGGCAATATTAACCGTATCACCTATTAAAGGATTGAATGAAAATGACAAAGTAACCTCCAAAAAATCAGAAATAACCCTCAAGGAACTATATCCCTGATACAGCCAACAGCCTGCAACACTACACCCCCTGATAACAGTTGGCGGTCTGTGAACAATTCTGAAATAGTCAGCAACTTGCATAACTCCCGTCTACCCCCAGTCTCTCGACCACTAGCTTCCGACAGCTCTCCATGACATACCAGCAAAGAGGTCACAGTGAAAACCCACTGGTGCAGGTACCAGGTGATGATTCCCATATGTTCTCCTCCAGGCTATGATTGAACCATGATTGAACCTCTTGCCCTGCCACTAATTGAGATGGATGGTCCTCTTTCCCAGCAACAGAAGGAGAACTGCTTGCTGAACGAAGCAGACCTGATGGAGATCACAAAGGAGGTAAACACCCAAGGACTTGACTGAGCTGCAGAGTGGGTGGCATGGTGGCACAGTGGTTAGCACTGCTGCCTCACAGCGCCAGAGACCTGGGTTCAATTCCCACCTCAGGCGATTGACTGTGTGGAGTTTGTACATTCTCCCCCTGTCTGCGTGGGTTTCCTCTGGGTGCTCTGGTTTCCTCCCACAGTCCAAAAATATGCAGGTCAGGAGAATTGGCCATGCTAAATTGCCTGTAGATTTAGGTGAAGGTGTAAATGTAGGGGTCTGGGTGGGTTGCGCTTCGGTGGATCAGCGTGGACTTGTTGGGCCGAAGGGCCTGTTTCCACACTGTAAGTAATCTAATCTAAAAAATAACCCTCTTACTCTGTTGGGATAAGTGTCAAAATCTCAGTTCCAAATGTTTGCTTTTACAAGGGATTGAGTAATGAAAGTATATGGAAGTGGTTTCTTAAAAATAGTGAGTCTTGTACACTAAAGAGCTGGTGTGTTTGGAGGCAGGATGGATACTTAATTAGGTGCACTGGTTACATTGCCAACCCCAAACACCTACATGTAAGCATGTTTAGTGACGGGATGCCCATGATTGAACCTCTTGCCCTGCCACTAATTGAGATCACTCAGTGGCCAATGAAGGACCACTTAGGGGCTTCATCCTTGCACTGCTGGAATTAACTCAGCTGCAGGGGCTCTGTTACAGCGTGGATTCCTCTGTATGGGCAGCTTGTCTGCTTGGGGTATCTCTCGATCAAGGGTAGTCAATGCCTGATATTATGGCAAGGATGTGTCCATGGAGAGAATATTTTTCTTCCTTTGCTTTTGGCCCTTTGGTTCCCCTCTTTTTATAAATCCTAATCCCAGAAACCAACCAAACCCCTCAAACTTCACTAAAATTAATCACCATGTTCCTGAGTGCCCACCCAGCAGGTACCATGGTTGCCTCTGCAGTGTAGCCCATTGCTTAGCTTGCACTTCCCATGGATGAAACATTTGCCCACTTGATGTTTTAATTCCAGATGAAGGGTCTGGCAGTGGCTTTGGCACTGCCTGATTAACATTAGTTTTGGCAGGCCTTATCTTAAGGTGTCTGTGCATGTCTCTCACTGGTTCTCTAGTCAATGGATGAGAGTCCTCGTTCTTGAACAAAAACACCATCCAAAGTCTGCAATAGATGCTCAGAAGTTCATATTTTCATCCCAGCCTGGCTCCTGAATGTGAGTTCTGATGGAGGGTGTAAGGGCAAAGGGTGGTGGGTGGGAAAACATAGACTAGAACAGTGATATAGAATGCACTTCTTGGAAGTGTGGTGGAGACAGGTTTAATTGAAGCATTCAAGAGGACATTCCAACCCTGGAACCAAGGTTCGTTCCATGCTGATTCTGTACTACGACAGATGATAAGTCATTGCAGAAACATCAGATGAGATTTGTTGAGAGAAGATGTGGGCTTCCAAAGAGGCTTATCTGTGCGTGGTGTTTTTGATCTTCACCTGGTTTCTTGATTGTAATGCTAAATTACTTCATAAATATCCTGCTGTTTGTGTCTAGTTCTTAATGCCCTTAAGCAGTCTTCATGCTCGTCAGAATGACATAACTTGTCTTTGGCTTCACCCTTCTCATCCGAGGGTACCTTATAATCCAATATTTTCAACAGCCAGGGACTTCTAACACAGCATTGCGTGATTTTGTAGATCACAGCAGACCCATCACTATGGGAACACACTGCCTGCAACAGTAGTAGACTCGTTGACTTTAGGGACATTTAAATAGTCATTGGAAAAACATATGGATGAAAATGGAATAGTGTGGATAGATAGGTTTCAGATTGGTTCCATTGGTCGGTGCAATATCGAGGGCTGAAGGGCCTGTACTGTGCTATAATGTTCTATGTTCTATATGGGAGACTCTTCTTGGAGCAAAATAAAGATTTCAACCTAATTAACCAAAGTACTAGAATCTCAGTTGAAGACACTGATGGTCATTCTGGTTATTGTTTATCTTTGTATGATATTGTTTATTAGAATATAAGAAATAAGACCATAGGAAATAGGAACAGGAGTGAGTCATATGCCCCTCAAGTCTGCTATACCATTCAATATAATCTTGGCTGATCCGACATTATTCGTGTCCACTTTCCTGCATTTTTCCAGGAATCTTTGATTCCCTGACTATTCAAAAATCTATCTCAGCCTTAGATACACACAAAGTCTCTACCCCCACAGCCCTCTGTGGCGAATAGTTCCAAAGACTGCACCCTATAAGAGAAGAAATTCCTCCTCATTTAAGTCATAAATTGGTGTCCCTTAATTCTGAGAAGATGCCCTCTGGTCCCAGGCTTTCCTATGAGGGGAAACATCTTCTCACTTTTACCCTGTCAAGCTCCTTAAGAGTCATATATACTTCAATAAGATTACCTCTCATTCTTTTAAACTCCAGTGAGTAGAGCCCTAAAATATTTATCCTTTGTTCACAAAATAATCCCTCCTTACCAGGGATCATCCCAGTGAAGTTTTTCTGAACTGCTACCACTTAAATGTTATCTTTCCTTAAATACAGGGATGAAAACCATTCAAGTACGCTAGATGTGGTTTCACTAGCACCTTGTACAATTGCAGTGTGACTTCCCTACTCTTATATTCCAATTCCCTTGAAATAAGGGCCAACATTCCATGAACCTTCCTGATTTCCTGCTGTAACTGTTTCCTCACTTTCTGTATTTCATGCAGAAGTAACCCGAAGTCCCTCTGTGTTGCAGCTTTCTGCAGTTTTTCTCCACTTAAATAATACACTGTTCAAAGTGGCTACTTAGTCCTTTGAGCCTGATCTGTTATTCAATGAGAACAAAGCTGATCTTCTACTTCAACACCATTTGTCTGCACTTTCCCCATATCGCTTGATATTATGTTGACATCTACTGAATTAGTGGTTCTGGAAGAGCACAGCAGTTCAGGCAGCATCCAACGAGCAGCGAAATCGATGTTTCGGGCAAAAGCCCTTCATCAGGAATAAACATCTATCAATCTGTCTTGGACATAATGACTGTGCCTCCACAACACTTGGGGCAGAGAAGTTCAAAGATTCACCACCCTCTGCATGAGGAAATTCTTCCTCATTCCTCCCATTCTGAGACTATGCCATCTGGTTTTAGAGCCCATCACCCCATTCCCAACCTCCAGAAAGGGGAAACATTCTTCCTGCACACACTCTGTTAAGTCCTGTCAGAAGCTTGCTTGTTTCAACAAGATAATCTCATTTTTCTAGACACCAGAGAACATGGGTGGCATAGTGGGTTAGTAGTTAGCACTGCTGCCTCACAGTGCCAGAGACCTGGGCTTGATTCCAGTTTTGAGTGACTGTCTGTGCGGAGTTTGCACATTTGCCCTCTGTCTGCAAGGGTTACCTCCAGGTGCTCTGGTTTCCTCTCACAATCCAAAAATGTGCACGCTCCATGGATTGACTGTACTAAATTGCCCTGTTGTAACCAGGGACGTAGGCTGGGTGGATTAGCCATGGTAAATGCAGGGTTACAGTGATAGGGCAAAGGAGTGGGTGTGAGTGGAAAGCTGTTCGGCAGCTTGGTGCAGACTTGGTGGGTTAAATGGCCTCTTTCTGAACTGTAAGGCTTCTATGATTCTAACAAAGACTCAGCCTATTTAATCTTATTTCTTAGGAAAATCCCAGAAGTTGATTGCTGAACTTTCATTGCTCTTCCTCGATATTAAACATACCTTAGATAAGCAGATCATGACTGCATACAGCATTCCGGATGCGGTCCCATCAAGACTTTCTATAATTTTAGTAAGTTATTTTTTTTCTAATACTCAAAATGCCACAGAATGAAAGCCAACATGCTACTTGCCTTCTTAATTGCTTGCTGTACCTGCATGTTAATTTTCGAGGACTCATGAACAAGTTCAACACATCCCAGCCACCCACCATTTTAGAAATACTTTGTATTTTTGTTTTTCCTACCAAAGTAGATAACCTCATATTTCTCCATACTGTATTCCATTTGACAAACCTTTGCACACTTGCTTAATCTCTACAAGTCCCCTTGAAGTGTCTTTGCATACTCATCATGTCTCACAATTCCTCTTTCTCGTGCTATCTAAATGTTTTGAAATCTTGCATTTCGGCTCCACGTCCAAATCATTGATACTGATTATGAATAGCTGAGACCCAAGTGCTGACCCTAATGAGACACAACTAGTCTCAGCCTGCCAACCTGAAAATGGTCCATGATTTTCTATTCGTTTTCCATGCATAATTCACTTCTCAATCTATGCCAGTATATTTCCCCAAATACCATGTGCTCTAATTTCATTTGCTGACCTGTATGGAATCTATTAGAAACCTTTCTGCAAATCTAATTATACTAAATCCACTATGGTCCCCCATTAATTCTGCTAACAACATCTCCAAAACCACTAAAAAGTCTGTTAAACATGATTCCTGTTTCATAAATCCTCATTGTTTCTGCCTAATCTTGCCATTACTCAAAAACTCTATATTCATGTCCTATATAATGGATTCTACCATTTCCTCTATGATTAATGCTAATAGGTCTATCATTCTTGGGTTTTTCTCTCCTTTCTGAAATGATGGAATTATATTCATCACCTTTTATCTTCAGGAAATGTTATAGAATCTTTCCAATTTTATTAAAGATGACCACCAAAGCAGTTAATATCTCTACAATCACCTCTTATAACTCTCAATTTTCCTGACTTTGTTTGTCATGGATTACACTGGTTTTGTTCATTTCCTTTTTTATATGCTTACAGTCCATTTTTTGCTTTGTCCAAATTTACTCTTGAATTCTATAATCCCTTTCTTAACCAAATTCCAGGTCCCCTTTGCATAATTCTACAATACTCCGCCAGGTTTGTAGCTCAGGTTGAGGTTAAGGGTGTAGGTTTGCTCGCTGAGCTGTAGGTTTGATATCCAGACGTTTCATTACCTGGCTAGGTAACATCATCAGTGGCGACCTCCAAGTGAAACGAAGCTGTTGTCTCCTGCTTTCTATTTATATCTCTCTCCTGGATGGGGTTCCTGGGGTTTGTGGTGATGTCATTTCCTGTTCATTTTCTGAGGAGTTGATAGATGGCATCTAGATCTATGTGCTTGTTTATGGCGCTGTGGTTGGAGTGCCAGGCCTCTAGGAATTCTCTGGCATGCCTTTGCTTAACCTGTCCCAGGATAGATGTGTTGTCCCAGTCGAAATGGTGGGTTTTTTTTCATCCGTGTGTAGGGCTGAGGGAGAGAGGGTCGTGTCTTTTTGTGGCTAGCTGGTGTTCGTGTATCCTGGTGGCTAACTTTCTTCCTGTTTGTCCTACGTAGTGTTTGTGGCAAGCCTTGCATAGAATTTTATAGATGACGTTGATTTTGTCCATGGGTTGTACTGGGTCTTTTAAGTTTATTAGTTTTTGTTTGAGAGTGTTGGTGGGATTGTGTGCTACTAGGATTCCGTGGGGTCTCAGTAGTCTGGCTGTCATTTCTGAAACTTCTTTGATATATGGTAAGGTGGTTAGGGTTTCTGGCTGTGTTTTGTCTGCTTGTCGTGGTTTGTTCTCCCTCATAGCCCTACACACGGATGAAAAAAAACACCATTTCGACTGGGACAACACATCTATCCTGGGACAGGCTAAGCAAAGGCATGCCAGAGAATTCCTAGAGGCCTGGCACTCCAATCACAACGCCATAAACAAACACATAGATCTAGATGCCATCTATCAACCCCTCATAAAACAAACAGGAAATGACATCCCCACAAACCCCAGGAACCCCATCCAGGAGAGAGATATAAATAGAAAGCAGGAGACAACAGCTTCGCTTCACTTGGAGTTCGCCACTGATGATGTTACCTAGCCAGGTAATGAAACGTCTGGATATCAAACCTACAGCTCAGCGAGCAAACCTACACTCTACAATACTCCATTCCTTGGGTTTGCAACTTCTTTGGTAACAGCTTTATTATATTTTTTTCTTTTATCTTAATAGATAGTCAAAAGAAATCTTAATAGAATCAAAAAACTTCTACATGAAGCAGGCCATTCAGCCCATCATATATTCCTGATGAAGAGCTTTTGCCCGAAACATCGATTTTCCTGCTTCTTGGATGCTGCCTGACCTGCTGTGCTTTTCCAGCACCACTTAAGTCTTGACTCTGATCTGCAGTATTCACTTTTGTCATTCAGCCCATCATATCCAGATCAACACTTTAAACAGCATTCCTCCTAAACCTACAATCCTACTTTATCCCTATAACCTGGCATTTCCCATGGCTGTTGCACCTAGCCTGCACAACTTTGGACTATGGGAATAACCCATGCAGACAGGGAAGATAAACAGTTGCCAAGGGTGGAATTGAACCCAGGTCCTTGGCACTGTGAGATTATATGTGCTAATCACTAAGCCACCGTGCCACAGATTGCTCTGTGAGCCATAGATGGAACATTTTCTTTTTGTTCATTAAAGAAATATATCTTACATTTCAATTATTTATTTTTTCTTTCAATGTTAGTAATTAGCTTTCTACTTTCATATCTTTTAACAAACAGTGAACAGTTTTCTGATCCATTAGGCAAAAGTGAGGACTGCCAATGCTGCAGATCAGAGTCTAGATTAGAGTGGTGCTGGAAAAACACAGCAGGTCAGGCAGTATCCGAGGAGCAGGAAAAATCAATGTTTTGGGCAAATGATGAAGGGCTTTTGCCCGAAACGTCAATTTTCCTGCTCCTCGGATGCTGCCTGACCTGCTGTGCTTTTCCAGCACCACACTAATCTAGTTTTCCAATCCACACAACTTTTCTCCTCATACCTTCATAGTTTTCCCTAGATTTAAGATCCTAATTTGTGATAGAACTACATCAATTTCACAAACTTAACAAAAAGTTCTGTTACATTGAGGTGACTTTTTTTTTAGTGAAGGTTCCTTTCCAACAAGGTTATTAATTAACCCCTTCTCATTGTGCCTCTGCTTCTGTCCTTCAGGCTCCTTGCTGGTGTTAGCTGTGGGCATTCAGTGTCTATAGTGAACAATGATTGTCACCAAATCTCCATTCTCACAATCTCACACCTACAAATGCCAGAGCTGGTAAGGACTCTGACAGCTCCAAGGAAATGGAGCATAAGCTAGCAGGAACTGCAGATAGGCTCAATTTTGAGGGAATGGAATTCCTATATACTGATGAGGTGTGCTGACTGATTTATGGGAGTTTTAATGGCCACATGCATGGAGTTTATGAGACCTTGTGCATGGCAGAATCCAACCATTGTGCCAAATCTTCTAACTCTCTCAGCATAACTATCGATGTCACTTTCAGAATTTATGTTTTGGTTGTCCTTCTTGAAGAGGGCATCTGTCAGGACTTTGATGCAGTGTTGTGCTGCTGATTAGGGGTACCACACACATCTGCAGTGGGCCGTAGGAATGATCATGAAATTAAAGGCTGCAAAGACTTTCAGAGCCAGTGATGCAATACAACTACAGCTCACCTCCTCTGCTAGTACAATGCAGAGATCAGTCACAACCTCTCAGGAAGGGGCAATCTTTGGGAAACACTATCATTCTGAATCTGGAGGTAGTTCATCCTTTTGCTGTCGACATTGTCCACTGGAAACCTTTGTCTTCATGCTGGCACCTCCTGACAACTTCCTCCTTAAAATTCTGTCACTTCTTTATCAAACTCCACCTTGTGCCTAGAAGGTTATTGCTGCTGTCTGCATTTGTGTACATCCAACTCTCTCCCTCAGGTTTTCCTCCTTGATTGAGGAACCTTTAGAGTAGACAATGCTCAGAATAACATGACACATCATGCCCGTCTAACTAGCATAGACTTCAAGCAGGTGCATCATCATTGTCTAGCTCCTCTACCACGCAGTTCTCTCTCTGGCTCCTTGCTGGTGAGTCCCTTGCCAGGAGCATGATATCCTTAAGGAGCCTTCAACCTCCAACTGATGGTTGCCCTAGTCTTTTCTGAGAAAGTGAGCAAGGATCTTTGCTGCACAGCTGTCCACTCTGTAAAACCTGCTAAGGCTGCGTCCACTTTGCATTTCAAAGTCATGAGGAGTGTTCCAGGGTAGCTTGCCATTTACTGCTTATAAAAATTGTGACTGTCCATCATAAGCACAACGTTTGAACTGAGAAGAAACATCTGCTCTTCCTGCTATTGATATTTGACCCCTAGAAATAAAACACTGTGTTGGAAATTTCAGAACTCTGCATTGAAGCACATGTTCCTCACTCCCAATACTCCATTGAGCAGGCTGCTGAACCCTGGAAATATGAAATGTTGTTCCTCACCAAGAGGAAAAGACCAGAAAGGGGATGGTAATTGAATACAATTGCCTCCAAGAAGAGAGATTTCTGGAGGTTTCCATATACTTACCATCCCCTTCATCAACTTTCCCTATTTCCACCTTTTTCCACCAATTATTCAAATTTTCACAATCCTAGTCACACCTTCCATACCCATTCCCTAATTTCTGTCTCCTATTCCATCTTCCTGTTCCCTCCACCTCTCTCATCTCGCTGCCCTCACCCTTTTGCCACTTTCTACACACAGATCCATTGTTCATTTTCTTAAATTGATTCACCTGAATTATACTTAGTCACAGAAGATTTGTAAAATGTTTAATTGACAATTCAACAATTTTGAGATTTCCTTTACCTGGTATTGATTCATGTAATGGCTTCTCTTTGGCTTGCTTCTTTTTAGTGGTCACAAAGCGTATAGCTATGCAAACGTAAGAAAGGTACTTCAGTTAACAAAGTCAGCTGCTATTGAAATATCCACAAATCTGGTTCTGAACATCAAAAACTCACGTTAGACATGTTAATATGACCCACAGTTGTTTTATTTTCTGATGCTAATGCTGTTGACATTCACATGGTTAAATATCTAAGACATAACATTTGGTGGAAAGCTCATTAATGGGAACATGAGATTTGGTAATAAGATCCACTGTAAATTTTAGATAATGTGATTTTTCAATCCATTCCTTCAGGTTATTGTCAGCTTGGAGAAGAAATGGACTTTAACTTCTTCAAACCGAAGCTTGTCAGCAACTTGTAAAATAGCACTCCTGATATTTTGAAAGCTGCAATGCTCAGTATAAACACCAATTCAATTTTACTCCAATCTAGAAAACCTCAAACCTAAAATATCACATCTCCATAACTCTTCATTCACAAGAGCACAAGAAAACATTTCTTACTGAAAACAATACTTACTTGATTAAGTGAACACCAACTGAAAGTATCCCAATGCCTCCCCCAAGAGAATTTCCTGTGGTTTCCATGCACAAACCCATGGTCTCCACGCTCCCCATTTTGACAACCTTTCCTGTTTTCCCAATCACAAATACATAACTCTCCATATACATAACTTCCTGAAATTTTCTCTCCAGGTCTATCTTCCTTTTCCATCTCTTGGTTTCCTCCTCTTCTCACTTGCCCTCCCATTTAGAATATTGAACATAGAACATAGTAAAGTACAGCACAGAATAGGCCCTTCAGCCCACAATGTTGTGCCGAGACTTAATCCAAATGTAAAATATAGTAACTTAACCTGCGCACCCCTCAACTCACTGCTATCCATGTGCATGTCCAGCTGTCGCTTAAATGTCCCCAGTGACTTCACTTCCGCCACCTCAGCTGGCAACACATTCCATGCATTCACAACTCTCTGCGTAAAGAACCTACCTCTGATGTCTCCTTTATACCTTCCTCCTAATATCTTCGAACTATGACTTCTCGTATCAGTCAATCCTGCCCTGGGGAAATGTCTCTGGCTATTGACTCTATCTATTGCTCATTATTTTGTACACCTCGATCAGGTCTTCTCTCTTCCTCCTTCTCTCCAGAGAGAAAAGTCTGAGCTTATTCAACCTTTCTTCCTGGTAAACCTTCTTTGCACCCTCTCCAAAGCCTCTGTATCTTTCTTATAGGAGGGTGACTAGAACTGGACACAATATTCCAAGTGTGGTCTCACCAGGGACTTGAAGAGCTGCAGCAAAACCTCGCAGCTCTTAAACTCAATCCCCCTGTTAAGGAAAGCCAAAACACCATATGCTTTCTTAACAACCCTATCCACTTGGATGGCAACTTCAAGGGATCAATGTACTTGCACACCCAGATCCCTCTGTTCCTCCACACCTGTCTTTAATCCTATATTCAGCATTCGAGTTTGACCTACTAAAATGCATCACTTCACATTTATGCAGGTTGAACTCCATCTGCCATTTCTCTGCCCAGCTCTGCATCCTGTCTATGTCGCATTGCAGCCTGCAGTAGCCCTCTATATTATTGACAACAACTCCAACCTTTGTGTCATCTGCAAATTTACTAACCCACCCCTCAAACTCCTCATCCAAGTCATTTATAAAAACTATAAAGAGCAGAGGCCCAAGAACAGAGACCTACGGGACTCCACTCAACACTGTCCTCCAGGCAGAATACTTTCTATCTACAACCACTCTCTGCCTTCTGTCAGCCAGCCAATTCTGAGTCCAGACAGCCAAATCTCCCTGTATCCCATACTTCCTGACTTTATGAATGAGCCTACCATGGGGAACCATCAAATGCGTTGCTGAAGTCAATATACACCACATCCACTGTTCGACCTTCGTCAACCTGTCTTGACACCTCCTCAACGAACTCAAAAAGATTTGTGAGGCATGACCTGCCCCTCACAAAGCCATGCTGACTGCCTTTAATCACACTATGCTTTGCCAAATAGTCATAAATCCTATCCCTCAGAATTCTTTCCACAACTTTGCTGACCACAGATGTGAGACTGACTGGTCTGTAATTGCCAGGGATTTCCCCATTACCCTTCTTGAAAAGTGGAACAACATTCGCCTCCTTCCAATCCTCCGGTATGACTCCTGTGGAGAGTGAGGAGGCAAATATCCTCGCCAGCGGCTTAGCAACCTCCTTTCTCGCTTCCCAGAGCAGTCTAGGGTAAATCTGGTCTGGGCCAAGGGGACTTATCAATCTTAATGTTTTCCAAAATTTCTAGCACATCATCTTCATCAGTCCTGATCTGGTCAAGCCTGTATCCCAGCTCCTCTAAGCTTTCATTTACAACAAGTTCCCTTTCCTTGGTGAAAACCGAAGCAAAAAACTCATTTGGGGCTTCCCCTATCTGCTCAGACTCCACGCACAAGTTCCCTCCGCTATCCCTGATCGGCCCTACCTTCTCCCTGATCATTCCCTTATTCCTCACGTATGAGTAAATTGCCTTTGGGTTCTCCCTAATCCTTCTTGCCAAGCCTTTTTCGTGCCCCCTCCTGGCTCTCCTCAATCCATTTCTGAGCTCCTTTCTAACAAGTCTGTAATCCTCTAAAGATGTGCTCGATACTTGCTTCCTCCACCTTACGTAAGCTGCCTTCTTCCTTTTGACGAGAAGCTCTTCTCTTCTCATCATCCAAGGTTCCTTAATCTTACCCCTTCTTACCTGTCTCAGATGAACAAATTAGTGAATCACTCACAACAACTGCTCCCTAAATAGCCTCCACCGGTCTGCTGTGCCCTTTCTGTGGAACAATTGCTCCCAGTCTGTACTTCCCAACTCCTGTCTGATAGCATCATAATTTCCTTTTCCCCAATTAAATATCTTCCTTTGGTAACTGCACTTTTCACTCTCCAAGGCTATGCTAAATGTGAGGCAGTTGTGATCACTTTCACCAAAGTGCTCTCCCACCGCGAGATCTGACACTTGTCCAGGCTCATTGCCGAGCACCAAATCCAAAGTGGCCTCTCCCCTCGTCGGTCCGTCTACGTACTGAGTAAGGAAACCTTCCTGAACACACCTGACAAAAACGGCTCCATCCAAACCATCTACACTAGGGAGGTTCCAGTCGATATTGGGAAAGTTTAAATCACCCATAACAATAACCCTGCTACTTTTGCATTTTTTCAGAATCTGCCCTCCTATGAGATCTTCAATCTCTCACTGCTATTAGGTGGTCTGTTGAAACCCCCCAACGTGGTGGCTGTTCCTTTGCTATTCCTAACTTCCATCCATACTGACCCAGTAGACAAACCTGCCTCAACAACCTTCATTTCTGTAGCTGTGATGCACTCTCTGATTAACAATACTACACTCCCTCCTCTTTTTCCACCTCCCTGTTCTTTTTAAACGTTTTATACCCTGGAACATCAAGCAACCATCCCTGCCCCTGTGAAACCCACATCTCCGTTATGGCCATAACATCGTAGCCCCAAGTAATGATCCATGCTCTAAGTTTGTCACTCTTATTCCAGACACTCCTTGCATTAAGGCAGACTCACTTTAACCGATCTCTGTTTCATCACGTGGGAAACCTTCCTGATAGATTCAATATATCCTGTCACTGTCCTGTCTGCAACTGACCCCCTCTCAGACATGTAGCTCCGATTCCCACTCCCCAATCCTGATCCCATTTTCCCCTTGGTTTCAATTATTCTTTTTCTCTTCTCACCTTGCTTAACAGGTGGTACGGTGGCTCAGTTGTTAGCACTGCTGCCTCACAGCCCCAGGGTCCCAGGTTTGATTCCAGCCATGGGCACCTGTCTATGTGGAGTTTGCACATTCTCTGTGTGTCTGCGTGGGTTTCCTCCAGGTGCTCTGGTTTCCTCCCACAATCCAAAGATGTGCAGGTTAGGTGAATTGGCCATGCTAAATCATCCGTAGTTTTAGGTGCATTAGTCAGAGGGGGGTGGGTTACTCTTCGGAGGGTTGGTGTGGACTTGTTGGGCCGAAGGGTCTGTTTCTACACTGTAGGGAATCTAATCTTAACTTAAATGGAGCTCTGTTCTCAGCACATTTACAACTTATGCTTAATCAGAAAATCCAAACTGTTTACCTTTTGTTGGCAACTCCCCGATCCATTCTATTATGCTGGGTACTGCATGAACATAACAAAAAATATGTTAAAAAAATCATCTACTGTTGTAGTAATCTACTATAACATTCAGATAGTGGCAACTTCCAACCTCAAATTGCAATGAAACTTTTTAAGTCCACACTTCTTGCTGTGCATGTACTCAGAAGAACTTTCAAGATCAATGTGTTTCTGGATGAATGAAGAAGGGGGCATTGCTAAATCAGCTTGAGGGGAGTGAGGTAGTCAATAGAGGAACATTTAGGGAACAGTGACCACGTTATTAAAGGGCTTGCGCTGGCCAGGGAAGAGAACAAGGGGCAATCAAGAATGTAGACAATTCACCAAGGAAGGTCCATTTCAGTGGATTGTGACTTCAGGATCATCAACTTAACTTCAGGAATGGAAGAACATAGAAACAATATCCAGGAGAAATATATGGTCTTTTGAACAGATGTTGACTCATGAAGGAAAGCATGAATGGATTTATGAAGGTTAAGTGGCTTTTAACCAACTCCATGAGCTTAAGCGATGAGGTTACAGAGAAGGTTGACGTTGAACTATCAAAATGCATTTGATAAAGTGCCACAAAACAGGCTGGTCACAAAGTAGGAAAAAAGGGCTGTGGATAACAGGAAACAGATTTGTGATGACTGGCTATTTTTCAGTACTAAGAACACTGCTTTACTTAGAACAAAGACCAAAGAAAATTTACAGCCCAGGAACAGGCCCTTCAGCCCTTCAAGCCTGAGGTGATCCAAATGTACTGTCTAAACCTGTCACCCAATTCCTAAGCATCTGTATCCCTCTGCTCCCCACCTACTCATGCATCTGTCCAGACGCATCTTAAATGAATCTACAATGCCTGCGCTACCACCTCTTCAGGCAATGCATTCCAAACGCCCACCACCCTCTGTGTGAAGTACTTGCCTCGTGTATCCCCCTTAAACTTTCCACCTCTCACCTTGAAAGCATGATCTCTGGTTATTGAATCCTTCACCCTGGGAAACAGCTTGTTTCTATCCACCCTGTCCATACCCTTCATGATTTTGTAAACTTCAATAAGATCCCCCCTCAATCTCTAGTGAAAACAAACCTAACCTACTCAACCTCTCTTCATAGCAAGCACCTTCCATACCAGGCAACATCCTCGTAAACCTTTTCTGCACCCTCTCTAAAGCATCCACATCCTTTTGGTAATGTGGCAACCAGAACTGTACGCAGTATTCTAAATGCGGCTGAACCAATGTCTTGTACAATTTTAACATGACTTGCCAGCTCTTATACTCAATACCCCGTCCAATGAAGGCAAGTATACTATATGCTTTCTTGACCACTTTATCCACCTGTGCAGCAACCTTCAGGGTACAATGGACCTGCACTCCCAGATCTCTCTGCTTTTCAACTTTTCCCAAGGCTCTTCCATTCATTGTATAATTCACTCTAGAATTAGACTTGCCTAAATGCATCACCTCACATTTGTCTGGATTGAAGTCCATCTGCCACTTTTCCACCCAACTCTCCTGTATTCTCTGACAGTCCCTTATGCTTTCTGCTACTCTACCAATCTTTGTGTCATCTGCAAAATTGCTGATCATGCCAACAGTGCTCTCTTCCAGATCATTTATGTATATCACAAATAACAGTGGCCCAATACTGACCCCTGTGGAATACACCGGTCACCTTTTTCCATTTTGAGAAACTCCCTTCAACTACTACTCTGTGTCTCCTGTTGCTCAACCAGTTCTTTATCCACCTAGCTAGAACACCCTGCATGTCATGTGACTTCACTTTCTCCATTAGTCCACAATGGGGAACCTTATCAAATGCCTTACTAAAATCCTTGTATATGACATCAACAGCCCTTCCTTCAACTAACAACTTGGTCACTTCCTCGAAGAATTCTATTAAGTTGGTAAGGCACGATCTCCCCCACACAAAGCCATGTTGCCTATCACTGATAAGCTCATTCTTTTCGAAATATAAATAGATCCTATCTCTTAGTACCCTCTCCAGCAATTTCCTGACCATCGATGTCAGGCTTACTGGTCTGTAGTTACCCAGAATATCCCTAATATCCTTCTTGTACACGGGATCAACATAAGCTACCCTCCAGTACTCCAGCACCTCACCTGTATTTAAGGATGCTACAAAGATATCTGTCAGGCAGCTATTTCCTCTCTCGCCTCCCTCAGCAACCTGGGATAGATCCCATCCGCTCCTGGGGATTTGTCCACCTTAATAACCTCTAGCATACCCAACACATCTCCCCTACTTATGCCAACGTGATCCAGACTAATCAAACTTCTATCTCTAATCTCAAGATTCAACATGTTCTTCTCCTCTGTGAACACTGATGCAAAGTAATCAGTCAGAATCTCACCCATTCTCTCAGGTTCAGTACACAGCCTTCCTTCATTATCTTTTTGTGGACCAATCCTTTCTCTAGTTACCCACTTGCTTCTTATACAAGAATAAAATGCTTTGGGATTTTCCTTAATTCTGCTCACTAAAGCTATTTCATGATCCTTTTTCACCTGATTGATTCCTTGTTTAAGACTTGAGCTACTCTTCCGATATTCCTCCAGGACCCGTTCTATTCTTAGCTGCCTGGACCTTATGTACGCTTCCCTTTTCCTCTTGGCTAGTCATACAATTTCTCCTGTCATCCACGGTTCATAAATCTTGCTCTTCCTATCCTTTGCCTTCAATGGGACATGCCTATCCTGCACGATCTTTAACCTATCTTTGAAAGCCTCCCACATCTCAAATGTGGACTTCCCTTCAAATAGCTGTGTCCAATCCACATTTCCCAGCTCCTGCTTAATTTTGATAAAATTGACTTTGGCCCTGAGGACCACTCTCTTCTTTATCTACAAGTATTCTAAAACTTACAGAATTGTGGTCACTGTTCCCAAATAAATCCCCCACTTCATCTTCTACCACTTGTCCTGGCTCGTTCCCCAGTACCAGGTCCAATATGGCCCCTTCCCTTGTTGGAGTATTGACATACTGCTCTAGAAAACTCGTCTGGACGCTTCGTCCAGACCTCTGACGCTAAGTGTATCCCAGTCAACGTTGGGAAAATTAAAATCTCCCATCACCACTATCCTATTGTCTCTACATGTATTCATAATCTGTTTACCTATTTGTTCTTCTACCTCACGCTCACTGTTGGGAGGTCTGTAATACAGCCCCAACAGTGTAACTGCACCTTTCTTATTTCTCAGCTCCACCCATAATGCCTCACTACCCAAGACCACCATGGTGTCCTCCTTTAGCACAGCCGTGATATCATCCCTGACCAACAATGCAATACCACCCCCTCTTTTACTTCCCTTCCTGTCCTGTCTGAAGCATCTATATCCTGGATCATGTAGTTGCCAATTATCATGCCCTTCCTTCAACCAAGTCTCTGTGATGGCAATAATGTCATACCCCCAGGCACCAATCCAAGGCCTAAGTTCATCTGTCTTACACACTATACTCCTTGCATTAAAGTAGATGCATTTCAGGCCACCAGTTCTTTTGTGCTCACCTGCTCTCTGCCTATTCTTTGTTTTATTAATGTTATCTTCATATTTCTTACAGTCTCCAGTATCCCCCTCACTGCCTACTTGTTTTCTCTTCTGGTTCCCAATCCCCTGCCACATTGGTTTAAAACCTCCCCAACAACAGTACCAAAATCTCCCCCAAGGACATTGATTCCTGTCTGGTTCAGATGTAGACCTTCCCTTTTGTAATAGTCCCACCTTCCCTAGAACTGGTCCCAATGTCCAACAAATCTGAACCCCTCCCTCCTACACCATCTCTCAAGCCATCCTGCCTATTTTTTCATTTCTATGCTGGTGAGCACGTGATATTGATAGTAATCCTGAGATCACTACCTTTGAGGTACTCCTTTTTAACTTCTCTCCTAGCTCCCTGAATTCTGCTTTCAGGACCTCATGTCGCTTTGTACTTATATCGTTGGTGCCTATATGCATCAAGACAACTGGCTGTTCACCCTCCCCTTTTAGAATGCTCTGCAGCTGATAGGTGACATCCCTGACCCGAACACCTGGGAGGCAACATATCGTCCGAGAGTCCCTTTTTCAGCCACAGAACCGCCTATCTACTCCCCTCACAATAGAATCCCCTATGACTATGACCCTACGAGTCTTTTTCCCGCCCTTCTGAACAGCAGTGCCCACCACGGTGCCGTGATCTTGACAACTGCTGCCCTTCCCTGGTAAGCCATCTCCCCCAACAGTATCCAAAACGGTATACCTGTTTTGGAGGGAGATGACCGCAGGGGACACCTACACTGCCTTCCTACTCTGTTTCTGTCTTTTGGTCACCCATTCACTGTTTCCCTCAGCAATTCTAACCTGCGGTGTGACCAGTTCACTAAAGGTGCTATCCCCGAACTCGTCCACATCGCGGATGCTCCACAGTGAGTCCATCTGCAGCTCCAGAGCCATCATGCAGTCAAACAACAGCTGGAGCTGTACACACTTCTTGCACACTGCTTGACCTGTACTGATGTATGTTCAGGACAAAATTTCAAAACTTGTGATGACAAAATATGAGAAATTGCTAATTATGAGGGGGATATGAATATCCATATGAGTTAGAAGCAGGAACTCCTCGAGTCTGGCATACCAGGACAGAAGTAGAGGCTAACAGGGCAGACTGGTGCAATAGTCAAACAAATAACAGACGGAATTTGATTAATTAATTGAGTGAAATTATTAATTTTGGGAGAAAGAATGAAATGCTCCAACATAAATGAAGATTACAGTTCTGAAGAGGATGCTGGAGCAGAAGCACCAGAGTAAGTACATGCATAAATCACTGAATATAGCAGGGCAGGTTGAGGAAGTAATTAATTAGGTGCACAATGCATTTAGAAGCAAAAAATACAAAACTAATGTAGTTATGATGACCTTTCTAAAACAAAAATTCAGCCTCAGTTAGAGTATTTTGTCCTGTTTTGGAAATGGAATGTTTATGAATCATTCCAGTGAAAAGGGCTTTAAGCACAAAATTAGAGAACTGTTTCCAAGGGAAAATTTGGTTGAGAGGAAAGGTGATGGAGGTATTTAAATGCTTGACAGAACAGATATGAAGAAACTGTTGCCATTGGGGAAAAAGCTGAGAACCAGGGGGCCGGACGTTCAGATAAAAAGACGAAAAGATTTTTTGATGTACCACATGGTTTGTCTCAATCAGCCTAAGAATGAGACAGAAGCAGGTTCATATTTGGATTTTAAAATAAGATTGGATGATGATCTGCATAGAGAAATACTGTAGTGCTGCAGGAAAAGGTAGGTCTACAGAGCTAGCTGAGTTGCTCTTGAGATTGAGACCCAGTATAGACATAATGGGAAAGTTATGATCATTCTATAATTATATGATGTCTGGCTTCATCAACAAGACAACTTATTTTAAAAGTAAAAACCAAAAGAACTGCAGATGCTGGAAATTAGAAACAAAACAGAAATTGCTCAAAAAGCTCAGCAGGTTTGGCAGCATCTGTGGAGAGAAATCAGAGTCAATGTTTTGGGTCCAGTGACCCTTTCTCAAAACTGGGGTAGGGTCACTGCACCTGACACATTAACTGATTTATCTCCATAAATGCTGCCAGACCTGCTGAGTTTTTCCAGAAATTTCTTTTTTTTTGTTGCATCAATAGCTACCACTGTATTTGGTTTGTGGAATTAACTGTCTCATACATGAGACAAGATACAAAATCCTTCCAAGGCATTGTGTTTGACAACAGATGTGTCTTTAAATTTCAGGACAGAATTAGTGAGTTTTAAACATTGTACTTTTTCAAACCGTTCTTCCAAGTTAAACCAACATTGGTAAGATATCCAGTAGCGGCCACACTTGGTGTATTGCATACAATTCTGGTCACTGCATTGTAGGAAGGATGTGAAAGCTTTGTAAAGGGTTCAGAGGAGATGTACCAGGATGTTGCCTATTATGGAAGGAAGGTCTTATGAGGAAAGGCTGAGGGACATGAAGCTGTTTGCATTAGAGAGAAGAAGGTTGAGAGGTGATTTAATTGAGACATGTAAGATAATCAGAGGGTTAGATAGGGTGGACGGCAAAAGCCTTTTTCCTCGGATGATGATGACTAGCACGAGGGGCATAGCTTTAAATTGAGGGGTGATAGATATAGGACAGATGTCAGAGGTAGTTTCTTTACTCAGAGAACATTACTTGCAACAGTAGTAAACTTGCCAAATTCAAGCACATTTAAACGGTCATTGGATAGATATATGGATGAAAATGGTATAGTGTAGGTTAGATAGGCTTCAGATTGGTTCCACAGGTCGGTGCAACGTCGAGGGCCGAAGGGCCTGTCCTGCGCTGCAATGTTCTATGTTCTATGTCCTATGTCCTATTTGTGCCACACTAGTGCTAGGCAATAATATCTTCAACAAGAGAGAATATAACCATTATCCCTTGACATTCAATGACATTATCGTCACTGAATCTCACATTATCAACAACATGGGAATTATCATCAATCAGAAGCTGAACTAAATTTGCCATATAAATACAGTGGCTACAAGAACAGGTCAGAGGCTAGAAATACTACAGGAAGAAACTCATTTCCTGATGCCCCAGAGCCTGCCCACCATTTACAAGGCACAAGTCAGGACTGGGAGAGAATACTCTTCACTTATTAGAAAAGTACATCGCCAATCACATTCAGGAGCTTTGACACCTTCAGGAGAAAGCAACCTGTTTGATTGACACCCAATCCAAAATATCTAACATTCATCCCTTCACCCTGCTCTTTAGTGACATCTATAGGTTATTCAGCAGTAATTCACCACAGCTCCATCTATAGCACATTCCGTTATCTTTATGAGAAAGATAACACGTGCAATAGATGTAATGGCAACAGATAACAGCTGATTTAGACAAGTGAGTGGACAATTACATGGCAGATGAAATATGGTTTGGATTAATGTAATTCTGACTTAGATAGAGGAAATAGAATGGCACAGTATTATTTAAATAGTGATAGATTGTGAAAGGTTGATGTGCAAAGGGACCTGGGTATCCTTGCACACAAGTCATTGAAAGCAAGCATGGGGTTTCAGCAAGCAGTTAGGAAGGTAAATAGTATGCTGTCCTTCAATGCAAGAAGGTTTGAGCACAGGAGCAAACAAGTTTTCTGACAGCTGTAGCAGTCCACGGTGAGTCCATACCTGGAGTATTGTGTGTAGTTTTAGTCTCCTTACTTAACAGAAGATATACATGCCATAAGGGAAGTGCAGTGAAGATTGATCAGACTGATTCTTGAGATAGTAGGTTTGGCATATGTGGGGACAGCGTCGATTGAGTCTTTATTCTCTAGAATTTAGAAGAATGAGAAGTGATCTTATTGAAACATATAAAATTCTGACAGGGCTGGAAAGACTGGATGCAGGGATCATGTTTTTCCTGGCTGCGATGTCCAGAACAAGGTATCATGGTCACAAGATATGGGGTTGGTCAGTTCAGACTGAGATGAGGAGAAATTTCTTCACTTAAAGGATGGCAAACCTGTAGAATTCACTGTCACAAAAGACTACAGAGGTCAAGTTACTGAATATATTGAAGAAATAAATAGATAGACTTCTGGAAGCTGAAGCTGTCGGGGGTATTGGGAGAGTGGAGAAATATGGCATCGAGATAGAGAATCAGTCATGATCATGCTTAATGGCAGATTGGGTTGAATAGGTTCAATAGCCGACTCCTGCTCCTATTTTCTAAGTTTCTATTTTTCAAAGTTCTATTCACACTGACCTCTCCCCAAGTTCTGGCTCCCTGATAATGTTTTGGTTTTATTTTCCTTTTCACTTGCATTCCTATTCCCATCCTCTTAATGTGCCCTTACTCTCTTGGGTCCATTATTCACATCTGTTTTCTCACTTTCTTTCACTGATCCTCAGTCGCTGCAGATTTAATTGATTTCTGTTTAATTAGAAAATTCAACAATGTTGAGCTGGATGTCTACCTGCTGTTGATTCAGTTGTTGATTCAGTTGTCGTTATTTCACGAATTGGTATCTTTTTTCGCGTGATGATGCGTATTGCTGCATGAGCAGAGCAAAAATGTCTCAATTAATAAAGTCATCAGCTGCATAATAAACCACCAATAAATTACAAATATTGCGTGGGTCCATCCCAAAATTAATTTAACCCCACTTGGTCAGCTCTGCCAATGGGAAAACTCATATCAGGAGAGTCAACATTTCTCACAGTATCCATTTTGTTTTATTCTTTCATAGGATATGGGTGTTGTTGGTAAGGTCAACATTTGTTACCCATCTCTAATTGCCCTTGCTCATCTATTTCAGAATTAACCAGGTACCACGGTAGAATTTGAATCTGTACATGCAGATCAATAGGCGAGGCATTCTGGATTACTAGACCAGTAATATTATCACTATGCCACCTATTGTACTTCCTCTAATCTTAACACATTTACAGAGTTAAGTAGATTACTGGTGACCACTTGATAAAAGTAAAGGAGTCAGGATGTCTCGGAAACCCAGGACAACTTGGAGCTGTCTATGTAGTAGTTGTGTGTGACTCAATAGTTCGAGGGATACGCAGTCTAGTTTGCAGCCAAGATCGTGAGTCCTGTATGGTTTGTTGACTCTTGGTGCAAGGGTTTGGGACATAATAGAACAGCTGAAGAAACTTCTCAAAAGGGAGGATAAATGACCAGTGGCTGGGGTTCATGTGGGAATTAACAATATGGGTGGGGGATGGCTGCTTGGATGACTTGCAGGATCAGATTTAGGAGTTAGGGAGTAGGTCAAAATGTAGGTTTTCCAGGCTAGTAATCTCAGAAACATTACCTATATTACAAGCTTGAGTATTTGGGCAGAGGCAGGTAAATGTGTAGCTTAAGTGACACTGTAAAAGTGAGGGTTTTTAATTTTTTGGACATTAGGATTACTTTTGGAGAAAGCTATTCAAAAGAGATAGGCTTCACCTGACCAAGGAAGGAACAAATCTCCTGGCTGAGAGGGTAAATAGCACAGGGAAGGTGGATTTTAAGGCAGGGGTGTTGACCTAGTTCTGGAAATATCAGAGAGGGAAAAAGAGAGAAGATGGGGAAAACTAAGTGAGTGAGGCTTGAGTATTGACAATGACAAAGAAATTATTACCTTCCAGTGGGCAAGAAAGAGATAAGGGCAGTGTTAAATTGTGCGTAGGTAAATGTATTGAGTACCATGAACAAAACTGCACAATTAGAAACAGAAGTTGCTGGAAGGGAATATGACCTTGTAGCATTGACTGAAAGATGACTCAAGCCAGAACAAGACTGGTTACTCAACATCCCGGGTTATAAGCCATTAACTAAAACAGGGTGGGTAAAAAGGTAGGTGTAGCGGTCTTGGTCAAAGCTAGTATCATTGCACTTGAACAACATGCATTTCCTAAATTACAATCTTCATGGTTGGATGTGAGGAACAGGAAGGGAGCGGTGACCTTGTTAGGCATTTACGTTAGATCTCCAAATAGTAGTGAGGAAGTACAAGACAAATTTGCAGGCAGATTATTAAAATTTGCAGGATACATAGGGTTGTGATAGTTGGTGATTTCAATTATGTCTGCAACATGTACAGGAGAAACGTTTGGAACTGTACACTTCCAGTCCTACTGGGGTGGGGGTGGGGGGGTGGTTTGCAGGTTTGGAACAGATGTGCTGAATCTGGTCTGAGGAAATGAGACAGCCTGAGTGGATATATGGGAACACCACCACCTTCAACTTCCTCTCTAAGTTCATAAGTTCATAAGCTATATGAGCAGAATTAGGCCATTCGATCATGGCTGATATGCTCCTTACCCCACTCTCCTGCCTTCTCCCCATATCCCTTCAAGCCATTATCAAGTAAAAATCTGTCGAACTCCTCCCTAAATTTACTCACTGTCCCAGTATCAACTGCACTTTGGGGTAGCAAATTCCACAGATTGACAACCCTTTGGGAGAATAGTTTCTCCTCAACTCTGTTTTAAATTTGCAACCCGTTATCCTAAGACTATGACTTCTCATTCTAGAATACTCCACAAATGGAAGAATCCGCTCCATGCCAATTTTATTTACACCATTTAATATTTTGAATAACTCAATTTGATCTCGCCTCATTCTGCTAAATTCCAGAGAGTATAGGCCTAAACCGTTCATTCTCTCTTCATACAACAAATCCCTAATTTCTGGAATCAATCTGGTGAACCTCCTCTGAACTGCCTCCAGTGGCACTACATCTTTCCTGAAATAAGGGAAACAAAACTGCCCAATACTCCAGGTATGGTCTTACCAATATCTTGTATAGTTGCAACAATATTTCTTACCTTTATATTCTATTCCTTTAGCTATAAAAGCCAACATTCCATTCATTTTCTTTATTATCTGCTGTACCTGCATGCTCATTTTCTGTGACTCATAAACAAGTACACCTAGATCCCTCTGCATTGGATCACTCTGAAATCCCTCATTCCCCCTCCCCCCCCCCCTTCAGATAATAGGTCGCCTTCTCATTTTTTCAACCCAAATGCATGACCTCGCACTTATCCACGTTAATCTCCATCTACCACATTTTGGCACACTCTTCTGACCTATCTACATCCAATTGTAAGGTTCTTATTTCCTAATTGCAAGGCTTTCACCATCCTGACTTGGAAATATATTGCCATTCATTCACTGTCACTGGGTCAAAACCCTGAAATTCCCTCCCTAATGGCATTGTGGATCAACTGAAAGAAGGTGGACTGCAGCAGTTCAAGAAGGCAGCTCACCACAGCCTTCTCAAGGCCAACTAAGGACGGGCAATAAATACTGGCCACCCAGTGATGCCTCCATCCTACAAAGTGAGTAAATTTAAGAAAAAAATCAGAGTGGGGACCATTTGGGAAATAGTGATCCTAATATAAGATACAATGTTAAGAGAGGAAAAGAGAAGATTTCAGTGGTCTAAAAGTTGAACTGGAGCAGATTGAATAGAAATGTATTTGGTGAATAAAAGAGTGGATGGAAAATGGGAGAATTTCAAAACAGAAATGAACAAGGTAAAAGCTAGGTACATATCAATGACAAATAAATATGAAGTATTCAGAGTCAGAGCACCTTGGGTGGCTAATGATTTTGATGAGAAAATAAGAAAACAAAATGAGGCATATGATGATTACCAATTAATATCAATAGATACCAGAAAGAGCAGCTTGAATGTACAACAGGCTAATACTGGCATAAGAAGG
Source organism: Chiloscyllium punctatum (assembly GCF_047496795.1). Lineage (NCBI taxonomy): Eukaryota > Metazoa > Chordata > Chondrichthyes > Orectolobiformes > Hemiscylliidae > Chiloscyllium > Chiloscyllium punctatum. The sequence goes on along the minus strand of NC_092763.1, from coordinate 82,968,997 downwards.
AATAAGAGGGAGCATGAAAAAAGGATGGCAGGTTGTGCTAAAAGAAATAGTAAAATGTTCTTCAACATATTACTAGTAAAAGATTAGTGAAGGATAAAGTAGGGCCCTTGAGGAACAAGCAGGGTAAACTGGTCACTGGAGCAAAGGGTATAGCAGAGGTATGAAATGGGTATTTTGTTTCTTTTTTTAACAAAATTCGAAAACAGAGGCAATTGCTTAATTGAAATATGGATGTTGAGCAATTAAGCAATATAGTGGTAGATTTTTAAAAATGTTCTAAAAAGACTGGCTGCAGAACAGATGCATCCTAGATTGCTGAGAGAGATAAGGGAGACAATCATGGAACCATTGACTGAAATTGTCCAGGCCTCTCTGAACACAGTATTAGTCTCGAGGGACTAGAAAATTGTAAATGTGACACTGTTATTTTAGAAAGCGGAAAAGGACAACCCAGGAAATTAGATATATCAGGTTGATGTCAATAGTGGAACACAATAGTGGTCATAAAACAGAATAATGCAACATACACTTATTTTTCTCTAAGTTAGTACAAAATAATCAACATGGCTTTGTCAAAGGAAATCATTCTGACAAATTTGATTGAGAGTTACAAAGGATGATGCTGGAAAAGCATAGCAGGTCAGGCCACATCCGAGGAGCAGGACAGTCGATATTTCGGGCATAAGCCCTTCTGGGTGTTCTTGTCCACCAGTCAATGAAGGCAAGCATGCAGGTACAGCAGGTAGTGAAGAAGGCTAATAGCATGCTGGCCTTCATAACAAGAGGAATTGAGTATAGAAGCAAAGAGGTGCTTCTGCAGCTGTACAGGGCCCTGGTGAGACCACACCTGGAGTACTGTGTACAGTTCTGGTCTCCAAATTTGAGGAAAGACATTCTGGCTATTGAGGGAGTGCAGCGTAGGTTCACGAGGTCAATTCCTGGAATGGCAGGATTGCCTTACACGGAAAGACTGAAGCGACTGGGCTTGTATACCCTTGAGTTTAGAAGACTGAGAGGGGATCTGATTGAAACGTATAGGATTATGAAAGGATTGGACACTCTGGCAGGAGGAAACATATTTCCGCTGATGGGGGAGTGCCGAACCAGAGGACACAACTTAAAAATACGGGGTAGACCATTTAGGACAGAGATGAGGAGAAACTACTTCACCCAGAAAGTGGTGGCTGTGTGGAATGCTCTGCCCCAGAGGGCAGTGGAGGCCCAGTCTCTGGATTCATTTAAGAAAGAATTGGATAGAGCTCTTAAAGATAGTGGAGTCAAGGGTTATGGAGATAAGGCTGGAACAGGATACTGATTGGGAATGATCAGCCATGATCATATTGAATGGCGGTGCAGGCTCGAAGGGCTGAATGGCCTACTCCTGCATCTATTGTCTATTGTCTATTGTCTATTATCAGGAAATTTCATTGAGTTCTTTGATGAGGTGTGGCTGTTGTATATTTGGACTTTCAGAAAGCTTTTGATATGGTGCCACAGAGCAGGTTTGTTAACAAATTGGAAATGTTTGGGGTTGAAAGGCCCTTGGCTGCATGGATTAGTAGTTGGTAAAAGTTAGGAACAGAGAGTATGTGTGGATGGACATCTCTTAGACTGGAGATGAGCTAGAAGTGGTATTTCCCCAGGGATTGGTGTTGGGCCCCTTGGATGTTCTGATTTATGTTAACAAATTGGAGATTGGTGCTGAGGGCAAACCTTTTAAAATTTGTAGAGAATACTAAGCTAAGCAGAATAGTGAACTGTCAAGATGACACTGAGTGACGACACAGGACATTGACAAGTTGGCCAAATGGGCAGAAACTTGGCAGATGAAATTCAAAAATGCACAGAAGCATAACGTAGAAGAAACATTCAAAGACAATTCAGGCTTAACGATACAACTTTGAGGGGAGTACAGGAGCAAAGGGACCTCAGGTTCATGGACATATTTCTCTGAAGGTGACCAGGCAAGTTAAAAATGTTACTAAGAAAGTTTATAGGATCCCTTGGTTTATAAATAAAGGTATGGAGGATAAAGGAGATTTACAAGGATGACACCAGGGATGAGGGATTTCAGATACATGGAAAGATTTGAGAAATTAGGCTTATCCTCCTTGGAGCAAAGAAATATAAGAGGTGACCTTACTGAGGTGTTGAAAATTATGAACAATTTTGACAGGGTCATAGAGTCACAGAGACGTACAGCACGGAAGCAGACCCTTTGGTCCAACTCATCAATGCCCACCAAATATCCCAACCCAATCTAGTCCCATTTGCCAACACTTGGGCCATATCCCTCCAAACTCTTCCTATTCATATACCCATCCAGATGCCTTTTAAATGTTGCAATTGTACCAGCCTCCACCACTTCCTCTGCCAGCTCATTCCAAAAATGTACCACCCTCTGCGTGAAAACGTTGCCCATTAGGTCCCGTTTATATCTTTCTCCTCTTACCCTAAATCTATGCCCTCTATGTCTGGACTCCCCACCCCAGGGAAAGGACTTTGTCTATTTTATCCTTTCCATGCCCCTCATGATTTTATAAATCTCTATGAGGTCATCCCTCAACCTTCGATGCTCCAGGGAAAACAGCCCCAGCCTGTTCAGCCTCTCCCTATAGCTCAAATCCTCCAACCCTGGCAACATCCTTGTAAATCTTTACTGAACCGTTTCAAGTTTTACAACATACTTCTGATAGGAAGGAGTCGAGAATTGTACACAATATTCCAAAGTGGCCTAAATAACATCCTGTACAGCCACAACATGACCTCTTAACTCCTATACTCAATGCTCTGACTGATAAAGGAAATAATACAAATGCCTTATTCACTATCCTACCTACCTGTGACTCTACTTTCAAGCAACTATAAACCGGCACTCCAAGGTCTCTTTGTTCAGTAACACTCCCTAGGTCCTTACCATTAAATATATAAGTCCTGCTAAGATTTGCTTTCCCAAAATGCAGCACCTTGCATTTATCTAAATTAAACTCCATCTGCCACTCCTCAGCCCACTGGGCCACCTGATCAAGATCCCGTTGTGATCTGAAGTAACCCTCTTCGCTATCCACGACACCTCCAATTTTGGTGTAAACTATACCTCCTATGTTCATATCCCAATCATATAAATGACAAAAAGTAAATATTTTCACTAGTTGGTACACCAGTAACTAGGAATTACAATTTCAAGATTGTCAGCAAGAGAGCTAGAAGGGAAATAAGGAGAAATTTCTTCAATCAGAGAATGGTTGGGATTTTGAATGCACTGCTCAGGAGAGTGTGGAGGTGAATTCCATACAAGCTTCCAAAAGGCAGCTGGATATATACTTGTAAGTGATTAATTTAGAGGGCTACAGAGATAGGTCTGGAGAGTGGCTCTGGCTGGGTCTTATCTCAGGAGCCAATATAAGCACAATATAAGCATAATGGCTTCATTATGTAATGTGCAATTCTATTACTCTTTTGAGCTGCCAAAAACATCAAGTTCGACATCAATTTCCAAAATACCACTTGTAATATCTGAAAAGCAGTAACTGAGATAGATGAAAAATCCATTTAACTTCAACCCTGTAAATCTCATTTCCAATTGAATCACATCAATAGAGCCAGCCATTTTCACTCCCGAGCACCAAATTAGGAGTTCATGCCTGATCCCAATTCAGCGCTCCCCTGTCAATGAGATACACAATTCACAGATGGTACAATAAGATACCTTATTGAATGCAAGAAGTGAAACAGCATAGATTCTAATCATATCCTCCTCTAACATCCTCCAGGGGTGTTGATGTCATATACATGGACTTTAGTAAGGCATTTGATAAGGCTCCCCATGGTAGACTAATGGAGAAAGTGAAGTCACATGACATGCAGGGTGTTCTAGCTAGGTGGATAAAGAACTGGTTGAGCAACAGGAGACAGAGATTAGTAGTTGAAGGGAATTTCTCGAAATGGAGAAAGGTAACCAGTGGTGTTCCACAGGGGTCAGTGTTGGGGCCACTGTTGTTTGTGATATATATAAATGATCTGGAAGAGGGCACTTTTGGTATGATCAGCAAGTTTGCAATGACACAAAGATTGGTGGAGTAGCAGAAAGCATAAGGGACTGTCAAAGAATACAGGAGGATATAGATAGACTGGAGAGTTGGGCGGAAAAGTGGCAGATGGGTTTCAATCCAGACAAATGTGAGGTGATGCATTTAGGCAAGACTAATTCTAGAGCGAATTATACAATGAATGGAAGAGCCTTGGGAAAAGTTGATAGGCAAAGAGATCTGGGGATTCAGGTCCATTGTACCCTGAAGGTTGCTGCACAGGTGGATAGAGTGGTCAAGAAGGCATATAGTATACTTGCCTTGATTGGATGGGGCATTAAGTATAAGAGCTGGCAAGTCATGTTAAAATTGTACAAGACATTGGTTTGGCTGCATTTGGAATACTGTGCACAGTTCTGGTCGCCACATTCCCAAAAGGATGTGGACACTTTGGAGAGGGTGCAGAGAAGGCTTACAAGGATGTTGCCTGGTATGGAGGATGTTAGCTATGAAGAGAGGTTGAGTAGGTTAGGTTTATTTTCATTAGAAAAAAGGAGATTATGGGGGGACCTGATTGAGGTTTACAAAATCATGAAGGGTATAGACAGGGTGGATAGAGACAAGCTTTCTTCCAGGGTGAAGGATTCAATAACAAGAGGTCACGCTTTCAAGGTGAGAGGTAAGGGGGATACATGTGGCAATGACTTCACACAGAGGGTGGTGGGTGTCTGGAACGCATTGCCAGCAGAGGTGGTGGAGGCAGGCACAGTAGATTCATTTAAGATGCGTCTGGACAGATGTATGAGTAGGTGGGGAGCAGAGGGATACAAATGGTTAGGAATTGGGCGACAGGTTTAGACAGTAGATTTGGATCGGCTCAGGCTTGGAGGGCCGAAGGCCCTGTTCCTGGGCTGTAAATTTTCTTTGTTCTCTTTAATTTAGCAGCAAATCCAGGCATTAGAACAAGGAACAATTCCTGATTTAAAAGATAATTCTTGTTTGATACAGAGAAAACTAGCTCAAGGCAAATCTCCCTTGCTCCTCCATTGCCCCAGACAGTTTGCTGCATGTTCTCCTTTCCAGATCTGATGTCTAAATACCCCCTTCCCTCAGTGATGTAAGGTAGATATATCTGAATATCATTTATTTGTGAGTTTTTATTTTTGAATTTGAAGTAGCAGCGTATGGATTTTTTGTGTGCCTATCTGGTTTTAATGATTAACCCATCTTTCTTACCATGTATTTCTAAGTACTTCTAAACGGTGGCAATTTCTTTTTCTTTAAAAAAAAAGTCTGTTTTGGTGACTAATGGAAATGTATTTGCATTTGGAGAGCTTAAGACTGAACAAAGTAAACAGTGTTGTACATTAAGTTTTCAGATAGATGATTTCGGAAATTCTTTGCGCTGAGGGAAACATTCTTAACTTGAAAATACTTCCTAAAATATTAGTGTGAGCAGGGTTTATAGCTGAAGTTGCTTTTTAAGAAACAGTTAACTCAGTATAAGAGGTTTGGTTTGAAATCTTGAGACCAGGTGTGATTGGGTAAAACACTAGATGGGTTATTTGAAGCTGAGAATGTTTAAGTTCAGCTATAGACTAATCAACAAAGTGACTATCACATTCTCACAACCAGGATTAAAGCCACAGCTAAATTAAACCCTACATGGGATGGAGAAGGGCATTCTTTTTTGTATGTGAGTACTATGATGGGATGTTGTTTGAATTAATGGAATTTCATTAATGGAATCTTGTTGGATTTAATGGTATTTCTACTGGCTGTCTTGAAATATTTAAATATTTGTTAGATGCAAACAGTTTGGTATTTTCAATTGTATGTTCATTTCTTTCATCAAATAAACTTATGTTCCATTGTTGAACTCAAATTAGCAATATTGCATCTTTGTGTTTCAGTGAAAGACCATCTCATTAAAAACCAAAATAAAAGCAAATTATAATTAGCAAGCCAGATTTCAGACTGGGATCTGACTTGTTGAGGAATAATATCAGCTGGAACGATAATACCCGTTCCTTTGGTCACATTCTCTGAGCTTCTTCTTCCCTCTCCCTGTCTTGTTTTTTGTTGGTCAATTCCATCACTGTATCCAATCTGCTCTTCTCCAGAATCTGGTTCACTCATATTAGATCAATACCTGATCGAGGTATACAAGGTAATGAGTGTCATGGATAGAGTCAATAGCCAGAGACCTTTCCCCAGGGCAGGATTGACTGGAACGAGTGGTCATAGTTTTAAGATATTAGGAGAAAGGTATAGAGGATATGTCAGGGGAAGGTTCTTTACGCGGAGGGTTGCGAATGCATGGAATGCATTGCCAGCGGTGGTGGTGGAAGCAGAATCATTAGGGACATTTAAGTGATGATTGGACAAGCACATGGATAGCAGTGAATTGAGGGGTGCATAGGTTAAGTTTTTTTATTTTACATTAGGATTAATCCTCAGCACAACATCATGGGCCAAAGGGCCTGTTCAGTGCTATACTTTTCTACGTTCTGTTTTCGAACTCACATTTAATTAGTAAAGCTAACATAGAGCTGATTGTTTACCTTTTGTTGTATTCCCATTCTCTTTTTCTTCAGAGAGTCCTGCATGAACATAACAGAAGTGCTTCACTTAGCAAAATATTTGCTATTCAAATAATCTATTAACACAAAATACATAATAATACATTGTAAATATCGCAAGAGTTGCAACTTTACATCTCAAATTCCGCAAAATTTGTTTCCATGCACCAAACAATCAACCCTCTCATCTCATAACATATAAATATTATTTTCTCCTTAAATTTGCATTCTTGTGAATTATCCAGATGAGAACAAAGTGAAAAGAAATGTTTTTTTCAGCACACTCAAGCTCCATACTACCAAACGACTGAATGTAATAAAATTCTCTTCGTTCCTAATGTCAATATTACTGGGCTAAAGTGGGCATGACTCTGGAGTTGAATCAACTGGATCAAGTATCAGGAGGGAAATATTTAAGAATTAGCGATCATAATATCATAACATTTACGTTATAACGGAACAGGAGCAATCCAGAGTGAAAATAATTATTTGGGCCAGGGCCGATTTCATTGGGGTGAGTAAGATCTGTCCCAGGTAAACTGGAATCAGAAATTGACAGAAGAATCTGGAGCACAATAAATGTTTGCCTTTAAGGAGGAACAGATTTGTTGAGACATATTCTCATGAAGCAGAAAGGAGAAACAATACCAAAGTTCCCTGGATAACTAAAAAGGTAGAGAATAAGATAACTTAGGAAAAAGACATCAAAACAAAATATCAGGTTGACCTGACAGTTGAAAATAGGCTGTAAATAGGCAATTTACAGAGAACTAAGTAAAATAAGATAAACAGTGAGAATAAGAAAAGACTGGCAATTAACATAAAAAGAAAATTCAAAATGCTTTGATAGAAATATGTTTATTAAAAGTGCAGTAATAAAGGGGTACTAAAGATTTTGTTTGAGTGACTGGAAACAACAAGCAATGATGAACAGTTGTCCCGCAGATTTCAGGATAGTATCAATGAGTTTCCCCAAGGGATAGGGTTAAGAACTATTTTTAATCAATCTGCTCAGAGATATTATTACATGCCTCTGGAACAGGTGGGTCTTGAACCTGGGCCTCCCAGATCAAAGATAGGGAATCTACTACATCAATATAAGAAGCCTCTTATGCCTTTCCTGATTTATATTACCAATTTTGACTTAGATATGGAGTCAAACCATACCTAAGAAAGTTAGTAACTTTAGCCCTTCAGACTATTTCCTTTTGTCAAACTTCCATCCTTTGCTTCAATCGTCCTTATTGTCACCTCCACTCTCTTAATCACACACAATCTGCTTTCTCTAAGTTCAAGCTCCCTTTTGGCTTCCTTATCTCTTCTATTTTCTACTCTCTTTCCTCTTCCACTCCCATTTCATTTTCTATTATGCAAATCCACAGCTTTAATTGGTTGCGTTACCCCATTCTCACATTTTTTAACTTGAATTGTACAGTTGCAGCAAATCTGCAGCCTTTGTTTAATTAGCAAGCTCAACAGTATCAAGCTAAGTATCTTTTTTGAAATCACAAACTTTCGGAGCACTGCTCCTTCACTTGAAGCAGCATTCTGAAAGCCTGTGATTTCAAATAACGCTGTTGGACTTTAGCCTGGTGTCAAGTGGCTTCTGATTTTGTCCCCCCCAGTCCAACACTGGCACCTCCAGATTATGTCCACCTGGCTTTAGTTCAGATGTTGGCTTCTCCTTAATTTGCTTTTTTTACGGATTACAAAGCTGTCGCTGCAACAAAAATATGTCAGTTAACAAAGTAATTTCTAGTTAAAATAATCTGTCATTAATTATATAATAGGAATTTTTAGCTCATATTGAATTGACGGTCCTCAAAGTCAGATTCTGACAAAGTGGAAATTAATTTTAAAAATGTCTGCATTACTTTTCTCTTAGGTTATATCTGTGTGGAACTGTTCTTGGTTTTGGCAGGGTAAAATGTCTTGCACCTAACATTTGTATAAATCCAATAAAATTGTGACAGAGCCATTACAGCAAAGTAGTAGGCCATTTGGTCTCTCATGTGCATGATGGCCCTCTGTAGAGCAATGCAATCCAGCCATGACAATAGCAGCTTATTTACATATATGAAAAGGAAGACAGAGACAGGTCAAAGTGAACATTGGCCTCTTAAAAAAATGTATCCGGGAGATACTTATGGGGAACAAGGAAATAGCGGGGCGGGGATAAACAAATACTTTGCATCAGTATCAGTGGGAAGATACTTTGAACATCCCTTTAATATTATACAATAATATGGAGTTAGATGAAAGACTTAACAGCAATCTAGGTTTGTTCAATATATCAGTTCAACTGTATGACACTGTAATTTTTTGCTATATACTCTGTGTCTTATGACCCTGCTAGTGCTTCCAAATAAACCTGTTAGACTATAACCTGGTGTTAGTGAATTTTTAACTTCACCCACCCCAGTCCAACACCAACACCTCCACACCAGGGAGGAAAGAGGGGAACTAGCAGATTTGTTGCATTTTGACTTCCAGAAGGTGTTTGACAAGGCAACTCACAAAAGGTTAAATCATAAGATCAGAGCCTCATGGTGTTGGAGGTAGTATATTGATATGGATAGAGAATTGGCTAATGGACAGGAAACAGCAAGTGGTGACAAGAGATTTTTTCTCAGGCTGGTGATCAGTGGGGTTCCACAGAGGTCAGTACTGGGACCACAACTGTTTACGATACATATTAATGACTTGGAGAAAGAAAGTGAATGTCCTGTATCCAAATTTGCAGATGATGTAAAAATAGGTGGAATGGCAGGTTGTGAGATGGATCTTGAAACAGTTTACAGTGAGTAATTGATAGGTTAAGTGGCTGGACAAAATGTTGTCAAATGGAGTATAATGTGGAAAATTTGAAAAATGCTTATTTTGGGGAACAAAAGAACACAGTATTATTTAAATGGAGAAAAAACTGCAGAAAGCTGCAACACAAAGGGACTTGGGAGTACTTGTGTATGAAACACAGAAAGTTAGCACACACAGGTGCTGCAGGCAGTTAGGAAGGCTACAAAACCAGAAGTTGCTGGAAAAGTTCAGCAGGTCTGGCAGCAGCTGCAAAGAGAAATCAGGGTTAACAGTTTGAGTAAGGTAACCCTTTCTCAGAACCAGCTCTGAGGAAGGTTCCCCTGACCTGAAATGTTAACTTTGATTTCTCATCACAGATGCTGACAGATCTGCTGAGATTTTTTTCCAGCAAACTCTGTATTTGTTTCCGATTTACAGCATCTGCAGCTCTTCCAGTTTTATTGCAGTAAACAAGTCTAATGGAATGTTGACCCTTATTTCAAGGGAGGGATTGGAGAGGAAGAGTATGGGAGTCTACTGCAACCGTACAAGGTGCTAGTGAGATCTGGAGTACTGTGAGCAGTTTTGGTCCCCTTAATTAAGAAAATATGTTATTTTGTTGGAGACAGTTGAGAGGAATGTCACTAAGATGATCACTTCTCTCAAAAAGCAGGACCCAAGAATACAAGAAACAATTCCTCACTGAAAAGAAAGCCCTAGTCTGGTAAAGGAGAGTTCACTAGAACCCAAAAGCCCCCACAAAAACATTTGCTGCAGGTTCCTTATCCATCACCCATGTCCTTCCCATTCTCTCAATGATAATTTTCCCTGATATTCAAATCTCAATTTCCACATGCTTTCCTTCAGTTCCTTCACTCACCTCTCCTATCCTAACTCCTACCTCCTGCTCTCCCATCCCTGCCCTGTTAACTTACTGTCCCAAATAATTGCTGAAGAAAAGGAAGATTTGGTCAAAGTTTTGATCTTGCACTCATCAGGACAGTAACAATAATACCAATGTAAAGGGAAACAATATTTTTATATCATATGAGGAGAGCATCCTAAAAGGTTAGCAAGATGGTTGGTGGAAGTGTAATCATGGAGAGTGCACTTGTTAGATGAAAACTGACAATTAACTGGCAACTCTTTTAAAATTTTTAGCAGGCAGATTGATGTTGATTGTTCAAGGCAATACCTTTAGGGATGAATTAAGGAACGGCTATCACCTATTTTCTTAAATTGAAACAAATGCAATATGTGTACATGCTTTTCTGCCTGCAAAATACAGGCCCCCTGTATCATCCTCCAAGCATTCTCCATTCTTACAATGTCCCAAAGAGTGCTACTGAAAAAGATTTGACTTTTGTTAAACAAAACTCAAATTCTGTACAATCAAATGACTCTGCTGAGTCTTTTCAGCTTGCTTTCCTTGAAGCCTGTTGAGTCCCTGAAGATCTGTAACTTGTGTTGAATTAACAATATTTATTTATTGGATGCTGCATTGAAAGTTCTGTTTCAGTGGATTCTAATCGTATATTACAAAAATATCTTCACTGTTAAAACATCTACAATAGTAATGATTTGGAGGTGCCAGTGTTGGACTGGGTTGTACAAAGTTAAAAATCACACAACACCAGGTTATAGTCCAACAGGTTTATTTGGAAGCACTAGCTTCCAAAAGCTCATGCTTCCAAATAAACCTGTTGGACTACAACCTGGTATTGAGTGATTATTAACAGGAGTAATGATATTATAAAAAATAAAGTATAACTTATGTAAAGTATCAGTGTAGGAAGAATTCCAAGTTTCCATGCTGAATTGCTTTGTATCTCCACTAATGTTCTTTGTCTTTGCTCTTCCTGCTGAAGTGCTTTCTGGAGGATTTTCCAGATCAACACAGCATTTCATATTTATAAGTTCATTCCTAACCCAATGAGAAAGGAGATATTTCTAGATATGGTTCCACAGAATGAGATGGTCAAATGGATCAAGTCTCATCTAGGAAATGTTCTGACGACAGAGACATAGTATCATAAGGATAAGATACAGCACATTCAATGTAAATACTTCATTGGAGTCGCTGAAAGTCATTAACATTGCTATCAATTGGCATAAAAACAGCTGCAACTTACTCATCAATGCTCAACTCAGGTTCTGCCAGGACCACATGGCTTCTGACCTGATCCCAACATAGACCAATGAACCGACTTCAAGAGGTGAGGCGAGAGGGACTCCTCTTGAGATCATGATAACATTCGACAGAATGTGCCACCAAGTAGTCCTGGAGTTGAAGTCATTGGGAATCATGAGGAAAACTTCCATGGATTGGCAAATCAATATCAAATAGAAGATGGAGACAGTTATTGGAGAAAAAGCATCTAAACCCTATATCATTGCTGCAGGTGCTCCTCAGATCCAACTACCTTCAGCTGCTTCATTCCATACCTTCCCCTGAATGTATGGTTGTAGACGCTTTCTGATGATTACATAATGTTCAATCTTTTCATACTCTTCTTGGGCACTCCCTTGAGACCAAGGATGATTTCCACTTTGAAGTTGTGAGCACGGTTAGCACCTTCATGGTTGTCCTCTCCAGTCATGAATCAGTTAGGTATTTTTTTCATGGAGATTCCAGAAGGTTCAGTTCTATTTGCAATATTTCAACCCAAGTCTGGATGCAAATATGGAATCTAACAATCTCGCCATGATCAGCCCACCTGACTGGCCCCATATCCACAAACATCAACCCCTCCACCACTGACATTCAGTAACAGTAATGTGTACCATCTATAAGATGCACTGCACAAATTGACCATGGCTCCTTAGAAAGCACCATTCAAACCCACAACCATTTCCATCTAATGGATCATCAGCAGTAGATATTTGAAAAAGCAACAACCTACAAGTTCCTTTCATTAAGTCCCTCTCCATCCTGACTTGGAAATATATTGTGATTCCTTCAGTTTCACGGGGTCAAAATTCTGGAAATCATTCCCTAATATCATGACTAATGATCAGATAAAGGGAAGCCAGTAGATGTGCGGCATTTGGATTTCCAGAAGGGCTTTGGCAAGGTGCCTCACAAAAGATTAAGTCATAAGATAAGAACCCACGTGTTGGAGTTTGTATATTGGCATGGATAGAAAATTGGCTAATGTGCAGGAAACAGTGAGTGGGAACAGGATGTTCTTTTCCGGGTTGGTAACCTGTAACTAGTGGGGTTTCAATGGGATCAATGCTGGGACCACAACTATTTACAATATAAATTAATGACTTGCACAAAAGAGTGAATGTAATGTAGCTTAATTTGAAAGCAATACAAAAATAGATGGAAAGGCAGGTCATTAGAGGGATATATAAATGATTTACAAAGGGACATTGATAAGTTCAGTAAATCAGCAATAATTTGGCAAATGGAGTATAATATGGAAAATGTGAAGTTATTCATTTTGCAAGAGACAACAAAATACTATTTAAATGGAGAAAAATTGCAGAAAGCTTCAACACAAAGGAACTGTGCATGAATAACAGAATGCCAGAAAAACAAGTGCTGCTGTAAGAAGGTTAATGGAATGATAGTCCTAACTTTAAGAGGATTGGGGTATTAAATTAGGGAACTCTTACTGCAACCGTACAGGATACAGTTGAGATCTCAGATCAGATGGGCAACTGGGCCAAGGAGTGGCAGATAGAGTTTAATTCAGAAAAATGTTGCATTTTGGAAAGGCAAATCAGAGCAGGATGTATACACTTAATGGTAAGGTCCTGGGGTGGGGGGGGGGGGGGGTGGTGTCGGGGGGGGAGGGTGCGTGGTGGGGGGAGGTGGTGTTGAACAAGGAATTCTTCAAGTGCAGGTTCATAGTTCCTTGAAAGTAGAGTCCAGGGTAGAGAAGAAGACATTTGATATGTTTGCCTTTATTGGTCAGTACATTGAGTATAGAAGTTGGGAGGTCATGTGATGGCTGTACAAGATATGGGTTAGTGCACTTTTGGAATACTGTGTTCAATTCTGGTCTTCTCTCCTATTGGAAGGATGTTGTGGAACTCGAAGGGGCTCAGAAAAGATTTACAAGGGTGTTGTCAGAGTTTATGCCATAGGTACAGGCTGAATATGCTGGGGTATGTGGAATATTCCTTTTTCCAGTTCTACTCCGGCCCCTACCCACGACTGTTTCTCTGATATATTGATGACATTATCGGTGCTGTTTCTCTCCGTCATCCAGAATTGGAAAAATTCATCGATTTCACGTCCAATTTGCACACTTACATTCACCTGATCTACCTCTGATTCCCCCCTTCTCTTCCTCGGCATCTCGGTTTCCATATCTCGGGATAGACTGGCCATTAATATCCACTATAAACCGAGCAACATCCACAGCTACTTGGACTATACATCTTCACATCCTGCTTCCATATAAAGACTCCATTCCATTCTCCCCGTCCCTCCGTCTGCATCGCATATGTTCTGATGAGGCCAACTCCAACAAGGGAACCTCTGAAATGTCCACGTCCTTCCTCAATCGAGGATTTCCCCAGCACTGTGGTTGGCAGTGGCTTCAATCGGGTCCAAACCATCGCCTGCACTTCCACCCTCACCTCCTTGCCTCCTTTCTGCAAACGTGATAGGGTTCTTCTTGTCCTAACCTACTATCCCACCAGCATCCACATCCAGAAGATCATCAGCTACCATTTCTACCATCTCCATTGAGACATATTCCAGACACATATTCCCCTCCTCTCCCTTGTCTGCATTCCACAGGGACCATTCACTCCAGGACACCCTAGTCCACTCTTTCTTCAATCTCAATATCCACACGGCACCTTTCCCTGCAATTACGGAAGGTGTAACACCTGCCCATTTCCATCCTCAGTATCCAAGGGCTCAAACACACCTTCTAGGGGGAGCAACACTTTACCTGCACTTCCCACAATCTACTCTACCGCATTCACTGCTCACAATGTGGGTCTCCTCTACATTGAGTGAAACAAAGCATAGACTGGGGGACCACTTCACAGAACATCAATGTTCCGACACTAAAAAAGACCCTGAGCCTGCAGTTGCCTGCCACTTTAACATCCCACCCTGTTCCCTGGCCAACATCTCTGTCTCAGGCTTCCTGCAGTGCTCCAGTGAAGCTCAGCGCAAACTGGAAGAACAACCACCTCAATTTCCACTTAGGGACCCTGCAGCCCTCTGGACTCAATATAAAGTTCAATAATTTTAGAGCTTAAACTATATGTGTGAGTTCCCTACCCCAGATACCAGACCTTGTTATCATATAAATCATCATTACACACTATCTATTGTTAGTCAGGAACAGTCTCCCTTAACAGCTATTCACCCTTCTAGTCAGATCGGTATCCACTCCTTTGTCTTTCTCTCTCTTTCAGCTCTAACTCCACCTATCATTTAGCCCTTACCACTCCCCACACTACTAACCCACCCACTCCAACCCTATCTTCTGCATACAAACTGACATTTTCCTAGCTACCATCAGTTGTGAAGAAGGGTCACCAGACCCAAAACACTAACTCTGATTTCTGTTCACAGATGATGCCAGACCTGCTGAGCTTTACCAGCAATTTCTGTTTTTGAATAGGCTGCGGCTGTTTTCCTGAGAGCTTGGGAGGCTGAGGGGTGACCTTATAGAAGTTTATAAAATCATCAGAGGCCCATACAGAGTGGGTCTTTATCCTAAGGTAGTGGAATCTGAAACTTAAGGGCATAGGTTTAAGGTGAGAGGGCAAAGACTTAAGAAGAGCGTAAGGGGCAACATTTTCACACAGAGGGTGGTGTGTGTATGGAATGAAGTGCCAGAGGAAGTGATGGAGGTTGGTACAATTACAACATTTAGAAGGCATCTGGATGGATTTAGAAATGGGAAGGGTTTAGAGGGATATGGGCCAAATGCAAGCAAATGAGACTAGATTAATTTAGAATATCTCATTACCATTGGAGAATTAGACTGTAGAGTCTGTTTCCATGCTCTGTAGCTCTGTGGCTCAGTGAGTGTATCTGGAGGACTGTGAGCAGTTTTGTCCCATTATTTAAGGAAAGATATAATTTCTTTGGAGGAAGTTCAAAGTAGTTTCCCCAGTATGGAAAGAGAATCCTATGAGCAAAGGCAAAACAGGTTGGGACTCAACTCACTGGAGTTTAGAAGGAGATCTTATTAAAACATACAGGATTCTTAATGGGTTTGACAAGGTAGATGCTGAGAGGATGATTCCTCACATGGGAAAATCTAAGACCACAGAGCACAGGCTCAGAATAAACAGACTGTAATGAGGAAGAATGTCTTCTCTTAGAGGGTTGAGAGTCTTTGGAACTCCTTGTGGGGGCCAAGTCCTTGTATATATTTAAAGCTGAAATAGATTTTAGATCAGGAAGGGATATTCAAGGGTTATGGGAAAAATGCAGCAAGTGGACATGAGGAATGTTGGTTTAACAATCATCCTATTGAATGGCAGAGCAGGCTAAAGGGGCCAATGGCCTACTCCTGTTCCTATTTCTTATGGTTTTATGGTCCTATGGCATTTTGTGTCTACCGACAACAGTTGGCCTCTAGTGGTACAAGAAGGAATTATAGCTCTACCTTCTCAAAGGCACTTAGGGACAGGAAATAAATGGTGAGGCCCAGTCAGCAATACCACCATCCCATGATTGAACAGCAATAAAAATAAAGCTAAATGGTTAATGGGCCCAAGTACAGCAGGACTGGGAGAGTGATGATGATACTAGACCTTTACAAGGTTGAATTCAGAAATATGTTTTTTCTGTCAGGATTTTATTTCAGCTCACATAACGATAAAACTCCAACCTGCTGATTTGCTGTTCCCCATATACGTGCCTTTCTCACCTAACTATGCCTAATTATTACTGGAAAAAAACACATTTTTATCAAATCATTTGGTGCTGTATTCACCAGGGCATTTCACAAGAATTCAAATTCAAGAAGAAAACTGATTTAATACTGCATGACATGAGAGTGCTGATTAGTTGCCAAGTGGAATGTGACTGTTAGAGGTTTTGTCAGGAAGTATGCAACCATTAATGCTCATTGACAGTTATCAGCCAAGCTTTGTTTAAATTTTAAACAAGGTAGACTGATTCTCACTGGTCAGGGCATTGCCCTGAGAAATGAAGCAATGAACGAATGCCTCCTATTTTGTTGAATTGAAATAGTTATCATGTGTGTACATTTTATTTGTGTTTGCAAAGAATGGGACACTGTGTATTAATATATATAGATTCCAGTGCACCACACTGAGACCAACTAATCATCCTATATTTGTTGACAGCATAATTCTTCATATTTGCAATTTATTCTGCAAATGTTGTCCAACTGCAAATGTTGTCCAATTGCAGAATCCTATCCAAAGTTAGATATTTCTTATGAGATTTTCATGTCTCAATCTGCATTCTGTGCTCAAATTCATGTTTGAAATGGAACAGTTCAATTAGCTTTCTTTTCTCAATGTCCTATTTGCAAAATAGTCCAGAGATTTCTCTAAGATTGTGCATAAATGACCTTCATTGATCAGTATGAATGTTGTGTGTTGTATGATTGGCTTTATTGGCAATGACAATAAATAGGTGGTATCGTAGATAGTGAGGGAAGTTATCAGAAATTGCAACAGGATCTTGATCAGTATAGATTAGTATAGATAAGTGTGAGATTTTGCATTTTGGAAAGTAAAATCAAGGTTGGGGTTTCATGGCAAATAGTAGGGCCTAAATGAGTGGAACAGAGGGACCTTGGAGTTCAGCTGCAAGGTTCTCGGAAAATTGAATCATAGGTAGATAGAACAGTGAAAATGACTTTTGGTACATTGGTCTTCATCAGTCAGTTTGGAAGTTATGTTGCAGTTGTACAGGGCATTGGTGAGGCTGCAGTTGGAGTACTGTGTTCAGTTTTGGTCACCTTATTATTGGAAGGATGTTATTAAGCTGGAAAGAGTGCAGAAGAAATTTACAAGGATGTTGCCAGGACTCAACCGTCTGAATTATAGGGAGGGGTTAGACAAACCAGGCATGGCATGGTGGCTCAGTGGTTAGCATTAAGCCTCACAGGAACCCGGGTTTGATTCCCGCCTCGGGCGACTGCCTGTATAGAGTTTGCACATTCTCCCCATGTCTGCCTAGGTATCCTCCGGCTGCTCCGGTTTCCTCTCACAATCTAAAGATGTACAGGTTAGGTGAATTAGCCATGCAAAATTATCTATAGTGCTAGGTGCATAAGTCAGGGGTAAATATAGGATCAGGGAATGGGTCTGGGTGGGTTACTCTTTGGAGGGTCAATGTGGACTTGTTGGGCCAAAGGGACTGTTTTCATACTGTAGGGAATCTAATCTAAGCTAGGACATTTTTTTTCTTTAGAGCACAGGAGACTGAGGTGGGGGGAGTCCAAGGAGATTTATAAGATCATGAGAGGAATGGAAAGGGTGAATGAACTCAGTCTTTTTCCCAGGGTTGAGTAATTGAGGACTTGAGGTTATCAGTTTAAGGTTAGAAGGGAAAAGAATAAAAGGGAACCTAAGGGGCGACTGTTTTACACAGAGGGAGGTACAGGCATATGGAATAAGTTGCCAGTGGAAGTGATTGAGGCGGGTACATTCACAACATTTAAAAGGCATTTGGACAAATACGTGGAGAGGAAAGAATTAGAAGGATATGGTCCAAGTGCAGGGAAATGGAGTTAGCGTGGATGGACATATTGTTCACTATGGCAAAAGTGAGGACTGCAGATGCTGATAAAGGGCTTTTGCCTGAAACATCGATTTTCCTGCTCTTCAGATGCTGCCTGACCTGCTGTGCTTTTCCAGCATCACTCTGATCTAAACACATATTGTTCAGTATGGACCAGTTAGGGCCAAAGAGCCTGTCTCCATGCTATAGGACTCTACGACTCTATTATAAAGAAGGTCCAAGCTATTCAATAATCGTGACCCAGCAAATGTGAAGGAATATGGGATTCAAGAAGAGATTGCCAATTGGATATAAAATTAGCTTAACAGCAGGAGACGGAGTGCTGGTAGAGAATTTTGTTTGGACTGGAGGCCTGTGTCCAGCAGTGTTCCACAGGGATCAATATCGGGTCCACTTTTTTTTGTCATTCATATAAATAATTTGGATAAGTATATAGAGGCACATTTAATAAGTTTGCAGATAACGTTAAGATTAGTGGTTCAGTGGACAGTGAGGAAGGTTATCTAAGATTACAAAGAGATCTTGATCAATTGTGTCAATGGGCTGCAAAGTGGCAGATGAGGTTTAATTGTATAAAGGTTATGCATTGCATTTTGGTACATCAAAAAGTGCAGGACTTATACACTTAAAACTAGGGCCTTGGGTAGTGTTGCAGAACCCAGAGACACCTAGGGGTTCAGGTACATAATTCTTTAATGTTTGCATCACATGTAGATAGAGTGGTTAGGAAGTTGTTTCACATGCTTGCCTTCATTGCTCAGATCTTTCAGGAGTTGTTAAGGTGGTATAGGACATTGATGAGGCCTCTGGAGTACTGTATTCAGTTCTAGAAAGGACACTATTATGCTTCTTAGGGCTCCGAAGAGATTCACCAGAATGTTTCTGGGAATCGAAGGATTGAATTACAAGGAGAGGCTGGATAGGCTGGGAGTCTTTCCACTGGAGCATAGGAGGTTGAGGGTGACCTTGCAGAGGTTTATAAAATCATGAGGGGTATAAGTGAGGTGAATGGCAGGTGCCTTTTCCCAAGCATGGGGGATTTCAAGCTGAGGGTCATATTTTTAAAAGGTGAGAGGAGAAAGATTTCAAAAAGATATGAGGGTCAATTTTTCTTTTTACACAGAGTGGTTCGTGTGTGGAATGAACTTCCAAAGGAAATGGTTGATCCAGCTACTGTTGCAACATTTAAAAGACATTTGGATAAGTACTGCCTCACAGCGCCAGGGACCCGGGTTCAATTCCCGCCTCAGGCGACTGACTGTGTGGAGTTTGCACGTTCTCCCCGTGTCTGCGTGGGTTTCCTCCGGGTGCTCCGGTTTCCTCCCACAGTCCAAAGATGTGCAGGTCAGGTGAATTGGCCATGCTAAATTGCCCGTAGTGTTAGGTAAAGGGGTAAATGTAGGGGAATGGGTGGGTTGCGCTTCAGCGGGTTGGTGTGGACTTGTTGGGCCGAAGGGCCTGTTTCCACACTGTAAGTAATCTAGTCTAATCTAATCTACATGAATAAGAAATGTTTGGAGGGATATGGGCTAAGCCCAAGACAGGTGGGACTTGTTTAGTTTGGGATTATGTTTGGCATGAACTGGTTGGACCAAAGGGTCTGTTTACATGCTGTATGATTGTATAACTCTATGAATAGTGATGTAGTTCCAAGTCAGGAAACATCTGCCTTAGAGAGGAATTCACCAGTCATTGTGTTTCCAGCAATTGAACGTGACTACTGTCCTTGTCTTCCAGGCGATACAGGCTTGGAAGATGCTGTTGAATGAGATTTAGTCAATTGTTGCAAGTTTTTTTTAATATATGATATGCACCGCTGCCATTGTGCATTAATAGAGGGAATGAATGTCTAAGGTGGTAGATGCAGTTCCAAACAAGTGACATGACATCAGGTTATAGACCACTAGGCTTATTTGAAAATACAAGTTTTCAGAGCACTGCTCATTCATCAGGTAGTGAAGAATTGTACTGCAAGAGTTTATACTTTCAAATAAACCTGTTGGACTATAATCTGATGTCATGTCATTTTTAAGTTTTTCCACCCCAGTCCAACACTGTCACCTCCACATCA
Source organism: Chiloscyllium punctatum (assembly GCF_047496795.1). Classification (NCBI taxonomy): domain Eukaryota; kingdom Metazoa; phylum Chordata; class Chondrichthyes; order Orectolobiformes; family Hemiscylliidae; genus Chiloscyllium; species Chiloscyllium punctatum. The sequence goes on along the minus strand of NC_092763.1, from coordinate 82,948,810 downwards.
TCCAAACAAATGGATTGCTTTGTCCTGGATTTTAGATATGCATTAATCTCTGCAAGTGGAGAATAATCCATTAAACTCCTGATTTGTGCCTTACACGTAGTGGACTGCCTTTGGGAATCAGGAGGTGAGTTAATTGCAGGATTCTCAGCCTCCAATCTGCTCTTGTAATCATTGTGTTTAACTGGCTGGTCCAATGAATCTTCTTGTCAATGGTGATCCCCAGCAAGTTTACGGTCCTTCTCACATTACCTTACCTGAATCACACTCAAATTACACATCTGTTGAGACTATGTTCTATTGGCAAACCAAATGAATATTGTTTAGATGTTCACCTGGTATTGATTTACGTGTTGGCTTCTGTTTGATTCGTTTCATTTTGTTGGTTACAAAACGTATTGCTGCATGAACAGAACAAAAACATCATCTGTTTTTAAAATAATCTGTTAAAAAATACAAATATTAAGTGGATGGCAATTTTCCACTTTAAATGAGATAACATTCTTTTCATTCAGGTGCTCAAGTTCTGTAAGTTGGTAACAGAGTAAGTGATACAATATTTGTCTTTAGTGTTAAGACAATACTGTGTTGTGAGACTTGACATGACTAAATAAAATTCATGCTGGAACATTTCCATTCTTCAAACTTGTAGCAAAACAAAGTCATTTTAATTAACCAGAACAGGCAGTTAGACACCAACTTAACAAAATGCCATTTCTAATCTCCAGAAAACTATAATTCCTGCAAAGTTGGAACTTCTGTTCACTCCAGCTGAGCATATCTCAACAGAAAATAATCCTGTTATGTTTTTCACTACATTCTGAGCCAAATTTGGGAATGACAGACAATTCTCCACAGCCCCACCCTCGTTCCTTGTGAGGAAGGAATATGCTATAAGGAATATTACAACATTTAAAAGACCTTTGGACAGGTACATGGATAGGAAAGGTTTAGAGGGATATGAGCCAAATTTAGAGAAATGGAACTAGTTCAGCTTAGGAAACCTGGTTGGTATGCATGGGCCAAAGGCTTTGTTTATATGCTGTAAGACTCTGATTCTATGACCACTAAGAATAAGGTAATAAGTAGGAACTTGGAACAAAGGAGCAGGGTACACTGTCTAGGCACTACGTCCTCAGTTAAAGTAGCATATTCAACACTACAGATTCAATAAACAATTCCTCACTCAAAATATTATCCTAGTTTGTTAACTCAGGTAATCCTCCACCTTTAAATAATGATTTTACTGGTATATAATTGTCTGACCCCAGATCTTTCCTATTCTCCCTTCAACTACATTCTCTGTTTCATAACTTCTCTATGCCTCCAATTTTTGTCTATGTTCTTTATCCTCTCATACATTGCCCATCTTCTCTTCCTTTCCTTCTCCTTTTCCTTTTCCCACCTGCTTTCATCTCCTTCAACCCAATTATTTCCATTGGCTTCTCATCCTGTTTCACCTAAGTCGTGCTCAGTCAAAATGAATCAGCAATTTACTTTGAATATGCAAACATCATGAATTTGAGCTAGATGTTTACCTTTTGTTGTACTTGTTGGTTTCTCTGTTGTTTGTGATTCAGTGGATTCTGCTTTTTATTGCAAAAATACCATAATTAATAAAATGATGTACTGTTATAATAATCTATATTGCAAGTTTCAAATCTCAAATTATATTCCAACTCCTCTACATTTTCTCAGTTTACACTTCCTTCTTAAATTAATTGGAGATGCTGGTGTTGGATTGGGGTGTACAAATAGGGGGGTACATAATAGGTATATTATAATGCCTGTTCCTTCTTGGGCCAGAAATGAAATGAACCAGATAATTCCCCTGACTTCATTTAAGAAGTTAAAAATCACACAACACCAGGTTATAGTCCAACAGGTTTAATTGGAAGCACTAGCTTTCGGAGTGCTGCTCCTTCATCAGGTGATTGTGGAGGACACAATTCTAAGGCACAGAATTTATTGCAAAAATTTACAGTGTGATATAACTGAAATTAAGTTATATTAATAAATATAATTTACAGTGTGATATAACTGAAATTAAGTTATATTAATAAATATAATTTACAGTGTGATATAACTGAAATTAAGTTATATTAATAAATATAATTTCAGTTATATTACACTGTAAATTTTTGCAATAAATTCTGTGCCTTAGAATTGTGTCCTCCACAATCACCTGATGAAGGAGCAGCACTCCGAAAGCTAGTGCTTCCCATTAAACCTGTTGGACTATAACCTGGTGTTGTGTGATTTTTAACTTCTTAAATGAAGTCAGGGGAATTATCTGGTTCATTTCATTTCTGGCCCAAGAAGGAACAGGCATTATAACATACCTATTATGTCCTTGAAAATTGAAACTGAAGGCAGTTGTATTTAGCTTCAGATCCATGAAAGTAATTTTTTTTAAGACTCGTCAAAAAAATAATTTGGAGAAGCGATTTTGATACATCATTTCCAACAAAGTATGTGACTTAGCAAGTGTCTAACCAAATAATTGTGGAGTTAGTTATTTAATTAATGAGTTGATAACATAATGGAGAACAAAACACAAATAATATGGGAACACTGATAGTTTAGTTTGAGTTCAGTTTACAAGTATCAGGTTTCAGTTTCACCCTAGCAGATGAATCAGGTTTTCAGATCGGGGAACAGTTTCACTTGAGAAGAAGAGCAGATTAGTTTGTGAAGTCAACAAGCTGTGAGAGTTCACAGAGAGGTTTTCAAGCTGTATGTACGAAAAAGAAATTTAGGCCATCAGAACTTGAAAGAATTCTTAAAACAGCTTCAGCACTCCACAACTGGAAAACATAATTTAAGTGAGTTGTGTGTGGAGTCTGTGGAGATTGGGGAAGCACTAAATGGATATTTTTCATCTATATTGTCACTCGAAAAAGACAATGTTGTCAAGGGGAATACTGAGATGCAGGCTACTAGACTATATAGGATTGAGGTGCAGAAGGAGGAAGTGTTAGCAATTCTGGAAAGTGTAACAATAGATAAGTCTCCTGGGCCAGATGGGATTTATTTTAGAATTCTCTGGGAAGCCAGGGGGAGATTGCAGAGCCTTTGGCTTTGATCTTTATGTCTTCATTGTTTACAGGAATAGTGGCAAAAGACTGGAGGATAGCAAATGTTGTCCACTTGTTCAAGATAGGGAGTAGAGACAACCCTGGTAATTATAGACCAGTGAGCCTTACTTCAGTTGTGGGTAAGGTGTTGGAAATTATTATAAGAGATAGGATTAATATTCATCTACAGAGGAATAAGTTGATGAAGGACAGTCAACATGGTTTTGTGAACGGTAGGTTGTGCCTCACAAACCTTACTGAGTTCTTTGGGAAGGTGACCAAATAGGATGATGAGAGTAAAACAGTTGGTGTGGCATATATGGATTTCAGTAAGGTATTTGATAAGGTTCCCCATGATAGGCTATTGCACAAAATGTGGAGGCATAGGATTGAGGGTGATTTAGTGGTTTGGATCAGAAATTGGCTAGCTGAAAGACAGATAGTAGTGGTTAATGGGAAATGTTCATCCTGGAGCTCAGTTACTAGTGGTGTACCACAAGGAACTGTTTTGGGGCCACTGCTGTTTGTCATTTTTACAAATAACCTAGATGATGGTGTAGAAGGATGGGTTAGTAAATTTGCGGCTGACAGTAAGGTTGGTGGAGTTGTGGATAGTGTTGAAGAATGTTGCAGGTTACAGAGGGTTGTAGATAAGCTGTAGGACAGGTCTGGGAGGTGGTAAATGGGGCTTAGAACATAGAACATAGAAAAAGTACAGCACAGAACAGGCCCTTCAGCCCACAATGTTGTGCTGAGGATTATTCCTAATTTAAAATAAAATAACCTAACCTATGCCCCCATCAATTCACTGCTATCCAGGTGCATGTCCAGCAGTCACTTAAATATCCCTAATGACTCTGCTTCCACCACCACCGCTGGCAACGCATTCCATGCATTCACAACCCTCTGCATAAAGAATCTACCCCTGACTTCTCCTCTATACCTTCCTCCTAATATCTTAAAACTATGATCCCTCATGCCAGTCAATCCTACCCTGGGGAAAAGTCTCTGGCTATTGACTCTATCCATGCCTCTCATTACCTCATATATCTTGATCAGGTCACCTCTCTTCCTTCTTCTCTCCAGAGAGAAAAGTCTGAGATTAGTCAACCTCTCTTTGTAAAACAAGTCCTCCAGTCCAGGCAGCATCCTGGTAAACCTTCTTTGTCCTCTCTTCAAAGCCTCCGCATCTTTCCTAAAATAGGGCGACCAGAACTGGATATGATATTCCAAGTGTTGTCTCATCAGGGTCTTGTAGAGCTGCAGCAAAACCTCATGGCTCTTAAACTCGATCCCCCGGTTAATGAAATCCAAAACACTATATGCTTTCTTAACACCCTATCTACTTGGGTGTCAACTTTGAGGGATCTATGTACTTGGACACCAAGATCCCTCTGTTCCTCTACACTGCCAAGAATCCTGTCTTTAATCCTATATTCAGCATTCAAGTTCGACCTTCCAAAATGCATCATTCACATTTATCCAGGTTGAACTCCATCTGCCATTTCTCAGTCCAGCTCTGCATCCTGTCAATGTCGCGCTGCAGCCTGCAATAGCCCTCAATACTATCAACAGCACCTCCAACCTTTGTGTCATCATCAAATTTACTAACCCACTCCTCAACCAAGTCAACCCACTCACTCCTCATCCAAGTCATTTATAAAAACTACAAAGAGTAGAGGCCCAAGGACAGAGCTCTGCAGGACACCACTCACCACTGGTGAGTGGTGTTCTGCAGAGCTCTGTCCTTGGGCCTCTACTTTCTAGTAAGCCAAGAATCCTCTAAAGCTGTAAATTCAGCAAAGTGTCCAGGCAGAATACTTTCCATCTACAATCACTCTCTGCCTTCTGTCAGCCAACCAATTCTGAATCCAGACAGCCCAATTTGCCTGTATCCCATACCTCCTGAGTTTATGAATGAGCCTAGCATGGGGAATCTTATCAAATGCCTTGCTGAAGTCCATATACACCACATCCACTGCTTGACCTGTCTTGTCACCTCCTCAAAGAACTCAATAATATTTGTGAGGAAAGACCTACCCTTCACAAAGCCAAGCTGAAGGCCTTTAATACTTTTTCCAAATAGTCATAAATCCTATCCCTCAGAATTCTTTCCAAAACCTTGCGGACCACAGACGTAAGGCTGACTGGTCTGTAATTTCCAGGGATTTCCCTATTCCTCTACTTGAAAAGAGGAACAACATTCACCTCCCTCCAGTCCTCTGGTACAACTCCCATGGAGAGTGAGGAAGCAAAGATCTTGCCAGTGGCTTAGCAACCTCCTTTCTCACTTCCTAGAGCAGCCTGGCATAAATCTGGTTTAGAGTGGTGCTGGAAAAGCATAGTAGTTCAGGCAGCATCTGAGGAGCAGGAAAATCAGGGCCTCTATTTCTGATGAAGGGCTTTTGCCCAAAATGTCGATTTTCCTGCTCCTCGGAAGCTGCCTGAACTGCTGTGTATTTCCAGCACCACTCTAATCTAGAATCTGGTTTCCAGCATCTGCAGCCCTTGTTTTTACCTAGGATAAATTTGGTCTGGCCCTGGGGACATACCAATCTTAATGTTTTACAAGCTTTCCAGCACATCAACTTAATTAATCTTGAACTATTAAAGCCTGTTTTCCAGATCCTCAAAGTTCTCATTCATATCAAGGTCCCTTTACTTCATGAAAACCAAAGCAAAAAACTCATTTAGGGTTTCCCCTATCTGCTCAGACTCCACGCACAAGTTCTCTATGCTATCCCTGACTGGCCCTACCTTCTCCCTGATCATTCTCTTATTCCTCACGTATGAGTAAAATCCCTTTGGGTTCACTCTAATCCTTCCTGCCAAGGCTTTCTCGTGCCCACTCCTGGCTCTCCTCATTCTATTTTTGAGCTGCTTTCTAGTAAGCCAAGAATCCTCTAAAGCTGTAAATTCAGCAAAGTATGAGGTGATTCACTTTGGAAGGAGTAACAGGAATAAAAAGTACTGGGCTAATGGTACGATTCTTGAAAGTCGAGATGCACAGAGAGATCTCAGTGTCCATGTAAATAGACCTCTGAAAATTGCCACTCAGGTTGATAGTTATTAAGAAGGCATATGGTGTATTAGCTTTTATCGGTAGGGGGATTGAGTTTCAGAGCCACGATGTCATGCTGCAGCTGTACAAAACTCTGATGCGGCCATACTTGGGGTATTGCATACAGTTCTGGTCACCACATTATAGGAAGGATGTGGAAGTTTTGGAAAGAGTCCAGAGGAGATTTACTAGGATATTGCCTGGTATGGAGGGAAGGTCTTACAAGGAAAGACTGAGGGACTTGAGGCTGTTTTTGTTAGAGAGAAGAAGGTTGAGAGATGACTTAATTAAGACATATAAGATGATCAGAGGGTTAGATAGGATGGACATGAGAGCCTTTTACCTCAGGTGGTGGTGGCTATCATGAGGGGGGACGTAGCTTTAAATTGAGAGGTGACAGATGTCAGAGATAGTTTCAGAGAGTAGTAGGGGCATGGAATGCACTGCCTGAGACAGTAGTAGACTCGCCAACTTTAAGGGTATTTAAATGGTCATTGGATAAACATATGGATAAAAATGGAATAGTATGTTAGGCTTCAGCTTGGTTTCACAGGTCGGCACAACATCGAACACCGAAGGGCCTGTACTGTGCTGTAATGTTCTGTGTTCTAAGTAAGAAATTAAAGAGTTAAGATGTGACTGATATTTTTGAGATTGGCTATCTAAAAATATTGCAGGGATAAGAGGTTGAAGTGATTTGGTTTTTTCTGTTCATGTTAAAATATTTTCATCTTGTCTAACATATACACAGATATATATCCTTGCTCAATTGTACATTTTGTTTAAAAAACTCATTTATGTTAAAAGAATGTTGGTAGTCTCACATGGCTGTGTTCAGTGGCTGACCACCAAGGCAGGCATATTGTAAAATTAAAACTTAGGATTTATTAAGCAAGGTTTCACGATGGGAACTGACTGTCTAGTATTAACATCCACTGGGATTATAACAAAATGCTTGCAGTGAAGCTCATGCATTAAGGTTCGCAAGATTGGTCACTGGGATCAGAGACTCATCTTCTGATGCAATTGGATCTATTCTGGAGTTGAGGAGAATTCGAGGTGATCTCACTGAAATATAAGACTGGAGAGATTTGGCATTGTGGTATTGTGACCAGACTAGTGTTGCAGTACTTTCTGGGGTCTAATAGCTGCCTTGCTATCCTCTGACTCTTATCCATAGTGAGTCCCCAGACAGAGAACTTCAGAGTGTTTAAAACAGCCTGCTTGCTACAAGAATGAGCTCCACAATATTTGACCATGACGTGGTGAAAATCCAAAACAAAGGATCACACAGTCAATTATACTCTTGGATTCAATTACTGAAAATGAACATATTCCAATTAAGAAGTATACAATTATCTAAATCCAATCCATAAACCAACCCATACAATCGCTTAGGTTTACGTCATGCACAGTATGTGAGTACAACTAATCAATTACTACATGGGCACAACTATCTAATTGTAACATATAATTAGTGTGAAGGCACATGCAAGGTCTAATTGCATTCCAGGCTAAAATTTGCTCTTAACATAATGGTTTATGTGTGGCTTGTGTATATCAATCTTCCTTCTCTGTCCAATGTGTTAATCCACAGCCAGCACATCACAGCTCGCAATTGAGTGCAATTTTGATAAGACAAGGTTGTTTCTTTTAAACCCTTTTAACTAGTAACCCAGAGATGCAGGTTAAGACTAGCAGCTAGTGGAATTTAAATTATATAAATAAAACTGGAGTATAAAACTAGTCCAGCAATGGTAATCATGACAATCATCATCAATTAGCAAGGTTAGATCTCACGGAATAAAGGGAGAACTAGCCATTTGGATACAGAACTGGCTCAAAGGTAGAAGACAGAGGGTGGTGGTGGAGGGTTGTTTTTCAGACTGGAGGGCTGTGACAAGTGGAGTGCCACAAGGATCGGTGCAGGGTCCTCTACTTTTTTGTCATTTACATAAATGATTTGGATGCAAGCATAAGAGGTATACTTAGTAAGTTTGCAGATGACACCAAAATTGGAGGTGTAGTGGACAGCGAAGAGGGTTACCTCGGATTACTACAGGATCTTGACCAGATGGGCCAATGGGCTGAGACATGGCAGATGGAGTTTAATTCAGATAAATGTGAGGTGCTGTATTTTGGGAAAGCAAATCTTAGCAGGACTTATACACTTAATGGTAAGGTCCTAGGGAGTGTTGCTGAACAAAGAGACCTTGGTTCATAGCTCCTTGAAAGTGGAGTTGCAGGTAGAAAGGATAGTGAAGAAGGCATTTGGCATGATTTCCTTTATTGGTCAGAGTACTGAGTACTGAAGTTGAGAGGTCATGTTGCGGCTGTACAGGACATTGGTTAGGCCACTGTTGGAATATTGCGTGCAATTTTGGTTTCCTTCCTATTGGAAAGATGTTATGAAACTTGAAAGGGTTCAGAAAAGATTTACAAGGATGTTGCCAGGGTTGGAAGATTTGAGCTATAGGGAGAGGTTGAACAGGCTGGGGCTGTTTTCCCTGAAGTGTCGGAGGCTGAGGGGTGACCTTATAGAGGTTTACAAAATTATGAGGGGCATGGATAGGGTAAATAGGCAAAATCTTTTCCCTGGGGTGGGGGAGTCCAGAACTAGAGGGTACAGGTTTAGGATGAGAGGGGAAAGATATAAAACAGACCTAAGGGGCAACTTTTTCACACAGAGGGTGGTACGTATATGGAATGAGCTGCCAGAGGAAGTGGTGGAGGCTGGTACAATTGCAACATTTAAGAGTCATTTAGATAGGTATATGAATAGGAAGGGTTTGGAGGGATATGAGCTAGGTGATGGCATTAGGCTGGGACTAGATTATATCTGGTCGGCATGGACAGGTTGGACCAAAGGGTCTGTTTCCATGCTGTACATCTCTATGACTCTATGACTCTATACTTGTCAGAAAATTCCATCTGCCAACCTTATCTGATCTGGCCTACATATGACTTCAGTCTACAGCAATGTAGTTGAAACAGTACAGCAAGCCATTACGCATGGGCTTTGTGGAAGGGCAATCATACCATATGAAAGAATTTTTAAAAATTTGAATAAGGTTGACAGAGTATGATTGAGAGGTTGTTTCCCTGGCTGGTATGCAGATTCTCAAGCTGTGAAGAGGGGACAGTTCTGCATAAAAACTCAACAAGTTCAGAAAGAGTTTCTTCTTCAGAAAATTGTTAAAAATCAGAATTATTGAAGTGTCCAAACATATTGAAAAAGAAGTTAAAACATAAAAGTTTGTCCGACTGGAATAAATCCAATTCACCAGCAAATCCTTTGCATTCTCAGGCTGGAGTGAGATCTTATACCCACAAGTTAAGACCAGATTCTTCAGATAATGAATTCAAAGAAATACTATTTAAAGAAAAATATAAATAGAGCTATTATTTAGAATAAGTTAAATCCAAGTGTATTATAATTTCAATTCTACTGAAATAAATTGTTTCAGTAACAGAAGTCTAATTTTCAAAATGTACAACCTAAACCTGAGAAGATATTCATCTCATCCAAAATACCCTACAAATCAGACCCACAAAAATACATTCCCTTCCTTAATGTAAATGAGTACCCTTCAGTCAGGGTATAGCTAAGTAACAAAAACAGAAGTTGCTGGAGAAACTCAACAGGTATGACAGCATCCATGGCAACAAAGCACAGTTAGCATTTTGGGTTCAGTGACCTTCTCCAGAACATTAAGTAATGGTCTTTCTTGAGATATGGTTTTTAATGATCACGGCAAGTCAAGACCCTCCCGGACACTGTCCTCATCATTCTTTCAATGTTACTGGGTTATAATCCTGAACTTCTTCCCAACTACTCATGACGGTATACCTATCTCAAAGCCGACAGTATTTGAGAACACAACTCCTCACCACCTTCTCCAGGGCAGGTAGGGATAGGCAATAAAGGCTGGCCTAGCTGGAGATGCTAACATCCCATAAATTAATAAATAAAAAAAAACAATCAACCAAGTATCATTTCCGATATTTTGAAAACTGTGCCTCTCAGCAGAGGTATTCCATGCTCATCCAGTCCAGAAAATCCTACTTCTAAAATAAAATTCAGTAGCAGTTCCTATATTATCTACCCTGACATAAAGTCTTATCTGCAGAAACCTTTAATTTCCTCCTTGTCCAATACAACAATTTAAATTTTAAACCTAAGATCTGATTATTCATTAAGTGAAAGGAGTTAAGGGATATGGGCCAAAGGTGGGTATATGGAGGTAGCCCACAGATCAACCGTGATCTCAACGAATATTAGAACAGGCTTGAGGACTGAATGTCCTACTCCTGTTCCTTTCTTCGTTTGTTGCAATGTAACAGATAATTGACCCAAACTGAGGAATGAAACAGTTGCTGAAGAACAAAAGTGTGGGCCCATGGAGTAGGGTACATATTTCTCATCACCATCTCACATATTAAGCAAAATAGTCAGGAACTACAGGAAATGGTCCCTTCATGAAATCAAACTAAGACTACACATTGGAAATATAACACAGCACTATCTTGCTGAGGAAGATTACCATGTGGTTCCTGATACTCACTGCCTCTTCATTTATCTTCCATTCTATGCCAAATCCATTTCCAACTCCTTCTATTCTGGTTATACCTTCCACAACTCTTCCCCAAGTCCACCACTCTTGTCCATCTTCCTTGCCATCTCCCCTCTCGTCTTTCCTGCCCCCTTACCCACTGTCCTCTTCACTTGTGTCCAGTCATTCACTTTGCTTCCTCACCCTTCTTCTCCTAAATTACGTACAGTCACATAAGATCCTCGACTGTTGTTTAATGAAAAGATGCAATGATCACGAACTGGATTTTTACCTGATGTTGTTTGCTCTTTGATCTCTTCTTCATCTTTAGTGTTTATAAAGTGTAACTCTGAATGACATTACAAAAATATCTCATTACCAAAGTCAGATGCAGTTCTCATCTATTATGAATGATAAATGTGAGGGTTGAAATTGTATCATTTAAATTGCAATAAATCCCTTTCAGCAGGACATTCCCATCGATCAGGTTCAATTAGGGGTAGCACGGTAGTTAGCACTGTTGCCTCACAGCACCAGGGACCAGGGTTCGATTCCTGCCTTGGGTGACTGTCCATATGGATTTAGATTAGATTCCCTAATGTGTGGAAACAGGCTCTTCAGCCCAACAAGTCCACACCAACCCTCTGAAGAGTAACCCACCCAGACCCATTCCCCTACCCTATATTTACCCTTGACTAATGCACCTAACACTATTGGCAATTTATCAATTCACCTGACTTGCACATCTTTGGATTGAGGGAGGAAACCCACGCGGACACGGGGAGAATATGCAGACTCCACACAGACAGCCACCAAGGTGGGAATCGAACCCGGGTCCCTGGCACTCTGAGGCAGCAGTGTAACCACTGAGCCACCATGCCACTCCTACCTTGTCCAACCTCTCCCTACAGGTCAGATGGTTGAGTCCTGGCAACAGCCTTGTAAATTTCCTCTGCATTCTTTCCAGTTTAATAACAGCCTGCCAACTTCTTAAATTTTAAAATAACAAAGGCACTTAGCTATCAGAACACGAACGAGGAGTGAGAACACACCATGGTGCAGCTGAACCCTGGAATGTAGGGAGGGCATATGAGTCTCCCTGGCCTGCCCCTTCGAGTTACCTACTCTTTCTGCATTCACCCTTCTCACTTTGTCATCAGGAGACAAATTCCACACAGCCATACTATTCGCTAACGCTTCCAGAGACCCTGGAGTCAATTGCAAAGTTCCTTTCACTTAGCAGTCTTTCAAAGTAAGGAGGAAACCAGCCATGGAATCCCAAAGGTTGGAAGATGAGGTTTCTAACAATTGATGATGGTTGTCATGATTACCATTGCTGGACTAGTTTTATACTCTAACACCTTCTCCTTAATAATAACCACTACACTCAGTTCTGCTCCTATGTTAACGGCATCTTCCACTGTGAAAACCGATGCAAAGTACCTATTCAATTCCTCTGCCATTTCTTTGTTTTCTAATATTACTTCTCCTGCCTCATTTTCCAGTGGTCCAATGTCCATTCCTGCTTCTGTATTATCTTTTAGATATCTAAAACTCTCTTGCAATCTTCCTCTCTATTACTAGCTAGCTTAATCTCATTTTATCTCATCCCTTTCCATCCCTAAGTCCCCACTCCCCGCCCCACCACATTGCTTTTATAGTTATCCTCTACTGATTTTTAAAGGCTTCCCAATCCTATAATTAGAATTCCTATTGTGTTGAAACAGGCCCTTCGGCCCAACAAGTCTACTCTGACCCTCCGAAGAGTAACCCACCCAGATCCATTCCTATACATTTACCCCTGACTAATAACGTACACTATGGGGGCAATTTAGCATAGCCAATTCACCTAAACTGCGTATCTTTGGATAGTGGAAGGAAAGTGTTAGGTGCATTAGTCAAGGGTAGACTTGTTGGGCCGTAGGACCTGTTTCCATGCTGTAGGGAATCTAATCTAATAATCTAAAAACCAGAGCACCCAGACGAAACCCACGCAGACACAGGGAGAATGTGGAAACTCCACACAGTCACCCGAGGCCAGAATCGAACCCAGGTCCCTAGTAATATGAGGCAGCAATGCTAACCACTGAGCCATCGTGCCACCCTAATCCTCTGCATCCCACTAATTTTCACCACATGGTATGCTCTTTCTTTTGCTTTTATGCTGTCCCTGACTTCCCTTGTCAGCCATGGTTGCCTCATCCTCCCTTTTATATGTTTCTTCTTCCTTGGTAGGAATTTCTGCTGTGCTTCCCAAATTACCCACAGAAACACCTGTCATTTCTGCACCACCATCTTCTCTGCAAGGGTCTTCTTCTAATCAACTCTGGCCAGCTCCTTTCTCATGTAGACAGGCAAGAGGCTGGAAGAACACAGCAAGCCAGGCTACATCGGGAGATGCAGAAGTTGACATTTCAGATGTAACCTGTCTTCAGAGCTGGGGGTGGGGTGTGAGGGGAGCTGCATATTAAGGGGGGGGGGCGGTGGCGGGGGCAGAGTGGTGAAGTGGGGACAGGTGAAGACAGGTCGTGGGTATGACCTGGTTGGTCAATGGGAGAAATTAATCCAATTGATGGCAGGGAGCAATGGAAGGGAGGGTGGAGGGGCTGGGAAGGGAGTCATGGATGGGGAGGTTGGTTATTTGAAATTGGAGAACTTAATTTTGAGTCCTCCAGGCTGTAGGGTGCCCAAGCAGAAGATAAGGTGTTATTCCTCCAATAGGAGCTGTGGTTTGCTATGGCAATGGTAGAGGCCAAGGATGGTCATGTTGGAAAGGGAGTGGTTGGGAGAATTGAAGTGGGTGTTGACTGGCAGGTCATGGCTTTTTGTTACATTTCCTCAATTGCAATATTGTTATATCTCATTCCAGCTTCTCCCTCTCTGGGTCCACTGCATTTTGTCATTTATATCAATGATTTGGATGTCAACATAAGAGGTGCAGTTAGTAATGCAGATGACACCAAAATTGGTGGTGTAGTGGACAGCCAAGAAGGTTACCTCAGATTACAACGGGACCTTGATCAGATGGGCCAGTGGGCTGAGTTTAATTTAGATAAATGGAGTTTAATTTAGATATTTGTGAGGTATGGCATTTTGGAAAGGCAAATCAGGGCAGAACTTACACACTTTATGGTAAGGTCCTGGGGAGTGCTGTTGAACAAAGAGACATTGGAGTGTAGGTTCATAGTTCCTTGAAAGTAGAGTTGCAAATAGACAGGGTAGTGAAGAAGGCTTTTGGTATGCTTGCCTTTATTGGTCAGTGCATTGAGTATAGGAGTTGGGAGGTCATGTTGCAGCTGTACAGGACGTTGATAAGGCCACTTTTGGAATATTGTTTTGCAACTCTGGTAGGAAGGATGTTGTGAAACTTGAAAGCATTCAGAAAAGATTTACAAGGATATTGCCAGGGTTGGAGGGTTTGAGCTGTAGGAGAGAATGAATAGGCTGGGGCTGTTTTCCCTGGAGCATTGGAGAATAAGGCATGATCTGATAGAAGTTTATAAAATCATAAGGGGCTTAGATACAGTGAATAGCCTAGGGTTGGAAAGCCCAAAACTAGAGGGCATATGTTTAAGGTGAGAGGGGAAAAATTTAAAAGGGACCTAAGGGGCAACCTTTTCATGCAGAGGGTGGCGAGTGTATGGAATGAGCTGCAGAGGAAGTGCTGGAAGTTGGTACAATTACAACATTTAAAAGTCATCTGAATGGGTTTATTAATAGGAAAGCTTTAGAGGGACATGGACCAAATGCTGGCAAATGGGTCTAGATTAATTTAGGAGATTTGGTCGGGCATGAATGAGTTGGACCGAAGGGTCTGTTTCCATGCTGTACATCTCTGTGACTCTATGACTCTATAGGGTGAATTCTATCAAATGATGGTTGCTGCTTTTAAGGGGTTCCTTCACCTTAAGATCTCTAATCAAGTCTGGCCAATTACACATCACCAAATCCAGAACTTTCTCTTCCTTAATGGGCTCTATCACAGGCTGTAGCCATTCCCCAAATTTCTTTTCTTGAGATTCCCTACCAATCTGATTTTCCAAATCCATCTGCATAATTATTATGAATGATGCCTTTCTTACATGATCTTTCTATCTCCTGATTTATTTTCTTCCACACATCCTGACTACTGCTAGGACATCTATACTCAACTCAGGGTCTTTTTTTCTCTTTGCAGTTCCTCATCTCTATCAATAGATTCAATGGCTTCTGACTCTATATCACTTCTTGCTATCAATTTAATTTCATTTCTTACTAAAAAGGCAACTCTGCCTCTTCTTCCCATCTTCCATCTTTTGATAGGATGTGCTTCCTTGGATATTTAGATCCTAGCCCTGATCCTGTCACAGCCACATCTCTGTGATAGCACAACATTGTCCCTGTCAATTTCAATCCGTGCTACAGCTTATTTACCTTGTTTCATTTACCTCGTGCAGTTACGTACAACACCCTCAGCCTTGTATTGACTGCCTCCCCTTCTCACTGATGTCCCCTTATCTGCTGTGCCTGAAGTTAGATCCTTTAGCTCTCCACTCTTTGTCCGATTACTTGTCTTGGAAACTTTAGTAACCTCTACTGAGACCTCTCCCACTTAGACTTTTTTCATAATTTTCCATGTAACTGAACACATCCTTACCCCCTCCTCTACCCCCTCCCCAAACAACTACTTAGTTTAAAGTCCTATGCACAGCTCTAGTTATGCTATTTGCCAGGACTTTCATCCCAGTAAGATTCAGACAGAGTCTGTCCCATCAGAATAGCATTCTCCTTCCCCAGTATGAGTGCCAATATCCCATAAATTTGAACCCATTTCTCAGACACCAATCTTTGAATTACTTGTTTACCTCTTGTGCCAATTTGTTCATGGCTCATGTGGTAATCCGAAGATTATTGCTTTTTAGTTCTGCTTCTCAATTTAGCCTCTCGCTGTTTATATTCCCTCAGCAGAACCATTTTCCTTTTTTTATCTATTTATTTTCTTCCATAATGCTGACTACTGTTAGGAGGTCTATACACAACTCCCAACCCTCATTGGTATGTGCATGGACACCTGCATCTTTCCCACCTCTCTCTAAGTTCCTCAGCAGCCAGATGAGATATCTGGGTACCAGGCAGGCAACACAGCCTTCCCAACTCTCAATTCTGCCCATAGAGAACAGTGTCAATTGCTCTGACTACACTATCTCCGATTACAACAATATTTCTTTTTTCTCCCTCCTGAATGGCTGCCTGTACTATGGTGCTATGGTCAGTTTGGTCATCCTCCCTACAGTCCACACTTTCATTCACACAAGGAACAAGGATCTCAAGGGTAAGTTCAAGGGCTGAGTAGTACCTTCTGGGTCCCTCTACCTGTCTCACTCTCCTGACCCTGACCACGGACCAAACTCAAGATAGTTCATCTAAGGGTTGTGACTGCCTCCTGAAACACAACATTCAGGTAACTCTCCCCCTTCCCAATGTGTCACATTGTTTAAAGTTCAGATTCCAGCTTATTAACTCTGAGCAGAGTTCCTCAAGCAACCAACACTTACTACAGATGTGGTCACTATGAACCACAATGGGGTGCACCAGCTCCCACATCACTTCTACACTTGTCTTTTAGTTCAAGGAAAAGAAATGAAAAGCCTTAGTTAAATAAATGTTTAAATGCTGAGACAGGAGAGTGAATGTCTGTGATGAATTGAGTTTTGAAACTTTGTTTTGATCTTTGTGACAAGGCCTTTCTAAGCATAGTATTTATATAGTGTTTTTAATGTAATAAATTTAAGTTCTATTGTTGAAGAACATTTTGTAGCCTTGTGTGAATATGCACCTGTGACTGACCATTACAGCAACCATCCCAAAAACTAAATATATGATCTATCAAGCCTGGTTTCATTCTAAGGTCTGGGCTGTCCAGCTGTCATAACAATTGGAAAAGTCATTTTAACTTCCAGAAATTGTTACCATTAAGGTTATCTTACTTAACAACTGATACGGAGACTTAAGTTCAAATTGCACCACAGCAAATCATGAAACTACCAGATTGGTCTTATAAACCATCTGTTTCAATAATATTTTCTCGGATGGATGTCTTTACCTGGCCTGGCCTATATGTAGGACTGTGAGGGAGGGTGAAAATTACTCATTGCCTACTCGCTAATTAAATATAAATTGGGCCTATGGGTCTGAGGGGTTATTCCTCATTGAAATAAAAATTTGGTTTTTCAATATTCCTATTACCTTTGCTAAGCTATCCTCTTTTGCACTATTATCCAAGGGTGTTTCTCCATGAGGTAACTCAGCCAAACTTCCAAAGGGAGACTAGGAGAAAGTGGGGTCGAGAATGTGTTGCTAGAAAACCACAGCAGGTCAGGCAGCATTCAAGGAGCAGGAAAATCAGGCTGGACCCCTTCATCAGGAAGCCAAAGGGAGTTGTCCAGCTGTCTCCTTCTATCAATATCCCCTTCACCATTCTCCATGCTCTGCCTTTGCCCATTGACACTCCCCTATGTCTTTTCATACCTTCTTTCCCAAAACCCAAGTTCCCTTTCCCATTAGTCTATCTTCTCTTCTGACCATTCCCAGCCTCTGTACAGTTTCTCCATTTCTCTTTGAGCCAAATATTCCCTTGCCTTTCTCACCCAGCTGCACAAACAATTGTAGCAGATCTCCAAATTTTTACCATTAGTGAAGTCAAAACTTTTGAAAAGAATGTTTTACCTGGTGTTGGTTCCTTCTCAATCACTATCATTCCAGGGAATGTAGAGGCTGTAGAGAGTGCTTCTGCAAGAAGATTATAAAAGTCCTTCAGTTAACAAAATGATCTGCAATTGCAAAAGGTATTACAGACTGCAGATGCTTTGTAAGTGGAAAACATCTGCCTTAAATTGCACTTAAACTTCCTAAGTCAAGCTCTGACAATGGGAAAGCTAGTTTCAAGAGAATGAACATTAAACTGCATCATAAGTAGTATTGGGTATGTGACACTGTAGGCAGTATTTACAAGAAAAACTGTTTGAAACATAATATTATCTCTCCACTGCAGGCACCCTGCCTCTATTCCTGATGAAGGGCTTTTGCCCGAAATGTCAATTTTCCTGCTCCTCGGATGCTGCCTGATCTGCTGTGCTTTCCAGCACCACTCTAATCTAGACTCTGGTTTCCAGCATCTGCAGTCCTTGTTTTTTACCTCTACTGGATGTAACATGTGGCAGGAAGGTTCTTGTGGCACAATGCTAGTGTTCTGTTCCCACTTTCTCCCCATACCCTTTGATTCCTTCAGCCATCAGAACAATATCTGATTCATCTTGAAAATGTTTATTGTTTTAGCCTCAGCCACTTTATGATAGAAAATTCTCCAGACTAACTATTCTCTGAATGAAGAAACTTCTCCTCATCTCAGTCCTAATTCGCTGACTGTGTGTCCTTAAACTGTAGCTGAAATTTTCAAATCCCATTGGTGCTGCAAATCTGAAACCACCGTCACCAAAGTTTACAGAGCTCTCACCACTTCCACCCTAAATATGAAGATAGGATTCAGAGCATTCAAACTTCCTCCTTTGAATATTCACATATTTCACCCAGAGTATAAAACGGTGCCTGCTCCCTACTGAGCAGAAACACATCCTGCAGAGTAGAGAATAAGTTCCCATTGCCAGCTACCCCCTAATAAGCAGCAAGTTTTTACCTGGGAAAACAAAAAACAATTCTTTCCTGCAAAGTTAACACAAACCTTAGAGTTAAAAATCGCATTACACCAGGTTATAGTCCAACAGGTTTATTTGGAAGCACTAGAGTTCGGAGCACTGCTCCTTCATCAGGTGGTTGTGGAGGTTAAGATCATGCTTACAGGATTCATAGCCAAAGGAGTCCAGTGTCATAGAGATGTGATACAGTAAATAATCTTACATTAAAATATGTTGATGGCAATCATAATTTGGAGGTGCCGGTGTTGAACTGGGGTGTACAAAGTTAAAAATCAAACAACACCAGGAAATAGTCCAACAGGTTTATTTGGAAGCACTAGCTTTCTGAGTGATGCTCCTTCATCAGGTGGTTGTGGAGTATAAGATCGTAAGACACAGAATTTATAGCAAAAGTTTACAGTGTAACATAACTGAAATTATATATTGAAAAAGACCTGGACTATTTGTTAAGTCTCTCATTATTTAGAATGGCCAGGATGGTTTCAGTTCTTTCATATATAAATCCCAGAACTTTCTTAAAGTTATATTCTCAAGTGATCTTTCACAATGGGTGCCATTTTGGCCCAGATAATGCATTGATGGTGTGAGGCGTCCTGTATAAGACTGTCTGTGCCCCAATGTTCAGACTGATTCTCATCTAAAAAAGGGATTTACAGAATTTTACATGGGGTCATGCAGTTTTTGAGCAAAATAAAATGTAATTCTGCAAGTACAAATTCACCCCACAAACTTATGTGTGTGTGTGTGTGTGTGTGTGTGTGTGTGCGTGCGCGCGTGTGTGTGTGTGCATGTGGGTGTATGTGTGCGGGGGATATGAGTATCTGTGAGAGAGTGTATGTGTGTCTATGAGTGTGAGTGTAAAGGGCTATAAATATGTGAGGGGGTACGTGTGTGCATGTGAGTGCATGTGCGAGCATATGAGAGAGAGCTTGTGTGTGAGAGAGGGTCTGCGTGAGTGTACAGGTCTGTCGGAGATTGTGTGTGTCCATAGGGGGGAGAGAGAGAGAGAGAGAGAGAGAGAGAGAGTGTCTGTGTGTCTGTAGGAGTGTGTGTGTCTGTCTGTAGGAGTGTGTGTGTGTGTGTGTAGTATAGTGGGGTCACCTGTAGTGTCACATGAACCCAAGGTCCTGATTGAGGTTGTGGGGTGAATTTGTACTTGCAGAATTACATTTTATTTTGCTCAAAAACTGCAAGAATCCATGTAAGATCCTGTAAATCCCTTTTTTAGATTAGAATCTAAAAATCATTGAGGCACAGAGAGCATCACACAGGGCACCTTACACCTTCAATGCATTATCTGTTAAAGTTTACATGAGAATGTAACTTTTAAAAAGTTCTGTGATTTACATATGAAAGAACTGAAAACAACATGCCCATTCTAAAAGATGAGAAACTTTACAAACAATCCAGGTTTTTTTTGTTACAACACGGGATAAACACTCGTGCTTAGTTTAAAGCAGCAACACAGAAAGGATTTATCCCGTGCAGTAATCTGTGAAAATTTGAGAGACCAAGAACTTTTTAAAGTAAAAATTAACAACTTTATTTCTTAAAGTGTAGCAGAGAATAATTAACTAACAACTATTTATAACTCCTACCTATCTTTTACCTCCCCTTGTATAAAACTAGCCCGATAAAGCTCCCGATTAAGATTTACAAAACAAAACTTCTTGTCTCAAAACCAGGCAGCTTTCGGTTCTTCTGTTTTCTGGTCTTCTTTTCTTCTTGGGGATTCTGCTTCACAGTTTACTGATTGATAAAGGTACCTTTAAGTGTGGTATTCTCTGGGCAGTTTGCAGGTGTTTTTGGCTTGGCAGTTTCCCTCCCAACTATTCAAATTTCCCCAGTCTTATTCCCTAAAGCATCAGATTGTGTCATTGGCTTTTAAGATTGACAATATACTAAACTCAAACTGGATTGGAGTTTGTTTTTTTTTGGGGGGTATATAATTTAAACTGATTGACCTAATTCGAATCTGTTTTTGTTTCCAGGCAACCAGCTACCCTAGCTACACCAGTAGCTGGACCACATCATAATGAAAAGATGGTTTCATTTTTTTCTACTTTTTAAACATATTACCCTAACATACAGATAACTTTAATATGCATTTACCTTAACTTCTTCTTGTGTGTATATATATATATATAAAAATTAAATAAATACAATTCTCATTGAAATTCTTTCAGTTAAATCTGCGATAATCCAACATTCTTTTGATCTGCAACATGTATGATTTTTAAATTAAAAGTCTGGAACATAAGACTCCAACAAAATAGTCTCATGCTCTTGTCTTTAAAGCATTCTAAGAATGTAAGCAGTTTGTGATCCATGTACACAACTGTCTCTGACATATTGTTCATGACACACACACTAAACTGTCGTAAGGCCAGTACCAAGCTCAATAGTTCCTTTTCAATTGTGGAGTATTTCCTCTGGTGGATGTTGATCTTTTTCAAAAAGTAATCAACTGGTAATTTAATCCCATCCTCATTATTCTGTAGGAGTACAGCTCCAACTCCTATGTCATTAACATCGATGGTGACTTTAAAAGATTTTGAAAAGTTTGGTGTAGCTAAAACTGGTGGTTAATATTGCTTTCAAATGGTTGAATGCCTTCTGGTATGGTTCTGTCCACCAAAACTTTGTGTTCTTCTTCAGCAAATCAGTTAATGTTGCCACTACACTGCTAAGTTTGGAACAAACTTCCGATAGAAACTGCTGAGTCCTAAGAATCAAAGCACCTCTTTCTTCGAGGTTGGTTGTGGAAATACCTCGATGGCATTTGTCTTTGCATTCTGTGGGGTCAACCTTCCATGACGGATGTTATGTCCCAAGAACATCACTCTGCTTTCACAAATTCAGTTTTATTTAAGTTTATTACCAGTTTTGCTTCTCATAGTCATTCAAAGATCTCTGCCAACTGTACCATGAAATCTTTCGATGACTTACTAAAGATCACTATATCATCGAAATAGACTGCTCAGTTTGTTAACCTACCCACAACTCTGTTCACGAGTCTTTGGAATGTGGCAGGTGCGTTTGTCATTCCAAAGGCATCACTTTAAACTGATACAGCCCATTTGCAGAAATTTCTTTTGCTGATACTGATAAAGGTACATGCCAGTAACAACGCATTAAGTCTAACTTGGTGAGGAAACTGGCTTGTCCGACTCTCTTGATACAGTCCTCCAATCTATGAATTGGATATGAGTCTGATTTTGTAACAGCATTGACCTTCCGATAATCCACACAGAACCATTGAGTTCTGTCCCATTTGGGAACAAAGACAATCTGCGAACTCCACTTGCTCTGGCTTGGATCGATGATGTCCTTGTCAAGCATGGCCTCGAGCATGGACCTGTCTGGCTTTGAGAGGATTAAGCCGATAGGGGTGTTGTTTTATCAGAGTGGTGTTCCCTACATCTAATTCATGTACAATAACATTAGTCCTCCCTATCTGATTCTTACATATGGCCTTGTACTGCAGTAAAAGTCTTTCAATTCCTTCTATGCTCCTGAGATAGATAGCTTACTAACCTATCCCACTCCTCAAGGACTTCTTCATTTTTTAATCTATTTTGAGACACATCAAAATCCACATCATCTGAATTTGATTTCTCACTCTGTGGAGCAGTAACTAAGATCTGTTTCTCCAGTTCTTTCTCTCTAGTATGATACAGTTTCAACATGTTCACATGACATACCCGATATCTTTTTTTTCCCTATCTGACATCTTTACTAGATAGTTCATCTGACTCAACTATTTCTCAAGTTGACAGGGACCACTAAACCTAGCTTTGAAGGAAACTCCTATCACTGATAACAATACTAACACATGATCCCCTCAGGAAAATGTCCGAGTGCAGAGCTTTTATCTGCCACGTGTTTCATTCTACACTGTGCCCTCTTTAGGTGTCATTTAGCTAACTCACCAACTCGCTTTAGTCTCTCCCTCGCCTCCGATACATAATCTATGTGTGAGATCTCTGAATTTGGTCCTGTAAATTTTTCTTTAATTAATTTCAAATGGCCTCTCAATTCATGCCCAAGTATTAACTCGAAGGGAGTGAACTGAGTAGATTCATTTGGGGCATCTCGAATGGCAAACAATTTGAATGGGACACCTTTATCCAAATCATTCGGGTAATCCTGACAGTATGCTCTCAACATAGTCTTCAAGGTCTGATGTCACCTTTCTAAAGCTTCCTGGGATTCAGGATGATACATACTGGATTTAAAGTGTTGTATGCCTAAACTATCAATAACCTCAAGGTTTGGTAGAAGATTTGTAGCTCGGGTGCTTGTTGTTGTGGTTCTGTTCGCCGAGCTGGGAATTTGTCTTGCAAATGTTTCGTCCCCTGTCTAGGTGACATCCTCAGTGCTTGGGAGCCTCCTGTGAAGCGCTTCTGTGTTGTTTTCTCCAGTATTTATAGTGGCCTGTCTCTGCCGCTTCCGGTTGTCAGTTCGAGCTGTCCACTGTAGTGGCCGGTATATTGGGTCCAGGTCGATGTGTTTGTTGATAGAGTCTGTGGATGAGTGCCATGCCTCTAGGAATTCCCCGGCTGTTCTCTGTTTGGCTTGCCCTATAATGGTAGTGTTGTCCCAGTCGAATTCATGTTGCTTGTCGTCTGTGTGTGTGGCTACTAAGGATAGCTCGTCGTGTCGTTTCGTGGCTAGTTGGTGTTCGTGTATACGGATCATTAACTGTCTTCCTGTTTGTCCGATGTAGTGTTTTGTGCAGTCCTTGCATGGGATTTTGTACACTACATTAGTTTTGCTCATGTTGGGTATCGGGTCCTTTGTTCTGGTGAGTTGTTGTCTGAGCGTGACTGTTGGTTTGTGTGCTGTTATGAGTCCTAGTGGTCGCAGTAGTCTGGCTGTCAGTTCAGAAATGCTCCTGATGTATGGTAGTGTGGCTAGTCCTTTGGGTTGTGGCATGTCCTCGTTCCGTTGTCTCTCCCTTAGGCATCTGTTGATGAAATTGCGAGGGTATCCGTTTTTGGCGAATACTTTATATAGGTGTTCCTCTTCCTCTTTTTGTAGTTCTGGTGTGCTGCAGTGTGTTGTGGCCCTTTTGAATAGTGTCCTGATGCAACTTCGTTTGTGTGTGTTGGGGTGGTTGCTTTCATAGTTTAGGACTTGGTCTGTGTATGTGTGGCTTTCCTGTAAACCTTTGTGGTGAATTCTCCGTTCGGTGTTCTCTGTACCATCACGTCTAGGAATGGGAGTTGGTTGTCCTTTTCTTCCTCTCTAGTGAATCGGATTCCTGTGAGTGTGGCGTTGATGATCTGGTGTGTGTTCTCTATTTCTGTGTTTTTAATTATTACAAAGGTGTCATCCACATATCTGACCCAGAGTTTGGGTTGAAGGTGTGGTAAGACTGTTTGTTCTAACCTTTGCATTACTGCTTCTGCTATGAGTCCAGAGATCGGTGAGCCCATGGGTGTTCCGTTGATTTGTTCGTATATTTGGTTATTGAATGTGAAGTGTGTTGTGAGGCACAAGTCCAGTAGTTTAAGTATGCCGTCTTTGTTGATAGGTTCAACGTCCTGTTGTCTGTTATGTCTGTCCAGCAAGTTGGCTATTGTTTCTTTGGCTAGTGTTTTGTCGATGGAGGTGAACAGTGCCGTTACATCGAATGAGACTATAGTTTCTTCCTTGTCTATGTGTATATTTCTGATGATGTCCAAGAATTCCTGTGTCGATTGTATAGATTGTCTGGATCTATAAATGCCGGAGGAAACAGCACAGAAGCGCTTCACAGGAGGCTCCCAAGCACTGAGGATGTCACCTAGACAGGGGACGAAACGTTTGCAAGACAAATTCCCAGCTTGGTGAACAGAACCACAACAACGAGCACCCGAGCTACAAATCTTCTACCAAACCTTGAACACCTACGGGCGAGAGACGCTAAGACAAGCCAGGAAATGGGAATCCTGTGCCAACCGCCTAAGCGCCACATACGAACAACTCCGGTTCCTGCATGAAAGCCGAAAGTGTGTTGTTTATCCTATTGGTGAGCTATGGGGTGGGGTCAAACTCTCTCTTTTGGTAGGTGTTGGTATCTGCAAGTAGTTGTTGTGCTTTTTGCATGTAGTCTGCTTTGTCCAGGATGACCGTCATTCTGCCTTTGTCTGCTGGTAGTATAATTATGTTCTTATCGTTTCTTAGTGATTTTAGTGCTTCCCTCTCCTTGGTGTTGAGGTTATGTGTTTGTTTTTTTCTTGTGATCAGCGGTACGATAGTTTGTCTCACAGTTTGTTGTGTCTCTTCTGTCAGTCCATTGTTCCTGAGTGTGCATTCTAGTGCTGCTAGGAAGTCTGCTGTCTTGGTGTCCCTGTGGTTGTAGTTGAGTCCCTTGGCCAGTATTGTTCTTTCCGTGTCTGTGAGCTGTCTGTGGGAGAGGTTTCTAACCCAGGTGTGTGTTGTGGTGTCCTCTTCTTTGTGTATTAGTTTGGCCATTTTTTCTTTTCGTGCCGTTTTTTTGCGGTATGTGGTCCTGTTCTGTCCTATGATGACGGCCTGTTCTATGGTCCGGGTCCATTCCTGATTGGTGGTTTTTGAAATTAACGATTTTTGGCGCGCAATTTCTTGTCTGCATTTGTGTAGTCTGTTGTGAGCGTCTGTAATCATTACCTGGATCATCCTGAATCCATTCTGTCTGGCTGTGTCCCTGGCTTGTGGATTGTTGACTGGTGGTCTGTATCTGACCCATGGTGGAAGGATTCGATTCTTTCAGCATTCATGCAGGAACCGGAGTTGTTCGTATGTGGCGCTTAGGCGGTTGGCACAGGATTCCCATTACCTGGCTTGTCTTAGCGTCTCTCGCCTGTAGGTGTTCAAGGTTTGGTAGAAGATTTGTAGCTCGGGTGCTCGTTGTTGTGGTCTGTTCGCCGAGCTGGGAATTTGTCTTGCAAACGTTTCGTCCCCTGTCTAGGTGACATCCTCAGTGCTTGGGAGCCTTCTGTGAAGCGCTTCTGTGCTGTTTCCACTGGCATTTATAGATCCAGACAATCTATACAATCGACACAGGAATTCTTAGACATCATCAGAAATATACACATAGACAAGGAAGAAACTATGGTCTCATTCGATGTAACGGCACTGTTCACCTCCAACGACAAAACACGAGCCAAAGAAACAATAGCCAACTTGCTGGACAGACATAACAGACAACAGGACGTTGAACCTATCAACAAAGACAGCATACTTAAACTACTGGACTTGTGCCTCACAACACACTTCACATTCAACAACCAAATATACGAACAAATCAATGGAACACCCATGGGCTCACCGATCTCTGGACTCATAGCAGAAGCAGTAATGCAAAGGTTAGAACAAACAGTCTTACCACACCTTCAACCCAAACTCTGGGTCAGATACGTGGATGACACCTTTGTAATAATTAAAAACACAGAAATAGAGAACACACACCAGATCATCAACGCCACACTCACAGGAATCCGATTCACTAGAGAGGAAGAAAAGGACAACCAACTCCCATTCCTAGACGCGATGGTACAGAGAACACCGAACGGAGAATTCACCACAAAGGTTTACAGGAAAGCCCCACACACACAGACCAAGTCCTAAACTATGAAAGCAACCACCCCAACACACACAAACGAAGTTGCATCAGGACACTATTCAAAAGGGCCACAACACACTGCAGCACACCAGAACTACAAAAAGAGGAAGAGGAACACCTATACAAAGTATTCGCCAAAAACGGATACCCTCGCAATTTCATCAACAGATGCCTAAGGGAGAGACAACGGAACGAGGACATGCCACAACCCAAAGGACTAGCCACACTACCATACATCAGGAGCATTTCTGAACTGACAGCCAGACTACTGCGACCACTAGGACACATAACAGCACACAAACCAACAGTCACGCTCAGACAACAACTCACCAGAACAAAGGACCCGATACCCAACATGAGCAAAACCAATGTAGTGTACAAAATCCCATGCAAGGACTGCAGAAAACACTACATCGGACAAACAGGAAGACAGTTAATGATCCGTATACACGAACACCAACTAGCCACGAAACGACACGACCAGCTATCCTTAGTAGCCACACACACAGACGACAAGCAACATGAATTCGACTGGGACAACACTACCATTATAGGGCAAGCCAAACAGAGAACAGCCAGGGAATTCCTAGAGGCATGGCACTCATCCACAGACTCTATCAACAAACACATCGACCTGGACCCAATATACCGGCCACTACAGTGGACAGCTCGAACTGACAACCGGAAGCGGCAGAGACAGGCCACTATAAATACCGGAGAAAACAGCACAGAAGCGCTTCACAGGAGGCTCCCAAGCACTGAGGATGTCACCTAGACAGGGGACGAAACGTTTGCAAGACAAATTCCCAGCTCGGCGAACAGAACCACAACAATATCAATAACCTCCTTAAACAGCCTAGCAGTAAAATTTGACTCTTGGTCTGACTGAATCTCTTTGGGTAGCCCTTACAGTGTGAAAGAAGCTACTAACTCCTCTGTTACCATCTTTGCCTTGATACTCTGCAATGGAATTGCCTCCGGAAATCTAGTAGACACATCCATTATGGTTAATAAGTACTAGTTCCCACTTTTAGTTCTCAGGAGAGGACCTATGCAATCAATTATAATGAGTTTTGCAATTTGTACCTCAGGTTGAGGTTGTTGGATGTAGGTTTGCTCGCTGAGTTGGAAGGTTCATTTCCAGACGTTTCGTCACCGTACTAGGTAACATCTTCAGTGGGCCTCAGGCGAAGCATTGTGCATGATTCCTGCTTTATATTTATATGTTTGGGCTTCTTTGGGTTTGTGATGTTATTTCCTGTTCTTTTTCTCAGGAGGTGGTAGATGGGGTCGAACTCGGTGTGTTTGTTGATAGAGTTCCGGTTGGAATGACATGGTTAGAACATAGAACATAGAAAAATACAGCGCAGTACAGCCCTTTGGCCCTCGATGTTGCGCCGATCCAAGCCCACCTAACCTACACTAGCCCACTATCCTCCATGTGCCTATCGAATGCCCGTTTAAATGCCCATAAAGAGGGAGAGTCCACCACTGCTACTGGCAGGGCATTCCATGAACTCACGACTCGCTGAGTAAAGAATCTACCCCTAACATCTGTCCTATACCTACCACCCCTTAATTTAAAGCTATGCCCCCTCATAATAGCTGACTCCATACGTGGAAAAAGGTTCTCATGGTCAACCCTATCTAAACCCCTAATCATCTTGTACACCTCCATCAAGTCACCCCTAAACCTTCTTTTCTCCAATGAAAACAGCCCCAAGTGCCTCAGCCTTTCCTCATACGATCTTCCTACCATACCAGGCAACATCCTGGTAAACCTCCTCTGCACCCGTTCCAGTGCCTCCACATCCTTCCTATAGTATGGCGACCAAAACTGCACACAATACTCCAGATGCAGCCGCGCCAGAGTCTTATACAACTGCAACATGACCTCAGGACTCCGGAACTCAATTCCTCTAACAATAAAAGCCAGTACGCCATATGCCTTCTTCACCGCACTATTTACCTGGGTGGCAACTTTCAGAGATCTGTGTACATGGACACCAAGATCTCTCTGCTCATCCACACTACCAAGTATCTGACCATTAGCCCAGTACCCCATCTTTTTGTTACTCATACCAAAGTGAATCACCTCACACTTACCCACATTGAACTCCATTTGCCACCTTTCTGCCCAGCCCTGCAGCTTATCTATATCCCGCTGTAATCTGACATATCCTTCCTCACTGTCAACAACTCCACCAACTTTCGTATCATCTGCAAACTTGCTCACCCAACCTTCTAGCCCCTCCTCTAGGTCATTTATAAAAATGACAAACAGCAATGGTCCCAAAACAGATCCTTGTGGAACACCGCTAGTAACTGCGCTCCAAGATGAACCTTTACCATCAACTACTACCCTCTGTCTTCTTCCAGCCAGCCAATTCCTAATCCAAACCTCCAACTCACCCTCAATGCCATACCTCTGTATTTTTTGCAGTAGCCTACCATAGGGAACCTTATCAAACGCCTTACTAAAATCCATATACACCACATCTACCAATTTACCCTTGTCCACCTCCTTATTCACCTTCTCAAAGAATTCAATTATGTTTGTGAGGCACGATCTACCCTTCACAAAACCATGCTGACTATCCTTGATCACATTATTCCTATCCAGATGTTCATAAATCCGATCCCTTACAATTCTCTCTAAGACTTTGCCCACAACAGAAGTGAGACTTACTGGCCTATAGTTACTAGGGCTGTCCCTACTCCCCTTCTTGAACAAGGGAACAACATTTGCTATCCTCCAGTCTTCTGGCAGTATTCCTGTAGACAACGAGGGCATAAAAATCAAGGCCAATGGCTCTGCAATCTCTTTCCTTGCTTCCCAGAGAATCCTAGGATAAATGCCATCAGGCCCAGGGGACTTATCTATTTTCACCCTTTCCAGAATTTCCAACACCTCTTCCCTACATACCTCAAAGCCATCCATTCTAATCAATTGTGACTCAGTATTCACATCGGCAACAATGTCCTGTTCCTGAGTGAATACTGACGAAAAGTATTAATTCAGTGTCTCCCAAATCTCTTCAGCCTCCACACGCAACTTCCCACTACTATCCTTGACTGGACCTATTCCTAAGGTAAAAACAATGACTGCAGATGCTGAAAACCAAATACTGGATTAGTGGTGCTGGGAGAGCACAGCAGTTCAGGCAGCATCCAACGAGTAGCGAAATCGACGTTTCTTTTTGCCCGAAACGTCGATTTCGCTGCTTGTTGGATGCTGCCTGAACTGCTGGACCTATTCCTACCCTAGTCATTATTTTATTCCAGACCTACCTATAGAAAGCCTTTGGGTTTTCCCTAATCCTACCAACTAAGGACTTTTCATGTCCCCTCCTTGCTGCTCTTAGCTCTCTCTTCAGATCCTTCCTGGCTACCTTATAACTCTCAATCGCCCCAATTGAACCTTCACGCCTCATCTTTACATAGGTCGCCCTCTTCCCTTTAACAAGTGATTCCAATTCCTTATTAAACCACGGCTCCCTCACACGACCCTTTCCTCCCTGCCTGACAGGTACATACTTATCAAGGACACTCAATAGTTGCTCCTTGAACAAGCTCCACATATCAATTGTGCCCTTGCCTTGAAGCCTACTTTTCCAAGCCATGCATCCTAAGTCGTGCCTCACCGCATCATAATTTCCCTGCCCCCAGCTATAACTCTTGCCCTGCAGTGCACACTTATCCCTCTCCATCACTAGAGTAAAAGTCACCGAATTGTGGTCACTGTCCCCAAAGTGCTCACCTACCTCCAATTCTAACACCTGGCCTGGTTCGTTACCCAGAACCAAATCCAGTATGGCCTCACCTCTTGTTGGCCTGTCTACATATTGTGTCAGGAAACCCTCCTGCACACATTGGACAAACACCGACCCATCTAACGAACTCGAGCTATAGCTTTCCCAGTCAATATCAGGAAAGTTAAAGTCCCCCTAAACAACCACCCTATTACTTTCACTCTTCTCCTGAATCATCCTCGCAATCCTTTCTTCTACATCTTTCGGACTATTAGGAGGCCTGTAGAAAACTCCTAACAGGGTGACCTCACCTTTCCTATTCCTAACCTCAGCTCAAACTACCTCAGATGGCGAGTCTTCATCCATCCTCCTTTCCACCGCTGTAATACTATCTTTGACAAGCAATGCCACACCTCCCCCTCTTTTACCCCCACCTCTGACCCTACTAAAACATTTAAACCCTGAAACCTGCAACAGGCAATCCTGTCCCTGTTCTACCCATGTCTCTTTAATAGCCACAACATCGAAATCCCAGGTACCAACCCACGCTGCAAGTTCACCTACCTTATTTCGTATACTTCTTGCATTGAAGTATACACATTTCAAGCCACTTTCCTGTTTACAGGCACCCTCCTTTGAGATTGATGCCATGTTCCTAACCTCCCTACACTCCAGGTCCTCCATCCTAAAGCTACAGTCTAGGTTCCCATGCCCTGCAGAGTTAGTTTAAACCCCCCCCCCCCCCCCGAAGAGCACTAGCAAACCTCCCCCCAAGGATACTGGAAATTTGCCAACAGCAAATTGCCATTCCTAGATGTCACAGTGGAACGAGCAGCCAACGGGCAACTTCAAACCAGCATCAACAGGAAAACAACACCTACAGACCAAATACCGAACTACAGAAGCAATCATCCCAACATCCATGAACGAAGCTGCATCAGAACATTATTTCAACAAGCCAACACACTGCAGCGCAGAGGATCTACGCAGAGCAGTGGAAAAATCACAAAGCACATCCATAAACCCTAACTACTCTCCTCTACATCAAAGACATCTAGTGACTCTCGCTCACTCGTATCCTTACATACAGATAAGGAAGGACACCACTTCGACTGGGACAACACATCCATCTGAGAGACACGAATGAGAATTCCTAGAAGCATGTCATTCCAACCATAACTCTATCAACAAACACATCGAGTTAGACCCCATCTCGGAATTCGCCAGAGCGAGTGCAGTTCGCCGATCGTCTTTGTTCCCAAATGCAACAGGACTCAATGATTCTGTGTGGATTATCGGAAGGTCAACATTGTTACAAAATCAGACTCTTATCCAATTACTAGATTGGAGGACTGTATCGAGAGAGTCAGACAAGTCAGTTACATCACCAAGTTAGACTTAAAGCATGGTTACTGATGTGCGTGTCTCTGTTTGGCTTGTCCTAAGATGGATGTGTTGTCCCAGTCGAAGTGGTGTCCTCCCTCATCCGTATGTAAGGATACTAGTGAGAGGGTCATGTCGTTTTGTGGCTAGTTGATGTTCATGTATCCTGCTGGCTAATTTTCTGCCTGTTTGTCCAATGTAGTGTTTGTTACAGTTCTTGCATGGTATTTTGTAAATGACATTAGTTTTGCTCATTGTCTGTATCGGGTCCTTCAAGTTCACTAGTTGCTGTTTTAGTGTTTTGGTGGGTTTGTGGGCTACCATGATGCCAAGAGGTCTGAGTAGTCTGGCAGGCATTTCTAAGATGTCTTTGATGTAGAGGAGAGTAGTTAGGGTTTCTGGACGTCTTTTGTCTGCTTGTTTGGGTTTGTTGCTGAGAAATCGGCGGACTGTGTTCATTGGGTAATCGTTCTTTTTGAATACACCGTATCAGTGATTTTTCCACTGCTCTGCGTAGATCCTCTGCGCTGCAGTGTGTGTTGGCTTGTTGAAATAATGTTCTGATGCAGCTTCGTTCATGGATGTTGGGATGATTGTTTCTGTAGTTCGGTATTTGGTCTGTGGGTGTTGTTTTCCTGTCGATGCTGGTTTGAAGTTGCCTGTTGGCTGTTCGCTCTACTGTGACATCTAGGAATGGCAATTTGCTGTTGTTTTCCTCCTCTTTAGTGAATTTTTATGCCAATGAGGGTATTATTGATGGTATTGAAGGTTTCCTCTAATTTGTTTCATTTAGTGATGACAAAGGTGGCATCCACGTAGCATCTCTGTAGAAGATCTACGCAGAGCAGTGGAAAAATCACCTATACCGTGTATTCAAAAAGAACGGGTACCCAATGAACACAGTCTGCCAATTTCTCAGCAACAAACCCAAACAAGCAGACAAAACACGTCCAGAAACCCTAACTACTCTCCCCTACATCAAAGGCATCTCAGAAATCAGTGCCAGAGTACTCAGACCTCTTGGCATCATGGTAGCCCACAAACCCACCAACACACTAAAACAGCAGCTAATGAACTTGAAGGACCCTGTACAGACAATGAGAAAAACTAATGTCATTTACAAAATACCGTACAAGGACTGTAACAAACACTACATTGGACAAACAGGCAGAAAACTAGCCACCAGGATACAAGAACATCAAGTACCACAAAAAGACTTGACCCTCTCTCACTAGTATCCTTACATACAGATAAGGAAGGACACCACTTCGACTGGGACAACACATCCATCTTGGAGAAACGAATGAGAATTCCTAGAAGCATGTCATTCCAACCATAACTCTATCAACAAACACATCAAGTCAGACCCCATCTACCACCCCCTGAGAAAAACAACAGGAAATGACATCACCACAGAAAATGACATCACCAACCCAAAGAAGACCAAACATGTAAGTTGAAAGCAGGAATCATGTACAGTGCTTCACCTGTGACCCACTGAATATGTTACCTAGTAGGGTGACGAAATGTTTGGAAATGAACCTTCCAACTCAGTGAGCAAACCTACATCTGGAATTAATTATAACCCATGTGAAAGGCTCTTCAAATGCGGCAATGGCAACAAAGGTGCTAGTTTTATTACCGCCTGTGGTTTACCTACCATTTGGCAAAAGTTAACCATATCCTTGCGCATTCCAGACCAATAAAAATGTTTTTATACCTTACACTGAATCTTTCATACCGCTAGGTGACGTCTTACAGGTTGTTGATGTGCTACTCGTAACACCTCCTGTCTGTATGCTACCGGTAACACAATCTGGTGCACTTCAGCTCATTTTTCCTCTGTACTAACTTGCTGTGATCTCCATTCCTGCCTTAGGATTCTATCTTTCAGATAATAACTCTCCGGAACAATCTCTGCCTCCTTTTCAGAGTACACATCCACATATATCTTGTCTTGCTGTTGCAAGTCCCTTAGCTGTTCAGGAGTAAACACTTCTGTCTGACCCTCTGCCTGTTCAGGTTTTTCCTGCACCATTACATCAAACAGCGTGTCCGCTAACGGAACCTCAACTCCTTCATCTTTCTCTGTACTTTTTGCTTTGTGCTATGACTTACGATAGTGGGATCTGATTATCACACAGTCTGAGACAATACCGGGATATTTCTGTTTTAACTCCTCAGTTTCTTGATCTTCCTTGGGCTTCTCCACAACAAGAGATGTCACTCCCACCTTGGATGCTGCCAAATCACTCCCAAAAACAAACTGAATTCCTGGAACTGACCATCTGTCAATCACTCCCACTGTAACTTCCCCAGTCTTGAGTTGGCACTCCAACCCGATTTTACATAGGGGAACGCTAAATTTCTGCCCATCCATCACACAAATTAACACACCCTCAGGTAACAGATCAGAAAGAGTACATATTTTCTTATCTCTTACTATCAGTGACTGGTTAGATCCTGTATTTCAAAATTATATGTTCTTGTCCTTCTCCCCCTGTTCTTTCAGAGTAAAGAGGCAGATTCTTTGTAGAAATCAGGTACTAATTCCATACCCAGCCCCTGCCCAGGCCATGCACTCTCATGCAGCTCCTTGACTCTTCTTGTCTCCTCTATTACCTTCACTAATGCCACTGCCTTAGCTTCTTTTACCAATCTTTTCCCACAATGCCTTTCTTTAACGACCAGCACTGTACTTTACCACAGTGGAAACACCTGAGGCTTCTTCCGAACAGATCCTGCGTATACGTAGGATTTGTCCGTATGGGATGGCTGTTTTAATATGTTTTGGGTGGAAGCTAGAGAAGTGCAGTATCATGAGGTTATCTGTGGGTTTGCGGTAGAGTGAGGTGCTGAGGTGCCTGTTCTTGATGGAGATGCATGTGTCCAAGAATGAGACAGATACTGGAGAGTAGTCCATAGTGAGTTTGATGGTGGATGAAACTTGTTGACACCACTGTCCAGTTATTTTAGTGACTCCTCACCATGGGTCCAGAGGAAGAAAATGTTGTTAATATATCTGGCATATAGTGCTGGTTGGAGGTCCTGTGCAACAAAGAAGCAACATTCGAACTTATTCATGAAAATGTTGGCATATTGGGTGCAAATCTGGTCCCATTCCATGTCTCTGGATGAAGAACTGGTTTTCAAACCTCAGAAGATTTTCTGCTTGCTTCACTCCACCCATCCCATGCTCCTTCTACTTCCATTTCACCAACTTTTCCTGTTCCCCTTCTCTATTAATGTTCCTCTTTCTGTACTTTCTGCAGGTCTTTTTTTCTCCCCTACCATCCTTTTCCATCTCTCCCTCTACTCTCCGATTTGCGTTTCCATGCTCCTTTCTTCAGTAGAGGCAACTGTTCCCTTGTTTTTTTTAATTTTGATTCATCTATCACAGGTTAT
This sequence comes from Chiloscyllium punctatum, assembly GCF_047496795.1. Lineage (NCBI taxonomy): Eukaryota > Metazoa > Chordata > Chondrichthyes > Orectolobiformes > Hemiscylliidae > Chiloscyllium > Chiloscyllium punctatum. The sequence goes on along the minus strand of NC_092763.1, from coordinate 82,914,300 downwards.
CTGTAAATTACATTTAATTAAACACCTCAATGCAAAACCAGTCAAATTGGTTGTTTACCTGTTACTGGTTTCTTCATAATCACTTCTTTTGCAGGGTGTTTAACTGCAGGAACAGTACACAAAGAACTTGTTAAAAACAGTCAGCTGCTGATGTAATACATTACAAAGTACATCTATTCTACGAGTTGCAACTTTCCATCTTAAACTGCATCAAACCTCCTTCTCTTGTGCCATTTGGTCCCATTATTCTGTTTTTCTTCCCACACATTTCCTTCAATCCACAGTAAATCTGCAATTTCTAATTAATTAGTAGACCCAACAATTCTGAACAGAATGTTTACCTTTTACTGCTTTTGTTGGCTTCTCCTCAAAAACAATTGTTTTAGGGGTTTCAACGAATATTTCTATTTTAAGAAAACAAAAGAATTATTCACAAAATAATCTTTGGTGGTGTTAATTTATTATAAATTATAAACATGTGGCTGCAATTTTCCATCTGACATCGCATTGAAACTCTACAAGTCAGGTGGAATCAATAGAATAAGATTACAGCAGTTAAATCACAGACTATAATTCATACACATAGACTAATGTTCGAAATTCAATATAACAGCTGAGAATTTAAATTCAATTGAATTAATAAATCTGGAAAACAGGGTTGGTACCAGCAATCATGACCATGAAATGAGTGGATTATTATAAAAACTCATCAAGTTAACAAATCCCCTTTAATATAGAAATATGCTGGTTTTACTTGGTCCGGCTCACTTGTGACTCCAGACCCACAGAAATGCGTTTGTCTCTGAGCTTCACTCTTAAATGGTCACACAAACCACCAAGTTGTAATTAATAAACCTCGATAGAAAAGTGATTGAATAAGAATAATACTGAATGAACCATATGATATGCACACTCTGCCCATTTGACTCCCTTCATCAACTTTCTCTGTTAACAAGAAAATAAGATTTGTCAAATACAGTCTGCCTTTCACTAATCTATATTGGCTTTTCTCCAATGATTCAAACTGTCCACGTACTTATTTATTTTTCCATCATTATTACTTCTAAGACATTACACACAATTGATATTGATCATACAGGCATATGTTAACTAGAAATACATATTTATTTGTACACTGAAACCTTCCCTACAACCAGCCAAGCTTGGAAAATAATGATCTTCTCTCCTTCTGCTGTGTCTCCTCCTGCTTCCTTTAGAGTCACAGAGATGTACAGCACGGAAACAGACCCCTCATTCCAAATTGTCCATACTGACCAGATACCCTAACCTAATTGAGTTCAATTTGCCGGCATGTGACCCATATCCCTCTAAACCCTTCCTATTCATATACCCATCCAGATGCCTTTTAAATGCTGTAATTGTACCAGCCTCCACCACTTCCTCTGGCAGCTCATTCCATACACGTACCACCCTTCGCATGAAAAAGTTGCCCCTTAGCTCCCTTTTATATCTTTCCCCATTCACCCTAAACCTATGCCCTCTAGTTCTGGACTCCCCCATCCCAGGGAAAAGACCTTGTCAATTTATCCTATCCATGCCACTCATGATATTATAAACCTCTATAAGGTCACCCCTCAGCCTCGAATGCTCCAGGGAAAACAGCCCCAGCCTATTCAGCCTCTCCCTATAGCACAAACCCTCCAATCCTGGCAATGTCCTTGTAAATCTTTTCTGAACCTTTCAAGTTTCACAACATCCTTCCAATAGGAAGGAGACCAGAATTGCATGCAATATTCAAAAAGTGGCCTAACCAATGGCCTGTACAGCCACAACATGAAAGAATATTGCAAACTGGATAAAGTAACATATCCATTCTTAGGACACCAGCTTTTCTAGTATTTTTCACCTCTCAATTTTCACCTCTTCATTACCTCTATCACCTCCACTTCCACTGATATTTTGTCAGCATCCTTTTCCTTCGTAAACATTGATACAAAATACTCATGAAGTATTCTAGACTTGGACTGTACCCATAAGCATATTTCATATTTTAACAGCCCTTCACTACCTCTTACTACCCTCTATTTGGGGTTGGTTTTGCTCTGTTGGCTAGATGCTTGGTTTGCAAAGCAGTATAATGGCAACAACATGGGTTCAACCCCACATCAGCTGAGGTTACCATGAAGGATTCTCTTTCTCAACCTCTCTCCTTGCCTGAAATGTGGTGAGGGAGCAGTCTTATGGTCTGGTATGACTGTGGCAACTTGAAGATTAACTGCTTTTATTCATGTGCTAGCAGAAAGTTACATTCCCTTTTATATTGTTATGTGCCATTCTACTCTCATTTTCCCTATTTCCCAATCTATTTTTGTCTCAGCTTATTGCTTTCACTTGAAGAATTTAACTGGCATACATTGTACACCCTCTTTTTCTTTCATCATATTTTATATCTGCTGTTTTCCTTTCCAGAAAAGTGGCTTTGGTGCCCCTACCTAGAATTAACCAGCCTATCCTTGAAACATTTTACCCTTAAAGATAATTCAGTTTTCTAATATTTTGGAGTTATTCATGGGTTCTAATCCATCTGGTTAGATCTGCTGTCAATCCATTGAAGTTAGATCTCTTCCATTTTAGAAGTATTGCTTTGGATTGTTTCTTGCTTTTCTCTATTACCTCATGATCACTCTTACCCAAGTATTCCCTGACAGATACTTGATTTCTTTGCCCCATCACACCTTCCCCTCATCCTTTCCCCAGTACCTGATTCAAAAATGCCCCTTTTCTAGTTGGGTTGAGAATATACTGGTCAAGATAATTCTCCTGAACATATTTAAGAAATACATCCCCTTCCTGATCCTTTATTCTGGAACTAACTAATGCTATCAACAGTTGGGTCATCAAAGTGTCCCTGTCATCACTATATAAAATTCTTGCCGAACTTCTATATTTCCTTTATTTCACCACTGAATCTCTTGTGTTCTTCATCACATCTTCCAGAAATCCTCTCCAAGTGCTGTCTTGTCTCCCCAATTTCCCTTTTATTCTCCTTTTCTTTATCTTCTCTCTTACTCCTCCATTTTACTTCCACTTACCCAATCCCCTCTTCATCTGGATCCAATTATTCCCTCTTGTTTCTCAACTTGTTTCACACAAGTCATGCTCCATCACAGAAGATCTGTAATTTATACTTAATTGGCAAACTCAATGATACTGAGCTGAATATTTACCTAGTGCTGGATTTGTTGGCTTTCTCTCAACAATTTTTCTTATAGGTTGTATATCAACGTGTACTTCTGCATGGGCATAAAAAGATTTCTTGGTTATCAAAATCATCAGCTGTTACTATTATCTATTATAAATTTCAATTTCTTTGTTGGTTTCAAATTGCAATAAAATGCTTTTAAATGTGATTGTATCAATAAAAAAAAATAATTTTTCAAGGATCAACCTTTACCAGCAATGCTTCCAAGTGGCACAGTGGCACAGGCTTACAAGGAATGGGTCAGATATTGTGGTCATCAATGAAAGACCATGACTGCTATTAATGGAATTATAGAAAAGGTATGATAGAGAAGGAACCCATTTTGCTTTTTGTGTCCAAACTCATCCATACAAGGGCAACTCAGCTGGTCCCACACCTCTGTCTTTCTCCTATAGAAACTTTTCTCGTCCGGTCAATAATTGTCCATTTGAAAGTCAATATTGAATCTGCAAACACCAAACTGTCAGGTACTGCTTTCTACATCTTGACAACGTTTGATTGCATTTTTTTCCTTTGATTTGTTTTATTATTCTCACATACACTGAGATTCAGTGAAAGGTATTATTTTACATATTAACCAACCAAGCATACTTTATATAAATGCACCATACTTTATATAAGTTGAAATTAGTATTAAAGTGACAATTTATCCACTTTAATTTATTTTGAATTGCCTGTGAGTTCAAATTGCAGCAAAAGCCCCAATTTGTTAATGACTAAACCACAACAAGAATCTCCAATTCATTTATGGTTCCAGATGGATATCCCAACTATTAGGCTCCTAGGTGTGACAGATGAACTGGCTCTCCGTTTTTGTTCATCGACACCTTTGGTTGATTGCAACAAGCTTAATTTGAAAAGGATCCCTTCATTCCCTTATGCATACCTTTCTCCCATACCTAATGACCTTATATTTGAAAAGGAGCAAATTTAACCAGGTTTTCTTGAATTAACATGAATGAATAAATTAATTACTAAACATAGAAAGAATTAGTATTGCAACACCCATAAACAAAGATAGAAATAAAAGAAGAGCAGAACGGAAAAGTTAAGAAAATATATTGACAGACTGGTCGCTAAATTGGTAACTGAATGGTTGGTTTTTTTGAGATTATTCATTTTGTAATCTGATTGAAGTTCATTTGTCTTAATTCCTTTCTTTAATTGGATTCTGTACTTGGGGCGATATCTTTACCTGCCATACTAAGGTCACTAGGGGATAGTTATTCACTGCGTGCAAACACTGTGAACCTAGGTGAGTACACACAAGTGTTCAATTCCACTAGTCCACTCCAGTAGAGTTGAAACTGGCTTTTTAATTCATGCTGTTCTGTCTTCTTCAAAAGGTAAAGCACATAATATGTCTCCAGCTTGGGACATTAGAATGTTAAGGAGGAAATTGAGGGCCCTCTTGCAGAAATATTTGTATCATCCCAAAAAATATGGGTTAAATGCTGAATGCCATTATTTAAGAATGGATGTAAATAGAAGCTTAGGAATTATAGATCTGTGAGTGACTTAAGTGGTGGATAAGTTGTTGGAAGTGATTCTGAAAGATGGGATTTATGTCCATTTGGAGAGACAAGGAATGATTAGGAATAGTCAGCATGGTTGTGTGTGAGGGAAATAATATCTCATAAACTTGATTGAGCTTTTGAGGAAGTAACCAAGAAGATTGACAAGGGCAGAGTGTTAGATATTGTTTGCTTGGACTTTACTAAAGCCTTTGACAAGGTTCCACAAGGTAGACTAATTAGTAAAGTTAGATCGTATGGGATTCTGAATGACCTTGCCAACTGTAAACAAAATTGGCTTAATGGCAGAAGACAGAGGATGGTAGAGGGTTGTTTTTCAGACTGGAGGCCTGTGATCACCAGTGTTCCATAGGGATTGGAGCTGGGTCCACTTTTGTTTGTTATTAGCAAATGATTTAGATGAGAATATAGAAAGCATGGATAGTAAGTTTGCAGATGATACCAATTTGATGGTATAGTGAAGATTACGAAGAGATCTTGATCAATTGGGTCAGCAGACTGAGGAATGGCAAATGGAGTTTAATTTGGAAAAAAGTGAGGTATTGCATTTTGGTTAAACAGATAAAGGCAGGACTTTTACAACTAAAAGTAGGACCTTGGCATAGTTGTAGAGCTGAGAGACCCAGAGGTTCAGATGTATAATTCTTCCAAGTTTGCATCACATATAGATAGGCTGGTTAAGAATGCATTTAGCATGCTTGCTTTCATTGCTCAAACCTTTGAGTACAGGAGTTGCGACATTATGTTGGGGGTGTACAGGACCTTGGTGAGGCCTCTTCTGCGGTACTGTGCCTTTCTGTTACAGGAAAGATATTATTGAGCTGGAGAGGGACCAGAAAAGATTTGCCAGAATGTTGCCAGGAATGGAGGGTTTGAGTTATAAGGAGAGGCTGGATAGGCTGGACTTTTTTTCCTGGAGTGTAGGAGATTGAGGGGTGACCTTATAGGAGTTTATAATATAATGAGGGGTATATAGGTAAGATGAATGGCAGGCATTTTTTCCCTATGGTAGGGGAATTCCAAGACTATGGGACATATTCTTAAGGTGAGAGGAGAAACATTTAAAAAAGACACAGATAGTGGTTCATGTGTGGAATGAACCTCCAGAGGAAGTGGTGGATATGGGTTCAGTGACAACGTTTAAAAGACATTTAGATAAGTACATGAATAAGAAGTGTTTGGCGGAATATGGGCCAAGTGCAGACAAATGGGACTAGTTTAGTTTTAGATTATGGTCGGCGTGGACTGGTTGGAACAAACAATCTGTTCTGAGCTCTATGACTCTATGACGATGACTCTATGACATAATCCACAGGCTTGCCATCGTAGAGTATCATCATACCCTCATTATCTTTGTAGCCACAAGATGATCGTGGTATAGTTGAAGTTTTATTGATACCTTTATAATCCTTTGGCTCCACACAGAATCTTTATATCTGCAGAATTTTTGCCCCTGTAGCAGTTTCTGTTTTGATAATACATTTTGGAATTCAGACTTAAGATGGTGGGATTCCAGAGTTCCACCCATATTAAAACAACACAAAGTGTAAGGGCCTGGCTAAATACCAAATGTATACCTCATATCAATCCTTACCAAGGAACGGATTGTGAATGTCAGTGGAGTTAGTTAAGTTCCTAGATAGGCTAAAACTTAATAAAGGAATGGAACTAGAAAGGCTGGCTGTAATTAAAGTTGACTTGGCCAGATGAGATAAAACTGAGGGAAGTGCAGACGCAATAACCATAATCTTCCAACTTTCCTTTCATATGGGAGAGGGCTCGGTCAAGACAGAGGACTAGAGAAATGGTATAATGAAAACCTCAGGAACTAGACAGCAGTGTGTTTAACCATGGTGATGGGAAAGTTTTTGGAAACAATATTCTGGAAAAAGATAACATGACTTAAACAAGTGGGGATTGCTTAAGGAAAGCAGCACTGATGTCTTAAGACAGCAGGATAAGTTGAGAAGGCAGTTAAAAAGGCAAATGCGATCTTGGTCTTTGAAAAAAAGAGAACAAAGTGGAAAAGCATGCAAATTATGATTAAAAAATAGAGTTGATAAATGTGTTTAGAACAAAGAAATAAAATGCTTAGGAACAAAATTTCATTTTAATTTTAATCTTCTACTTTATATGTTAAGGGGGAGACTATTATTTTTAGGAATGCATTTGTGAGTTTGGTGCCTTGGTGAAGAAACATCTGGAGAGGAGACCTATTTATTTATATATGTTCTAATGAGATTTTACAACCTTTGAACTGAATAGAAGTTTGTTAGTAGTATATTAAAATAGGTAGAAAACAAATTGCAGTCCCAATAATCCAGAAGGAAGTCAGTCAGTCGGTGTGTGGATGGCCAGGGAGGAAAGGTGAAATGTTAAACTCCCATGTAAGACATCTGGCAAGACTGATTGAAACAGTTTAGGAAACTTGTGTGTTTGCCCTGAAGTCACTGAAATCAGTAGCAGTTTGCTTTACTTGCAAAGGTTGAGATACCAGTTTTTCAAAAAGCATCCAGTGATTTAACAGAAAGTCGCTGGAAGGCAATGCATTGCAGCTGTGCCTGCCTGAGTGAGACATTGTGTAGGGTGGAGAGAATGATGAATCTTGAATTGAATTTTGATGTTTCTAAGGATATTGCTTGGATAAAGGAAAAATATGAATTTGAACCTTTTTTTGGTATCTGTATTTTTAAAAATTCATTCATAGGATGTGTGTGCCACTGGCTTGGCCAACCCTAATTACTCAGAGGGCAGTTAAGAGTCAACCACATTGCTGTGAATGTGGAGTCACATGTAGACCAGACCAGGTAAGGATGCCAATTTCCTTCCTGAAAGGACATTAGTGGACCTGGTGGGTTTCCCTCAACAATGGTCATCAGTAGACTCTTAATTCCAAATTTTTATTGAATTTATTTTCCACCATGGCAGAATTTGAAGCCAGGTGTTCAGAACATTAATCTAGGTCTTTGGATCAATAATTTAGCAATAATCCCAATAGGCTATCCCCTCCTCAATCTTTTTGTATTGTGTAAAATAGCTCATTTTTTCTTCATTAATAAATATTTTATTTTTGTGTTAAATGTACAGTGACAGACTCTTGTGGATTCTTTGAGTAATTGACATTCATGGTTCAAAAACATAAAATTAGGGTCTGTCAAGGCAGGTTTTACTTTGTATTCTGATATTCCCTGTATTAGTATCAGATGGGATCATCATAACAAAACTAGTTTATTTCCAAATGATATACTCTGTCAAGTACTGAACAAAATACTATACTTTAGAAAGGGTGTGAAGGCTTTAGAGAGAATAGAGATTAGATTTGTGGGAATTATTCCAAGGATGAGGCACTTTAGACATGTAACTACACTGGACAGGCAGGGTTTTTTTCCTTAGAAATCAGAATTATGACAGGAGATATAAACAATGGTCAAAATCATGAGGTATTTACAGTAAGTAAAGGGAAACTATTCCCACTGCTGAAAGAGTTAAGAATCCAATGAAACTGATTGATCATGATTGTAAAAACTGACACAAGGAAATACTTTATTTTTGTGTTAAGGTCACAATCTATAAGGAGCTGCCTGAAAGTGTGATGGGGAAATTTTGATTATGACTTTTAAAAAGCAGCTGGATAAGCAAGTGAAGGGGAAATGGTTTTAGGGCTATGGGAAACAACAAGGCATGGTACTACTTACTTCACTAATTTTTAAAGATCTGGCATAGACATTAAGGGCCCAAAGGTCTTCATCAGTGCTGTATCATTATGATTTTGTTAAAACAGCAATAAATCAATTTGATCAGCCTCTTCCACCTATGAACATTAACACTTAATAGTTCAAACACCTAACAGAAAAAAAACATTCTTTTAAATTTTCCTGTATTTTTGATTATGGACTGAAATGGAAAAACAACTATTTAATAAACCAAGGTATGTTGAAGGATTACCATATTTTTCAAAAGCAACTTACCTGTTACTAATTGAGAGTAGGAGGTTGAGAGATGACTTGGTAGGAGTTTACAAAATCATGAGGGGTATAGATAATTAATGACAGGTTTCTTTTCCCTGGAATGGGGAATTTCAATACAATTGAGGAACATTTTTAAGTTGAGAGGAGAGAGAGATTTTTAAAAAACATGGAGGGGCCAAATCTTTTACACAGAGGGTGGTTCAATTGTGGAATGAATTTCCTGAGGAAGTGATAGATGTGGGTAAAATTACAACATTTAAAAGATATTTGGATAGGTACCTGAATAGGAAAGATTTGGAGGGATATGGGCCAGTAGCAGGTAGGCGGGACTAGTTTAATTTGGAATTATGTTCGGTATGGACTGGTTGGACCAAAAGGTCTGTTTCCGTATGACACTATGATGCTAGGTGCTGCTGACACAGCAGTTGGCTCAAGCAGTAGGAAAGCCTGGATACAGATGAGTTGAAGAAAGGTGCTGTGTACACATGGACCTTTGCTGGGAACTAACTAATTGGTCTGTGAAATAGTGACTAATTATCAATGACGAAGGCTTCCTGCCTGCCAATAATGATGCAGGTGGTTCCCAGACAGCTGGGCAGCTTTCAGGAGGTCAATATTCAGAAACCATTGGACCTCTGGAAGAGGAGGAGTGCTTTTTCTTCTGCAGTTAAAACAAGTCTATTTCCCATTATCAGTTGCTATGATCTGTGACCTTCAATGAATATGTTTAGAGATCTTTATGTGTGTAATGCAGCCATACTGGGCCTCCTGCAACCAAGTGGAAGTGTCAGGAGAAAGAAAATTAAGATGCAGCATTCTGATCAGCAAAAGGATCACCCAGTAAATTGTGTGAATGGGAACCACTGAACTGCATTCCCAGTCTTTCTCATAACACCCATGTTACTATGTGTATTGAAATAACTGCACAAAGGCCAGTGTAAGTAAATAAGTCATCATTTGTTTATTTACTTACATGCAGTACACTGGCTGTACCAGCCAGGTCAGAGTCAGTCACCTAGATTGAGGAGATTCTAATCTCCTGGTTATATTGGTCAGCCGCAGCTTGCTTGATTAGGGTTGTTAACCTGGGCCAATCAATGACCTCATAGTCAATGAGGTCAGCCTGATTCCAATCAAGTCCAAGGATGAAGGCCTGGTCCTTGGCAATTAGCTTTTCCTGCGAAGTTTTCGCCCCAAGTCCAGTTCCTCTGATTTGCACTCTACACACCTCCTCTGGGCTGTAACCCACCTCTTGTGTCCAGACCACCTGGGGAGTATTTCCCCCTCCACGTCAGGCCGTAACAGTGTCCAAGGTGTATGCATCTCGGCTTCTGAAGTTTGTTCAATAAAGATTGCGGGGGAGAACCTATGGTTTCTGACAGCTTTTCTGGCTGTTCTGAGGAGCCAGGTATGTTTTGGTCCTGCTCAGTTTGTGAATGAACAGCTTTCAGGTGATCCATGTGTTTGTGAAGGACTGTATCACCAACCAAAACTTTGTAAGTGATGGGACTTGACCTCGAATCAACCTCATCTTGTACTTACACAGGGCCATTTCCATGGTTCTGATACCAAACTTCTTCCACTGAATTAAATTGTCTCTCTCACTTAGAGGCAGCATATGGTCAGCATTGGCGTTCCTGCTGCTGCATCACCCTCCCCCCATGGTCCGGGAATATCAGGCTTATCCTGGTGCGGAGTCTTCTCCCCATCAGCAACTCTGGTGTGGGTGGCCTTATAATCGAACAGGAACTGGGATAGTTCAGTATCAATTGATGATGTAGGCTGCTTCTTTAAGCCAGCCTTCACCGTTTGGTCTACTTTTCTCATGAAGCTGTCCTTATGTGCTGAATGCCATTGGACTTTAGGACATATTGGAATAGCCTGCTGGTAAATGATAACCCATTGTCAGTGACCAATACTTCTGGGAGTCTGCGTGTCGCAAATGATGCTTGCAGCTTTTCACTCTTCATCCCTGAGTTTGCCAAGTGAACTTTTTGCGCATGCAACCACTTAGAATAGGCATCCACAATGACCTGGAATATTAAGCCCATGAAAGGACCAGCATAGTCAACATGTGCCCAAGTCCAGGGCTTCCCCAGCTATTCCCACGAATTTTTGTCCTTGTTGGCACTCTGGGCACTGCCCCACCAATGCAGCTACATTGGCATCCAACCCCAGCCAGCAGTCATAGCTCCTTACTAGCATCTTTATCCTTGAAACCCCTGAACGACCCTAATGGAATTCAGCCCATATCTACAGCAAACATTCCTCAGGATAATCACTCTTGCTCCATCGTAATATGCCGTCTTCTACGGTCATCTAGTCTCACCGATTAGATTACTTACAGTGTGGAAACAGGCCCTTCGGCCCAACAAGTCCACACCGCCTCGCCGAAGCGCAACCCACCCATACCCCTACATTTACCCCTTACCTAACACTACGGGCAATTTAGCATGGCCAATTCACCTGACCTGCACATCTTTGGACTGTGGAAGGAAACTGGAGCACCCAGAAGAAACCCACGCAGACACGGGGAGAACGTGCAAACTCCACACAGTCAGTCGCCTGAGGCGGGAATTGAACCCAGGTCTCTGGCGCTGTGAGGCAGCAGTGCTAACCACTGTGCCACCCATCAACTGAGTTGCGACAACCCTTCTGTTTCCTATATTACCACCAACTGTTTCAGTTTTATGAGACAGGATCTTTTTGTATCCACAGTCGGACATTGTTGCCGATGATTGGAAAGGTGTCCAGGAAGTTCAAAACCAAAATGGACTCTTCCAGGTGAGGCACCGCCAGTGGACTATCTGCAAGTGGGAGACAGCTCAAGGGATCTGCATTAGTCACTTGGCTTCCGAGGCAGTGTTCTAACTTGTACTTGTATGTGTTGAGAATAAGGGCCCAATGCTGAATTCTATGAGAACCTCTGGGCGGCATTGCCTTGTCTTCCTTCAGTAGCCCTAGCAGGGGATTGTGATCTGTTACTATGATAAATTCCCATCCGTAAGGTACTGGTGGTACATCCTCATACCAAAGATGACTGCTAAACCTCCATTCTCTATCTGGATATATTTGTGTACAGCATCAGCCAAAGTCCGGGAAGCATGCACTATCAGACATTCCTCTCCATTGGGCCACTGGTGAGCCAACACTGCCCAACACCGTGTGGGGAGAAATCACATGACAGCACTACCTTTCACTTTGGATCATAGTGGGCCAACACATTAGATGATGATAGCAGCTTTTTCGATTACCTAAAGGCTACTACTTGGCTACATGACCATTTCTGACCCTTTTACAATAGCAGGAGTAAGGATGCCAAGTTGTAAGCCAGGTTTTGCGCGGCACGGTGGCACAGTGGTTAGCACTGCTGCCTCACAGCGCCAGTAGACCTGGGTTCAATTCCCGCCTCAGGTGACTGACTGTGTGGAGTTTGCACGTTCTCCCCATGTCTGCGTGGGTTTCCTCCGGGTGCTCCGGTTTCCTCCCACAGTCCAAAGATATGCAGACCAGGTGAATTGGCTATGCTAAATTGCCCGTAGTGTTAGGTAAGGGGTAAATGTATGGGTGAGTGGCGGGTCGGTGTGGACTTGTCGGGCCGAAGGGCCTGTTTCCACACTGTAATGTAATCTAGTTACGTATGAATTTTCCGTAATAATTCACTAATCCAAGGAAGGACCTATGCTCCAGTACTGATGGGTGATTTGAGCATGTTCTGTTTTCTCCCGTCACCACTGAAATAACTGCACAGAGGCTAGTATTCTGTCACCAAGTCATCTTTTATTGACTTGTGACCAGCCAGCTTAGAGTCAGTTGCCTGGACTGAAGAGATGCTAATCTCCTGGTTCGAGAAGGTTAACCAGAGCCTTCCCAATTGGCCAGGTTAACAATCCTAATCAACAACCTCATAGTCAATGAGGTCAACCTGATTCCAATCGCTACATATATATAGAAGGGAAGTTTTATAAGTGAGCAGAGACAATGGTTCATAACTGATTCTCTGTAGTTAGAATCTATTTATTTGTAATGAACAGTGATTCTTATTAATTAAATTGGTCCATTCTTTCTGTCAACCTGGGTTTAAAAGACAGCTGCATTGCTGAATTCCATGTATTCTTAAAAAGCTTTGTGATCATTCAGAGGATAGTAGGGCTTGACTTCCAGTGGCCCAGTGAGGTGTAACACTGTTCAACATTCATCCCGAAATTAAAAGACAACCTTTTTTCATCATGCTGATGTAAATATTCTGAAGCTCACAGTCGATATCAACCGTGTCTAAATTATTTTCAAATTACAATGTCAAGGCTCTGGGAGCATGTAAACTGAGCAAATGACAATAAAGATGAAAAGCATTTGTAGCTGATTTTTTATGAGAATCTGCTTTTGGCTTACAAGATGTCTGGATAATTATACTTCCATAGGCAAGCTCTGCAATGCCCATTGTATCACAATGTAGATACTGCTACAGCAAGAGTCCCAGAGCTTGACAACCAGTAAGGCTTATGCCATGGTTAACTTTGCTGGACATTCATTGGCAGTGCAGTACAAGTCTGCAGAGAAATCATGGGAAAATGGTGGCTCAGTGGCTAGCACTGCTGCCTCACAGCACCAGGGTGCCAGGTTCAATTCCAGCCTTGGGCTGTGTGTAGTTTGCACATTCTCCCTGTGTCTGCGTGGGTTTCTCTGGGTACTCTGGTTTCCTCCCACAGTCCAATGATGTGCAGGTTAGGTGAATTGGCCATGCTAAATTGCCCATAGTGTAGGTGCATTAGTCAGACGGAAATGGGGCTGGGTGGGTTACTCTTTGGAGGGTCGGTGTGGACCTGTTGTGCCGAAGGACCTGTTTCCACACTGTAGGGAATCTAGTCTAAAAATTCAGAAATATTTGAACCTGAATAAATGATTAGAAAATGTAACAGCAATATTTGTGTACATGAAGTAACACTGAATTTTTTTGAGGTCCAAATTTGGAGCCAAATTGCTGATTGTGTAAACTAACTGTAATTTATCAGTTACTTTAAATACCTTTTTTTTGGTAAAATCTGTACAGACACGATGGAGCGAATGCCTTCTTCCTGCATTGTTAACAATTCTGTGGAACTGTGAAAATGCTTCCTCTTGGGAGGCAGACCTTATTTAATTTTGTAGAAACACTTTTGGCTTGCAGTAAATCAATTATATCTTCAAATTGTACTTACGACACTTAGTTTTAAAGTTGTTTATGATCTTTTGTAGTTCCTCAATTGAGACGACATTTCCTTTTGATTCACTATATACTGGAATGTCCTGATGTTGTTTGTCATCTACATAAGAAACAGCAATATGTTAGAATTGTTCAAAATATTCCAGACAAAAAGACAAATGATCACCAAGTTTCTGAAGTGTAATGTTAAATAGAAAGTAGACTTCTTCCTAGTTCCTCAGGAAACTTCTTCAAATGATTCCATCCTCCCTCAGTGACACCTCCCTCTCTTCATCAAAACATATATCAGAAATGGAAACAAAAAATATTGGAAACTGTGAAAGGAAAAGTTACAGGATGATAGAGGGAGTTCTTCAGAACTTGGCTCTTATAGAAGATGTTACATATCTAATAATACTAATATTAATAATACTACTAATAATAGATACGTTAGTTTACCAATTAAATCTCATCCTCAGGTTCTGGTTGTTAGGCAAAAAAGCAAGTTTTCAGCCTGGCAGTCAATCTGTATGCCTTAGAAAGCACAGACAAGTCCTTGTTTTCATTAACTCACAGGATGTGGGCATTGCTGGCTGGGACAAATATTAGTTACCCTTCAGAATGTGTTCGTGAGCTGCCTTCTTGAACTGATGCAGTCCATTTGCTGTAGGTAAACCCACAATACGACAGGGAGTTCCAGGACTTTGACCCAGTGACACTGATGGAATGCTGATATGTTTCCAAGTCAGTAAGTTGAATGGCTTGGAGGAGAGCAGGAGGGGGATGATGTTCCCATGTAGCTGCTGCCCTTGTCCTTCAAGATAGTTTTGGTTGTTGGATTTGGGAGGTGCTGTCTAAGGAGACTTGTTATGTATCTGCAGTGCATCTTTTAGATGATACACACTGCTGTGACTGAACGTCATTGGTAGTGGAGTGGATGTTTATGATCGTAGTGGCAATCAATGTATTTCCAAGCTTCTTGAGTGTTATTGAAAGAAACACTAGTCTTTCAATTGTTTTAAATTAAACATGCTAGACCCTTCTTCAGGACACTGGACCCAAAATACTGACTCTGCTTTTTCTCCACAGATGCTGAAGGACCTGTTGACTTTCTCAGCTATTTCTGTTTTTCTTCTGACCACAATCCTTTGTTGTTTTTTTTTGTATGGACCTTGGAGACTGCCTAATCTAGATAAAATGGTATTCTGAAGATTATCTGTAAAGGAGACTACAAAGGGGATAGTAAGACAGATGATGAAAATCTGATGAAATAAAACTGAAGAAAGACAAATGTTTCTGAGTGGTTCAAATTCCACAAGGAGCTCAGAATATAATCAGACATCGTACTTTAATTAAGAGAAACTTAACAGAATAGGATGAGTTGACCACATAGTAATTTAGGACTACCTCCTGAAAAGCTACATAAAAGATTAAACACAACAGAGAACTTTGCTGAGTGAAAAGGAGAGGATTGCAAACTACAGCCAAGAAATGAAATCCTGATTAACTATTAGAAGGAGAATCTGCAACCAACAAGAGATGGCTGACTGTACTTTATTGAAAATATATTGAACTTTCTGAAGTCACATATCATTGAGATATTGGACAGAAATAAGCAGGTGGGGGAAGGGCAGATGGCTGGCCACACCCCAATCCTGATATAAAAGAAGGCAGCAAGCTGTCCTGCTGGTAAGAAGACCATCCTGTTACCATAAAGCACACATTGGGCTAAACATGCACCTCGCTGGACTTTCACCTCACATTGGGAGGTAATCTTATCATCCGGAGCTTCTGGCAGCCAGTAGCTTCAGCAGTTCCAATATTCCAATTTTAACAGAAGGAACCTCCGGCAGGCAAAGGTCAACACAGGAAGCCCCAGGGATTCCAGGGGAAGCAAAGTCCAAGTGATTTGAGCATGTAACATGGGATAAAAGATAATTGATTCATACATAGGCAGGTAGGAAGGAAGAGGGGCTCTATCTTTTCACAAAGTATTTCCATCGCACCAGAAGCACCCTACAATGATGACCTTACCGTCTTCCTTCCCACAATTTTAAACACTTTTAAAATTGAACAGCCTGTGCAGCTGTTTGTGTCAACAGTTTTTATGTATTGCAATCAAAAGTTTGAATTTGAACAAGATCAATTCATCCTTAATTGTTTATTTATAGATAATAGTTGGAGCTGCCAATTTTGGTCCCTTCCTACACTCACTGTTATGGTGGAGAGATCAAGAGTGGATGAAATGTGAGGGCCAGCCTAAGTCAGGCATTTTAAAGGAAAACACTGATTCCAATCCCAATGTGACAAATGGGCATCTCGTATTTGTGGTCCATTTGTGTGTCAGTGTTTGTCTCATAGGGTGGGCACAGTGGGTCTGTGGTTAGCACTGCTACCTCACACCACCAGGGACCTGGGTTTGATTCCAGCCTCGGTGACTGTCTGTGTGGAGTTTGCACATTCTCTTTGTGCCTATGTGGGTTTCCTCCCACAATCCAAAGATGTGCAAGTTAGGTGAATTGCCATGCTAAATTGCCCACAGTGTAAAGGGATGTGTAGGTTAGATGCAGAAGTCAGGGGTAAATGTAGGATAATGGGTCTGGGTGGGTTACTGTTCTGAGGGTCGGTGTGGACTTGTTGGGCCAAAGGGCCTGTTTCCACACTGTAGGGATTCTATGATATGTCAGGCGTCATGGCTGTCACACATTGACATTTCCACATCACACTTGTACCTTAATGGCCTTAATGGTTGTTTGCCTTTGTGGGAGAGTCTCGGACAAAAGGGCATAATCTCAGAGTAATGGGTCACCCACTTAATACAGAGATGAGATTATTCAAGGACCAGATACTGTGCATCCTTGATAAGTATGTACTGGTCAGGCAGGGAGACAGTTGTCGGGTGTGGGAGCCGTGGTTTACTAAGGAAGTTGAATCTCTTGTCAAGAGGAAGAAGGCGGCTTATGTTAGGATGAGATGTGATGGCTCACTTTGAGCACTTGACGGTTACAATCAGCCAGGGAAGACCTAAAGAGAAAGCTAAGAAGAGCCAGGAGGGGACATGAGAAGTCGTTGGCAGATAGAATCAAGGAAAACCCTAAAGCCTTCTATAGCTGTATCAGGAATAAAAGAATGACTAGAGTAAAATTAGGGCCAATCAAGCATAGTAGTGGGAAGTTTTGCTTGGAGTCAGAGGAGATGGGGAAGTGCTAAGTGAATACTATTAATCAGTATTCACACTAGAAAAAGACAATGTAGTCGAGGAGAATACTGAGATACAGGAAACTAGACTAGAAGGGATTGAAGTGCATAAGGAGGAGGTGTTAACAATTCTGGAAAGTGTAAAAATGGTTAAGTCCCATAGGCTGGATGGGATTTATCTTAGGATTCTCTGGGAAGCCAGGCAGGAGATTGCCGAGCCTTTGGCTTTGATCTTTATGTCGTCAGTGTCTACAGGAATAGTGCCAGAAGACTGGAGGATAGCAAATGTCCCCTTGCTCAAGAAGGAGAGTAGAGACAACCCTGAAAATTATAGACCTGTGAGCCTTACTTCGGTTGTGGGTAAATTGTTGGAAAGGGTTATAAGAGATATAGGAAATAAGGGTTATAAGAAATTCCATCTAAAGAGGAATAAGTTGATTAGGAATAGTCAACACTGTTTTGTGAAGGGTAGGTTGTGCCTTATTGAGTTCTGTGGCCAAACAGGTAGATGAGGGTTAAGGGTTTGATGTGGTGTATATGGATTTCTTTAAGGCTTTTGATAAGGTTCCCCATAGTAGGCTATTGCACAAAATATGGAGGCATGGGGATTGAGGGGGATTTAGCACTTTGGATCAGAAACTGGCTAGCTGAAAGAAGACAGAGAGTGGTGCTTGATCGGAAATATTCATCCTGGAGTTCTGTTACTAGTAGGGTACCCCAAGGATCTGTTTTGGGTCCGCTGTTGTTTGTCATTTTTATAAATGACCTGGATGAGGGCATAGAAGACTTTGTTAGTAAATTTGTGGATGACACTAAGGTCAGTAGAGTTGTGGATAGTGACAAAGGATGTTGCAGGTTACAGAGGGACATAGATAAGCTGAAGAGCTGGGCTGAGAGGTGGCAAATAGAGTTTAACACAGAAAAGTGCAAGGTGATTCACTTTGGAAGAAGCAATGGGAAATCAGAGTACTGGACTAATGGTAAGATTTTTGGTAGTGTAGATATGCAGAGAGATCTCGGTGTCCAGGTATATAGATCCTTGAACGTTGCCACCCAGGTTGATAGGGCTCTTAAGAAGGCATATGGTGTGTTAGCTTTTATTGGTGGAGGGACTGATTTTCAGAACCATGCGATCATGGTTCCGCTGCACAAAACTCTGGTGCGGTCGCACTTGGAGTATTGTGTACAGTTCTGGTTGCAGCGTTGCTGGAAGGATGTGGAAGCTTTGGAAAGGGTTCAGAGGAGATTTACTAGGGTGTTGCCTGGTATGGAGAGAAGCTATTAGAGGGAAAGGCTGAGGGACTTGAAGCTGTTTTCATTAGAGAGAAGAAGGTTGTTCTGTGACTTAATTGCGACATCTAAGATAATCAGAGGGTTAGATTGGTTGGACAGTGAGAGCCTTTTTCCTCGGATGGCGATGGCTAGCACAATAGGACATAGCTTTAAATTGTGGGGTGATAGATATAGGACAGATGTCAGAGGTAGTTTCTTTACTGAGATAGTAGTAGTAGTGTGGAACACACTGCCTGCAACAGTTGTAGACTCACCAACTTTAAGGGTATTTAAATAGTTATTGGATAGGCATATGGACGAAAATGGAATAGTGTAGGTTAGATGGGCTTCAGATTAGTTCCACGGGTTGGTGCAACATTGAGGGCCAAAGGGCCTGTACTGCCCTGTAATGTTCTATGTTCTATGTTCTAAGTCTTACTCCCGTATAGTCATACACCTGTATAGCCTTCCTCAGTCAAGGGGACCAAAAACATTCACATTATTCCAGATGTGGTGTGATCAGCGCCTGTACAGTTTTAATGTGATGGTGCCGGTGTTGAACTGGGGTGAACAAAATTAAAAATCACACAACACCAAAGTACAACCCTATTGGACTGTAACCTGGTGTTGTGTGATTTTTAACGCTTTGTATCGTTTTAACATTCTTTTTGTATTCCATTCCCTTTGATATAACCAATAACTGACTGTCCAGAGGCAAGATGTTCCATCAGAAACTTGGAGGAGGGGATTCATTGAAATTCTCAATTGTCAGTGTGGTATTTAAGTAAAGTGACTTGCCCAGAAGGCGGTAGCATTATCCTCCACAATGCATTGTTAGTCTCAGAATAAATTCATTGTCAGCGTTATCATAAAGAATGCATCAATTTACACATTCAAAAATGCATCAGTATTATCTGAAGAATGCACTTTTGTTCACCCAATCAATATTGGCCAGAAGTGTGAAGCAGAATTGAGAGGAACTTTGGAATACAAATCGGAGTAGATCATTTGGTCCCTTGAATCTGTTCTGCCATTCAACTAGATCATGGTTGATTCTCTGTCTTAATGCCATTTTCCTTCACTATTCCCATTTCCTGGTATCTTTAGTGTCTGGAAATTAATCAAACCATGCCTTCAATAAAGTGTGTCTATTAAAAGTATGGCAGTGGCAACCAAGAGAGGAAGGTGATGTGCAGTGATTTGAAACAAAGGTCAACAGTAAGCAAATAACTAATTTTAGTGGATAAAGTGAATCAAATAGAGGATTCTGCAATAAAGAAATCCAAACTTCATTTTATTTATGTATTCCAGATTTTTAATCAAAGAGGGCATAAAACAATTAAGTTAATAAACAAGAATTAATTGCAAATTCAAATTGAAAAGCTATTAACTAAATGTAATCTAGATCTCAAGTCAATCTATTATCTAGTATAAAATCACTAATGGTAAATAAATGCTACTGCTGCTGTTTCCTGTAGGTACACTAGCCAGTGGATCTTCTGTCTTTGTACATGATGTTGATTTATCTTGTGCTCTCCTCATCTGATTCATTGAGGCTCTTCTGCAATCGCTCTGTGGCATCTATCTTACTACATTACTAAGGCAATCCCTTTTCCTGCTATCCTCTAGTTAGCCCATGGAAGTAATCACTGCAGCATTTCAGCTCTGATCAAATGGACAAAATACTGAGATTTTCTTTTCTAGATATCATATTTTAAAGTATCGACAACAAGCTTTCTTGGACTCTTCATGTGGATGCACTGGTTATAAAGGCCCAATAACGTCTCTTCTTCTACAGGATACATGAACATCAACTAGCCACAAAATGACATGACCCTCTCTCACTAGTATCCTTACATACAGATAATGAAGGACACCACTTCGACTGGGACAACACATCCATCCTAGGACAAGCCAAACAGAGACACACATGAGAATTCCTAGAAGCATGGCATTCCAACCGGAACTCTATCAACAAACACATCTAGTTAGACACCATCTACCACCCACTGAGAAAAAGAACAGGAAATGACATCATCACTGGAAATGACATCACCAACCCAAAGAAACCCAAATATATAAATAGAAAGCAGAAATCATCAGCAGTGCTTTGCCTGGAGGCCCACTGAAGATGTTACCTAGTAGGGTGACGAAACATCTGGAAATAAACCTTCCAGCTCAGTGAGCAAACCTACATCCAGAATCTCAACCTGAGCTACAAATCTTCCCAAAACTCGCTAATTCTGTCTGGATGTATCACTACCTGATACGTCAACTGTACCATTCAAGATTGGAGATGGTTACAGAGAGTGGTGAACTCAGCCCAGACAATCACAAAGGCCAACCTCCCATCTACAGAATCCATCTACCAGGCCCGCTGTCATGGAAAGGCTGCCAGCATTCCCAAAGATCCATCCCACCCTGGCAATGTTTTCCTACAACCTCCACCATCGGGGAGAAGGTACAGAAGCCTAAACACACACACCAGCCAATTTCAAAACAGTTTCTACCTTACTGTTGTTAGAATACTGAATGGACTCACAAAGTCTCAACATTCGCCTGTACCTGTGTTTTTGTTTTTGCCACTGTTTACCTATTATTTACTATCTATGCTAATTAACTCTGTGATCTGCCTGTATTGCTCACAAGACAAATCTTTTCACTGTTGCTCAGTACACATGACAATACATTCAGTTCAATTCAATTCAATTCAAAAAGCATCTTTTTTGTTCATCCTATGGCCTGTATATGGAATTGTTAGCATCCATCTAAGTGACACTAAAATTGATGGTGTAGTGGACAGCCAAAATGGTTACCTCAGAGTACAACAGGTACTTGATCAGATGGGCCAGTGGGCCATGAGGTGACAGATGGGGTTTAATTTAGAGAAATGTGGGATGCCACAGTTTGGAAAAGCAAATCAGAGCAGGTTTATATACTTAATGGTAAGGGCCTGGAGAGTGTTGCTGAACAAAGAGACCTTGGAGCACACGTTCATAGTTCCTTGAAAGTAGAATCACAGATAGACAGGATAATGAAGAAGGTGTTTGGTGTGCTTGCCTTTATTGAGCTCATTGAGTATAGTAGTGTGGCGATCATTTTGCAGCTGTACGGGACATTGGTTAGGCCACTTTTGGAATACTGCATTCAATTCTAGTCTTCCTGTTATAGGAAAGACGTTGTGAAACCTGAAAGCATTCAGAACAGATTCACAAGGATGTTGCTTAAAAATGTGTTGCTGGAAAAGCGCAGCAGGTCAGGCAGCATCAGCTTATGCCCAAAACGTCGATTCTCCTTCTCCTTTGATGCTGCTGACCTGCTGCGCTTTTCCAGCAACACATTTTTAAGCTCTGATCCCCAGCATCTGCAGTCCTCACTTTCTCCTTTTTCACAAGGATGTTGCCAAGGTTGGAGAGTTTGAGCTACAGGGACAGGGTGAAATAGCTCGGGCTGGTTTCCCTAGAGATTTGGAGGCTGAGGGGTGACTTTATAGAAGTTTATAAAATCATGAAGGTCATGATAGGGTGAATAGCCAAGGTCTTTTCCCCAGAGTCCAAAAATAGAAGGCATAGCTTTAAGGTGAGAGGGGAAAGATTTAAAAAGTTCCAATGGGGCAACTTTTTCGTGCAGAGGATGGTGCGTGTATGAAGTAAGCTGCCAAAGGAAGTAGTGGTAGCTGGTACAATTACATTTAAAAGGCATCTGGATTGGCATACAAATAGGAATGATTTAGAGGGATATGGGCCAAATGCTGGCAAATAAGACTAATTTAGGATATCTGGTTGGCATGGACGAGTTGAACCAGAGGGTCTGTTTCCATTCTTTACGGCTCTATGGCTCTATTACTCTATTTAAATTTCAAAGACCTCTGTTTGATTCCACAGATTTTTATTGTAGAGGGTTCTGCAGTGGTTGTGAAAGTGGGTAAAATGTAACATCTTATGAATTGTTTCCTTGTTACAAACCTGAGTTTTATTTTACCCTTTATCACCACAGAATTACTTTTGCTTATCGCTATCCTTCTAACTTCTGAATCACATCTATTGCCTTCTGTTATCATTTTACTTAGTCAAAAATCACACAACACCAGGTTATAGTTCAGTAGGTTTATTTGAAATCACAAGCTTTTGGAGTGATGCTCTTTTGCCAGGTGCAGTGAAACAGGGCACACCAACACAAGAGTTTATAGGTAGGGAGCTCATGCGTGGAGTGGAGTGAACAAATTTAAAATGGCTGATGGAGAACTCTGTTAGAAAGGAGATCCAAGTTTTGATTGATTAAGATGCAAATTCGGAATCTGTTTCAAGTCACTGCCTTGAGATAATTAAAGGTTTTATCAGTGCCTGCCTAACTTTTCAAACTTCAATCAGGCAGAGATATAAAAGATGATATCTCAGGTCAGACACTGTGACGCCTTGCTCAGAATCTGTCTCTGAGTTTTAAATCAGGCTGGTCTTGTTCCGAAAGTAGGAATTTATAAATTGCCACACTGACTGACTGTGACTATAAATTGTGTGTTTTTAACAAAATAAAGTGTATCTGTAAATAAAAAAACATCATGGATGAAATGATTTACCCCATAGTAGTTGAGAGAGAGAGAGTGTGTGTGTTTTTGTGTGCTCGTACACAGGGCTGGGCGTGTGTGATACAGTATGTGTGTGGGTGTGTGTGAGAGAGTGATAGTATACGTGTGTGAGAGAGGGTCTGCATCATTGTGCATGTGTCTGTGAGTGTGCTTGCATGAGAGTATGTGTGTGTGAAAGTGTGCGTGTGTGAGAGAGTGTGCATGTGAGACTATGTAGTAAGTAATCCAAAACTGTACAAACTGTATCCATGAACACCAACTAGCCACGAAACGACACGACCAGCTATCCTTAGTAGCCACACACGCAGATGACAAGCAACATGAGTTCGACTGGGACAACACTACTATTATAGGACAAGCCAAACAGAGAACAGCCAGGGAATTCCTAGAGGCATGGCACTCATCCACAGATTCTATCAACAAACACATCGACCTGGACCCAATATACCGGCCACTGCAGCAGACAGCTGGAACCGAAAACCGGAAGCGGCAGAGACAAACCACTATAAATGCAGGAAGAAACATCACAGAAGCGCTTCACAGGAGGCTCCCAAGCACTGAGGAAGTCACCTAGACAGGGGACGAAACGTCTGCAAGACAAATTCCCAGCTCGACGAACAGAACCACAACAACAAACTAACCAAGGTAGAGACATCATAACAATTTATCAAGATGATACCGTCAAAACAAGACAATAAGGAGGATTTTACAGATACAGAACAGTGTGGTGGGGTTACATGTAGTATGACATGAACCTAAGTTCATGGTTGATGCCGTTTTCATGGGTATAGAACTTGGCTATCAGTCTCTACTCGGTGATTCTGCATTGTTGTGTATCTCGAAATCCAATTTGGAGGATACCTCCCCAAAGATCGCTGGCTGAAAGCCCTTGACCATTGATGTTTTCCCCGACTGGGAGAGAACACTCCTCTCTGGTGATTGTTGCACAGAGTCCATTCATCTGTCTGCGTAGCGTCTGCATGGTCTTGCCAATATATCATGATTTGGTGAATCCATGCCCGCAGCGTGTGAGACAGACAACATTGGCCAAGTCACGAGTATCTGCCACGTCCATAGTGGGTGGTCTTCTCACATGTGATGCTGATATCCATGTTGATGATCTGATATGTCTTGCAGAGGTTGCCATGGCAGGGTTGTGTGCAGTTTTGGTCAATGTTGTCCTGAAAGTTGGTTGCTTGCTGCCAACAGTTTCTGTTTCAGGTTTGGCATATGTTTGAAGGTGAGAAGTGGAGCTGTAGGGTAGACCTTGATGAGGTGCTTATTGTTATCAATGACGTGTTGAAGGCTGTGAAGAAAATGGCGTCGTTTGACCTAAACAGACAAACATATCAACTTGTCCCACTGTGACACCAACCATGTCTTATGCACTCTTTCTGACTGTCATTATTTTTATCCCTTTAGTGTTCATAATCCATATTCTAAACTATGTAAGACCCTTCTGGTTCTGTAAGCAACACAGTAATAGGCCACAAATCTATTATGTTCTTGTCTATGATATTTACCCAGGATGTACATTTAATTCTGTGTACAGATTGAATAATGTTTGCAACAGGACACAGCCTGGTCATACTCTTTACTTGAAACATGACTGATTATTTTTCTCCTAACCATCAATTAGTCCCTATACAGGCTCTGGATAAATCTCACATCTTCTCTGTTAAAGTTCACATTTCAACAACACATTTATTAACTTTTGTAAATAAACACAATCACTTTGTTATTGCCTATGAAGCATGTGAAATCTTCTTGATTACTCTGAGATATTTGTCAAATATTGTTTTTGAGTTAAATATCCTATGTCTTATTTCTACTTCAGATGTAAGTCCAGATTGTGTTTCATCAATCTCTGCTCCAAGTCTGTTTGTACTTCTTGATTATGATGTGGGATACCTTTTTAATGTGACTCATTAGGATTATCATTCTAAAATATTGCACTCCACTGCTTTAGGGCGGCTGTACAGGACATTGGTTAGGCCATTTTTGGAATAATGGGTGCAACTCTGATCTCTTCCTGTTGATAAGATGCTGTGAAACTTGAAAGGGTTCAGAAAGGATTTACAGGGATGTTGCCAGGGTTGGAGGATTTGAGCTATCGGGAGAGGCTGAATAGGCTGGGGCTGTTTTCCCTGGAGCATCAGAGGCTGAGGGGGACCTTATAAAGGTTTATAAAAATTATGAAGGGTATGGATAGGATAAACAGGCAAGGCCTTTTCCCTGGGGTGGGGGAGTCCACAATTAGAGGGCACAGATTTAGGGTGAGAGGGGAAGGATATAAAATGGACCTAAAGGGCAACTTCTTCACGTGGAAGGTGGTACGTGTATGGAATGAGCTGCCAGAGGAAGCGGTGGAGGCTGGTACAATTGCAGCATCTAGATGGGTATATGAAAAGGAAGGGTTTTGAGGGATATGGGCCAAGGGATGGCAAATGGGACTAGATTAGATTGGGATATTTGGTCGGCATGGACGAGTTGGACTGAAGGGTCTGTTTCTGCGCTGTACATCTCTATGACTCTGTGACTCTAAATAATGTGCATCACCAGTCAGTTGGAGTGGATCCCTCTGGTACATACTTGATCACAAATTTGTTACGTGTTTTCAGTTAGCAAATAAATAAATGCAATAAATAGTAGCAACTGAATAAGCTGATGGAAATGTGAGTGGGGGCTGTGATTTGGGATTCTGTCATCTAAGTATTTGTGATATATTTGAGATATTTGTGAGGTGCACAGCACCTCTGCAGCATTTTATTGTTCATTCACAGAATATGCTGGCTGGGCCAGCATTTTTTGCCAATGCCTAACTGCTCTTGAGAAGATGGTGGTGAGCTGCCTTCTTGAACCCCTGCAGTCCATTTGACGTGGATGTAACCAAAGTGCCATTATTGAGGGAATTCTAGGATTTTGATGTATCAACACTGAGGGAATGGTGGCTTGGAGGAGAATTTACAGGTGATGATGATCCCATGTATCTGCTGCCCTTGACCTTCCAGGTGGTAACAGTTGTGAGTTTGGAAGTTTTTCTCCAAGGAGTCTCTGAATTTTTGCAGCACATCTTGTAGATAGTATACGCTGCTACCCCTGAGTGTCAGTTGGAGAGACTGAATGTTTGTGGATGTGTTACCAAGCAAGCAGAATGCTTTGTCCTGAATGGTGTCAAGCTTCTCAAATGTTGTTGCTGGAGTTGCACTCATCGAGGCAAGTGGACAGTATTCAGTCACACTCCTGACTTTTGCCTTGAACAGGATTAGGAAGTCAGGACGTTAGATACTCACTGCAAGACCCCTCACCTCTGACCTGCTCTTGCAGCCACTGTATTTATTTGGCTAGTCCAGTTCAGTTCTGGTCAATGGTAAACTCCCAGAAAGTTGATAGTGAGGAAATCAGTGAACGTCTAAGGGTGATGGTTAGGTTTTCTCTTGTTGGATAATAGCATTGCATGGCTCTATATTTTCAGGTTTGTAATCTACCCTACTCCAAGCAAAATCAAAGATGTAAAACAGTTGTGACCCTACAAGATAAAGAAGACTAACTAAGATCTCCTCAACATCTAGGCAACATAGATTTGAAAGTTTGCTGCCTAGCATAGCATCTCATTGAGGAAGACATATCATTTGCATGGCAGGAAGACTATCAATATCTGCTCAACTGCCTCAAACAAGCATTGTCAGCAGAGAATTGCTGCAGTACTACAACCCGAGGATGGAGTCACTCCTGGAAGTCAACACTTCCAAGGTGGCAAACCAATTTCATTTGGATCAAAAGATTTACTATAAGAACAATCCAATTATTCCAAAATGCTCTTGTATTTGTTATCACACTAAGTGACTCATTGTGGAAACAGATCACAAACCAATGGAAATAATTTGATACGAATCATTGCCATTTATTATAACCTCTGGGAAAAGTAGAGGGCAATTTGACTTTGATGTCCACTACAAACCTAGTACCAAAATGGTAAGAAGTGAGGACTGCAGATGCTGGTGATCAGAGTCAAAGAGTGTGGTGCTGGAAAAGCACAGCCAGTTAGGCAGCATCCGAGGAGCAGAAGAATCGATATTTCAAGCATAAGCTCTTCGAGCTAAGAAGAGCTTATGGTCGAAACATCGATTCTCTTGCTCCTCAATGTTACTGACTGCCTGCGCTTTTCCAGCAACACACTTTTTGACTACCAAAATGGTCAGTTTGGCCATTCTAAGCACATTGTCAACCTTGCACAAGGATGGAGATATTCCTTTGGACTTACAACATGAACAGTATGGACAAAGTAAAAAATGTGTCGAAAATTGATCTGTTGCATTTAGACCAGCATTACTTCAACCAGCTTCAATCAAAAACAAATAATGACCCACAACTAAAAGCACGATAGAGTTTTCACTGAAGGGTGACCTGACAACCAAACGTGCACCACTCTTGGGTGATTTTGAACTTACAGATATGAACTTTATTTCAAGCAGTGTTATCTTCAAGGAAAACAAGTGCTTATGCCCAAATTTCTGTATAGTTAAAACTACCATAAGGATATATTGGTTAGATCATGATGCAGTCTATTAGTCAGGGATTAACAGTGACATCACAAAGTTGTTGACAATGTGCAAGGCATGACAGAGCCACCACCATAGCAAGAATCACTACACCTGCATGAGAGTCCATCAGTCCCTTAGTCCAAAATCACTAGAGATCTATCTCCTGTGAATAGAGTCAGCTTCACCTTAGTTGCTAATTATTTCTCCAAATTTCCAATTGTTACACAACACTTCAAGCATGTCTGTGGAAGTTTTGTTGGGTGAGCCACATTCAGTCTCTTATGGTCTAGGCCAGACCCCCTCAAAACAGTTCAAGAAGGTAGCCCAGACACTAACTTTTCTAGCTGTTTAGAGCAGGTGTAACACAGATATTCAAGTGGGATGCAGCAGGTCAAAACCCCTTAGTTTTAAACAAAACAGAATTTACTTACAGAGTATCAAATTAAACACAAACAAAAGAGAACAGAATACAGTATAACTTAAAACCAGTATCTGAAAACCCAACAGAGTGTCCTAACTTAATGATGCTGTCCAAATACATGCAACAATCCCCATAAACACCTCTTGGTGAAAAAGGTAAAATTAAACACAGGGTCTTGCAGGAGGGAGAGAGATGGCAGAGAATTTCAGTATGGGACACCTTCTTCCGTGTAGCTGTTTATTTGACCAACAGCCTCAGAACTGACTGCTTGCTCTGACCCGCCAGACTGCTGAAACCCAAACCATACCCAACTAGAGAAAGCTGTACTGGGAGAACTGGCCACTCCCCTTTCACTGTACATGTATTTTTTAAACTTCAAAGCTTCTTCAAGTAGATAAACGCAGACAAAACAGAACCTCTGTCTTTATCACCCATCTGAAAAAAGAACCCAAAGACGACCTAACTTTGTTAAAGGAGCAGCATCATCACGAGTCTGTTCAGTGCAATAAGACTGGATAGGCAAGGAAACTTTTCACTGAAATGTAACAAGTTGAGGGGTGACCTTATAGAGGTTTATAAAATCATGATGGACATAGATAAGATGAATAGCAAGGGTCTTTCCCTAGGATGGGGGAGTTCAAAACTAGAGACCATGTTTTTTTTAAGGTGAAAGGTGAAAGATTTAAAATGGGCATGAGCGACAATTTTTTTACACAGTGAATGGTTTGAGTGTGGAATGAACTGCCAGAGGAAGTGTTGGATGCAGGTACAGTTACAACATTTAAAAGATATTTGGACAGGTACATAAAGGTTTGGTGGGATATAAGCCAAATGCAAGCAGGTGGGCCTAGTTTAGTTTGATAATGTAGTTGCTGTGGACTAGTTGGACTGAATGGTTTGGTTCCATGCTGTATGACTATGACTCTATGACTCTAAGACATTTCTGACAATGGACTACAGCATTTGGGCAGACCTTTCAGCAATATGTACGCCGAATGGGGAGTGATCTATGTGATGTCTTCACCACAATACTAAGGTCCAAGTCTTAAATCATTCATCCTGAAATGTAGTACAACGAAACAAAATAATATTCTTCTTCAACCTCAGAGCTATACCTCTGAAAAAGGGGTTACCATTACCAGCAGAGATTGTGCTAGAGAGGAGGGGAGAATGATCTTGTAGAGACACCAATTGTCAAAATTCTTCAAAATGCAGAATGCATGTCTTGAAGATGCATGACCAGCATTTAGGTGTGGAATCACCTCAACTGCATGTAGGACAAAAGGTCAGAGTCACACATCCCACAGTGGGAACACAGCTACCTTCAGAGATTTTCAAAGTGCACAGTGAGACCCGGTTTCATGGAGTCATGGCATCTAATGGTGAAGAATAGAAGTCAGGGAAGTGGAGTGAACAACATGACAATAGTATACAATGAACATGAAAGATCACACACACAGGACAACAGTGTGTTGGAACATTAGGACAACAATCACTACACTGACAACACATCTGCAGACAAAGAACTACAAATGGTGAAATCCACAATTCCAGAAGATTATGCTGTAAGACATTCTGGAAGAATTATCATTCCACCATAGTGATATTTAGACCTTTAGATTCCAGTGTACTGACAACTAATACAATCTTCAGGATTGAATGAAACAGGAACAAATGTCCTAAAGCATTTTACAAGGAAATCAAGGATTTAAACTAGAGAGGATAAGGGAAAACAAGATCCAAAGATTTGGAGAACTCTTTTTAGGACTGAGAGTGGTAGCAAGGGGGTTAGCTGAAGAATTCCAGAATAAGAGGATACAAGTGTTGAAAGCTCCGCCTCCAAGTGGAGAGGAGGGACGATAATGCACAACCAGTAAATATACTTATAAGCAAAGCTGAGACTAAGGTTTGCATTTGTTAGAAAGGAGCAATGTTGTGAAGTTGTGAAAACAATGGCAAGAAAGAAAGTACTTTTCCCAACCTCAGGACTTTAACTGCTTCAAAATCAAAGTTTGCATGAAGATTGTAGCTTGGGTGATGGTTGCTGTAGTTGGGGGTATGTTCACTGAGCTAGGAAGTTGATTTGCAGATGTTTTCCCCTCTGTTTATGTGATATTTTCAGTGCTTTGGAGCCTCCTGTGAAGCGCTGCTGTACTGTGTCTTCTGGAATGTATTTGGCTCCAATCTTACTGCTTTCGATTGTTGGTTCCAGTTGTTCGTTGCAGTATTCAGTATATTGGGTCTAGGTCAATGTGTTTATTGATGGAGCCCATGAATGAGTGCCATACCTCTAGAAATTCTCTGGTTGCCCTCTGTTTAGTTTGTCCTATTATCATAATGTTGTCCTAGTCGAATTTGTGGTCCTTGTCATCTGAGTGTATGGCTATTAGGGATAGCTAGTCATGACATTTAATGGCTAGTTGGTGCTCGTAGATGTGGATTACAAGTTGTCTGCCTGTTTGTCCTATACATTGTTTCATGCAGCCTTTGCATGGAATCTTGTTTTAGACATAATGGGTACAGGGTGCTTTGTTCTGGTGAGTTGTTTGTCTGAGTGTGGTTGTCAGTTTATGGGTTGTCATGGATCCCAGAGGGCAGAGAAGTCTGGCTGTTAGTTCCGAGGCATTCTTTATATAAGATAACATGGCCAGGGACCGGCTGTCCCAAGTAGCCATACATGTAGATGACAAAGACCACAAGGTTGACTGGGACAACACTACGATAATAGGACAAGCTAAACAGAAGACATCCAGAGAATTTCGAGAGGCATGGCACTCATCCACAGACTTCATCAGACCTAGAACCAATATACCAACCACTGTGACAAACAACTGGAACTGGAACCGGCAACAGGAAGCAGCAGAAACTGAACCAAATAAATTCCAGGAAACACAGTACAACAGTGCTTCACTGGAGGCCGCAAAACACTGAAGAAGTTACCTAGACAGGGGACAAAATGTCTGCAAACCAACTTCCCAGCTTGGCCAATATACTCACAACTACGGCTTCAAAGTCAATTAAGTACATCTGAATGTAATCATTGTTGCCATTTTGGAAGTGCAGCCACCAATTTATTTACAGCAAACTTCCACAAGTAGCAATGAGATAAACAACCAGATAATCTGGGTACTGTATTTTTCAGATGCTGATTGTAACATAAATGTTGGCCAGAACAAAGGAGAGTCCATCTGCTTGAGTGGTACCACGCTACTTTTCAGAGAGTTTGGAGGGAGGGGTGCCCTGTTTACTGTCTCAATCAAAAGATGTCCAACAGTATTAGAGATCCTTCAAAGTGCTTTGGACCATTTGTCTAGATTTTTTTTCAAATCACAGCTTTCCCACATAAGGGCAAGGATACACCAGATTACACTGCTACAAATAGACTTGAAACAGAATACCCCAAGGCCTTGTACCCAGTGACTTCAACAATGCTAACATGAAGAGTGTGCTACCAAGATACCACCATCACTTCTCCTGTCTTACCAGAAGCCCAAACACAATTGCTACACAACCCACCACCCTATCTCCTGCCCCACATGCTTGAAAATCAGATCTAAAGGCTATTGTTTTTCTCCTGGCTTACAAACAAACTCTGAAGCATGAGGATATGGTACAGAAAGTCCTACCATGCTGGTCTGAGGTAATGGATGAGCTCCTATATGACTGCTTGGAGTAAGTGGATTTGTCCATATTCAAGAACTGAATGGACAACCTAAATGAGTTTGCCACTACTGTCACAGACTTCATCAGTAGGTGTGTAGAGGACTGCATGCCAAAGAGTGTTTCCCAACTGGAAGTCATGGATGAACCAAGTGATCCACTCACTACACATTTAAGTAGACAAATCCTGACTGATACAGAAAATCTAGGTACAACCTTTGCAAAGCCATCAGAAATGCCATGAAACAATATCAGACAAAACTAGAGTCCCAGTCTAACCACACGAACACACATCAAGGCTTACACGT
Organism: Chiloscyllium punctatum; assembly: GCF_047496795.1. Lineage (NCBI taxonomy): Eukaryota > Metazoa > Chordata > Chondrichthyes > Orectolobiformes > Hemiscylliidae > Chiloscyllium > Chiloscyllium punctatum. Next base: position 82,882,404 of record NC_092763.1, on the reverse strand, counting down.
TATAATGGTCGACACAATAGCCTCCCACATTGCCATCATCCTCTACATGTCACCTACCATAGCAACAGGTCCATCTCCCTGGCCCTAAATCCATCCCTGGAGCATCTGGATATGAAAGACACCACCTATGGTAGACTCCTATTTATTGACTTTAGCTCCCCTGTCAACAGTATAATTCAAACCAAACCCATCTCCAAACTCCAAGACCTAGAACTGTGCTCCACCCTCTGCAACTGGATCCTTGACTTCCTTGACCTATAGACCACAATCAGTAAGGATTGGTGACAACAACGGTGGTCGAGTAGGCAGTGTTCCAGCTCCTGAGCCAGGCTTGTCCTCGTTGTCTGCAGTTTCCTTTTTTCTTTCTCCTTCACCCCTTGCTGTGCTTATAGTTACCTGGCAAAGAGAGCGCTTCAGCAGGAAATGGCTTCGGCGGGCTCCGGAGCGGCGGTGGCATTTTCAAAGGCAGCATGGCTATAGACATAATCAGTCAGCCTGGGAAGTCTGGAGCGGTATTGTCGCTTCCTTGTGAAGTAGGCCCCTGATGGCCGAATGACCCGGGCTGGGAATCCTGGAGTGGGTCACTATATTGACAGCATGGCATTGGCTGGTGTAGCTCGGAGTGGAACATGCTCTCAGCAGCATGGTGTGTGCTGGTACGGCCAGAGTGGGACACTCTCGGTGTCACACTCTTGAACACAAGTACCAACAAAGTCAAGAACAATTTCTTCCCTGCTGTTATCAGACTTAGGAACAGACCTCTCATATATTAAAGTTGATCTTTCTCTGCACAATCTTTGTTGCTGTAACATTATATTCTGCATTATGCTCTATTACCCCGATGTACTTAAATATGATTTGTCTGAATAAAACACAAAACAATACTTTTCACTGTATCCCAGTACATGTGACAATAATAAATCAAATCAAACCTATTACCCACTGACACACAACTGACTTGGGAGTGCAGTGATCTAATTCAGGATAGTGATGACAAGTGCATGGAAACCACTGCATTGTAGGTCATTCTAATAGTTTTGGGCAAATTGAAACTGGGTTCCAAAGACTTACTGGATTCAAAACTTTAACACTGTCTCTATCCCCAGATGCTGTCAGATCTGTTGAGTTTCTCCAGTTTTTTTTCATTTTAGATTCTCAACTTTTTTTATTGTTATTTAGAATTGGGACTGGCTTGGTAGAACTTGTGAGGGTAGTGAGGAAAGTACTGTATTGGAAAAATCAAGCTAGGAAACATGAGGGTACAGATGAAATGAGACAGACAGATAGAAACACCAGGACCATATACAGTGTTCAAAACAGTGTAGAGATCAGGAAGTGTTAGTACTCCTTCAACTCAAGACAGCTGCCAGGAATGAAAATAGTTTTGGCACCAAATGCATGTTTTTATATGAAAGCTGAGAAGGATTGCCTTCTGTTGTATAAAATTATCAAATAAAACAGTGACAGGGCCAATCAGCACATTGGCAGGATCCTAATAAATGTAAAGCAGCTCATTTGACAGCATTTATACTGACGCAAAACCAGAAGAATAAGCATTGGTTTTCACCAGGGTGAGTATGCAGGTGGTATAATTTGTTGCCATCATATTGCCTGCTCGTTAGCAAAAGTAAGTTTGCCAAGAACAACTTTAATATGATAAAAGCATGATTGTTATAGCCACCAATATTTAGCTGATGAGTGTCGAAACACCAGTCGCTGCCTGCTATTTCAATGCAGTTCTTCACTCTTAAACAAGTTAAAATAGAAACAAGATGCTGTTAGCAACTCAGCAAATCTGGCAGCATCTGTGGAGAGAGAAACATAGAACAATGATTCGAATCGAAATGATTCTCCTTCAGAACTTGGATATGAAAGGTCAACTGTGTTTTTCTCTCCATAAATGCTGCTGGATTTCGCCAGCACTTTCGGAACATATTTCGGAATTCCACAGCATTTTGTTTTGATTACTCTATATAGCTTATTACCTGCATTACTCTAGTTGACAGAAAGGTTATATAAGCGGCAGGCAGCTTCGGGTTAGTTTAATTGGCCGAACCCAATTTCAAGCAAATGGCTTTTGCTAAAATTGCTTCCCCGGGGATGTCAGAAAAATCGAAAAGATATCACCCACTGCTAAGAGTTTTGGCTAAATTTTACATTAAAACTCAGAGCATAGGGATGGGGTGAACGTGGGAGTGCAGTAGTGAAATATGGATTTTCAGAGGTAGTAACCAGGCGCACAGAACTTTTACATGTCCTTGTATCTAACGTATACTTTAATTGATGCAAAACTGTGAATATTCCAAAGAATGCAAACTATTTTTATGAAAATTCCATCTAGGTTGTAAGTTCCATTCCCTCTGTCCGTTTAAAAAGAGGATGGGCAGATGTCAAGGGAACTTGAAATCCTGCTTATTCTTTGAGTAACCAACTCCCTTGTTCCACAATCTTACCTTCTGATGGTGAATGGTCTTCTTCAATGACTGCGAAGGGTGGACCCTCCACATGATACACAGGTGACAATATGGATTCTGCAAGGGGAGGAATAACATTGAAGTGACTCGAGGTCTTCGGGTTAGTTTTGACATTGGGAATCCGCGAGGGAGTGGAGAAAACTCACTTACTGCTTGGATGCGAGCCTTGGACCACAGGCGCATTGGCTGTCTGTTGAACAGACGCGGTGAGTAGTAGCAAGAGGAGTAGAAGAGGCATAGTAGCCGTGGACAGTAGCTGCAGGGTAAAGCACATGTGCTGCCGGCCGCCCGTCTGCCCGTCCGCCCTTCAGTTCAATGTTGACACCTGAGCCCGCGCTCCCGTCACCTGGAGACAGCTTTGTCACGTCAGCGCGTCCCTGCCCCGTGCTCGATTGACCTCACTCGGGCAGAGCGTTTCCGTGACGACCTACTGCCTGTACCTGGGCAGGTAGATCACCTGTACAGAGTACCTATGACTACCCAGTACCTGTACCTGGGAAGGTGGAGCACCTGTGCACTGTGCCCTGGCTACCCAGTACCTGTACCTGGGCAGGTAGATCACCTGTACAGAGTACCTATGACTACCCAGTACCTGTACCTGGCAGGTAGAGCATCTGTTAGGTGTGCCCATAACTACTCAATGTCTGTACCTGGCCCGGTGTAGCACCTGTGCAGTGTGCCCATGACTACCCACAGCCTATACCTGGGTAAGTAGTGCATCTGTGCATTGAGCCCATGTCTACCCAGTGCCTGCACCTCAACACCTGTGTAATGTATCCATGTCTACCCACTGTAGGTAAACACCTGTGTAATGTATCCATGTCTACCTGCTGTAGGTAAACACTTGTGTAATGTATCCATGTCTACCCACTGTAGGTAAACACCTGTGTAATGTATCCATGTCTACCCACTGTAGGTAAAGCACTTGTGTAATGTATCCATGTCTACCCACTGCTTGTACCTGGGCAGCTAGGAGAAAGTGAAGACTGAAGATGCTGGTGAGTCAGAGTCGAAACATGTGGCACTTGAAAAGCACAGCAGATCAGGCAGCATCCAAGGAGCAGGAATGATGAAGGGCTAATGCCCGAAACATCAACTCTCCTGCTCCGAGGATGCTGCTTGACCTGCTGTGCTTTTCCAGCGCCACAAGTTTTGACTCTTGTACCTGGGCAGGTACAGCAGCTACACCATTTATTTATTTTAAAAAAGGCATTGACTTTACCTGAGCATGTACAGATTGTAATGTATCTGCAGCCACCTGATGACTGTATCTGAATAGATATAGGACCTAGAGTTTGTTTCCATAATTATCCACTGACTGTATCAGTACAGGTTGCAGAATGTGCCTGTAAGTTGTATCTCTGCAGATGCTCCTTAATTAGCTACTGATTATATCAGTACAGATAGCAGCATTTACAAAGGTATTGAAGTAAATGAATATGGTCCGATTGCCATTTTAGACATGTGGCAATAAGTTCACAAGGGTTGTGTCCTGAATTTTGAAGGGTATATGATTTTCAAAAAGTGTAGGAAACTACATAAAAGTGGAAACGTAGCACTGTTCATTGAGGGTGACATTTGTGCAATAATTATTTGGATCAAGAGGTCCAGAGGCATAACTGGTTTGTGTGAATCTGAGGAAGACTAGCAAAAGACATCTTGAGTGGGTGTGATCTTTAGGGCCCAAGGATTAATGGTAAGGGTACCATAATCCCACCAGACCAGAACATAGGCCTGCTTATTAGAAGGTCAACACACCTAATGCATGGGGAAAGGTTGAGAAGGAGAGTCCTTCATAGTACCTCAGCGGGTGTAGGAATTGAACTCATGCTATTTGCATCACTTTGTGTTGCAAACCAGCCGTTAAACCAAATGTACAAAACAATGTCCCTTATACCATAATATGGAAAAATGTTCACAAAAAATATTGGGTGTTTGTGATAAAGGGATGACTATAATCCCCCTAGGGGTAACCACAATGTGGGACCAACTATTAAAGTATGCTGAAGTGATTATCGCTGTACACTCTAAAAACCTCAAGTGAATTGAAAAGAGTCAACATGGTTCTGACAAAAAAAAATCATGTTTAAACAATTACATGCGCTGTGAATAAAGGGGAACCTCTGGATCTGTTGTACTTAGATTTCTAGTAGGCAGTTGATAAGATGCCACATCAGAAGTTATTACTGTATTGAAATTAAAAGCTCATGATTTTGGAGGTAACATTATAGCACAGATGGAAGATGGACTGATAGAAAACAGTATGTATTTTTAGGTCTTTAGTTGGCAGGATGTGACAAGTGGAGTTCCTCATCGGTCTGTGCTCGCATCTATTTTTTAAATTTATATCAATAACTTGGATGAGGGGATTGAAAGGGTATTGACTTATTTCACAATTTATATCAAGATATACAAGAAATTATGTTGTGAAGTAGACATAAGGAAATTGCAGACAGATATAGGTAACTTGAGTGGGTAAAAATCTTACACATGGAGTACAATATGAAAAAATGTGAAGATGGTTAATTTGGCAGGAAGAATGAAAAAAAGAGCATTACTTACAAGGAGAATTACTGCAGGTATGCAGAGGCAGAAGTCACTTGACATCAGGCTATAGACCAACAGATTTATTTAAAATTGCAAACTTTCGGAGCGCTGCTCCTTCATCAGGAGCCCACCTAACAAAGGAGTGGTGCTTTGAAAACTTATGACTTTAAATAAATCTGTTGGACTATAACCTGGTGTCATGTGACTCCTGACTGTAACCACCCCAGTCCAACACTGGTATCAGAGGGATTTGGATGGTGTATGCGTAACCAAAGTTAGTATGCAGGTACAGGACGTTATCAAGAAAGCTAATTTAATGCTAGCATTTATTTTGAGACAAATTGATCATAAAAGTAAGGATATTATACTTCAGTCAGAAAGGACATTGGTGAGACCACATCTCAAATACTCTGTGCACTTTCAGCTTCCTTATTTAAGGAAGAATCTATATGCACTGTAGGTAATTCAAAGGAGCTTTACTAGATTGATGCCTGGAATAATGGATTGTTTTATTAAGATAGAATGTACAGGCTGGTGTGGTCAACATTCTAAATAGACCCAGAGCCAGAGAAATCAGGCCTGATAGAACTTTGGCCCAAACTAAATTAAACAACAGCCAACAGTAATCGGCTACAATGAGCGATGGAAACCAAGTTCAAAGAGGTTACAAAGTGTTCAAGGGAACCAATTACAACCAGCATGAGAGTTGCGTATTGAAGAAGTATCAGTCAGACTTTCTGGCACCTTGACTTCCAGCTAGTGCCTGAGGAAATACACCCCCTCCCCATGGCATGGAGGGTGCTAGCATGACCCCATTGGATGATATGAGCCCATTTCATTAGCCCATTGGCCAAAGGCCACAGAATATTCTGTAGGGTCCAGTGTGAGGAGGATAACAATACACACCCGGACACCACAGCTACAGTGAATACTTGCAGCAAAAGCTCTTTAATTAAGAATATTTTGTTAATAAAATTGAGTTGAACCGCAAACTGAGTCCTGTGTCCATTTGGCCTCCTGATGGATAAGAGTGCTTGGGTAAAGTGCTTTAAGTAGATAAACTGTTCAGAGTGCTCAAGGTATGCACAACACTTATCACAGGTGAGTTGATTGAAATTTATTAGATCCTGAATGATCCTGATAAATTCAATGTGGGAAGGCTATATACTCTTGTGAAGAGTCCAGGACTTTAAGATACTGTTTGAAAATTAGGGGCACCTTTTTAGGATAGAGAATCTTTTTTTCTCTCAGAGGATTGTATGACTTTGGAACTTTCTACTTCAGAAGGCAGTGGAGGTGCTGTCATTGAATATTTTTAAATTAGAGATCAGGAAAAATGGGTCTTTTTTCTGGTTAGCAAAATTTAACTCGTGGAATACCACGGGGTTCAGTCCTCAGGCCCCAACCATTTAATAATCTATATTACTGGATACAAAGATAGAAATCACTACAGAAAATCTACAGATGACACTGCAATTGGTGGGAAATCAAATTGCAATCAAGAAATAAGAAATTTACAAATGATATGGATAGGTTAGGTGAATGGGTCAAACTTTGGTAGATGGAGTTTAATGTGGATAAGTGAGGTTGTCCATTTTTGTTAAAATAACACAAAGGCAACCTTTTATCTAAATGGAGAGAAACCTCAGAGTGTTTGCCTGCACAGGATTCGGAGTGTCCTCATGCATGAATTACAAAAGATTAGTATGAAGGTACAACAGACTATAGGGAAGGCAAGTATTGGCATTTATTGCTAAAGGAATGGAATATAAAAGGAGGAAAGTCTTGCTGCAATTGTACAAGGCATGAGAGAGATTGCACCTGGAGTATTGAAGGCAGATTTGTTTCCTTACTTGAGGAAGGATGTTGTTGAATTGGAGGCAGTTCAGAGAAGGTTCACTACATTGATTCCAAAGTTGAGGGGTCTGGTCGTTAAGAGACATTGAGCAGCTTAGATCTATACTGTCTGGAGTTTAGAAGTATGAGAGGAGATCTAATTGACGTGTATAAGATACTAAAGGGGACATAGAGAGGAACTTTCCTCTTGTGGGGTAATCTAGAACAAGAGTTCATAGTTTTATGATAAGAAATAAAATATTTAACACAGAGATGAGGAGAAATTACTTCTTTTAAAGGATTGTGAATCACTGGAATTCACTCCCCCAGCATGTGATGGATGTTGTGACACTGAATAATTTCAATGAAGAAGTTGACAGATTTTTTAATCAGGTAGGTTAAAAACAATGACTGCAAATGCTGGAAACCAGATTCTGGATTAGAGTAGTGCTGGAAAAGCACAGCAGTTCAGGCAGCATCTGAGGAGCAGGAAAATCGATGTTTCGGGCAAAAGCCCTTCATCAGGAATACAGGCAGAGTGCCTGAAGGGTTCTCTCCACCAATTTTCCTGCTCTTCGAATGCTGCCTGAACTGCTGTGCTTTTCCAGCACCACTGTAACCCAGATTTTTTAATCAGTAATAGGTTGAAGGATTGTGGAAAACAGGCAGGAAAATAGAGTTGAGGCCGAGATCAGATCAGCTGTTATGTATTAAATGGCAGAGCAAGGTCGAGGGACTGAATTGCCTATTCCTGCTACTAGTTCTTATGTTCTTACAATGGATTCTTGTCAGGAAGGGAATTAAAGGTTATTCAGGATTGATTGGAATGTGAAATTCAAAACACAAACAAGTCAGCCGTGATCGTCAAATGACAGACTTCTGTTCCTATCTTGCGTGTTTACAGGATGTTCTTATACCTACTTACTTTGCCTGTGCAGGTAGCAGCACCTACATAGACTCTAATACCTTCTGATTCTCTGCTTTTTTCTGAGTACAGAGCTCAGTATTGTACAGGGGAGCATCATTTATAGACTGCCTTTGTTAATTACTGACTTCAGTATATTATCTGCACCATAAGTCTTTACACCCAACTGGAATCAGTTCTGTTTCTGTTCTGTATTCATGCTAATACACCACTGCTAACACATTGACTCTTTGCTTATTAAGTAGGCTAGTGTCCAATTCCTTATTGAATGCCTTTTTGAAATCCAAGCATATCACATCTATTTCTAGTCTGCTTGTTACCTTCACAAACAATTCTAATGAATTTATTGGGCATGTTTTCCTATTCATGAAGCCACACTGCCTCTGCTTGTTGATATTGCATCTGAATGTTCTTGTGCATGCAGTACAAACATTAGCATGCAGGTGCAGCAAGTAATTAGGAAGGCTAATGGAATCTTGCCCTTTATTACTAGGAGACTGAAATTTAAAAATACAGAGGCCTTATTCCACCTGCACAGAGGGTCAGTGAGGCTGCACCTTGGGTGCTGTGTACAGTCAGAGAGTCATATAGCACTGAAAAAGACCATTCAGCCCAGCTCATCCATGCTGACCAGGTTTCCTAAATTGAACTAGTTCCATTTGCCTCAGTTTGGCCCATATCCCTATCAACCTTTCCTATCCACAATGTCACCCCTCAGCCTCCTATACTCCAGAGAAAAAAAACTCTCAGCCTCTCCTTATAACTCAAACTTTCTAGTCTCAGTAATAATGCTTGCATACCTTTTTTTTAAGCCCTTTCCAATTTAATAACATTCTTCCAAGGCAATCAGAATTAAACTCAGTACTCCAACTGTGGCCTTACCAAGGTCTTGTACAGCTGTAACATGATATCCCAACTCCTGTATTCAATCCTTTGACTGATGAAGGCAAGCCTGCCAAATGCCTTCTCCACCATCCTGTGATGCCACTTTCAAGGAACTGCGTACCTGTGCCCCTAGATCTCTATGTTTGACAACACTCCCCACACTTACCATTGACTGTGTAAGTCCTGCCCTGGTTTGTCTGACCAAAATGCAACACCTTGCATTGTGCTCCCCATATTTGAGAAAGGATATATTGGCTCTACAGCAGTTCAAAAGAGATTCACTGACTGATTCCTGGGATGAAGGGTTGATTTATTGGGAATGGCTAAACAAGTTAAGCTTTTATTCATTAGAGTTTAGAAGAATCCAGGATGATCATATTGAAACTTAGAAGGTTTTTCCAGGTCTTTACAGGATAGCTGTTTCCACACGAGGGGGAATCGCGAATTAGGGAATGGATTTGCAGAGTGACAGAAGCTCATTTAAAACTAAGGTGCAAAAGAATTTCTTCTCTCAAAGGATAATGAATGCCTGGAATTCTCTATCCCAGAGATTTAGGAAGGCTAAATCACTGAAAGCATGTAAAGCAGGTATAGTTTGATTTTGAAACGTTGAGGATTATGAAGAGCTGATACAAAAGAGAGTTGAGGCCTGGGGCAGATCACCCATGATCTGAGAAGGTCTGATAGCCCTAAACTTAAACATGCCCAATTTCTTATGTTCTAATGTCTTATTGAGCCATAGTCATAAAATCTGACAGCAAGGAGACACGCCCTTTGACCCAAGCTGGTCCATGCAACCAAAATGTCCATCCACTCTAACCCCATTTCCCTGCACTTGGCCTATATCCTTCTAATTCTTTCCTATCCATGTATTTGTCCAAATGCCTTTTAAATGTTGTTAATGTACCCGCCTCAACCACTTCCGCTGGCAGTTCATTCCATATGCATACCATCCTCTGTGTAAAAAGGTTTCCTCTCAAGTTCCCTATTATTCTTTCCCCTCTAACCTTAAACTGATGCCCTCGAGTCCTCGATTCCTCAATCCTGGGAAAAAGACTGAGTGCACTCACCTTATCCATGCCTCTCATGATCTTATACACTTGTATAAGATCCCACCTCAGTTTCCTATGCTCTAAAGAAAAAAAGTCCTAGCTTGTCCAACCTCTCCATATAACTCAGACCGTTGAGTACTGGCAACATCCTGGTAAATATCTTCTGCACTCTTTCCAGTTTAATAACATCCTTCCTACAGCAAGGTGACCAAAACTCAGCACAATACTCAAAGTACAACCTCACCAACATCCTGTACAACTGTAACATAACTTCCCAACTTCTAATGTGCCTAAAGCTGCCTTCCCTGCCCTGTCTACCTGGGACTCTACTTTCAGAGAACCGTGCACCTCAACTCCAAGGTCCCTCTGTTTCACTACACTCCTTAAGGCCCTACCATTCACCCTGAAACTCCTATCTTGATTTGACTTTTCAAAATGCAAGACCTCACACTTATCTATACTAAACTCCACTTGCCACTTCTTGGCTGAATTCCCCAGCTGATCAAGGTCCTGCTGCAATTTCTGATAATCTTCCTCACTGTCCACGATACCACCTATTTTAGTGTCATCTGCAAACTTACTAACCATGCCTTATACATTCTCTTCCAAATCCTATGAAAGCAGACTTCATGCTTTGAATATAAATGTGGGGGTCCATGATTTGCAATATATCACACAACAGTTCAATACAACATTCCTGATGAAGTGCTTATGCCCAAAACTTCAACTCTCCTGCTCCTCGGCTGCTGCCTGACCTACTGTGCTTTTCCAGTGCCAAACTTTTCAACTCTGATCTCCAACATCTGCAGTCCGCACTTTCTCCTAGCTCAGTACTACAGGCACGTTTGGTACAACTAAAATCAGGACATTTTCCTTTCAGTATGTCATTACTGAATTTCCCACCAGATGGAGCTCTTGGCCTGAAATTACACCACAAATTGCTCACCACACAAAAAAACAGTTCTCTTGGATAAAGTATTCTTCCCATTGCTACTTTATTCCCCCAGGTGCTTTGTTCAGTGATCGTAACAAGGTCAACAAAGTCGTATAGAATATGAGTTCCCTGATTGGTCCTGGCTGACAGACATAAACAGGAGTGCCATAGGTTCTGTTCATTGTGATAGGTAGCTCAGACGAAGCCTGGCTAGTGTCAGGTACAATGCACGTGTAAATAAATATAGAGTGACTTGGTGGTGGGATAGAGCCTCCATTATTTTACATTATATGCAAGGTGCAAAACCACAAATGCATTGCTACAAAGTCTGAAATTTGTTCCAGGTAGATAGGATAGTGAAGAAGGCATTTGGTATGCTTTCCTTTATTGGACAGAGTATTGAGTACAGGAGTTGGGAGGTCATGTTGCGGCTGTACAGGACATTGGTTCGGCCACTGTTGGAATATTGCATGCAATCCTGGTCTCTTTCCTATTGGAAAGATGTTATGAAACTTGAAAGGGTTCAGAAAAGATTTACAAGAATGTTGCCAGGGTTGGAGGATCTGAGCTACAGTGAAAGGCTGAACAGGCTGGGGCTGTTTTCCCTGGAGTGTCAGAGGCTGAGGGGTGACATTATAGAGGTTTACAAAATTATGAGGGGCATGGATAGGATAAATAGGCAAAGTCTTTTCCCTGGGGTCAGGGAGTCCAGAACTAGAGGGCACAGGTTTAGGGTGAGAGGGGAAAGATATAAAAGAGACCTAAGAGGCAACCTTTTCACACAGAGGGTGGTACGTGTATGGAATGAGCTGCCAGAGGATGTGGTGGAGGCTGGTACAATTGCAACATTTAAGAGGCATTTGGATGGGTTTATGAATAGGAAGGGTTTGGAGGGATTTGGGCCAGGTGCTGGCAGCTGGGACTAGATTGTGTTGGGATATCTGGTCGGCATGGATGGGTTGGACCAAAGGGTCTGTTTCTATGTTGTACATCTCTATGACTGCAAGGTTTGTGAAGGTTTATAGCTCAGATTGAGGTTTAGGGTGTAGGTTTGCTCGCTGAGCTGTAGGTTTGATATCCAGTGGGGACCTTCAAGTGAAGCAAAGCTGTTGTCTCCTGCTTTCTATTTATATCTTTCTCTTGGATGGGGTTCCTGGGATTTGTGGTGATGTCATTTCCTGTTCATTCGAAAATGACAGCCAGACTACTGAAACCCCTTGGAATCCTAGTAGCACACAAACCCACCAACACTCTCTAACAAAAACTAGCAAACTTAAAAGACCCAGTACAACCCATGGACAAAACTAACGTCATCTATAAAATTCCATGCAAGGACTGCCACAAACACTACATAGGACAAACAGGAAGAAAGTTAGCCACCAGGATACACAAACACCAGCTAGCCACAAAAACACACGACCCTCTCTCCCTCGTAGCCCTACACACGGATGAAAAAAACCACCATTTCGACTGGGACAACACATCTATCCTGGGACAGGCTAAGCAAAGGCATGCCAGATAATTGCTAGAGGCCTGGCACTCCAACCACAGTGCCATAAACAAACACATCGATCTAGATGCCATCTATCAACCCCTCAGAAAACGCACAGGAAATGACATCACCACAAACCCCAGGAACCCCATCCAGGAGAGAGATATAAATAGAAAGCAGGAGACAACAGCTTCGCTTCACTTGAAGGTCACCACTGATGATGTTAACTAGCCAGGTAATGAAACATCTGGATATCAAACCTACAGCTCAGCGAGCAAACCTACACCCTAAATCTCTATGACTCTATGACTCCCCACAGGCTGATGTGAAGAAGTGCTATATTTACTTCAGACAAATTCTAAAGGGAAAACAATGTTCCATCATAAAAAAAAACAAAATGCTCAGCATCATGGTCCCAGATAAAAGTAAAGTTATCATAGTCCGACCAAACATAGAGCTGCTTTCTCATTAGAGAGAGATGACCAGTGGTAGTTTAACCTGATGTTGACCACACCTCAACTAAGGGGAGAGGGGACAAGGAGAGTCTTTCATGGTAATTACAGATGATGCGGGAATTGAACCCACGCTGTTGGATAATGGAAACCAGGGTCATGTTGGGCTCTTTTAATATGGAGATGTTGTGTTTGAAACTGAATGAAAAGTGGACTGCAAATTTTCTCTCTCTGTCCCAGATGGAATATGATTCAATGAATGCTACTTAGGTCTTAATGGATGGGACCTGGCAGCTTGAAACTATAATTCAGGTCAACTTAGTAATAACAGTGGTAATCTTATTCCCAGATTCCAAATAGATGCTGCAATGGGAATTAATCCACAGAAATACAGGAGATTGCTCATCCACTCACTCCCGTTCCACTGTCCAGTTCGATAATGACTACTTTTAATCTTAAGGGTGATCGAATGTCCCAAATTTTAAAACTGTTTATCCCAAGACCCATTTTCTCTGTTCGTTCTAGGAGAACCTTGAGTTTTAGTGCTTCAAACAGACACTGTCTTGTGTCTTGTGACTCAACATGAAATGTTTTACGTTTTAGTTAATTTTAAAAGTTAACCCCAAACTCCCTTTATTGTGGTCTCAATACCTCACTTCTCCACATGCCTCACCTGTATTTATTCCTGCATGGGATTTGTACATAACTGCTAAGACCAGTATTTGTTGCCCTCCTCAAATACCTTTGAATGCCTTATTCAGCTATTTCAGTGCACAGTGAAGAACCAGAGTAGAGATGGTTGAGTAGTCATCTGATTAAGGTCTGATTAAAATATGAGGGGCTTGGATAGGTCAAAACCTTTCCCTTTGTAGAGGGGTCAATAACTCGGAAATACAGTCTTAAGTGAAGGATGGGATGTCTTCACCCAGAAGGTAGTGGGTATCCAGAATTCCCTGCCACAAAGTGTGGTTGAGGTGGGAATCCACAAGGCATTTAACAAATATTGAGATGAGCACTTACAATGCCACAACATACAAGGCCAAGTGTTGGGAAATGAGGTTAGAATAGATAAATACTTAATGCCCGATGTGAACACACTGAGCCGAAGGGCCGTTTTCCTTGCTGTGAAATTGAATGCTGTGGATGTGATCGACCAGACCACTACAGAGGCAGCTTTCCTTCCCCAAAGATCATCAATGAACCACTTGGGTTTGTGTGGCAATTGGTGACTGCTTCATGGTCAAAATTGCTTAAGACTTACTTAGAACTCCAAATTTTCTGAATTGAATTCAAATTTCACTGGTTGCTATGGTGGCATTTCAACTTACATCCCCAGAATCTTAGCTTGGGGTCTCTGGATTACTATTCCAGTGACACAACCACTTGAACATGTCTTCTCAATCTCATGTTGCATGCCTCTCACTCTGAATCCAGTCACAACAATTGTTATGTATATTCTCCTGAAAGGCAAATTAAGCAGTTTAACCTTTTGCTTTGAGTGTTGTCTCACTGAGTGTCTACCTGATCTAAATTTGGAAGGATTGAAGGAACAGCCACCTGGCTAAGATGACAAGAGATTTCCATTGTTCTATCTCAGGTTCCACTTTTCTGGGGACTACAAGTCGGCAAGGATTAATTCTCAATCGTGTAATAAGCCTGCACTGCGCAAGAGAACAATTGACACCACAGAAACTAAGAAATGATCTATAATAGAAATAAACTAGTAGCATTATTAATGGAGGTAGAGTTATGGTTTGCAACAAACATATACGAGCTCTGATACAGAAATGTTTGAAACTAGTTAACACGCATGGCAGAGTAATTGATTCAGGGGCTACCACAATGCTCACCTCAATGGTATCTAATATTAATCAGTAAGGTTTTAAGAGAAATATAGAAAGATTTTGCATATGTATATAAGCATATTATATGTAATACATATTATACAGTCGTTATAAATATTATATGGAAACTAACCAAGTCTTTGTGAAATCCCAAAGCACATAGTGGTGGCCTGCTTCTAAAGTAGGGTCACTGCAATAATTCTGATAAAAATGGCAGCCAAATTGCAAAGAGCAAAGGTCCCAAGAAAAAATAAATAAATTTGCCTTTGGTCATGTTGTTTGAGGAGGAATGTTGGCCAGGGACATGGTTAACTTCTAACACTACACTGGAATAGACATGAATATAGACATAGAACATTACAACGCAGTATACGCTCTTGGGCCCTCGATGTTGCGTCAACCTGTGGAACCAATCTGAGCGTATCTATCCTACACTATTTCATTTTCATCCATATGTTTATCCAATGACCATTTAAAAGCCCTTAAAGTTGGTGAGTCTACTACTTTTCCACATTCCTACTACTCTGAGTAAAGAAACTTCCTCTGACATCTGTATTATGTCTATCACCCCTCAATTTAAAGCCATGTCCCCTCATGCTAGCCATCACCATCTGAGGAAAAAGGCTCACACTGTCCAACCTATCTAACTCACTGATTATCTTATATGTTTCATTTAAGTCACCTGTCGACCTTGTCCTCTCTAACAAAAACAGCCTCAAGTCCCTCAGTCTTTTCTCGTAAGACCTTCCCTCCATACCAGGCAACATCCAAGTAAATCACCTCTGAACCCTTTCCAAAGCTTCCACATCCTTCCTACAATGTGGTGACCAGAACTGTAGGCAATACTCTAAGTGCGGCTGCACCAGAGTTTTGAACAGCTGCACATGACCACATAGCTCCGAAACTCAATCCCTCTACCAGTAAAAGCTAACACACTGTATGCCTTCTTAACAACCCTGTCAACCTGGGTGGCAACTTTCAGGGATCTATGCACATAGACACCAAGATTTCTTTGCTCATCCACGCTACCAAGAATCTTACCATTAGCCCAGCACTCTTTATTCCTGTTGCTTCTTCCAAAGTGAATCATCTTGCACTTTTCCACGTTAAACTCCATTTTCCACCTCTCAGCCCAACTCTTCAGCTTATCTATGTCCCTCTGTAACCTACAAAATCCACAACTCCACCAACCTTGGTGTCATCCGCAAATTTACTAACCCATCCTTCTATGCCCCATCCAGGTCATTTATAAAAATGACAAACAACAGCGAATCCAAAACAGATCCTTGCAATACATCATTAGTAACTGAACTCCAAGATGAATATTTCTCATCAACCGCCACCTTCTTTTTTCTTTCAGCTATGCAATTTCGGATCCAAACCGTTAAATCACCCTCAATCCTATGCCTCCGTATTTTGTGCAATAGCCTATCATGGGGAACCTTATCAAATGCCTTTCTGAAAACCATATACACAACATCAACCACTTTACCCTCATCCATCTGTTTGGTCACCTTCTCAAAGAACTCAATAAGGTTTGTGAGGCACGACCTACCCTTCACAAAACCGTGTTGACTGTCCCTAATCAAATTATTCCTTTCTCGATGATTATAAATCCTATCTCTTAAAACCTTTTCCAACACTTTACCAAAGTAAGGCTCACTGGTCTATAATTGGAAGGGTTGTCTCTATTCCCCTTCTTGAACAAGGGAACATTATTTGCTATCCTCCAGTCTTCTGGCACAATTCCTGTAGACAATGATGACATAAAGATCAAAGCCAAAGGTTCAGCAATCTCCTCCCTGGCTTCCCAGAGAATCCTATGTTAAATCCCATCTGGCCTAGGGGATTTATCTATTTTCACACTTTCCTGAATTGCTAACACCTTCTCCTTGTGAACCTCAATCTCATCTCGTTTAGTAGCCTGGATCTCAGTATTCTCCTCAACAACATTGTCTTTTTCCAGTGTGAATACCGACGAAATGTATTATTTTAGTGCTTCTCTTATCTCCTCGGACTCCAAGCAAAACTTCCCACTACTATCGTTGATTGACCCTAATCTGGTGGCACGGTGGCTCAATGGTTAGCACTACTGCTTCACAATCCCAGAGACCTGGGTTTTATTCCAGCCTTGGGTGACTATCTGTATGAAGTTTGGACATTCTCCCTGCATCTGTGTGGGTTTCCTCCAGGTGTTCCAGTTTCCTCCCACAATCCAAAGATGTGCAGGTTGGGTGAATTGGCCATGTTAAATTTCCCATAGTGTTCAGGGATGTATAGGTTAGGTGCATTAGGCAGGAGTAAATGTAAGGTAGGGGCACAGGGCTCGGTGAGTTACTCTTCGGAGGGTTCATGTGGACTTGTTGGGCCGAAGGGCCTGTTTCCACACTGTTGAGATTCTAATTCTAATTCGAGTCATTCTTTTATTCCTGATATACCAATAGAAAGCTTTAGGGTTTTCCTTGATCTTATCTTCCAATGACTTCTTATGTCCTCTCCTGCTTGTTCTTAACTCTCTCTTTAGGTCTTTCCTGGCTAACTTGTAACTCTCATGCGCCCTAACTGAGCCTTCACGTGTCATCCTAACATAAGCCTTCTTCTTCCTCTTGACAAGAGATTCATCTTGTGGTCTTTGGGTGATCTTTGTGGTCTTTGGGTGATCCACTAAATGCCATGACCAGCTATCCCTATTAGCCACACACATAGAAGACAAGGACCACAAATTCAACTGGGACAGCACAATGATTATAGGACAAGCTAAACAGAGGGCAGCCAGAGAATTTCTAGAAGCATGATACTCATCCACGGACTCTATCAACAAGCACATTGACCTGGACTAATATACTGGCCACTACAATGAACAACCCGTACCAGCAATCAGAAGCAGCCGAAACGGAACCAAATAAATTCCAGAAGACACAGTACAGCATGGCTTCACAGGAGGCTCCAATGCACAGAAGATGTCATCTTGACAGGGGACAAAACATCTGCAAATCAACTTCCTGGCTCAGCGAGCATTCCTATATTTCTGTATTACGGGGCTCAGGTTAAGTACTGAGAGCTCAAACTCACTTGGAGTGGTGGCAGAGGGTCTACAATAGAGATACAAACCATTAAACCCCATTGGTCTCTGCCAGTGTTAATGCTCTACCTGAGACTCCAACATCCCTACTTCAGATATTGTCTTAATTAGCCATTTTTCATCCTTGTCTTAAAGTACATCTGTAAACCTACCCCTTTTTGCCTTTGTATTCTGCAATCCAACCCCAGAGCACTCTGGGATATCTGAGCACCTCACATTGTGGCTTTTTGTTCATTTCCAATCATACTTCCTCCAAGATTGGTGGCCATGCCTTCAGTTGCCTCGGCCCCAAGCTCAGGAATTCCTTTCCTAAACTGTGTGTCTGTCTACCTCACTTTTGACCTATCTTTCCTTCTTTGGCTCATTTCTTAAAACCAACCTCTATGCTCAAGCTTTTGGTCATCTGCGTCGCTGTCTCCTTGTGTGATATAGCGTTTGTTTTATAATGTTCCTGAGGGGATCTGACTGCGTGGATGTGAAAAGGATGTTTCTTGTTTAAAATATAAGGGTACATTCATTTATGTCAGAAATAAAGCAATTTTTCTCTCTTTTGACAGTATTTGAAACAATGTGGTTTAAAAGAGTGCAGCTTCTACATTTATATTTTCAAAATGTCCTCCTAGCGAAGGTGATGGCCTAGTGATATTATCACTAGACTCTTAATCCAGAGACCCAGCTAATGTTCTGGGTACTTGGGTCAGAATCCTAGATTTTTTATTTTCTCAGATAAAAACCTGGAATTAAGAGTTGAATGATGACTATGTAGTCATTGTCAATTGTCAGGAAAAACCCATCTGGTTCACTAATGCCCTTTAGGGAAGGAAATCTGCCGTCCCTACCTGGTCTGCCCTATATGTGATTCCAGATCCAGAGCAATGTGACTGACTTATATCTGCTCTCTGGGCAATTAGGGATGGGCACTAAACACTGGCCCAGCCAGCAACATCTTCATCCCTTGAAAGAATGAAAAAAACTAAAGCTGTTTGCCTTAATTACATTTACACCAGTCTCTGGGTAAAAGTGTTTTCCTGAATTCCATTTTGGATTCACCATTTATTGATAGCCTCAAGTTTATGAACACCCTCACAAGTGACTATATCTTCTTTATATCTTTATCACATCACCTCTTATTCTTTTTTTTCTAGAGACAATAGCCCAGTTTGTTCAGCCTTTCCTGACAAGAATATTCTCTCAGTTCCAGTGTCATTCTTTCACTGTCCTCAATGTCTTTGTTTTCCTAATATGGGACATTTAACAAAATCTCTCTGCAATTCAACTCCTGGAGATAAGACCCTGTGTCTTGTTTGCTTTCTTTAATGATTATACGAACCAAGGTGACCACGTATCAGAGTTTATGAATTTGCCTCAGTTCTTTTGTGTCCTTAACCTGAGCCCCTTAATACAGAGAAATGTAAATAAAAGTAGAGGAAATCAAATCAGAAAGCAAACCAGGTTAGTCACCTGCGTCACATTGAAGTTGGAAAATTAGAAGCAATCTATTGCCTTGACAACACAAAATTGACGGTGACTCCTTTAATCTATCTAAACTCTTCTCATCCAAAGAGCATCTGGCCTCCTCCCAAATTACACTATACACCATTTTATTGGAATCTTGTTATTTAGAGTCATAGACTCATAGAGGTGTACAGCATGGAAACAAACCCTTTGGTCCAACTCGTCCATGCCGACCAGATATCCCAACGTAATCTAGTGCCAACTGCCAGCACCCGGCCCATATCCCTCCAAACCCTTCCTATTCATACACCCATCCAAATGCCTCTTAAATGTTGCAATTGTGCCAGTCTCCACCACATCCTCTAAGTTGCCCCTTAGGTCTCTTTTATATCTTTCCCCTCTCACCCTAAACCTATGCCCTCTAGTTCTGGACTCCCCGACCCCAGGGAAAAGACTTTGTCTATTTATCAATCCATGCCCCTCATAATTTTATAAACCTCTATAAGGTCACCACTCAGCCTCCGACACTCCAGGGAAAACAGCCCCAGCCTGTTCAGCCTCTCCGTATAGCTCAGATCCTCCAACTCTGGCAACATTCTTGTAAATCTTTTCTGAATGCTTTCAAGTTTCACAACATCTTTCCAATAGGAAGGAGACCAGAATTGCATGCAATATTCCAACAGCGGCCTAACCAATGTCCTGTACAGCCTCAAAGTCACCTCCCAACTCCTGTACTCAATACTCTGACCAATAAAGGAAAGCATACCAAACGCCTTCTTCACTATCCTATCTGCCTGCGACTCCACTTTCAAGGAGCTATGAACCTGCACTCCAAGGTCTCCTTGTTCAGCAACACTCCCTAGAACCTTACCATTAAGTGTATAAATCCTGCTAAGATTTGCTTTCCCAAAATGCAGCACCTCGCATTTATCTGAATTAAACTCCATCTGCCACTTGTCGGCCCATTGGCCCATCAGGTCCAGATCCTGATGTAATCTGAGTTAACCCTCTTCACTGTCCACTACACCTCCAATGCTGGTGCTATTCGAGGTGGCACGGTGGTACAGTGGTTAGCACTGCTGCCTCGCAGCGCCAGAGACCCGGGTTCATTTCCCGACTCAGGCGACTGACTGTGTGGAGTATGCACATTCTCCCTGTGTCTGCGTGGGTTTCCTCCCACAGTCCAAAAAAAATGTGCAGGCCAGGTGAATTGGCCAAGCTAAATTGCCCGTAGTGTGGGGTGAATGGGTGGGTTGCAGGTCGGTGTGGACTTTTTGTGCTGAAGGGCCTGTTTCCACACTGTAAGTAATCTAATCTAATCTGTAAATTTACTAACTGTACCTCTTATGCTCGCATCCAAATCATTTATGTAAATGACAAAAAGTAGAGGGCCCAGCACTGATCCTTGTGGTGCTCCACTGGTCACAGACCTCCAGTCTGAAAAAAAACCCTCCACCACCACCACCCTCTGTCTTCTACCTTTGAGCCAGTTCTGTATCCAAATGGCTAGTTCTCCCTTTATTCCATGAGATCTAACCTTGCTAATCAGTCTCCCATGGGGAACCTTGTCGAATGCCTTACTGAAGTCCATATAGATCACATCTACTGTTCTGCCCTCATCTTCTTTGTTACTTCTTCAAAAAACTCAATCAAGTTTGTGAGACATGATTTCCCACACACAAAGCCATGTTGACTATCCCTAATCAGTCCTTGCCTTTCCAAATACATGTACATCCTGTCCCTCACGATTCCCTCCAACAACTTGCCCACCACCGAGGTCAGGCTCACTGGTCTATAGTTCCCTGGCTTGTCTTTACCGCCAGGTACACTGTCAGAGGGAAATGGGTTGGTGTGGACTTGTTGGGCTGAAGGGCCTGTTTCCACACTGCAGGGAATCTAATAAAAAAAAATACAACCAGGAGATTAGAATCTCCCCAGCTGAGGACTGACTCCAAGCTGGCTGGCCACAGTCAGTATAAAGGGTGACTTGTTGATGGAACACTGGCCTCTGGGCAGTTATTTCAGTTCCAAACTAAGTGTGCTTATTATAACTGATACAGCCAGTATCGTTCACTTCTATCCACTGTGCAATTTGAGAAATCATCAGATGCACTGATCCAGCTCATCCACGTGACATTACTTTTCTCTTCTATGCTCTCTGTCACTGAAGGAACGGGCAAGAGAAACAATACTGTGGGAACAAAGTTGCTGTCAAAGTGATGCCCGATTCCAACTTAGACATGTAACAATTCTTTCACTGTCACTGGGTCAGTGTTCTGGAGTTCCAAGCCAACTACAACTGCGATAGCACCTTCACCAAAAAGGGTTCAGCATTTTTAGGACAGAAGTGTTGTTTCAAGGCAAGTAGATTTGGGCAATAAGCCAGAAGGACATTGTTAAAATGTAAATATAGAAGCTGCACTCTTGTAAACAACAGAGTTTTCCTCCAAAAGAAGTAGAAACCTTTTTGATTATTCTTCTTTCTGCTTCAGAGCAATTCCTTGTGAAGTTGCAAATACCTGAAACATTGGAACAATTGGAAGTTAACAAACCCAATCAGGGAATCATGTTCTATGACCTGGCTGACCTTGTTCCAATTATGACATCCCTCCCCCTGTAAGTCCGGGGATGTAGACCCGTTCTTTTTTCTGTCACTTCTCCTGGGGCATTTTCTTATCAGATCCAGTTCCTCCAACTCTGCTTCGGATACTGATGGCCTGTACCAGACCACAGACTGCTTCTTCTGACTAGAGTATCTCAGCAGAAATTCATCTTCTTCAGGCAGTAACGGAATCAGAGTTGCAACTTTGGCCGTGTCCATCTCGTCCTCAGAGATTGATTCGACCATAGACAGAGGGGGACAAACCATGGGTTCTGACAGCCTTGCCAGATGTTCTGGGGGCTGGGTATGTTTTGCTACTGCCCAGTTTACGAGGTTACAGCTTTCATGCAGTCTACCTGCTTGTTCAGGAATGCCTCCCCTAGCGGAACTTTGTACATCACTGAACCTGACCTCATGATGACCATATACCTCACTCATGCAGGGCAATTCCTGTTGTTTCGATGCCAAACTTCATCCCCAAAGTACACATCTCCTGCTTAGAGGAGTCTAGTGTCCTGTATTGGCATTTCTGATGTTGTTTCATTCTGCCACCAAGATCCGGGAAGATCAGATTTAAAGCAGTCCAGAGTTTTCTCCCTATTAGCAACTCTGCTAGAGATGTCCCTGTAGCTTCCTGAGGTTGAGCTATATAAGCAAACAGGAACTGGGGCAGTTGATATGAAGTGAAGCTGTTGGCAGTTTCTTTAAGCCTGCCTTCAAAGCTTGGACTGCTCTTTCCACCAGACCTTTGGATCATGCAAGGTATGGAGCTGTCCTTACATACCAAATGCCAGCCAACTTTAGGAAATATTCAAACCCCCTGATGGTAAATGGTGACCCATTGTCTGTGACCAACACCTTCAGGAGTCTGTATTGCAAAACATGGTCGCAACTTTTCAGTCATCATTCCCCCATTTGATGAATGAAAGGCCATGCACATCTCACCACTTTAAGGGGTGTCCACAATGACTAAAATTATTGAACCCATAAAAGGACTGGCATAGTTGATGTGTAACCAAATCCAGAGTTTACCCAGCTATTCCAGCGAATGTGAGGAAACAGCTGAAGATAATTTTTGTCCTTGTTGACACTATCCCACCAACGTGGCTATGTCAGCATCCAGTCCTGGCCACTGGACATAACTTGTCACCAACACCATCATTTTAGAAACCCGTGGCTTATCTTGGTGGATTTAGTATTTTTGCTAAGCACAATCACTCTTGCTCCCCATAATAATATGCCGGGAGAAAGTGAAGACTGCAGATCAGAGTTGAAAAGTGTAGTGCTGGAAAAGGACAGCGGGTCAGGCAGTTTCCGACGAGCAGGAGAATCACCGTTTCGGGCATAGGCCCTTCATCAGGAATGTGATAATATATTGTCCTTTCTGCTGATGTGGTCCAGAAAGGTTTCCCCATTTGTTTCTCCCATGACAACCAGCTGTTCTAGTTTTGCCAGGATGGGATCTTTTGGTCTGATATCGTGAGTGGTCACCAGAAAGTGTTAAACCAGAACAGGCTGTTCCATTGGCAACACCATTGATAATGTATCTGCCATCTGCTCAAGGCATCCACATTTACCACTTAGCCTCCCGGACTGTGTTCCAACTTGCAACTGTGCACACTCAGAATAAGAGCCCCCTGTTAACTCGACCTAAAGCTATGGGCAGCACAGTCCTGTCCTCTTTAAATAGCCCTGGCAGGGGTTTGTGGTCCATTACTATTACAAATTTGCTTACCCTATTCCTGTATTTCCCATGGCCAGTGCAGCTAGTCAGCAAATCCTGGGTGTCTACAGAGCAATTTAGCATGGCCAATCATCGAACTAGACTGTGGGAGGAAACCGGAGGAAACCCACACAGACACGGGGGAGAATGTGCAAACTCTACGCAAACAGTCATCCGAGGTTGGAATCGAACCCAGGTCCCTGGCGCTGGGAGGCAGCAGTGCTAACCACTGAGCCACCATGCCATCCTATTTTGTTTATAAGGGAATCATAAAATCATAGAATCATGCTTTCATAGATTGTGAGGGTTTGAAGCAAAAGACAAGGGCAACATGAAAGGTGGTAAATGAGGAATATAGAGGTGTCAAATATGTGTAAATGATTGGTATGAAAAGAAGAAAATTGGCCTAATCTGCTGACAGTAAAGTCAACAAAACATGGTTGGGTCTTGGGAGTCAAGAGTTCTTATCCAAATGGAGGACACAAGTCATGCTTTGAATTTGTTGGCCTCAATATTGTGTCCTAGACATTGTAAAGGAGGATCTGTTTCTCCAGCTTGTGTTGAGCTTTTGTGGAACATTGTAACAGGCCCATGGTGAAATGTTAGCATGAGAGAGAGGAGTTTTATTGACACAGCAAGCAACTGGGAGGTGGGAGTCGCTCCTATGGTGGAGGTGTCCTGCAAAGCAGTCTGTATTTCTTATTGCTGATGCAAAGGAGACTACATTGTCAGCAGTGAATCCAAGAGACTAGATTGAATGCACTACTTCACCTGGAAGGTGTGTTTAGGACCTTGAACAGTAAAGAGAAAGAATGTGAAATGGGCAAGTGTCATCGGAAGGTGCAACTGGGGAATGAGGAATTGTTAGGACTGATGGAGAAGTGGACAAAGGTGTCAGAGGAGACAGCTCCTGTGGAATAGTAACAGTGGAGTTAAAGTGAAGATGCACTTAGTGGTGAGATCCTGCTGGAGTTAATGGAAATGAACCAGGATGATACTTCAAATATGGACAATTGTTGAGCAGAAAGTGAGGACTATGGCCACCCTATTGTCATACTGAGAGGGAGAGGATGCGGTGTGGAGACAATGTGCATTTAATCATCTGTTAGTTTTCAGTGAAGACTTCATCATCATGTCCTGAAATGTTCTATAGAAATTCAGAATCTTATTTTAATTATAAAGGAAGTTTTGTTCTAAACTTTTGAGAAAGGAATAAAGAACTGGTTGTTGGCAAATGGCTCAGGATGTAAATCACCTTTTCTCTTACAGAACAACATTTTCTTGGAAATGTATTGGATTAGCAAAGAATTAAAAGACCTTGTAATGACTTCACTTTCTGGACAATATTGTTTAAGCAAAACAGTGAAGTTTGCTTTGCACTTAAAAGGCAGCAGTTCGTGAATGAGGTCAGTGACTTATTTATGAACATCAATGTTTGTAATGTTGGTACAAGGTCAATAAAAAGATCTGCTATAGATTTTCCTGCAGTGACTGACAATCCCTGGGTGGAATTCAATTAATTGGAAATGAAAGCGTTTTCTTTGAGCAAGGTCAGAATTCTATGCTGCTGCAGTCTTTAAAATATCTGTCTGCACCGACACAATAGCAGGCAGCTGTCTCAATGGACAAGTTAGGAAAGTAAGTTTTATAGTTTCTCCAAATGCCTTGTCTCTAAAGTGACATTTCAGAGTGGGAAGGTTCTGGGTTCAGGGTCCACACTAGGAACAATTAAATCAGACAGAGAAGTGCTGTCTTTCAAATGAGATCTTAAACTGAGACTTCAGCTGCCCTCTTTCACAACAGTGACTTCACTTCAAAAGTACATTTTGGGCTGTTAAAACAGTTTGAAACTTTGCACTAGGTGTTATATAAATGCAAGCCTTTCACTGTGCCAAGGGCTTATGAACAATCACTGTGTTACAGACTGTAAGGGAATGTTCCTGCTGTCTTGGTTAACATTTGTGTTGTATGTGGATCTGTAACACCATAACACCATAAGAAAAAGGAACAGCAGTAGGTCATTCAGTCCCTCAACCCTGATACAGCACTCAATAGGATCATGGCTGATGCAACACTCCTCAAGCCCACTCTTCGGCCCTTTCTCTGAAATCCTTGATTCCCCAAATGATCAAGAATCTATCCACAATACAACAAACAACTGTGGATGAAGGAGATCTGAAACAGAGAGAAAAATGTTTGGAGAAACTCTGGCAGGATGTTTGGGTGAAAGTAGACCTATCATTTTGAGTTCAGTGACTCTTTATCAGAACTCTTCTCTGTTTTCTCCCCAAAGATGCAGCCAGACCTGCTGAATTTTTTCCAATAAACTTTGCTTTTGTTTAAGAATCTATCTATCTCAGCCTTAAGTATACACAAGAACTCTACCCCCACATTTGACTTTGGCAAGAAGTTCCAAAGACTCAAAACCCTCTGAGAAAAGAAACTCCTCCTCATCTCAGTCTTAAATTGGCACCCCTTTATTCTGAGACTATGCTCTCTGGTCCTAGACTCTCCCATGAGGGAAAACATCCTCTCAACATTTACCCTGTCAAGCCCCTTAAGAATCCTATTTTTTAATGACACCACCAATCATGCTTCTAAATTCCTGTTTAACCTTTGCCCATAGACAATTTCTCCTCACTGAGAATCATCATCTACGTGAACTTTCTCTGCGCTGCCTCCAATGAAATAATATATTTTCTTAGATAAAGATGCCAAAACTGCTCATAGATGTGATCTCACCAGCATTTTATACAGTTGCAGTGAGACTTCCTTACTGTTATACTTCAGCCCCTTGAAATAAGGCCCAACATTCCATGACCCTTCCCGATTCCCTGCTATACCTGAATGCTAGCTTTCTGTGTTTTATTCACACATATCCCCAAGTCTGAAAGGGTTAATACTTGATTGAGCAAGATCATTTGGAGAACTTAATGAGACAATGAACTTGAATTCTAAGAGAGACTCCTAAGGCTCAGTTCTCCCAACATTTGTAGTAAAGTCGGGCCTATTCCAATAAATTGTAAATAGCTGCAAAGATGCAATAACCAAAATTTGTCTACTCTGAAAGACCTTTCTCATTAGACCAGAAGGTGGCTATCCTCATACATGCTAGACCATGTCAGTCCTTAACAAGGACATACATAGAGTCATAGAATCATAGAGATGTACAGCATAGAAACAGACCCTTCTGTCCAACTCGTCATGCTGACCAGATGTCCTAACCTAATCTCATCCCATTTGCCAGCACTTGGCCCATATCCCTCTAAACTATTCCTATTCTTATATTCAACCAAATTCCTTTTAAATGCTATAATTGTACCAGCCTCCACTACTTCCTCGAGCAGCACATTCCATACATGCACCACCCTCTGAATGAAAAAGTTGCCCCTCAGGTCCCTTTTATATCTTTCCCCCCTCACGCTAAACCTATGCCCTCTAGTTCTGGACTCCCCCACCCCAGGGAAATAAATTTGTCTATTTATCCTATCCATGCCCCTCATTATTTTACAAACGTCTATAAGGTCATCTCTCAACCTCTGACACTACAGGAAAAGCAGCCCCACCCTATTCAGCCTCTTCTCCAAATCCTCCAACCTTGGCAACATTCTTGTTAATTTTTTCTGAACCCTTCCAATAGGAAGGAGACCAGAATTGCATGTAGTATTCCAAAAGTGACCTAACCAACATCCTGTGCAGACACAGTATGACCTCCCAACTCCTATGCTCAATGCTCTGACCAATAAAGGAAAGCATACCAAATGCCTTTTTCACTATCCTATCTATCTGCGACTCTACTTTCAAGGAACTATGAATCTGCACTCCAAGGTCTCTTTGTTCAGCAACGCTCCCTAGATCCTTACCATTAAGTGTATAAGTCCTGCTCTGATTTGCTTTTCCAAAATGCAGCACCTCGCATTTATTGAAAAAAAGCTCCATCTGCCAATCCTTAGCCGATTGGCCCATCTGATCAAGATTACCCTGAGGTAACCGTCTTCGCGTCTATTGTATCTCCAATTTTGGTGTCATCTACAAACTTACTAACATTATCTCCTACGTTCACATCCAAATCATTTATATAAATGACAAAAAGTAGTGGACCTGGCTCCGATCCTTACATTTAGAAGATTAAAATGACAGATCTGCTCCATCAAAAAGAAATTGATCACTTATTTCATTATTGTTTATGGGAGTTTAATGTGCTCAAATCTATTGGCATGTTTCCCACACTACAACAATGTCTGCACATTGAAAACATTTCTTCAGTTATAGTACACTTTGGAATACCCTGATTTTCACATAATTTTATTTGTTCATGGGTTTTAAGTATTGCTGGTTGAGTCAGCTTTTATTGCCTGTCGCTAATTGCCCTTGAGAGGGTGATGGTGACCTGCCTTCTTGAACTGCTACAGTCCATGTGCTGTAGATAAACCCATAGGGATAGAGTTCCAGGGGTTTGACCCATTGACACTGTAGAAATGGCAATATATCTCGAAATCAGGATTGTGAGTGGTTTAGAGGGCAACTTGCAGTTGATGGTTCTCCTATGTATCTTCTACCCTTATCCTTCTAGATGGTAGAGTCTGCAGGTTAAGAAGGTGCTGTCAAAGGAGACTTTACTTTGAGATGCGCATTTTTCATTTAAATTTTGTGCAAATTAGAGTGGGCTTACTCCTTTTGCCATAGACCACATTACAAAATAACACTATCAAAACTTTCATCAATCAAGATCTGATAAAGTATAGAAAACCCTTGAGATTCAATGAGAATCTAGGTGCTGACACATACAAACTTTGAGTTTAAAAGTATTATATAATCACAGACAACAAATTACTCTCAGGCTGACAAAAAAGGAGAAGCGTTTTCACACGTCAACTTTTGAACAAGGGTTGAACAAAACAAAACAAAATAAATAATAAGTTTCAGACACTAATGCTGAATGCATACCCCAGATTGTCAAAAAGAAATCAAGATCAAAGGCAATTAAAGGGATAGGTTTCAAGACATCCCTTGTCAGCTGCTGATCAGTGCAGCCCCTGTCCCTTTTTGATTTAAACTCCTATTCCCACAGAGCCCAGAATCAAGGCAGACTATGGTAAGGAATTTGGTGCTGCTGGTATGCTGTCTTCTGGCTTAGACAGGATCAGCCTTTCTTTTCATGAGGAACTAAAAGATTCCATGGCCACAGTTTTGTAGATGCCTTGCCCTGATTAATATTGATCCCTGAACTAAATTCACAAAAAGGTCAGGTGGTTATCGCAAAGCTGTTCAAATGAACTTGCTGTGCATTGATTTGGGGCAATGCTTCCTCCACTGTAATTCTTACGACATTCGTTATGGAAATCCTTCTATTATTGGTATTTTGGAAGACTTGTGTCTTGAAGGATTGTGAAGATTGGTCCATCGGAGGTGCTGAGGAAATACCTGAACCAGTTCCACCACAGGACACACCAGATGGCCTCCTTCTTTAGAGACTGCAATTTCCCTTCCCACGTGGTTAAAGATGCCCTCCAACGCATCTCGTCCACATCCTGCACCTCCGCCCTCAGACCCCATCCCTCCAACCGTAACAAGGACAGAACGCCCCTGGTGCTCACCTTCCACCTACAAACCTTTGCATAAACCAAATCATCCGCCGACATTTCCGCCACCTCCAAAAAGACCCCACCACCAGGGATATATTTCCCTCCCCACCCCTTTCCGCCTTCCGCAAAGACTGTTCCCTCCGTGACTACCTGGTCAGGTCCACACCCCCCTACGACCCACCTTCCCATTCTGGCACTTTCCCCTGCCACCGCAGGAACTGTAAAACCTGCGCCCACACCTCCTCCCTCACCTCTATCCAAGGCCCTAAAGGAGCCTTCCACATCCATCAAAGTTTTACCTGCACATCCACTAATATAATTTATTGTATCCGTTGCTCCCGATGTGGTCTCCTCTACATTGGGGAGACTGGGCGCCTCCTAGCAGAGCGCTTTAGGGAACATCTCCGAGACACCCGCACCAATCAACCACACCGCCCCGTGGCCCAACATTTCAACTCCCCTTCCCACTCTGCCAAGGACATGGAGGTCCTGGGCCTCCTTCACTGCCGCTCCCTCACCACCAGACACCTGGAGGAAGAACGCCTCATCTTCCGCCTCGGAACACTCAACCCCAGGGCATCAATGTGGACTTCAACAGCTTCCTCATTTCCCCTTCCCCCACCTCATCCTAGTTTCAAACTTCCAGCTCAGCACTGTCTCCTTGACTTGTCCGGACTTATCCGACCTGCCTATCTCCTTTTCCACCTATCCACTCCACCCTCTCCTCCTTGACCTATCACCTTCATCTCCTCCCCCACTCACCCATTGTACTCTATGCTACTCTCTCCCCACCCCCACCCTCCTCTAGCTTATCTCTCCACGCTTCAGGCTCACTGCCTTTATTCCTGATGAAGGGCCTTTGCCCGAAATGTCGATTTCGCTGCTCGTTCGATGCTGCCTGAACTGCTGTGCTCTTCCAGCACCATTAATCCAGTAAATACCTGAACTTGTTTATCTTTCCAAATCATTGAAGAGAATTTTCCTACTTTTCCTTAACTTGTGTGCATGCATATGTTGGGATTATTTAAAAAACTACATATTTATACTTTGATATTTCAAATTTAATGTTAATCAGCTTTGCATTTTTATTGAATATTCATTAAAACTCCCTCGACAATACCTTCCAAACCCACAACCACCACTATTTCGAAAAACACGGCCAACAGAAATATGGGTACACCACCCCCTGCAAGTGCCCCTCCAAGCCACTCACCATCCCGACTTGGAAATATATTGTTGTGGTTCTGTTCGCCGAGCTGGGAATTTGTGTTGCAGACGTTTCGTTCCCTGTCTAGGTGACATCCTCAGTGCTTGGGAGCCTCCTGTGAAGCACTTCACAGGAGGCTCCCAAGCACTGAGGATGTCACCTAGACAGGGGACGAAACGTCTGCAACACAAATTCCCAGCTCGGCGAACAGAACCACAACAACGAGCACTCGAGCTACAAATCTTCTCACAAACTTTGGAAATATATTACATTCCTTCAGTGTCACAAGGTAAAAATCCTGGAATACCCTCCCTATTGGTATTGTGGATCAACCCACAGCAAGTGAAGAAAACAGCTCAGCACCACTTCTCAGGGAGTAGTGAGGGATGGGCAACAAATGCTGCCCACCCAGCGCTGACCACATCCCATGAGTAAATTATAAAAATCTTTTTGTTTTGATAATGCCTTTGGTCATCGGAGAAGCCTGGTTGATGAGTCTGTTTCTAATCCTGAACTTAAAATAAATAAATGATAAAGTTGAACGTGGGGTCTCTTTTGGCATGGGGTCAAGTCTTACTTGCTCTAGAGGTGTGGCATAATAACTCCGAACAGGTTGATAACAAAACAGTTATCGTTGACTTTGCTGGTCAAGTGATAAAACATTAATTATGTGTGACCTGTGGAGTAGTGGAGGTAGAGAGGAACAATGCACTCCTTCACCCTCAGTTATAATACTTTATAAAGAGTTAATTGAATGAAGCATACTCTGGGACATGCAAAGCACTAATGTATGTAAGTTTTTCTTACAAACTAATACTGATACTTTAACTTATGGTAAAGTGAGGGTTAAAAATTCAGCACAGTACCTGATGAAATGGTTAATGCTGCTCTTGTTGCTTACTTTTTGTAAACTATTATTTGATTGTACTTAGAGACATGTGAAGCTTAAATTACTTAAAGAAGATGGTTCTTGTGTTGTACTCGAGAAGTCTTGGGATTTTTGCACGCTTGGGTTAGAGCACTACCTTCAGCTCATTTTTAGTTTCTATGTTTCCTGAGCACAGCCTAATCTTTGAAAGGTTAGCCACTGCCTAGAAATGTTGTGCTCTCAATGGATGCCTTTCAAATAAGCCTCTGCCTCCTCATCCACTTTCCCAGCTGCATTTCATTCCCTCAGCACCCACTAACATCTACCCACGGTGTCTTATTGTCAGCAAATCCTGTTTCCCTATGGTAAGGTTTGCAGGAAGCTGCCACGGGTACCAGAACAGGCACCTGCGTCCTTCACAAAGGGTTAGGGGTGGGCTGGGAGGCTGGTGGTAGGGGGGAGGTGGGGGTGGAGGCAGTGGGGCACTGTGGTAGTGGGAGAGACAGATTGATGTATTGTGTTCAGAGGGAGGGGGGTTACCATTGTCATCCCTGTGAACCAAGGGTTTAGGGGCAGTGGAGATTGACAATCTTTGTCAGTTCGCTTTCATCCAATGCTCCGGCCTTTAATAGGCAGCAAGTCAGGGGCCCAGGGGTTTCACTGCTGCACTCCTTACGAAGCAATCATAGACATTCAGCTCCAATCTCATTACAGATTTGAGTGGTGCTTTGAATAACTCTGAACGGTGGAATGCAGGGTGTTAATGAGAATTTGTTGTCTAAAAGTGAGAGTGTAAGTTCTTCAAGGACAACAAAGTTCCACTATAGGAAGTGTCACACACACAAAGCCTTTGTTACCATTCTCCCTTGATTGCATTATCTGTGCAATATGTGACAAGTTGATTCTTTTGGTTTAGA
Organism: Chiloscyllium punctatum; assembly: GCF_047496795.1. Taxonomy (NCBI): domain Eukaryota; kingdom Metazoa; phylum Chordata; class Chondrichthyes; order Orectolobiformes; family Hemiscylliidae; genus Chiloscyllium; species Chiloscyllium punctatum. Next base: position 82,850,524 of record NC_092763.1, on the reverse strand, counting down.
TTAACTGAAAAACACTAATTCCTACTTTATTCATGAGAAAGGAATGAGACCACAAGTGGGACAGATTGTTTATCTCAGTCCTCTTCATGCAATTAATTTTACTCCAACATTCAATATAATTGTTTTTTCAATCAGTGTATAATTTCCTTTGTACAAGCAAAACAGCATTACTCTATTGCACCTGAAAAATCGTTACGTAAATTCAATTCTTCATTTGGAAACCTACTCAAAAGTTCATAACAAGCATTGAATTTGCAGGTGTATTTTAAAATATTATGATCCCAGCTGCCAATAACACTGGACAAATCAGAATCCAGAGAAAAACCTGGCATGATAGATCGGAGGTTTCAATTTTTAAAAAGTTTGATTACCATGAGATAATTCACTGAACATATTCACAAGAGGCTGGTTTTGTCCTTTAAACAAAAGAATTTAAGTTTGTTGTACAAAAGAATAGGAGAAGAAAAGCAAAGGAATCTATAGACAACAATTTGGAAGGATCATAACAAAAACAGCAATAAGAAATGTTCAAGCTTTTCAAACGCTTTCATTCGACAATGGACAGGACTGAGGTGGTTACCTGATAGATGGTTATACATGAATCTGATAGGGTAGATACAGAGAAAATGTTTGCACTTCGGGAGAAATGAAAACGAGATGCCATGCACTCAAATTTATTACTAATAAATCCAATAAGGAATTCAAGGAATCTTCTGTGCCCAGGGAATGGTGAGAATATGGAAATTGTTACCACAGGGAGTGGTTGAGAAGAGTAACACAGATACGATTAAGGCAAAAGTTAGATAATCACAAGAAGAAAAAGGGAATTGCCATTACAGAAACAGGTCTGAAAGGTGATCAAGACTGTAAACTGAACACTCAGGGATATTCAATAGTTAGGAAGGATAGGCAAAAAGGAAAAGGAAGCAATGTTGCATTAAAACTAAGGGATGGGATCAGTACATTAGGAAGGGCAAATCCTAGATTGGAAAATAAAAATGTTGAATCTATTTGGATAGGGCTGAAAAACAGCAGGGGGTAGCAAAACTTGGCATGAGATTTTTTTTTATAGGTCACAAAATGCTAATAGAGTCATAGAGTCAACATGGAAACAGACCCTTCAGTCCAACCCGTCCATGCCGAACAGATATCCCAACCAAATCTAGTCCCACCTTGCCAGCATCCTGCCCATATCCCTCCAAACCCTTCCTATTCATATACCCATCCAAATGCCTCTTAAATGTTGCAATTGTACCACTATCCACCACATCCTCTGGCAACTAATTCCATACACGTACCACTTTCTGTGTGAAAATGTTGCCCCTTAGGTCTCTTTTGTATCTTTCCCCTCATCCTAAACCTATGCCCTCTAGTTCAGGGCTCCCCCACCCCAGGAAAAAGACTTTGCCTATTTACTCTATCCATGCCCCCCATAATTTTGTAAACCTCTTTAAGGTCACTCCTCAGCCTCCAATGCTCCAGGGAAAACAGCCCCAGCCTGTTCAGCCTCTCCCTATAGCTCAGATCCTCCAACCCTGGAGCCTGAAGCGTGGAGAAATAAGCTAGAGGAGGGTGGGGGTGGGGAGAAAGTAGCATAGAGGTCAATAGGTGAGTGGGGGAGGGGATGAGGATGATAGGTCGGGAGCGGGGGGAGGGTGGAGTGGATAGGTGGAAAAGAAGATAGGTAGGTAGGACAAGTCATGGGGACAGTGCTGAGCTGGAAGTTTAGAACTAGGGTGAGGTGGGGGAAGGGGAAATGAGGAAACTGTTGAAGTCCACATTGATGCCCTGGGGTTGAAGTGTTCCAAGGCGGAAGATGAGGCATTCTTCCTCCAGGTGTCTGGTGGTGAGGGAGCAGCGGTGAAGGAGGCCCAGGACCTTCATGTCCTCGGCAGAGTGGGAGGGGGAGTTGAAATGTTGGGCCACGGGGCGGTTTGGTTGATTGGTGCAGGTGTCTCAGAGATGTTCCCTAAAGCGCTCTGCTAGGAGGCGTCCAGTCTCCCCAATGTAGAGGAGACCGCATCGGGAGCAATGGATACAATAAATGATATTAGTGGATGTGCGGGTAAAACTTTGATGGATGTGAAAGGCTAGTTCTTCCTGTATTCCGTGAGATTTAACCTTACTAATCAGTCTCACATGAGGAACCTTGTCGAATGCCTTACTGAAGTCCATATAGATCACATCTATTCCTCTGCTGTCATCAATCCTCTTTGTTACTTCCTCAAAAAACTCAATCAAGTGTGTGAGATATGATTTCCCACGCACAAAGCCATGTTGACTATCCCTAATCAGTCCTTGCCTTTCCAAATACATGTACATCCTGTCCCTCAGAATTCCCTCCAACAACTTGCCCACCACCAAGGTCAGGCTCACTGGTCTATAGTTCCCTGGCTTGTCCTTACCATCCTTCTGAAACAGTGGCACCACGTTTGCCAATCTCTAGTCTTCCGGCACCTCACCTATGACTATCGATGATACAAATATCTTAGCAAGAGGCCCAGCAATCATTTCTCTAGCTTCCCTCAGAGTTCTAGGGTACATCTGATCAGGTCCTGGGGATTTATCCACCTTTATGCGTTTCAAGACATCCAGCACTTCATCCTCTGTAATTTGAACCTTTTGCAAGGTGTCACCATCTGTTTCCCTACAGTCAATATCTTCCATATCCTTTTCCACAGTAAATACTGATGCAAAATATTCATTTAGTATCTCCCCCATTTTCTGTAGCTCCACACAAAGGCTGCCCTGCTTTCTCCCTAGTTACCCTTTTGTCTTTTATGTGTTTGTAAAAACCCTTTGGATTCTCCTTAATTTTATTTGTCAAAGCTATCTCATGTCCCCTTTTTGCCCTCCTGATTTCCCTCTTCAGTATACTCCTACTGCCTTTATACTCTTCTAAGGATTCATGCGATCTATCCTGTCGATACCTTACATATGCTTTCTTCTTTTTCTTAACCGGGCCCTCAACTTTCTTAGTCATCCAGCATCCCGCTACCTACCAGCCTTTCCTTTCACCCTTACAGGAATATACTTTCTCTAGATTCTTGTTATCTCACTTCTGAAGGCTTCCCATTTTCCAGCCGTACCATTACCTGCGCAAATCTGCCCCTAATCAGCTTTCGAAAGTTCTTGCCTAATACTGTCAAAATTGGCATTTCTCCAATTTGGAGCTTCAACTTTTAGATCTGGTCCATCCTTTTCCAACACTATTTTAAATCTAATAGAATTATGGTTGCTGGCTCCAAAGTGCTCCCCCACTGACACCTCAGTCACCTGCCCTGCCTTATTTCCCAAGAGTAGGTCAAGTTTTGCACCTTCTCTAGTAGGTATATCCACATACTGAATCAGAAATATTTTTTATACACACTTAACAAATTCTTCTCCATCTAAACCCTTAACACTATGTCAGTCCCAGTCTATGTTTGGAAAGTTAAAATCCCCTCCAATAATCACCCTATTATTCTTACAGATAGCTGAGATCTCCTTACAAATTTGTTTCTCAATTTCCCTCTGATTATTAGGTGGTCTATAATACAATCCCAATAAGGTGATCATCCCTTTCTTATTTCTCAGCTCCACCCAAATGACTTCCCTGGATGTATTCCCAGGAATATCCTCCCTCAGCGTAGCTGAAATGCTATCCCTTATTAAAAATGCCACTCCCTCTCCTCTCTTGCCTTCTTTTCTATCCTTCCTGCAGCATTTGTATTCTAGAATATTAAGCTGCCAGTCTTGCCCATCCCTGAGTCATGTTTCTGTAATTGCTATGAAATCTCAGACCTATGTTGCTGACCATGCCCTGAGTTCATCTGCCTTCCCTGTTAGGCCCCTTGCATTGAAATAAAAACAGTTTAATTCATTAATCCTACCTTGTCCTTGCCTGCCCTGACTGTTTGACTCGCTTCTGTTCTCAACTGTCCCAGCCTCAGATTGATCTCTTTCCTCACTATCTCCCTGGGTCCCATCCCCCCCACCTTACTAGTTTAAACCCTCCCGAGCAGCTCTAGCAAATTTCCCTGCCGGTATATTAGTCCCCTTCCAATTCAGGTGCAATCCGTTCTTCTTGTACAGGTCACTTCTACCCCAATGATCCAAAAATGTGAATCCTTCTCCCATACACCAGCTTCTCACCCATGCATTCATCTGCTCTCCTCCTATTCCTGCCCTCACTAGCTCATAGCACTGGGAGTAATCCAGATATTACTACCCTTGAGGACCTCCTTTTTCAATTCCTGCCTCATGCTCTGTAATCTCCTTTCAGACTCTCAACCTTTTCCCTTCCTATGTCGTTGGCTCCAATGTGGACAATGACCTCCTGCTGGCCCCTCTCCCCTGTGAGAACATTCTGCACCCTCTCTGAGAAATCCTTGATCCTGGCACCAGGGAAGCAACACATCATTCTGCTTTTTCGCTGCTGGCCACAGAAACCTCTGTCTGTACCTCAAACTAGAGAATCTCCGAACACAATTGATCTCTTAGAACCCGATGTACCACTCATTTTATTAGAGCCAATCTCAATACCAATTGCCTGCTCGTGCTACATTCCCCTGAGAATCCATTCCCCCCTGCCCCACCCCCCCCCCACCCCACCACCCCCCCCCCCCGACATTTTGCAAAGCAGCATACTTGTTTGAAATGGGTATAGCCACAAAAGACTTCTGCACTAGCTGCCTACCTCTCTTACCTTTCCTGGAGTTAACCCATCTATGTGACTGCATCTGAGACCTTCCCCCCTTTCTATAACTGCCATCCAACACATACTGTTGCTGTTGCAAATTCCTCATTGCTTCTAACTGTCTCTCCAACCAATCCATTCGATTTGATAAGATTTGCAACCAACAGCTGTAACCCTTAAACTCTCTTTAAACTCCCACATCTGAAAAAAAACACATATCATTCTACTAAAGGCCATTTTTGCTTATTCACAATCTACAGACCCAGAAAGTAATCCGTCTTATTCCTTTACAAATAGTGCCCCAGGTTAAATTAATAGTTGTGGCTTATATTTTAAGTTTAATCAAGACATATATCTCCAAAAACATATAATCAAGAAAGAACCCACTCTACTCACTACTGCAGACTTTCTGTAGGTCACACTTAAAACAACAATACACTTATCTGCTTCTGTGCTGTGAACTTCACCCAACAGTTCCTCCAAGATCAGTTGTGAATTTCACTGTTTGTTAATTTTCCCAAATGTACTCCAATGTCCAGCGATACATGAATTCAAACAGCAAAGGTAGTGCCAGTTTCTTTCTTTCTTTCTTTCTCTTTCTCTTGCACTGACCTCACCATGTGCTTCCTTTGTCTGTTCTTCTCCCTTTTAAAACTGCTGTTGTTTTGACTTTTTTTTCCCAAAGTTCCAAAACAATGCAACAGCGTATAAAACAGTAACTGCTGCTCCTGGAATGGTACCTGTTAATCAGAAAATGAGACAAGCATGTGGCAAGGGTAACAAAATAATAATGGGTAACTTCATTCTATAGTGGTCTTGGTAAACGTAGAGAGCATGAATGGTGTGGAGGATGAGTTTCTGGAATGTATTGCAGATGAGTTTCCCTACAGTAGTACATTGAAGAACCAGTTAGGAACAGGTAATATTCGATCTATTATTATGTAATAATAAAATACTGATTAATCAGCATGTTGTAAAGAAACCTTAAGGGATGAGTGGCCATAATATGAAAAAATTCTGCAATGTGCTTGAAATTGAGGTGATTCAATCCAAAACCAAGATGTTTTGGTTTGAACAGAGGAAATTAAGACAGTATGAGAGATATATTATCTACAGTAGGTTAGGAAAATACATTCAAAGCTAGATGGCCTGTAGGAAATGGATGGTATTAAAATTATTTTTTACACAGATTAAAACAACCATACATTCCTTCAAGGTACAAAAACCCTAAATATATGAATTAGCTGTGAATATTGTAACTCAGAAATTAACTTAGAAATAGCTGGTAAAGCTCAGCAGGTCTGGCAGCATCTAATCCTAACTGAGAAAAGAAGTTTATAATTGTTTAAGATTTAAAGGGAAGATCTATAAAGTTTCCAGAAATAGTGGTAAACCTAATGATTGGTAGGGACATTGATGTTATTATAGTAATGTCACTGGACCAATAGTCCAGAACCACAGGCTAATGTTCTGAAGACATTGGGGTGAATCACATCATGGTAAATGGCGTATTTTGAATCCAATAGAAATCTACATCAAAAAGCTACTTTCAATATCGTGATGTCCTTTCGGAAGGACTCTGCACTCCTTTAAAAAAACAAAAGAACTGCAGATGCTGTAAATCAAAAACAAAACTGGAAGTAGCTGGAAAAACTCAACAGGTCTGGCAGCATCTGTGAAGAAAAATCAAAGTTAACATTTTGATTCCGGTGACCCTTCCTCAGAACTTCTGTCCTTACAACAGTGTGACTAACCCTTAACGGTTCTCTGAACAATTAGGAATGGGTAATAAATGCTGGCCTGAACAGCAATATTCACATTCCACATCTTGGCGCGAGCAGACAGTGAGGGTGAAATCCAAAATCAATACCAATGGCCCAGGGCAGCCTTTGGACACCTGAGGAACAGAGATAAAAGTCAGAGACCTCAAACCCAGCACAGAGCAGCTCTGGTCCCCACCTTCCTGCATGGATCAGAAACATGGACCATATACAGCAAACACCTCAAATCCCTGGAGATTTATCACCAACGCTACCTTCACAAAATCCTGCCAATCCACTAGAAGCACATGTATATTAATGTGAACATCTTCTCACAGGTCAAGCTCCCTCCAATCAAGACACTGGTTACGCACAAACAGCTGGGATGGTCGGCCATGTTGTCTGAATGCCTGATGTAAGAGTCTCTAAACAAGTGCTCTTCTCTGAGCTCTGCAATTGTAAATGATCACTGGGAGGACTGAGGAAATACTACAAGGGCACCCTGAAAATCTCCCTAAACACTACAACATTCCTCCATTGACATTACCAACCACTTTGAGTCTCACTGAATGGAGCAAGTGAAGGCCAACCACGTGCAGCAGGAACACCGTGCAGAATCCAGAGGGTCCCATCCAGGTCCCACCCACCCGCCTCATCAAATACCATCTACCACAGTGTCTGCAGCTCCAGGATTGGACTGTTTGGCCACTACAGAAACTCCAGACCCCCGAGTGGGGCCAAACCTTCCTCGTCCCTGAAGAACAGAAACAGAAGAAGAACCTTTGAATATGTTTAAGGGAGAGTTCAATAGATTCTTGATAAGCAGGTGGGTAAAAGATTTTTGAGGCTAGTTGGAAATGTTGAGTATTCAGATTAGCAATAATATTATTGAGTGGTGGAGCAAGCCTGAGGAGCTGACTGGCTGAGTGGCCTAATCTCACGCCTAATTCATATGTTCATTCACCTTGCTATTAACTACAAAAAGATTTCATACAATATAATAACAATTTCATAAAATATGACTAAATGTTCCTCAACAGAAAAATTATTTTTGAACAAAAAGACAATGAAAAAATTTGCAGTAATTTTCCTTTTCTCTCTACAGATGGTTATTGGCTGGCTGTGTATTTCCAGCATTTTCTCTTTTGATTTTAGATTATTTCTCATTGTTTTACCCTCTTCAATGTTCACGTGTTGCATCTCATTTTGATTGAAGTAATTGGAAAGCAGAATGGACAAATAAGTGAAGTGGGCTTGGAATCACTGTGGCCAATTGTTCACCATCTCACAGAGCCGAGATTAATCTCCCCCACGAGATATTTTACCGGCACTCTCTGTTCTTTGTGAAAACTAGATCAGATGTCTTACGTTCAAACTTTCATGATTAATATGAAACTTCTACACCAAAGAGAAAAGAGAGACAATTTGGCACAGCAGTGAAATCACAGTGTGGTTGGATAGTCGGATCTCCAAGGCTTACTGTAACGTTGGTGGTATGGACATGTAGGGCTGTATGTACAACTCTGTGGTGCTGTGTTAGAGAAAGGAAATAATGATTGTGGTAAGATTTGATCTACGCTCTTGGATGAGGTCAATAACAGATGATATTAAATATTATACGTTGCAGTGCATAGTAAGGGAGGACTTGATGCTGAAGTGCTACAGAATCAAGTTCCAGTTCCATGTGATTTGACACCTCTATGACAACAAAGAAAGTTTGATTCCACGTTGGCTGAGGTTACCATGAAGGATTCTCCTTTTCAACTTCTGCCCTTGTGAGGCATGGTGACCCTTAGGTTAAACTGCCATCAGTTGTTTCTCCTAATGATTTGGTCAGACAATGGTAACTTATTATTGATACTTATCTGTAGGTATTTAATTTTCTGAAATCCAAAGTTCCCCCCCCCCCCAAACTTTGTATTTTTCATTTTCACTATGATCAGGATTTAAATGATAAGCTGTCTTTACACATTAGAGTTTCTGGTGTCTGAAACCAAGAATATAAAGATTCGAGGTTAGGGAAGGACTGTCCTCTGTGCATTTTCTTGGGGATAACCACAGTATCCCTTTGGAAAGCTGAGGTAATTCAATGGATGGGGTCAACACTTTGGGGGTGAGTTGAAAGGTCCTTGTGGGAGGGTTCAGGTATCATGTTTGAATAACAATAGAGTTCCTTCTGAGGGCTCCTGTGCCTTTGGGATTCTTAACTGTGTAGAAGGTCATGTGTAGAACTTGTGTAAATCTCTACAACTATCTGACATACGAAGACTTATCAAGAAATATTAATACCTGTCAATAAATATCAAAATGTCAAGAAGTGTTGACCCATCAAAAAAAGGTCAGAATTGTCAAAAAATGTCAGAAGAATCAAGACGCATCAAGGCCTGTAAAGAAACATTGATATATCAATAGCTGTCAATCAGTTCTAGATGCAGATTTGCTCGCTAAGCTGGAAGGTTCGTTTTCAGACATTTCATCACCATACTAGGTAACATCATCAGTGAACCTCCGGATGAAGCATTGGTGGCATGGCCCACTTTCTACTTATGTGTTTAGGTTTCCTTGGGTTGGCAATGTCATTTCCTGTGGTGACATAATTTCCTGGGGCGATGTCATTTCCAGTTCTTTTTCTCAGGAGGTTGTAAATGGAATCCAAGTCAGTGTGTTTGTTGATAGAATTCCAGTTGGAATGTCATGCTTCCAGGAATTCTCGTGAGTGTCTCTGTTTGGCTTGTCCGAGATTGTCTCAGTCAAAGTGGTGTCCTTCCTCATCTCAGTGTAAGGATACTAGTGAGAGAGGGTCATGTCTTTTTGTGGCTAGTTGATGTTCATCTATCCTGGTGGTTCGTTTTCTGCCTGTTTGTCCAATGTAGTGTTTGTTACAGTTCTTGCAAGGTATTTTATAAATGATATTAATTTTGCTTGTTGTCTGTATAGGGTCCTTCAAGTTAATTAGCTGCTATTTTAGTGTGTTGGTGGGTTTGTGGGTTACCATGATGCCAAGAGGTCTGAGTAGTCTGGCAGTCATTTCTGAGATGTCTTTGATGTAGGGGAGAGTGGCTTGGGTTTCTGGACATGTTTGTCTGCTTGTTGGGGTATGTTGCTGATAATTGGTGGATTGTGTTCATTGGGTAGCTGTTCTTCTTGAATACATTGTATAGATGATTTTCCTCTGCTCTGTGTATTTCCTCAGTGCTGCACTGTGTGGTGGTTCATTGAAATAATGTTCTCATACAGCTTCATTTGTGGATGTTGGCATGATTGCTTCTGTAGTTCAGTATTTGTTCAGTATGTGTTATTTTCCGGCAGATTCTGTAATTCAGTATTTGGTCAGTATATGTTGTTTTCCTGAAGAAACTCTATCAACAAACACATTGACTTGGGTCCCATTTACAACCTCCTGAGAAAAAGAACAGGAAATGACATCACCATGGGAAATGATGTCATCAACCCTAGGAAACCTAAACACATAAATTAAAAGCGGGCCATGCCACCACCAGTGTTTCATCTGGAGGCTCACTGATGATGTTACATGTAGACTGCAATATTGAACTGCTTCAATGTATTTCAGCTCCTTTTCATCCTTAATGTTAAGCTTTACCAATACATTCTACATTGCTTGAAGCTCCATGTCTTGATTTCCTAATTATTGAGTGGATACAGAATGTTTATGAGATGTTTTGTGCATTTCAGCTGCCATTTGTGCAGCTCAATAATTTCTGGGCATTGACTATATCTATGAACCAAGTTACATTTTAGCATTTACACTACTTCTTCTATGAATATCTTTTTATTTGCTGCTTGCAACTTCTTGAACTACCCCTTGATGGACCATTTCTGAGGTTTGATTTTTTTTTCTCTAAATGTGTTCAGTTCATGTTAATGTTCTCTGTGTGTGATGGTAAAGATGTGTTGCATTTAATTCACTATTGCCAATGCAGGTGAGGTGTCTTCCACCATGCCTGAGAAGTCAATGTATTTGAATCTGCTTTGGGGATGTGGCACTCTTTCCTGGACGACTAAAGATGTCCTTCTAATTCTATAATCTGTCATCCCAGACACCATGGTCCCTTTGCTGACTGGATAATGTTTTGAAGCTTGACCTCTTTTCATTTGTGATTGAACTAGTATAAGGTCTTGTTTTTGCTTCCCTGTAGTGATCCAAAATTCTATACAGTGAGGAATTTCTTCATCTAACTGTGGATGTTGTTGCTGCTTCTCCTTGGCAGGTTTTGTGAAACTATAAACAACTTTGCCTCCATTTTACATTCTAAAACAAAAGGACGATTGTCAAAAAAAGATCAGTAGAGTCTTCATGAGGAGTTCCATCCAAAAAGAAGAGAACGTAAAGGTCTAAGGCCTCTATCTTCACTAAATGATCAACGTGAGTGGTGGGTTCCTTCTCTGTTGTTGCACGATGAAAGAGCAAAGCAAACACTAGAATGCCTTTTTGTATCTGGTCACTTTCTTCGTAAGTGTATTTTTCACAGCCATTTGTAGCTTTACTTCATAGAGAAATGAAGGGTCTGTGTTATCCCTTGTACCCTGAGGACTGGAATGTCTGCAGTGGAGAGTGATTCTTGGCACATTGGGCTAAAATCAATGTCTCTGGTATTGGCTAACTGAAGTAGATACAAACCTGCACACAGACCTCCACTTGATAAAGAAATGAAATGGTTTGGATTAACATGTAGGATTTCTGTGATCACTCTTCCATTGTACCGAAGTGTTGCATACATCTGCCTTTTAATTATAGTTTTAATACCTCCTGTGTCCAAAGTTGAATGAAGGTTGGTCTGAAAACTTTAAACTTAACTATGGAGTGGCATTCAAAAAATGATGCATTTTTCATGCCTTCAATTTAAAGTTAGTTTTTTTTATATAATTAATCATGAAAGCTGCATATTAGAAATTGAACTGTAGGTTTGCTCAATTAGGGAAGTTGAAATCTTGTGGTATGCCTGCCCAATTCCTGAGAAAAGGTTCAGCCCGTCTCACTGTATACTCGGCTGCAGTGATTTGTTCTGTGTGTGTTTGACATTCTGTGCTGAGAGAGCAACTATGACTTGGTCTGTTTTGGCATTCACAGTCCTCTATAAAACTGGTTTCGCTGATTTTTCTCACTAATGGTGTTTTTTAATGGTATTGACTGTAAACTGTATCTTCATGTGCTTATTGTTTGTGAATTTTCTGAGTGCTCATTTGTTCCTCACCTCTGTAAAACCTATGGCCTACACACTGTTTTGCTCACTGCATCTGATTTATTCCTATGTTTATTGCCACCGTACTTCTTCAGTACTTTTTCAGATTTTATGTGGGCTCATCCCTTACCCAGAACACTATGCTGTCATGAGGCCTTCAGTTCAGACATGCCAGTTGCATGGGGCTACTCTTAACCTGTAATAAGATGAAGTCAACACTCTTAAGAGTAAACTTTCACAGGCTTTATTAAACATAACTATTGACAAAGTATGGTAAAAGAGGATATCTTCTGGAACCAGAATGCCTCAGGTTCATGTTATCTAACATCACCATGACCTGATGAAGGGCATTTGCCCGAAATGTCGATTTTCCTTCTCCTCGGATGCTGCCTGACCTACTGTGCTTTTCCAGCACCACTCTAATCTAGATTCTGATTTCCAGCATCTGCAGTCCTCACTTTTGCCTATCACCATAACATAGTTCTGCGGAGAGAGAGAGAAAAACAGAGTTAACTTTTTAAATCCAGGGACCCTTCTGAAGAATTCTGAAGAAGAGCCATGCTGGGCTGGATGAAAGTGAAGAGTGAGGATAAAAGAGTACTTCTCAGGATGGCAGCTGATGGCTAGTGGTGCTCCACAAGGGTCAGTGTTGGCACCACAACTTTTCACACTATACATTAAAGATTGAGATGAAGGAACTGAGGGCATTCTGGCTAATAATTGCAGATAGATAGATGGTGGGACAGGTAGCATTGAGGGGGCAGGGAGGCTGCAGAAGAATTTGGACAGGTTCAGAGAGTGGGCAAAGAAGTGGCAGATGGAGTGCAATGTGGGAAATCGTGAAGTCATGCACTTTGGTAGGAAGATTAGAGACATGGACTACTTTCTAAATGAGGAGAAAATTCAGAAATCTGAAGAGCAGAGGAACCTGGGAATCATAGTCCAGGATTATCTTAAGGTAAACTTGCAGGTTGAGTCAGTAGTTAGGAAGACAAATACAATGTTGGTATTTATTTTGAGATGACTAGAATATAAAAGCAGGGATGCACTTCTAAGGCTTTGCAAGGCTCTGGTCAGACCACATTTAGAGTATTGTGAGCAATTTTGGGCCCCATATTAGATTAGATTAGATTCCCTACAGTGTGGAAACAGGCCCTTCAGCCCAACCAGTCCACACTGACCTTCCGAAGAGTAACCTACCCAGACCTATTTCCCCTCTGACTAATGCACCTAACACTATGGGCAACTTAGCATGGCCAGTTCACCTGACTTGCACATCTTTGGACTGTGGGAGGAAACCGGAACACCTGGAAGAAACCCATGCAGACACAGGGAGAATATGCAAACTGCACACAGACAGTCGCCCAAGGCTGGGACCCTGGTGCTGTGAGGCAGCAGTGCTAATCACTGAGCCAGGGTGCATTCTCAGGAAGGATGTACTGTCCTGGAGCGGTTACAGAGGAGGTTCAAGAGAAAGATCCCAGGAATGAAAGGCTTAACATATGAGGAACGTTTGAGCACTCAGGGTCTCCTCAATGGAGTTTGGAAGAATGAGGGGGGATCTAATTGAAACATACAGAATACTGAACAGCCTGACAGAGTGGACATTAGGAAGATGTTTCCATTAGCAGGAGAGATTAGGATGCAAGGGCACAGCCTTAGAGTAAAGGGAAGACCCTTTAGAATGGAGATGAGGAGAAACTTCTCCAGCCAGACAGTGATGAACCTGTGGAATTCATTGCCACAGAAAGCTGTGAAGGCCAGGTCTTTGAGTATATTTGAGACTGAGATAGATAAATTCTTGATTGTCAAGGGGATCAAAGATAATGGGGAGAAAGCAGGGGAATGGGGTTAAGAAATTCATCAGCCATGATTGAATGACAGAGCAGACTCGATGGGCTGAATGGCCTAATTTCTGCTCCCATGTCTAATGGTCAAACTGTTAACTCTACTTCTCTCTCTACAGATGATGTTAGACCTGCTGAATTTCTCCAGCATTCTGTGTTTCATCCAATTTTTACCCACTTATAACCCCAGTTCAAGCCTGAGAATTTGTCACAACCTTTTAGTAAGAACACTTTATATTGGAACATGGGCACAGCTGATGAAACCTGTCTGCACTCCATGGTACCAATTACCTCCTTGGACCACAAGATCCTAAACTTATAACTGTACACCCCACCTGGGGACCTGAGCTACACATTGCAAACTCATGTCATAGAAATTCAGTAACCAAGCAAGATACACAAAGCAGAAAGAGGTGAGCAATCACAACAGGATCTTGATCAGATGGGCAAATGGGCCAAGAAATGGCAGATGGAGTTTAATTCAGATGAATGCAAGGTGCTGCATTTTGGGAAAGCAAAGCTTAGCAGGACTTATAAACTTAATGGTAAGTTCCGAGGGAGTGTTGTTGAACAAAGAGACCTTGGAGTAAAGGTTCACAGCTCCTTGAAAGTGGAGTCGCAGGTAGTTAGGATAGTGAAGAAGGCGTTTGGTATGCTTTCCTTTATTGGTCAGAGTATTGAGTACAAGAGTTGGGAGGTCACGTTGTGGCTGTAAGGACATTGGTTAGGCCACTGTTGGAATATTGCGTGCAATTCTGGTCTCCTTCCTATCGGAAAGACGTTGTGAAACTTGAAAGTGTTCAGAAAAGATTAACAAAGATGTTGCCAGGGTTGGAGGAATTGAGCTACAGGGAGAGGCTGAACAGGCTGGGGCTGTTTTCCCAGGAGTGTTGGAGACTCAGGGGTGACCTTATAGAGGTTTACATAATTATGAGGGACATGGATAGGATAAATGGACAAAGTCTTTTCCCTGGTGTCAGGGAGTCCAGAACCAGAGGGCATAGGTTTAAGGTGAAAGGGGAAAGATATAAAAGGGACCTAAGGGGCAACGTTTTCACACAGAGGGTGGAATGTGTATGGAATGAGCTGCCAGAAGAAGTGGTGGAGGCTTCTTTTGCAACATTTAAAAGGCATTTGGATGGGTATATGGATAGACTGGGTTTGGAGGGATATAGGCCAGATGCTGGCAGATGGGACTAGATTGGGTTAGGATACCTTGTTGGCATGGTCAGGTTGGAACGATGGGTCTATTTCTATACTGTACATCTCTATGACTCTATGACTGTAAATACAGGTGACTGTGATGTCCAGTCTTGCAGCATGGAACTTTCTGCACAAAAAATGTCTTGGGCATTCACTCTGCTTTTAAAATGATGAAATAATTAATAACTCACCCATGATTGTTCAACATAATGTGCTGCCATGCAGGAAAATGGTCCTCAGGTCACAAATGAATGAAAGCATGCGTTATTTCGCAATATCTGGAGAAAGTATTTATTTAATGGGATCCTAGTCATGCAATTGCTCACTCTAAGATAATTAGGACTTGTGGATAGGATCAAATGTACTTGGAGGAAGTTTCCAAATATACCATTTTGGTCGACAGAATAGCTGAATAAAAGCTATATAACTGTTGCCACTTTAAACATTTATTTTGTAGGTTATGAAGTTAGGCCACGTTTGGAATACAGAGGAACCTCGATTATCCGAATACCAATTATCTGAAAATCTGATTATCCGAAGGAGATCTCGACGTCCCAATGGAAACATTACATCAAAGACATGTTTCCAAAACTGATCACGACTTTTGTTTACAGTGATTAAACAGGCACCGTCTCCAAATGACTGATTGCCCGCTCTCTCTCTCTCTCTACACACTTTCCTAAGAGTTCTACATAGGCGTGTATCCTAGATGCCCCCCGACCCTAGATAATCTCTCTAACATTGTCCTGTTCAGGGCAAAGGTGGAACCTGTCAAAACGTTGCAGTATAAAGTTGTGTGTGTGGCTGTGTGTGTGTGAGCACGTGTGTGGTATTTGGAGACTTACCCCACAAAGGCAGCAGCAGCAACAGCAATCTTGATTGCTGGCATCCAGTCTGGCTAACGCGGAGAGGGGGTGGGGGCGGGCGGGGTTGGGACTGGTGTTGGACGGGGTTGCGGGCGGGGCATGGTGTTGGATGGGGTTGGGGGCTGTGGGTGGTGTTGGACTGGGTTGGGGGTGTGGGGATTTTGGGGGTTGGGGGGCGGTGTTGGACGGGATTTAGGGCAGTGGGGTGGGGCTCGCGCGCTGTGTGCTTCTGCAGTTTCTTGAACGGGGAGCAGACTTTAAACTCTGAGCCCCAGCGGAAAGGCATTTAATCGATTCACCAAATAATCGATTATCTGAATGAAATAGTGCCTTCCCATCATGTTCAGATAATCGAGGTTTCCCTGTACTGAATTCAGTTCTGGTGTCCCTGCTATAGGAAGGATGTTGTGAAACCTGAAAGTGTTCAGAAAAGATTTACTAGGGTGTTGCCAGGGTTGGAGGGTTTGAGCTATAGGGAGAGGCTGAATAGGCTGGGTCTGTTTTCCCTGGAGGCTGAGGAGTGACATTTTAGAAGTTTATAAAATCATGAGGGGCATGGATAGGGTGAATAGACAAGGACATTTCTCTTGGGTGGGTGAGTCTAAAACTAGAGGGCATAGGTTTAAGTTGGGAGGAGAAAGATTTAAAAGGGATCTAAGAGGCAATGTTTTCACACAGAGGGTGGTGCGTGTATGGAATGAGCTGCCAGAGGAAGTGGTGGAGGCTGGCACAATTACTGCATTTAAAAGGCTACAAATGGTATTTTAATAAGAAGATTTTGAGGGATATGGGCCAAATGCTGGCAAATGGGACTGGATTAATTTAGGATATCTGGACGGCATGGATGAGTTGGACTGAAGGGTTTGTTGCCATGCTGTACATCTCCATGACTCCAAGTTAAACCCTTAGATACAGGAACAGAATTAGGCCACTTGGCCTATTGTGTCTACTCCACTGTTTGATCATATTTGATGTTTCTCAACTCTATATTCCTCTCTGTAACTCTTGATCCATTTATCAACCATGAACCTCTGTCTGTCTTAAACACAATCAATTGCTTGGCCCCCACAGCCCTCTGTGACAGTGTATTAACCACCATCTGACTGAAGATATTTCTCCTCATCTCAGTTCTACAGGGCTGTCCCTTCACTCTAAGGCTGTGCCCCTGGGTCCTAGTCTCTCCTACTAAAGGAAATATATTTTCCACTCTATCCACATTCCTCAACATTCTCTAAGTTTCAATCAGATCCCCCCCTCATCCTTCTAAACTGTCAAATACAGATCCCGAGTCTACAGCCGCTCTTCATATGCCCTTCATTCCTGGATTAACTCTTGTAAACCACCTCTGGATCCCTTCTAAGGCCAGCACATCCTTCCTTAGAGATAGAGTTCAAAACTGCTGACAATACTCTAAATGCGGTCTGCCCAGGGCCTTATACAGCCTTAGCAGTACATCTCTGCTCTTGTGTTCTAGTCTTCTTGAAATGAAAGCTAAAATTTCATTTGCCTTCCCAACTGCCTTAAGAGAATCTTGAACAAGAACTCCCAAGTCCCTTTTTGCTTCAAATTTCTGAATTTCTGTAGATTAGCTCTATTTAGAGAATGGTCTATGCCTCTACTCTTCCAACCAAAGTACATAGCCTAACACTTTGCCACATTGTATTCCACCTGCCACTTTGCTTACTCACCTAGCCTGTCCAAGTCCTTCTGCAGTGTGTTGCTGGAAAAGCACAGTGGATCAGGCAGCATCCGAGGAGCAGGAAAATCAACATTTCAGGTCGGAGTCCTTCATTCCTGATGAAGGGTTCCAGCCCAAAATGTTGCTTTTCCAGCAACACACTCTCAATTCTGATCTCCAGCATCTGCAGACCTCCCTGTCTCTAAGTCCTTCTGCAGCCTCCCCTCTTCCTCAACACTACCTGTACCTCCACCTATCTTTGTGTCATCTGTAATCATAGCAACAATGCCCTCAGTTTTTGTCCAGATTCAGAAGTCAGGTGATGAAGGAGCAGCACTCCAAAAACTTGTGATTTCAAACAAACCTGTTGGACTATAACCTGATGTCATGTGACTTTTGACTTTGTCCACCCCAGTCCAACACCGGAACCCTCATATCATTTGTCCAGATGGTTAAGGTTTAATGTCAGAAACCTGCTTCTCTTCAAAATTCATTCTCAAGGTTGAGGTTTTTATTAATGATCTCTAGTTAACATGAGAGCCCTGGCATGATTGCATATACAAGCAGCTGTACGTTAGTGCAATTGTTGAATTGGCAAAGTCATCTTCCAGAGGAATGGCACATAGTACATGCCAATCTGAGACTGACTTCAGTTTAAAGAAAAACATTAGCAAGGAAACTGTTCATATCACCAGACATCACCAGGCAATTGTTGCAGTTTTTCTAAAATCCCCAGAAATGTTAAATATGAACCATATTTGTAATAGCTTGTCTACATAGGGATGCAGGTCAGGCAGCATCCAAGGAACAGGAGAATCCTTCCTGAAGAAGGGCTCGAAACGTCGATTCTCTGACCTGCTGCGCTTTTCCAGCAACACATTTTCAGCTCTGATCTCCAGCATCAGCAGTCCTCACTTTGTTTAGGTTAGATAAGATTACTTACAGTGTGGAAACAGGCCCTTCGGCCCAACAAGTCCACACCGCCCCGCCGAAGCGCAACCCACCCATACCCCTACATCTACCCCTTACCTAACACTGCGGGCAATTTAGCATGGCCAATTCACCTGACCTGCACATCTTTGGACTGTGGGAGGAAACCGGAGCACCCGGAGGAAACCCACGCAGACACAGGGAGAATGTGCAAACTCCACACAGTTAGTCGCCTCAGGCGGGAATTGAACCCGGGTCTCTGGTGCTGTGAGGCAGCAGTGCTAACCACCGTGCCGCCCACATCCTGCATAAGGATGCAGAGTTCCACACCACTTATCACTGCACTACAGTCTCTGCACTGAATTACTAATTTTTCAATCTATAGCAGAAAATCTAGGGTGCTTGTGTTGCAGTAGTAACTCTGAGCCTGGAGGTTAATTATTATCATTCTGGACTTTTTAAGTTTCATGGTAATCTATACTCTTATTTTTCACTCTATAAATGCACTTTTTTAAAAACTCTGTAATATTTGTACCAAGGTACTTGAAACTAAGATGGCACCATTAAAGGTAACCTTTATAAAGCTTTTCACTATATTCCTGTATTTCATTGTATACTTCTGTACTGGAGTACATGTGACAATAATATTCTAATTCGAATGCTATGTTGTATGAGCAGCCATCTCAAGTTCTGTGTCTACCATTTCATTAATGGTCTGAAACTCCAATGATAAATATCAAAGCTGCAACTCTAAAAATAACAAAATGTTGCAATGTTAATTAAATTAAAAAAAAACTTTTTTTTAAACTTCGGAGTATGCAATCCTGTAATCTAATGGAAGTGAATAATTTAAAGACCTCTGCTTAGAAATTCATATCCACATTTTTTTTGAGTCGCCCCGGTATAAGTCTGTAATCCGTCTGTCACTTTGAGTTTATACAGAGATGCCAATGAACATTGTCTCTGTGTGAATCATTATAAACAAGGATGAGGCTAATGGTGGTGACTTTGGAGAGCTATACTTAAAAGTTACAGTACACTGTATGCTTAAAAATCTTCTGTTAAGACACATTAGATTTTTTTTTCACAGCACACAGTAGCTCTCCTGACGAAAGCGACTCTGGTGGCCTTGACTTTGCCTCGCCTGAAAGGATTTCGATGTGAGATTCAACCCCAAGGTCCCTGTTTCACGGTATTTCATCTGAATAGCTCTGTCTCGGGAGGTTGTTCTGTAAGAAAAGTTCACATGATTGATTTTGAATGATCCGTTTCTTTGCCTGCTTGGTGGGGAACATCAGTTTGCAACCGATCATTCACAGGTTTCTGTTCGCATGAAAGCTGTCACAGCAGACAAGTCCTTGGTAAACAGCGTGAACAAGTTCTTAAACGAGAAAACCAACAGAGTGAACAACACCGCAAGAGACAGTCTGTTTCCTCACAATATATTAAATAATAGCTTAGGGCAAAGTTGACTTAAGTAGCCTTGGACAATGTTTCAAGGAAATATAATCATAATGGTTTTTGTTCTTTGTATCGCAAATCAAGTGTTAAACATCCAGTGTGTGCATCTTCCAGTGTGCTTGGCTTGTATTAGCGCGCTCTCTCTCGCTCTCTCTCCACTCTCAGCTGTGAGGTTAACAGTGAATTTTCCAATTCGTTTTCATTGCCGTTTGTCGTTTTACCGGTCTGGCCCTTAATACAGTCAAGCTCCCCTCACCATTGCTCTTGGGAATTCTTACAGTGAGAGGAAAGTGATGATATCCCAGACAAGCTTACCTTCAAATATAAGGCTGGATAAGCTGTGGAAAACACGACCTAATGATGCTTTTGCCATCTAACTAAAACCAAAATGGTCAAACATCATTGTAGGCAGCGTTATCACACAATCATGGGGCTGTTACAATGCAAAGGAGGCCATTCAGCCCATTGCCTGCACCAGTTCTCAGTGCCAAACTCCTCCTTTCCCCCCACAACCCTGCACACTATTTCTACTTCAATAATCATCCAATTTACTCTTAAATGTCTTGGTTAAAAGTCCCTCCACCATATTTTCATGCAGTGTGTTGGGAGGGTTTGGATAGCTCAGTTGGTTGGAAGGCTGATTTGCACTGCAAATGCAAACAGCATGGGTTCCATTCCAACACTGCCTGAGCTTATCATTGAAGGATTTCCTTCTCAATCTGTCTGCTTGCCTGAGACATAGTGACCTTCAAGTTAAAACCACCATCTTTTGTCTCCCTCTAATGACAGAGCAGCCATACAATGCAATAGGACTATAGTGACTTTGGCTTCAGTCTGAACCCTAAACACCTGCTATGTGATTTTGTTTTCTTATCTTGCATTTGCTTCTTTTGCAAAATATTTTGACACCATGCTGTATGTTTCTTGACCCATCTGCAAGTGGGAAGGTGCTCCATATCCACTCTGTCCAGACCCTTCACTCTTTTTGAAAATTTCTATCAAATCTCCTCTTAGATGTCCCTTGTCCAAGGGAAACAATCCCACCTTCTCCAAACTATCCTTGTAACTGAAGTAGGCGATCAGTGAACTTCACAGACCACAGAGGTTATTCAAAACATTTCTGGCACTTTATCCAATGCCTGCCACTTCCCCATAGCTCTGTATTTTTTCCCCCCTTTTCATTTATGTAGTCATAGAGATCTACAGACCAGAAAAAGGCCCTTTGGCCCATTAATTCTGCACCAGTCAAAAAATAATTATTCTCATCACATTTTCCAGCATTTGGCCCATAGCCTTGTATGCCTTGAAATCACAAAGATGCATCAAAATACTTCGAATCACACAGCTATACAACATGTAAACCGACCCTTCAGTTCAACTAATCCACGCCAACCATGTTCCCAAACCAAACTAGCCCCACCTGCATGCGTTTGGCCCACATCCCTCCAAAGCTTTCCTATTCATGTACTTATCCAAATGTCTCTTAAATGTTGTACCTGCATCCGTCACTTCCTTTGGCAGTTCATTCCCACATTAAATACTCTCTGTGTAAAAAAGTTGTCCCTCATGTCCTTTTTTAAAGCTTTCTCCTCTCACCTTAAAAATATGCTCCCTAGTTTTGAAATCCCCTACCATAAGGAAAAGACCTTTGCTATTCACCTTCTCCATGCCCCTGATAATTTTACAAACCATTATCAAGTCACCCCTCAACATTTTATGCTCCAATGAAAAAGTCCCAGCCTTTCCAGCCTATTTTTATAACTCAAATCCTCTATTCTTGGCAATGTCTTTGTAGAATAGAATGCCTATAGTGTGGAAACAGGCACTTCAGCCGAACATGTGCACACTGACATTCCAAAGAGTAACCAACCCAGACACATTCCCCTACCCTATTAGACTACATTAACCACTGACTATTGCACCTAGCCTACACATCCCTGAACACTATGGGCAATTTAGCATGGCCAATTCACCTGACCTGCACATCTTTGGAAACCAGAGCACCTGGAGGAAACCCATGCAGACACAGGGAGAATGTGCAAACTCCACACAGACACAGGGCTGAGGCTGCAAACGAACCCTTGTCCCTAGTACTCTGAGGCAGCAGTGCTAACCACAGAGCAATCATGCCATCATCCTAATATATCTTTTCTGAACCCTCTCTAGTTTAATACTACCCTTCTTATAAGGGTTTACGTCTCTACCAGCCTTTCAGACAATCAAGTTCCAAATTCTCATCACCCTCTAGGTGAAAAAAAAGTCTTCCTCACATCCCCTCTAAACTTATTGCCCCTTACCCTGAATCCATGTCCCTGGTTCATTGATCCATCCACCCACAGGAAAAGTTCCTTCCTATCTACCCTGTCCATGCCCCAAGTTTTTAAATCTCTCGCATTCAGCAGCACATTCTAGATTAGTAAAATTTGCCACTTAGAAAAAGAAAGTCTCAAAGCCCCGATTGGTTCTCTTCTCAAATATTTAAAACCGGTGTCCTTTGGTAACCAGGCCAACCACCAATGGAAACACTTGTGATTGTGATTTACACAATTCAATCTTCATTAGCCTTGCCTGGTGTAAAGACAACAATCCCAACACTTCCAATCTCTCTGCACTCACTAAATTCACTCGTTATTCTTGTGAATCTTTCCAAGTCCTTGGAATCCAGACGAAAATAGGGTGTACAGAACTGAACACAAAACTCTATCTGAAGCCTCACCGTTGATTTGTGAAGATTTAACAAAAACTTTCGCTTGAAAATCTGTGGGAGAAGCCACAGTCTACCTGTCTGAATTAGAAACACATAAGACTAGTTGGAAAGATTATCTTATCAGCAGCAAGTAGATAAATGCTTAGAGATGTTTCCCCTTTGTGGAGTAGTCTAGGACCAGAGGGCATAATCTCAGAATAAAGGGGCACCAGTTTAAGTCTTCAAAGTTTGGCACTCATCCACAGACTCTATCAATAAACACATCGACCTGGACCCAATATACCGGCCACTACAGCGGACAGCTCGAACTGACAACCGGAAGCGGCAGAGACAGGCCACTATAAATGCCGGAGGAAACAGCACAGAAGCGCTTCACAGGAGGCTCCCAAGCACTGAGGATGTCACCTAGACAGGGGACGAAACGTTTGCAAGACAAATTCCCAGCTCGGCGAACAGAACCACAACAGTTCAAGTCTGAGATGAGGAGGAATTTCTTCCCTCAGAAGGTTGTGAGTCTTTGAAAATGCCGTGCCACAGTGGAATGTGGAATGCAGAGTCATAGAATCAGAAAGAGACTCTTCGGTCCAACCCATTCACACTGACCAGACATCCTAATCTGACCCAATCGCATTTGCCACCACTTGGCCCAAATCCCTCTAAACTCTTCCTATATACCCATCCAGATGCCTTTTAAATGTTATAATTGTATCTCCCTCCGCCATTACCTTTGGCTGCCTGACTCCTTGTGTATATTTAAGGCTGAGATGGAGAGATTCTTGATCAGTCCGGCAACCAAGAGTTACTGGAAATGCAGGAAAGTGAATGTGAGGAATGTTCAAGGGGCTGAATGGCCTACTCCTGTTCCCAAAATAAGATAAAGAACTGCAGATGCTGGCGATCTCAAACAAAAACAGAAATTGCTGGCAAAGCTCAGTAGGTCTCGTAGCATCTGTGGGAAGAAAGCAGAGCTAATATTTTGAGTCCAGCAACTCTTCATCAGAACAACTCCTGTTCCTATTTCTTATAGCCTTATGGGCAATTTTAATCTCTCTCGCCAATCAGCAGACTATTGGAACTAAGGGCAATTTTGGGTTTTCATGGGTCAAGTCTTAAATAGCGTTTAAATCAACAAATGATATTAGCGCAGGAATTGCTCAGCAATCCGCCAGATTCATGGGTCTCTCAACCGGAATAAAGACGTTAAAATAACCGTCTTTCTGTTCAGAAAGCCTCGCTATTCCACACGCTTTGCCAAAGTCTCCTCAACTTGTCCGCCCATCTTCACCCAAAATGGAGTGAAGGGAAAGTGGGAGTGTTTCACTCTGTGTGCCCACTCTGTTCCTACCCATTGTTCATTCAGAGGCTAAAAATGAACATTCACCAACTCCCCACTCCCTTTTTCAAAGACATTGACATATCCAAAGATTATTACCAAAGCCACAGAGGGGGAAAAAGTTCTGTATTTGTGATTCCCCAAGAAGCGAGAGGGGTCTCACAGAAACAGCTATTTAACTGACATTGGTTACAAATTGAGTTTTCATTTCATCAGGTTTTATGGCACCGAAGAGATTTGTTGATAGTAAGCCATACCTTAGATTTCTTTGGAAACATATAGGAGTGTGAGCGGACGCTCCAAATATCAAAAGGATGATTCATTATTTTAAACTGCACAACGTCTGTCCTTTGAGTAGGAACAGATTTTTTGTTATTTATACGAGCATGGCACACATTGTTTGGGACAGCGTTAGATTTTCACAGGCTGGGGAAGAGGGGATTTAGAAAAACACAGATTAAAATGAAAGGTGCTGAGAATGTGGATTGCTTCAGCCCAAGTGGCTTCCTCGTGAAGGTACAGAGTGGTTTAAAAGTGAATCGACTCAGTAATTGAAAGGAAAGAATACAGAAAGGGACAGGATTATAGTACAGAGCTCCAGTCTTAAATTCAGCACTATCACAGCTCCCCGCCCCCCGATTCTCTGAACAATGAAGAGAATTTCACACCTTCACTGGACCGCAGACATTCCCCCCCCCCCCTTCCGATGAGTATACATTTGTATAACAGGGATGTATTTTCTAGTGGGCTATTTCAATAAAATCCATACTTCCGACTCAATGCTGCAAAGTTCTGATTGTCTTGAAGGTATATTTACCTCAGGTTTAGGTTGTCATAATGAAGTGTTAAAAACTTCAATGGAAACCCTTTGACTTCCACTAACCATTTGAAAGCAGGGTTCTTCCTGAATAACTCTGGATTTTTAAAAAGTTTGCAGAAATATCTCAGATAATGAAGTGCTGCGTGGAGTTTTTGAAACTATTTTGATTTAACAAAGGCTGACAGAGAGAGGGGGACTCCGCGTCTTTTGAGGAAGTTTGATGGCTCAGAGATGTAGTAAATATTCCGCATCTGACGGAATGGGAGAGAATCTGACTTCTCGCAATGAAAGAGCCTGAAGCTGTGCTGAATGAGGCTAATTTGCCTGTGAAAGGCATCCTTCTATTAGTCATGTCAGGGAGCTGTCAGATCGAATTGAGGAGACCACAGTCCTGCTTCTATAGGCCTTTAGCAACTCAAGCAAGCAGGGCGATCAATAATTCACAATTCGGAGAAGAAAGTCAAGCGAAAGAAACTGGGGGTTTGTGAAAAACACAGCAGAATCTGTCAAGGTGAAGTAATTGACGGGAGGGGGAGGGTTCGATTGGACTTTCTGTGGACGGCTTTCTTTCCACAAGTAAAAAGCGACGTAACACCAAAGAACAGCACTTTAGAATTCCAAAAAGTTGTTCAAGTTTTTAAGACAGAACTTTAGTTAAATATCTGATTTGGGGTGTCTTCGAACCAGCTATTCAAAAGAACACTTCGTTTCTTTATCAGTTTTTTTGTGTCACTTTAGTGTTTTGGTACTTAGTTGTAATAACAGAACTCAGCAAATTCTTTTGATACACAAATTGAGATTCTTTCTCAAACAGCTTTATAAATATTGTGAAACACAGCATGCTCTCTGTCTACTTTTGCTTTCTAACAAAATATAGAACATACAAACATTTAAAATCATGGAACCAAATTTACAAAAATGAATTAATAAATTAACCTGGGCATCAACTTTCAAATAAAATTTAATTTTCTTTAACAAAATAAGAAACATGAATACAGACAAATAGTGGATATAATAGAGCTTTCAAATAACGTGATTTTGAAATAAGATTAAAGCAACATAAAAAAATCAAATGGTACCACAGAATTATTTCACTTTCTTTTTAAAGATTTGGTTTTTATGGATTTTTTTTTAAAAAAGATTAACATTTGGCTGTAAATCATTAAGAATAGTTCCTCACAAAGTGCCAGAGGTTTGAAAGTTGGCTTTGGTTGTAATTAAAAATTGATCAGTCATGTTCAATGAATACATTCAAAATAATTGCCTAATTTAAGTACTTCTGAGTGAAATTAATATTTGCAGCCACAGTTAAACTTCAGTGCTATCAAATTGATGATGTATACCCTATAATTTAAATTAGCATTCTGCAAATACTGCACACATTATTCATCCCAGTACTGAGAGTGTACTTAAGTCTAATCGACTTGGAAATCCTGATCATTTCCCAGCAAGTTGTGGTCTTTGTCTTTCCGCTTGGGCGATAAAAGGAATTGGTTCATTTAGATCATCAATCGGATTTATAAATCATCACTAATTTAAGAGGGTATTTAACGCTTAATTGAATATTCCCATTGTGTCCAGTCATTGTTCTAGCAGGAGAGAGATGATGCTAAGCACCAAGGGTGCGGATTGGTAGCAGAGGGCACTTTTCTGTTACAATGTAACTAACTGAACCATATATTTCCAAGAATTTCAAAGAATTGAAGTGATCACGAGCTGTATTGAGTAAATCTTAGAACTCTTAATGTATTCTTTTCACCCTTTGTCTTCTCAAGTATATTAAACACGATGAAACCTTTATTGAGTTTCCAAAAGGCTTATGTGGGACTCTGTAAACATGCAATTCTCTCACTTTATATTTGTGCAATTACTTTATCTCAGTTATAATTTTCAAAATGATTGTATTTGGTATAATTCTAATTGATGCAATGTTACACACCATGGCTGACAGCAGGGATGACTGCTGGTTTATTTAAGTTTGCAGCTGTAAATATGCAGGATGTTCCATGGTCATGGTTAGTGCACTGGTTATATTACCGTCTTATAGACAATGTGAATTCAAATAAATTACACCATTTCCTGTGAACAGAAATTAAATTCAGTTTTTATGCAAATAATGGAAATAAAATGTTAGCTGTTGGATTACTAAACAATAATCAATAATGTCCCTTACAGAAAGGCAATCTGCCACCTTGCCCCCGTCTAGAATTATACATTAAATAAAACAAAGAAGATACTGAAGATCTGAAACAAAAGCAAACTGCTGGACAAACTTGACGGATCTTGCAGCATCTGTGGAGAGAAAGCAGAGTTATTGTTTCAAGTTTTCAGAGTCCTACACCAATGTGCTTGACTCTTAACTGCCCTCTGAAGTGGACTAATAAACCAGTCAGTTACATCAGGGATGAGCAATAAATGTCAGATTTTCTGACTATGCTCACATTCTCAGAATGAATTTTAAAACTTTGGCTAGCATTTCACAAGCAGATGGCATCATTTGAAGATAATTGCTGCAAGATATCACAATTTTGAGAGTTCCGGCAGTGCAGGATAATTTCCCTAGAACTAAAACATTGTTCTAACAAGGATGCAATACGCACATGATCAGATACAGTCCAATAAACAAAAAGAAGATTTGCAGGGCCATGGTGATGAAAAAATGTATGCAGTGATGGGACATAGAGTTTAAAACATCGGTGAATGTTTTTCTGAGTCTTAAAACTCATTATTTGAAACAAATGTTCAGCTGTAAAATGAAGACTTTTATAACTGCTGCATGAGACCTTTGGACATTAATTAAATTTTATCAGATTTAATTTTGTACACATTATTTTCCAATTAATTTTCTTGTAGAAAATTAGATTAGGTTGGATGTTACAGCAGATCACATATTTAAAAATGTTCAGAGAACATATTCAGCTAAAGTTAAGAAGCATAGCAATGAAGATTTTGTTGTTGCGATTGATTAACCTAACAAACTGCTCCCTCATTTCAGAATGATATGATAAATAACTATTTGCAATCTCAATCCTTTATCTAATTGATAGGATTCAAAATCATTGTCAGTGAAATTTTAAGGGAAAATTGGGATATCACTAACAAATACCAACCACAAGATGCACTCCCCAAATTTCCTTCAACATCATTTTCCAAACCCGTGACCTCTGTCACTTAGAAGGTCAAGGGATAACAAATGTATGGGAATATCAACACCTTTAAGTCTCCCTTCAATTTGAATTCCATACTGAGTTGGAACTGTATCTCCATTCCTTCACTGTTGCTACATCAAAATTCTGGAACTCCTTTCCTAACAGGACTGTGGGTATGCCTACATCATGTTACTGCAATGGTTCAACAAGGCAACTCACAACCATACTATGCAGAGACGTATTAGGTGTGGGGAATAAATTATTGCCTAAATCAGTGACAGCCATATCCTATGAAACAGTACAAAAAAAAGTTTGAAGGCTGTAAATCATAGCACTGAAGGAGGCCATTCACCTCACTGTGTACATGCCAACTCTCTGTAACTCTCTAATTCTCTCTCCTGTCTTTTCCCTGTAGCCATGCAGATTTTTCCCTTCAAGTAGTTTTTCTATTCCCTTTTGAGAGCCATATTTGAATCTGGATCCATCATATTATCAGAGAGTAAATTCCAGATCCTAACCACCTAATCCAGTAAAATATTTATCCTCACATTTCTTCTGATACTTTTGTAGATCGCCTTAAATCATTGTCCTTTGGCTCATCTCTCCCTAGTGACTCTGCCCAAAACTCTCTTAATTCTGAATATCCCCAATTAAATCTCCCTTCAACTTTCTACTTGATAAGGAGAACAGTCCTCCTTTGTTCATCTAGCTACATCACTGAGGTTCCTCATCTCTGATATCATTCTCATGAATCCTTTTCACATGCTCTCTAATACCTTCACATCCTTCCTAAGGTTGGTGTCGAGAACAGTTCAGACTTTAAAAAAGATTATTCATCGTTTATGGACATTGCTGGCTAGATCAGCAGTTATCACCTGGAGAAAGTGGTGGTTAGCTGCCTTCTTGATCACTGCAGCCCCCAGACTGTAGCAAAATCAAGAATGCTATTAGGAAGCTAATTCCAGGATATATTGAACCAGTCACAGTGAAGGAGTACAATCTAGTTCCAAGTCAGGATGTTGAGTGAATTGAAAAGGATGTTGCAGCTGGTGTTATTCCCATTGCATCTGCAGTCCTTGTCTTTTTAGATGGTGGAGGTTTGGAAGATGGTGTTGAAGTAGGCTTGGCCAGTTCCTGCAGTGTCTTGTAGATGGTACACAATGCTGTCAGTGAATGTTGGCGGTGATGGGGTAAATATTGAAGGTGGTGGACAGTGTAGAAGCAGTGTTCTATAAAGGATCACAAGAACATCTTTACTCTATTTATAACACCTAGGATCCTGAATGCCTTATTAACCTTCTCAACCTGTCATCTTCAGTAATTTGTGCACATGCAATATTGTGTGCAATTCTGGTCTCCTTCGTATCGGAAGAATGCTATGAAACTTGAAAAGGTTCAAAATAAATTTACAAGGATGTTGCCAGGGTTGGAACGCTTGAGCGATAGGGGAAGGCTGAATAGGCTGGGGCTGTTTTCCCTGGAGTGTCGGAGGCTGAGGGGTGACCTTATAGCGGTTAATAAAATCATGAGGAGCATGGATAGGGTAAATAGACAAGGTCTTTTTCCTGGGGATGGGGAAATCCAGAACTAGAGAGCATAGGTTTAAAGTGAGAGGGGAAAGATATAAAAGGGACCTAAGGGGCAACTTTTTCACACAGAGGGTGATGCATGTATGGAATGAACTGCCAGAGGAAGTAGTGGAGGCTGGTACAATTCCAACATTTAAACGGCTTCTGGATGGGTATATGAATAGAAAGGGTGGCAAATGGTACTAGATTAGTTTAGGATATCTGGTCGGCATTGATGAGTTGGACCGAAGGGTCTGTTTCCATGCTGTACATCTCTGTGTACCCAAGGTCTTCCTGTTGTTGCACACCCTTTAGAATTGTATCTTTTATTTTATGTTGCATTTCCTTATTCTTCTGACCAAACATAAATCTTCTCTGCATCAAATTTTATTTTCCATGGTCTGCCCATTCTTGTCTGTGTCTTTTTGAAATCTATCATTATTCAGCAATCTGAAAACTTGCTGGGGGAAGGTGGGTTTTCCTCTTCCGCAAGAAACAAGACACATATCCAGGTTGACCAATTAGTACCAGATCAGTCTACTTTCAATCATCAGTAAACTCATGAATGACATCATCAACAG
The DNA here is from genome assembly GCF_047496795.1 of Chiloscyllium punctatum. Taxonomy (NCBI): domain Eukaryota; kingdom Metazoa; phylum Chordata; class Chondrichthyes; order Orectolobiformes; family Hemiscylliidae; genus Chiloscyllium; species Chiloscyllium punctatum. The sequence continues at coordinate 82,820,742 of NC_092763.1, read as the reverse complement.
TATTATTTTGAGGCATATACTTAACACTGACTCAACAAAACAGAAATTACTGGAAAAACTCAGCAGGCCTGACAGCTAAAAAACATAGTTAACATTTTGAGTCCTAGACTTGAAATTTTCTGAGGAAGAGTCAATCAACCTGAAATATTAACTCTGATTTCTCTTCATAGATGCTGCCAGACCTGCTGAGTTTTTCCAGCAATTTCTACTTTTGTGTCTGTTTTACAGCATTTGCAGTTCTTTCAGTTTTTGCTTGAAATATTAACCCTGATTTCTCTTCACAGATGGTGACAGACATGCTGAGTTTCTCCAGCAATTTCTGTTTTTGTTTGTTTCAGTGTTCCAGGGTCTGTAGTTTTTTTTTGTTTTATCTCAACAATCACCTGTTCATTGATGCTCAAGTTGCGTTCTGTCAGGGTTCCCAAACCTGAGGTGTATTTACAGTCCTCATCAAACACAAACAAAGAGCTGTACTCAATAAGTCGAGGAAGAGTGAATGCCCTTAATATCAAGCTTTGAGGACCCCTTGTAAATTTGAAGCCGAAAAACATTAAAGAAAACTCTCTGCTGGTTGAAATTGTATCTGACACAAAGGAAGATGGTTGTTGTTGCTGAAAGTCAATCTAAATCTTTTTGGTCTGTACATCCTCGGCTTGTACTGCTTGTAAACAAAGCTTTTAACTGTCCCTCGGTACATGTGACAATAAATCAGTCAATTATCTCCATTTCATGAGTTCAAGTCCTCTGCCCAGCCATCCCCAACTACTTCATCATTGACCTGCCATCCATGATAAGATCAGAAGGTTGGATATCGCTGATGACTGCACAATATTCAGATCCATCCATGACTCCTCAGATGCTGAAGCAGTCTATGACCAAATGCAGAGTTGAAAAGTGTGGTGCTGGAAAAGCACTGCAGCATCCAAGGAGCAGGAGAATCGACATTTTGGGCATAAACCTTTCATCAGGAATAGGGTAATGGTAAGGTTTAGGTTAGGATATTTAAGAGCATGCTTGAATTGGGGTTAGGATTAGGCTGTTCGATAAACATTCCTGTTCATTTGGTGTGAATTTCCTGTAATTCTTATTACAACCAATTGAACAGGGGTCATAGCTACCCTCTTTGTTTAATCCCTTTTCAATCAGTTGTAACAAATAACATTTTAGAAATCATTTTTACACATAGCTAAAACACTTTAACTTAGTTAACCTGATTAAACATGAAGGATTAAACATATGACCAAATGCAGCAAGGCCAAAGCATCTTTCATATGGCAAGTAGCATTGATGTTACACAAGTGCCAGGCAATGACCAGACAATGAGGTAGATGGATTATTGTTCAGGAATGGCATCAAAAGTTACCAAGTCTAGATGGGAATATAGAAGTTGAAACACAAACAGATGAGCCATGAACCCACTGAAAGGTACCTTCATTGTTGTTTCTTCACAGGCAAATAGTCAAAATCCGCGATAACCCTTCCTAACAGTATTGTGAGTGACTCTATGCCTCGTAAATGCAGCAGAATAAGAAATTGGATCACCACCATTTTCTCAATCAGGGATGGACAATAAATGATGGCTTTGCCAGAAACAACCATATCCCCTGAGTGACACAACTGTCTGGATCGAAGGTTCAAATCCTAGACTTCAGGGGGGAACATTATCAATAAATTTCCTTGAATATATTAGGATATGTGAAATAATACAATCAGAGTGAAATTTCAACTTTCATCAGTTGACTTTAATATCTGAAATTTTTGTTGACCCAAAAATAGTTTTTAAAAAGATAAATACTGATTTGGAATGGCTGCTATGATTTCATGACTAGGATAAAAATCACACAATACCAGATTATAGTCCAACAGTTAAAAATCACACAACACCAGGTTATAGTCCAACAGGTTTAATTGGAAGCACACTAGCTTTCGGAGCGACGCTCCTTCATCAGGTGATAGTCTATGAAGGAGCGTCGCTCCGAAAGCTAGTGTGCTTCTAATTAAACCTGTTGGACTATAACCTGGTATTGTGTGATTTTTAACTTTGTACACCCCAGTCCAACACCGGCATTTCCAAATCATAGTCCAACAGGTTTATTTGGAAGCACTAGCTTTCGGAGCACTGCTCCTTCACCAGGTGGTTGTAGACTGATGAAGGAGCAGTGCTCAGAAAGCTAGTGCTTTCAAATAAATCTGTTGGACTATAACCTGGTGTTGTGTGATTTTTAACTTTATACACCCCAGTCTAACCCCGGCACCTCCAAATCATGACTAGGTTAAGTAAGCTCAGTAAACAAGAATCAGTCTAAAGCAAAACTAACCTTATAAGATGACAATGAAACTCAGACCTGTATCTCTTGGTTGATTCAGCCATTTTTGGAAGTTACATGTTAAGATTAAAGATTGTTTGTAGAGTATTCAGCTTTGGAAAACAATGAGCAGACTCAGGAGTACACAAATCAACTGCTGTTTCTGAGCAGCAAAGAAGTGACGAAGCTAAATGACTTGTGAACAAGTGGAAGACTCTCTCCCTCTGTCTCTCTCTCTCTCTCTCTCTCTCTCTCTCTCAACCTCAAGGTTAGCCGTTAGCTATGTGAAGCAAGTTGTAACAATTATTGAGAACTGTAGGCCATCTGCAGCTTTACCAATATGGAGGAAACATGACAGGACTAAGTAACTGGGACTCAGATCTTTTCATTTTTGCAACTCAAAGAACCTCAAAATCTGAAAAATCCGATTGACTTTACCTTCCTGTTTGTACCAGGTGCCGTGGCTACCTTCTCTGTAGGCTGTGGTTTGGGTGTATGTTAGTCGGCATTGTTTTTTTGGGTGTTAAGACTTATCTGTCACTCAAGAAAATCATGGATTTGACTTTCCTTCATGTTTAATCAGGTTAACTAAGTTAAAGTATTTTAGCTATGTGCAAAAATGGTTTTTAAAAATAATGTGGAGATGCTGGTGTTGGACTGGGGTGGACAAAGTTAAAAATCACACAACCCCAGATTATAGTCCCACAGGTTTATTTGGAAGTACTAGCTTTTGGAGCTCTGCTCCTTCATCAGGCCGCTGTATACTGAAGGAGCAACAAATAAACCTGTTGGACTATAACCTGAGATTTTAAAATTTTTAACATGTTATTTGTTACAACTGATTGAAAAGGGATTAAACAAAGAGGGTAGCTATGACCCCTGTTCAATTGGTTGTAATAAGAATTACAGGAAATTCACACCAAATGGACAGGAATATTTATTGAACAGCCTAATCCTAACCCCAATTCAAGCATGCTCTTAAATATCCTAACCTAAATCTAACCATTACCCTAATCCCATTAGAATTGTGAAGGGGCTTGATAGGGTAGATGCTGAGCAATTATTACCACCCTTCAGGGAATCTAAAATGCAGGGGACAAAGTCACAAGGTAATCATTTGGAACTGAGGTGAAGAGATTTTTTTTCATACAGGGGGTTGTGGATCTTTAGAATTTTCTAGCCCAGAGGGTTGTGGCTACTCCATCATTGAGCGTATTTAAGTCTGGGATAGACAGACATTTGCCTGTTCAGGTAATCAAAGGATATGGGGTTATGTGAAACAAGCAGGGTACCTAAGTTGAACCCCAGGATCAACCATGATCAAATTGAACAGCAGAACGCACTTGTTGGGGTCTGTGTTCTATTCCTGCTCCCATTTCTTGTGGATTTATGTAACACACTATAAAACATCTTAGTAGTAATGCTACTCTATCTTGTTATTCAATATCTAAACCCTAACCCAAACGTATTCAATTCATTATGCCAGTGCTAGTTCTTTGAAAGAACTTTCCATTTAATCAACTCTTCACCTGGTTTTTATCCATTGTGAAAATCTTTCATTTCAAATTTTTTAAATCAAATTTCCTTTTGAGAATTATCATTGAATTTGCATCTAGTGTCCTTCAGTCAGCATATGCAAGTTGGACCATATTCTGTGACGTTTAATCATTTGTTCTCCCTGTGATTAGTCACCTGCCTGACAATCCCATGATTGGTTACAGGACTTATCAGTTGTTCAATGATGGGAGCTAGAGTACCCACAATCCTCTGCACTCCAGACACCCTTTTAACCACGATGTGATTTTATTAGGACCCTCACACTTAAGAAACCCATTGTCTCCTGGGTTTGTTGTGAGTCTAGGAATATAAAACATCCCTCTGATTTTTTCCAATAGAGTTTGATCTTGTCCATTTCTGAAATCTCCCACACACCCATAATCATTGAGGCCTCTCTAACTCTCCAATTCTAACCTCTTTTCTAACACCGATTTCCTTTGCTCCACCATTGGCAACCTTGCCTTAAACCGCCTTGGACCTAGTTCTTCAAATTCAATCCCCAAACCTCTCTATCTCTCTTTGGTCTTTACAGATTCTCCTTTAAAACCTGCTTCTCTGACCAAGTGTTTGGTCACTGTCCTGGTATCTCCTGATATAATTTGGTGTCAAATTATGTCCGATCATAATCCTGTAAAACATTCTGGAACATTTCACAACATTAATGTGTGTTTTCTAAATGTAAGTTATTGTCATTTTGAGATCAATTTTAATCACTGAGATCAGTTTTATGGGACAATCCAGCAGTGTTGGAAACTCCTAACCAAGAACATGTCAAACCTGTTTCATTAATGGAAATTTTGCTTAGATTAAATAATGAATCAGAAATTGACAATCTCTAGAATGAAAATTCTTAAAGCGGAAAACCTGTGTGGCATGGTGGCTCAGTGGTAAGCACTGTAGCCTCACAATGCCCAGGGATCTAGGTTTAATTGCAACTTTGGCTAACTGTGTGGGGTTTGCACATTCTCTCAGAGTCTGCATGTGTCTGTGGGTGCTCTGGTTTCCTCCCACTGCCCCAAGGATGAGCAGGCTAGGTGGGTTAATCATGCGAAATGCTACCTTATAGGGTTGGATTTGGATGGGATGCTCTTTGGAGGGTTGGTATGGCCTCCATATGCTGAATGGCCTGCTTCCACACTGTAGAGATTCTATGAAAGCCTGTCAAATTTTACTAAGGTGGAAGCCATTACTATAGTATTGTTGGGGTCCAAAAGCTTGAGAACACTGTGAAGCTGAACCACAGATTGATAATCCCATGCAGAAACAAAAGAAGTGAGCTGAGGGAGTGAGTTAGTTTGGGCTAAGGAGGGAGTCAAGAGCCATGGAACTGCTGTGCTCTGAGTGGATTCAATGTATATGCAGAATGTTATATCAGACTTCCACAATGTTATAAATTCCTGAGTCTGCATTTATAATGGTGATATCAATGTAATCTAATGAGGAACTGCCTTTGATAATTCTGGTCTAGTCTGTTTGCCTGCATGCCTTAACCGTCAAATCTAAAAATGTAACATGACATAAAATACAGCAGATGCTGGAAATCTGAAATAAAAACTGAAAATACTCAAAATGCGCAACAGGTCAGGCAGCATCTGTGGAGAGAGGAGCAAAGTTATTGGGCAGAAGACGATTAAGGTTTGGGTGACATGGTGGCAGAGTGAGATGAGAACACAAGTGAGGTCCATCTCCATGTCGGGAGCAACTCACTCCGTCTGTTATGCTTACATCTTAGAGCACATTCCATGGGTACTTACTACACATACCCCATGTCCAAGGACATTGGCAGCTGATACATAGCAGCTTCTAGGAAGCCTCATGGCCCACCTCTAATCCATTTACAGAACAATCCTGCCCTACAATGCTGTCCCTCGGGCTGCCCTGGTAAGTCTCATTATAATGTTGCAGCAAGGACACTACGTACTCAGGGACACACCCCCAGCTCAGGGACTGCATCAGGCTGTATCTCTATCTGGGAGCTTCCCTCATTGTCAGAGCACTCACTCACTCTGAGCCTAACTGGATGTTCACAAAATCCCTGCCCTTACATCACCTTCTTTTTAACGCTTTGTGCCATTTAAACAGAGATACCTGGCTGACATTACTGCTGTCTTACCTTGAGGTGTAATACAGATACAAAGCCAGGCAGCCTGTCACGGTCATCAGCAATCGAGTCAAGGGAGATAGCCATCACTCAGGGGCTCCAGAAGAACTCAGTAAGTCAAGGCAGCCTCCAGTATGAGTCCAGGGGCTTGGATACGGCCAGTCAGCCGCTCAATGCTGCCAGAGTTGGGGTATGGTCTCCTTTTATGGTGAGGAGCTGAATGGCAGGCAGTCCACCACACATTCTGCCTAATTGTGTGCTGTTCCCCACCCCGCCCCCTAAAAGGTGAGTAAGGCAGGTATTACAGGAGAGAAAGTGTGTGATATAGCTGTAATGGTTGGTGCAGGTATGTGGGGGGGTGCATTCTGACTGAGTGAGTGAGCAATGCATAGGGTGTGCAGGGTTAGTGATGTCGGGGGTTGGAGAAGATAGGCTCATTCATAAAGTCAGAAACTATGGGATACAGGGAGATTTGGCTGTCTGGATTCAGAAGTGGCTGGCTGACAGAAGGCAGAGAGTGGTTGTAGGTGGAAAGTATTCAGCCTGGAGGACAGTGTTGAGTGGGGTCCTGCTTCTTGGGCCTCTGCTCTTTGTAGTTTTTATAAATTACTTGGATGAGGAGGTTGAGGGGTGGGTTAGTAAATTTTCAGATGACACAAAGGTTGGAGATGTTGTCGATAGTATAGAGGGCTACTGCAGGCTGCAGCGTGACATAGACAGGATGCAGAGCTGGGCAGAGAAATGGCAGATGGAGTTCAACCTGGATAAATGCGAAGTGATGCATTTTGGAAGGTCGAACTTGAATGCTAAATATAGGATTAAAGACAGGATTCTTGGCAGTGTGGAGGAACAGAGGGATCTGGGTGTGCAAGTACATAGATCCCTCAAAGTTGCCACCCAAGTGGATAGGTTTGTTAAGAAAGCATATGGTGTTTTGGCTTTCATTAACAGGGGGATCGCGTTTAAGAACCGCGAGGTTTTGCTGCAGCTGTACGTGTCCCTGGTGAGACCACATTTGGAATATTGTGTCCAGTTCTGGTTGCCCTACTAAAGGAAAGATACAGAGGCTTTGGAGAGGGTGCAAAGAAGGTTTACCAGAATGCTGTCTGGACTGGAGGGATTGCCTTATGAAGAAAGGTTGAATAAGCTCAGACTTTTCTCTCTGGAAAGAAGGAGGAAGAGAGGAGACCTGATTGAGGTGTACAAAATAATGAGAGGAATAGATAGAGTCAATAGCCAGACTCCTTTTCCCCAGGGCAGGATTGACTGGTACAAGAAATCATAGTTTGAAGATATTAGGAGGAAGGTATAAAGGAGACATCAGAGGTCATAAAGGAGGTATAAAGGATACATCTTTACTCAGAGAATGCATGGAATGTGTTGCCAGCTGAGGTGGTGGAAGTGAAGTCACTGGGGACATTTAAGCGACTGCTGGACATGCACATGGATAGCAGGGAGTTGAGGTGTGCATAGGTTAAGTTACTATATTTTACATTAGGATTAAGACTTGGCACAACATCGCTGGACTAAGGGCCTGATCTGTGCTGTACGTTTCTATGTTCTAAGGTGACAGTGAGTGAGGGAAGATGTTGCAGGGATTAGTGACAAAAAGCCTTAGTGGGAGGTGGGTGCAGTAGCAGAGATAGCGTGAATGTGAGGTATCAGAAGAAAGGTGGTGGTATTTACACCAGCAGAGATGATAATTGGTCTGCTCCCAATGGTGCTGGATATTCCTCCTGACAACTGAGCCTCCTGTAACAGGGTGGCCAACTCGGACCAGACTGGGCATGTACTGGTGTCATGGCCTCTACTGCTGACCCTGGGAGAACAGGAAGTTCTGTCTGTGCACCACCTTATCCAGCAGGACCTTCAGATTCCTGACCACAAAGCAGAGTGCCGACTCCACCCTATCTGCCATGTCCAGAGCAAATATCAAGAACTGTGTGGGGTAGTTCTGGATTGACAGTGCTTGTCTGGGTACACAACAGGCTTTTAAACAGTATGGGTGGAGGGGTTGCTGGTAATTCTAGGATATCCCAGCTGTGCCAAGTTGTTCCAGGAATGGCGCATTGTTAGATGGGAATGGAAACAAATGTGAGAAATGCCAACTTTTAAAATTTTCTGACACAGGTGAAAGATCAACATCCTAAAATGTTGGACTGAATGTTATAGTTTGTGATTTATGTCCAAGCTGGGTCACAATGTTTTGGAGGAATTTTCACCATGAAGCCCAGCAAGATGTCTCACCTACCCTTACTAACCACACCTCATTAACTATTACCATGTCTCTATGGTATCCATCATATCCGATTCCAGTCCCACCTTGCCACATGCCATTTCCTGAACAATTCATCACTCAACAGGCATTCACCAGGACAATCGTCACACTGACAGGTACCCTCAGCCTTTGAGGTAGGATCAGCGAGGTTGCCTCCAGCACCACCCCTCACCCCCGACACCAGCTCAGATACTGACCTCCCTCTGTGGGAGCACACTGTGGTGAGCACCTCACTTGAAAGCTTTGCTGCTGCCTGAGGAAGAGATGCCCAAGGTTGGTGGCACTCCGGGCACTGCCAAAGACCAGGTGCCTGCTCAGTCCCAGGCAGGCGCAGAGCCTGTGGTGATGGAAATCAGTGACATCACCCACACACACTGGGGGAGAACAGGGAGTAGCAACTAGGGGTGTGGGGCACAATGGCCCTGATTGCCCAGAAGCTGCACAGTGCAGTGAGACATGTGACTGTCTGTCTCCAGTGGTCACGTGGATCTGCCACCATTCCGTCACCCTATTGGTGCTCAGGACCAAAGACATAATACCCCCTTTCACAAGGAGATAGGGCAGTGCCAGGAGGCACCCAGTTGGAGGAGGGTCCACAGGCAGCCTACTCAGCAGTCTCCCTGCCCCAAGAAACCTGGACCCTCCACCTCTATCCTGCCTGTGCCACTCCAACCTTTGAGCTTCACATGGAGCAGGGTCAACTTGCCTCTGGCAGTTTAACTCAAACAAGTGAGCTCACATCAGCACCTGAAACAGTTGTCAGGAAATTTAGATTTTGCATCCCATCTATTTAAGTTTCCTCTTTTTCTGAGCTCCACAATATCTCCCCCACCATTTCTTGCTCCGTAGATAATGTCCCATTGACTGAGTATTTTCAACATTTGCTGGTTTCACCTCTCAAAATTCCACTTGCTGTTATGTATTCCAAGGAATTAAAAATGATAACCTAGTAAGCTGGGGTGTTAGTATTCCAGTATGACATGTTATAGATGTAAAAGGCAGGGAAGCAGGGAAAGGTTTCTCAAGGGTCTTCAGGAGAATTTTGTAGATTGGCATCATTGTAGTCCAATGATGAAGAAGGCTTCACCAAGCTGGATCTGGGAATGAGGTGAAATAACTGGATTAAATCTCAGTCAGGGAACATTTAGGGCACAGAAATGCACAAGGAGCAATCTAAAGTGAAAGTAATTAATTTGGTCTGGACCAATTTTGTTAGGGTGAGAAGGCTATTTGGAATTAAAGATTGGCAAGGAAAACTGCAACAGACTAATTAATTGTCTTTAAAGATAGTTCAGGCACAGTTGAGGTATCTCTCCATGAGGGGAACAGGTAAGACAAAAAAAATCCAGAGTTCCTTTGATGATGAAAATCAGATTAGCAAATCAGAAAATCAGATTAAACAAACAAAGGTTTGAGAATGACAGATGGCAGTTTGATAAAACAAGTGAGAACTGAGTTGATACCAGAAGTTCAGAGGGAAACTGGAAAAGTCATAAGAACTGCAAAGAGAAATCATAACAGTAACCAAAGTAAAATGGGAGCCAAAAGTATTCTATCAGCATTTCAATTGAAAAGGGATGCTGCAAGGTGTAGTTTGGAGTGGAGACATCTAGTACTCTCGAGTTCCAAGATGGGGGCAGAGTAGGAAGTTCCAGTCCGAGCTCCTCTGCTGGCCGGTTCCTTTTCCTTTATCTTTTTTCCCTCCTCTTTGTAGCATTTTTCCTCCCCAACCCCCAACATTTGACTGCCCTACCTTACCTGAAGAGTGAAGTCGGGGGAGATAGGTCACAGCCAGAGTCCGGGTGGGAGCAGAGCGCACGAGTTGAGTCCCATGGTGACGGAGGAGCGAGTGAGTCCTGGATGGAGTCTGGCATGTGAATGCAGCATGGCCTTATGTTCTGGGGACAGCAGGCACAGATTCCTATTGGAGAGGGACTGGAACTTAATGACTTTATCATCACTTTCAATTATTATTCTGGAATTTTTAAACTCTATTCCCATGCTAACCTATTTTTCTTTTACTCTGTAACAACACTTAAAGAATCTGCCTAGATGCCATGTAGCTAAGATGGCACCAAGAGGCAACATTACAAACACTACACTGCATTCATTTGAGTGGATGTGACAATAAAGGCTATTCTATTTTAACCTATTCTATTCTATTTCATTGTTTCACTGGATTATTAAAATAAACTCCCAAACTAATATTCTGTGGCAGGTGTAATTTGAAATGAATATTATACAGTATAGTCTGATGACCATTCTTGTGAATACCCATCTGGTTCACTAACATCTCTTAAAGAAGGAAATCTGTCCTCCTTATACAATTTGGTCTAGTCTGATTTCAGATTCACAACAATGTGGTTGATTCAAATCTGTCCTCTGAAATGGCCTAGGAAGCCAAGCAGTTCAACGGCAATTAGAGACAGGCAATAAATGTCAGGCCAGCCCGCAATGTCTATCATCCTTGATAAAACGGATGAGCAGGACCACTTGTGGATCAGACACATCTAAATAGAGTGAGGAAAGTAAGGGTGGAAATCACAGAGCCCCCAACCATAGTCTTCCAGTCTCCCTTACATATGGGACTGACAAAGGACTGCAGAATTGTAAATGCTACATACTTATTCAATAAAGGATGTAAGGATATGCTGAATGACATAGGTTGGTCAGTTTAACCTTTGTTGTGGTAAAGCTTTTTGAAATAATAATCCAGGCAGTCCCCTTTGTAATGTAGGTACACTAATGTAAAGTATAAACGAGGTCCTGGTTGATGTTCCCTAACAGAAAGTAATCCAAACACATAAACCACGGAGGGATGCAACAGGGAGCCGTATCAGCCACTCTACCTCAGTGAGTAGTACTTGTGTAAGATTTGACTAAGAATCTGTCCCAGAAAGAAAACAATAGGCAAAATTAGTTTGAAATGATGTAGACCAAATCCTGAGATGTTTTCAATATTTTTCATGTCGACTGTCTTGCAGCTAAAGTGGTATCTTTGGAAGTACTTTTACAAAACTAATTAACAACTCGGTTGTTTTCAGCTCCAAGAAACTTTTTCAAGGTGGATGCTAACTATTATGCAGGAAATACCATATAATTCATTTTGTATCTTACCTTTTTGATTACTCACAGATAGTTAGTCATTCGATAAAGTTCAATCTTTGGTCTTAAGCATGGTTATGAGATATACACTTCAGTGATTTGAGGGGTCATTATCACATTGCTGTTTGTGGGATCTCTCTGTGCTGCTTTCCTTACATTAAGTCAGTGACTAAACTTTAAAAGTATCTCAATGGTTGTAAGATTCTTTGGGTGGTCCAAAGGCTGTGAGAGATGATATCTTTTAACAATGATACAATGTCTCGTGGATGTGGCTGAAACTCCATATATCTTTTAGGAGAATTGCGATATTAACTACTTATATAAAAGCAAAATACTGATGGTGATCGAAATCTAAAATTAAAACAACAGAAAGTGCTGGAAAAATTCAACAGGGCTGGCAGCAATTATGGAGAGAGAAACAGAGTTAATTTTTTTAGTCTGATATGATTCAGGATTCTGAAGAAGAGTCATATCAGACCCAAACGTTAACTCTATTTCTCTCTCCACAGATGCTGCTAGACCTGCTGAATTTCTCCAGCACTTTCTGTTTTTTTATTTTAGATGAAAACCTGTTTGTGCTATGCTCAGGACTACATCATAAGTAAATACCTCATGAACAACTTCATGTCCGTTTGTAAAGTGTGTTGCAAGCAACTTTAAGAATCAGAAACTGAAAATCAAACTTCAAAAAAATCTGATATTAGCCAACAGTTTTCTTAAACTAACACTTCCAGCATTGAGGCATGGAGCATTCAGATCCAACCCCACTGAACAGGACAGTTCATTCTAATGCCAGTCAGTAACAACGGGAGTCCTCATCTGTGGTCCTCACTTTCTCCAACAACGGGAGATTCCCAGGAGCAAAGAAAAAATTCTTTAGGGATGTCCTCAAATGATCCCTGAAGATATATATGTAACAGTGTGGCATCAATGAGCTCTAGCAAACTGGAATCAGTGAGAATCAGGGGAAAACTCTGATTGGAATCATACCTGACACATGGAAAGGTGTTAGAGGTCAGTCATCTCAGTTGCAGGATATTTTTGCAGGTGCTCTTCAGGCCAGCATCAGAGATCCAACCACCTTCAGCTGCTTCATCAATAACATTCCCTCACAATGCACAATGTTCAGCACCATTTGTCACCTCTCAAATAATGAAGCAGCCAAAGACTCTGGATTACGATTCTAGTGACACCATACTTCAATCCTATGATTCTGACAGTGAATTAAGAAGAGATTTTAGCATCATCTACATCTCTTAAACATCATTCTTAAGTACCATTCACAAAAAGACTTCATGCTAATTTCTCTATCAATCTCCTTTTTAATACTTCAAAAGTTGAAGTGAATGGTCAAGCTGTCCACCACTGCCAGTACGGACTCAAGCACTCTGTCAGTGGTATTTCATTCCATGTGCTCCAGAATAGATGTTGTGTGAGGAAATCCTGCTGCAGTTTGCTGGCTCTACATTGTGGTGCACCAGGCAGCATGCAGTCCAAACAGGTGGCAAGGTTTGAGATGCGTTAGGGGAGGAATCATTGGGAGCATGTTGGGAAGGGGTGCTGTGGAAAGTGGGAGGCTGGTGACGGTGAAGGCACCCTCTCTCCCCCAGGAGGCCTGTCCCATATTGATTTCTCAATTAACAATTCAAAGCCTGGGTTACAAGAGATTGTCTGGCAATCTCCATGTTGTTTTTATTTGTGGGAGCTTGCTGTGCACAAGATCTTTACTAACATGACCTGCATTCTAACAGCAACAACACTTCAAAGGTATATCAATAAAAGCCAGAAAGTGTTGGGGACACTCAGAGGGCTGGCAGCATCATCGGAGAGAGAAACAGAGTGAGTGTTTTGCACCCGATGTGTTTCTTCTTCAGAATAGTGCTTCACTGACTGGAAAGCAGTTTGGGATGTGCTAAGGTTATGAAAAGTGATGTACATACACAAGCTCTTTTTATCTTGAAATGTGAATTCAAATTATCAATTAGCACAAGAGGCTATTTGGCTCATCATGACGATGCTGACTTTTTGAAAGCGCTATCCAATTTAGTTTACTCCCTTGTATTATCCCCATAAAAATGGAATTAATTAATTGATTTTGTCACATTCCTGTATAATCCTAATACATAAATATTGCTGAAAAGGAGCATTTGCAAAAAGCGTGTGCATCAGCAATTATTTCTATCTTCCACCAAAACAAATAGTTACATAGAATCCCTACAGTATGGCAGCAGGCCATTTGGCCTATCAAGTCCATGCCAACCCTCCAAAGACATATCCCATCCAGATACACCTCCCTATCCTATCCCCATGACTCTGCATTTCCCATGGCTAGCCCACCCTAGCTTGCACACTATGGGCAATTTATTATGGCCAGTCCACCTAACCCACATACTTTTAGATTGTGGGAAGAAACTGGAGAACCCACAGGAAACCCACACAGCCATGGCAAAAATATGCAAACTCCACACACTCCACAGCCTGAGGCTTGAATCAAACCCAGGTCCCTGGTGTTGTGAGGCAGCAGTGCTGACCACTGACCCACCCGTGCCACCCTAATCTCACCGGGTGATGCTTTTGCCTGCTTATTGATTTGACTGAGGAAACAAAAGTACAGTGTGAACTACAAAACCCCCTCAACTCCAACACAGCCATTTGCTCCATTATAAACCCAGCAAACCAGGACCAAGGGCTCAGTTTCGGATTCCTAAAGGCACTTGTGAAATAACAGAAATATCTGACTGTTCTGTTTTTGAATGTTTGAGCATATTATAAAACAATGACAGAACAGGGAGAGAGAGAGAGAGAGAGAGAGAGAGAGAGATCCTCTGTCTCAATATAATGCATCCAATGATAGATATTCCACTGTTTGCTCCTGGCTGTGGCCTGTTGCAGTTTCAGTGAATTCAGGGTGTTAGCCTCCACTGTTCTATCTGGGCACTTACTCAACCTGTAAGTGTGAAGGAAAGCATTTCTGATCTCTGTATTAAAATGTCCTTTTACCAGTTTGACCCCTGCCCCACCTCAACCCTGACGATTGGAAAGTAGAATCCCCTGTTTGATTTTAAAGCAATATCGTGGGCCATTTCTTTTCAATCCTTATGTTGGTCTGTAAGATCACATCTTGTATATTCCTCCGAATTTTGCAATTCGCTCTCACAAGGGGTCCCTTTAATGGTAACCTGGTCTGTGGTGGATGTGATTGCTAAATGTTATCCTTTGGTATGTTCTGCCCCAGTGCATTTCCATAGTGCGATGCTGGAATGCATTGAGAACAAAGCAGAGGGCCACAGATAGCACAGCTTGGAGGGCAGAGGGTCTGATAACCACATTAAACCCGCACCAACATCTGTTTGGTGAAAAGAAAATGCTATCTGTTGGAATTAACCTCCTGAACCTGCACTCATTAACCTCACAGGCAAGAAAGTTAGACAACAAGAGGCTATTTGTTGGTACCCATACATAGCAATCCACGGTGCAATATTTTACATTGTACAGCGTGAGAAGGATGCTGTCCAGCTTTATAAATTTTAAACACAGAATATATTTGTGTGGGAAACAAGAAGACAAGGGCCATATACAAACATCCGTTTGTCCTTTGACAATTCCTATCTCGGTCACTAGCTCAAAAGAACAGTGGTAAACATGAGGTGGGTTAAAATTAGGGGCTAATGCCCCAAGGGGTAGCAGGATCCAGAGGCAAAGTATATTTCCCAGGAGCTTATTAAAACAGAGACTTCTCTGTGTGAAACACGAGGGAAGGGGAAAAGACAGCAACAAGAGCTGGTTAGCAAGGGATAACAAAAGGAAAACCGTGCACAGTTCTTGCAGAATGGCAGGAATGAGTGTGGAAATTGACAGGACAGCATGGAAGGAAGTTATGTATTTTGCAGGCCTGCGGTGAGTCCTTTACATGCAATTGTATGGGTTGTACAGCATGGAAAGAGGCCATTTGATCCATCAAATTCATGTGGGATTTATGCTCAACACAAGCCTCCAGAGAACCATAGAGAAAGTTACAGCCAAGCAAGAGGCCATCACGTGTGGTTAAATAAGCTACTCACACATTCTAATCCCACTTTCCAGGCTGTGGTCTATATCCTTGTAGGATACAGCACCTCAGGTGCAGATCCAGGTTCCTTTTAAATAAGTTGAGGGATTCTCCCTCCACTATCCATCTTTCCTGACTCTACTAAATTCCCTGGCAGTGAATTCCAGACACACACCACCCTCTGAGTGAAAAACCTTTCCTCTAATCCTTCTACCAAACATTTTACAACTGTGCCCCTTGATAATTGACTTCTCTGCTAGGGGAAACAGACATTCTCTGTCCAAGTCCTCATTAATTTGCACACCTTGATTAAGTCACCCCTTAGCCTCCTGAGTTTCAAAGAGAAAAGTTGCTCAGAACTGAAATTATCAAGCATTGGCAACATATTCAGAAATCTCCTCTGTACTCTCTCTAGGGCAATTATATCCTTCCTGTAATGTGATGATCAAAACAGTACACAAAACTTCAGATGTAGGCAGGAATGTCTTATATATTTCCAGAATTATATCCCTGCTCTTGATTTTAATACATTGCCTAATGAAGGAAAACACTCCAAATCTTCCTTTATCGCCGTGTCTACTTGTCCTACTACCTTCAGAGACTTGTGGATATGTACTCCAACTTCTCACTTCTGCTACCTTTTTCAATATCCTCCCATTTGTTGTGTATTTCCTCTGGTTTGTTTGACATTCTGAAATGCATAACCTCCCACCTTGTCCAGAATGAATGATATTTGTCACTCTGCTGCCAACTTTATTGAACCACTGATATCATATAATCCCACACTTGACAGCTATTGCCTTACTACTGGCCAATTTATGCATTGTTTGCAAATTTCCCAAATATGCCTCATACTTTTAAATTTACAAACAGCAAGGATCCCAATACTGGGCCCTATAGAACATCACTGGAAATTGCTTTCCATTTTCAACAACATCTGTCGACGTCCTCCCAATCTTATTCATCAGACTCTCGTATTATCTCTTTCTGATCGTTTCTCCCTCAAATCTCTCTCTAGTCTCTGCTTAACTCTAACGAAGACCATAAGACCATAAGATATAGGAGCCGAAGTAGGCCATTCAGCCCATCGAGTCTCCTCTGCTCTTCAATGAGATCTTCACCGATCTGATAATCTTCAACGCAACTCTCTTGCCTTTTCCACATCAGTCTTGATTCCTTAACTGATGAAAAATCAATATCTCATCCTTGTTCTCTTAGTGATCCAGCCTCAACAATCTTCTATGGTAAAGAACTTTACAAATTCACTACACTCTGAGAGAAGAAATTGCTGCTCTTCTCTGTGCCAAATGGATGACCCCTCACTCTGAGATTATGCTCTCTGGTCCTAGTATCTCCCACAATGGGAAGTGAACTTTCCATATCTACTCTGTCAAGTCACCTAAGAATCGTGTAAGAGTGCAGGGCTGGCATTATTCAGAACTCACAACCCTAAAATTTCAGTTCACGACCCCATTTGGAGTCTCATTCCCACTTCATGAAGCCCTGCTTCAAATGATGTAAATCTTTGCCACAATGCTATTCTTTCAGAGATTTAATGACAGTTAGAATTAAGGTTGCCAATGGAGGAATTATTTGATGCATTGGTGATGCCCTTACCTCTGAGCCAGTAGAGCTGGGTTCAAGTTTCACCTGCTCCAGAGAATGTGGAATAAGATCTTTGAACAGGTTGATCAGAAAATTCAACAAAGATGGATGCCAATAAGCAGTTTACAAGCCCAGAAGGTTTGTGGTACGTTGCAAGTGTCCCCATCTCTAGGCTAGAAGGTCCAGTTTTAGGTCCCACCTGCTCTGTGGATGTGTCACAACCTGCTGGAACAGGTTATAGAGTCATAGAGTAACAGAGATGTACAGCACGGAAACAGACCTTTCGATCCAATCCATCCATGCTGACCAGATCTAAATGTAATCTAGTCCCAATTGCCAGCACTTGGCCCATATTCCTCTAAATGCTTCCTATTCATGTATCAATCCAGATCCTTTTCAATGTTGCAATTGTACCAGCCTCCACCACTTGCTCTGGCAGTTCATTCCATATAAGCACCACCCTCTGAGTGAAAAGGTTGTCCCTTAGGTCCCTTTTATATCTTTCCCCTCTCATCCTAAACCTATGCCCTCTAGTTCTGGACTTCCCCACCCCAGGGAAAAGATCTTGTCTATTTATCCTATCCAAGCCCCTCATGATTTTATAAACCTCTATAAGGTTACCCCTCAACCTCTGACACTCCAGGGAAAATAGCCCCAGCCTATTCAACCCCTCCCTATAGCTCAAATCCTCCAACCCTGGCAACATCCTTGTAAGGAGAAAGTGAGGACTGCAGATGCTGGAGATCAGAGCTGAAAATGTGTTGCTGGAAAAGCGCAGCAGATCAGGCAGCATCCAAAGAACAGGAGAATCGACATTTCGGGCATAAGCCCTTCTTCAGGAATCAATTCCCCTGAAGAAGGGCTTATGCCCGAAACGTCAATTCTCCTGTTCCTTGGATGCTGCCTGACCTGCTGCGCTTTTCCAGCAACACATTTTCAACATCCTTGTAAGTCTTTTCTAGAACCTTTTAAGTTTCACAACACCCTTCCAATAGGAAGGAGACCAGAATTGCATGCAATAATGCAAAAGTGGCCTAACCAATATCCTGTACAGCAGGTTGGTTCAAGCAAACCAAAAATCTGCTGTTCATAATGCAGGAGAATGTGAAACAGTGATACACGTGAGGAGGCATAAATGCTGTTAGGATAGATAAGGCAGCCATAAGCCATTGGAATGGGGAGCTGACTGGCCTCCTGTTTTAATGCTCCTATTCTATCAGTGGTGAAGGGGCACTTTAAAATAAACACAGGAACCAGTAGAAATTAAAGACAAACCACATGCAGCTCACCTCCCACCAAAAAAAAGGAAAAAAATGAACAGGTTTTGAAACTTCATTTTGACCAGAATTGGAAGCCAGCACTAGAAGCTAGAGAAATGTCCGAAAGTGAGCCTTGTATTTATCAGCATGTTGGTGAGCAGCAGGAATTAATTGAATGTTTGGAGGCAGCTCACAGATTGCACAAGAACAAAATTAGGTTGTGCAATGTTTTGATAACAGATCATCGACCCGAGGCATTAACACTGTGGTTCTCTTTCCATAGTGGGTGGTGTGGAAATTAGTGACCACCACACTGACTCTGGATTGCGTTGCCCAGAGGTAAGCATCACCCTCACTAGTATTCAGAATGGAATACTGGGTGGAGAGAGAGATGGACGCAGGGAATCCTGCACTCAGTCCTCAGTGACTGAGCCCATGCCATCATAGTTGCCTCAACTGCGCAAGGTACAAACTCAATCGTGACAGGAGATTCTACAGTTGGAGGAATAGTCAGGTAGAGCTGGAGCTGTAGATTTGAAACCAGCATGGTGTGTTGTCTCTCTGGTGTCAGAATCAAGAACATCACTGGATACAGAGCACTATGTGGGGGAGAGTAAACAGCCAGTGGACATGATCAGTGATGTAGTTAAAAAGAGGGATGGGATCTCAAAGGCAGTTTCAAGAATCTGCAAAATAAGCTAGCAAACAGGATCTCACAGGTAATCTCCAGGTTACTCTGGGTACCGTTTGCTACTGAGGACAGAAATAGGGAGATAATGAAGCTGAATACATAGCCAGGGAGATGGTGAAGGAGGGAGGGCTTTTAATTCCCGGGGCACTGAGACAAATTTGGGAGAGATGGAACAAAAACAAGCTCAACAGGCTACACCCCACTCGTACGCAACCAATAGTTCAGAGTGCACAGTTACGAATGCTGATGGGAAGGATTTAAAATAACTTAGTACAGTGATGGGAATCTAAGGAAAGATTCAGAAAGGAAAGAAGCAAATCTGGAAATGGGAGGCAGGAAATTAGTAATCGAGTATGGAAGACAGAGGAAACAAAGGTTAGAAAACTGACAACAAAGACAACAAAAGAACATCCAGTGATTAATGGCTCATGCAAACAGCCGATTGAATAAGGCAGATGAGCTGAGGGCACAGACAGACACTTGGAAATATGATCTTATAACTATTCCTGAAACATGGTTGAGACAGGTTGAATTTAGCATTTGTATTTATTGTTTTCAGATGAGATGTAGAGAGCGATAAAAAGTGGAGTGATGATAATATTGATTAAAGAAACGTTGAAAATTGCAAAGAGTGATGATATTCTCAAAGAACCAGTAAATGGGGCCACAGCAATGAAGGTGAAGAACAAAAAAGGGACAATCACTGATATTATAGGCACCTAAATATTCAAAGTGAAATGGAGAGCAAACATGGAGAAAAATTGCTTAGAGGTGCAGATACAACTGAGCAGTATTAGTGAGACTTTCAACCACTCTAATACTATCTGGAATAAAAGGTAAGGAGTGTCAAAGATAAGGAGGATACAGAATTTTAAAGATATATTCATGAGAACTTTTTCTTAGCCAACACACAGCAGACCAAGGACAGAAGGAGCACTTCTTTGAAAAGAATGAGTCTGGGCATGTAGAAAGTAAATAAATGGCAGAGCAATTTAATGGTAGTGATTGTAATTCAGTGTGATTTTGCATTGCTACAGAAAAGGGGAATGGTCGACCAAAAGTGCAAGTTTTTAAATTAGGGAAGACCAGTTTTACAAAGCTGACATGTGACTTGGTGAAAGTAAAGCTACTTGAAGGGAAATCAATGACAGATCAGCAGGGGGCATTCAAGGAGGAGATCAAGTGGATTCAGAACAAATCTCTTCCATAAAATGGAAAGAATGAGACTCCAAAATCAAAATACTGCTGGACATCAAAGATTATTCATGCTCAGAAAAGGGAAACTTGTATCAATATTGAGAGGTTGATACTGCAGAAAGACTGGGGGAATAAAGAAATGGTATTTCTTTAAAAGAAATATTTAAAGGGAATTTAGGAAAGTAAGGAGGCAACATGGTGAAAAGTTTAAGCAAAATCAAGGAAACTGAAGATGCTTTTATAAGTACGTTTTTGAATGTTATTATTGAATCTAAATTCGTTGCCCTATCAAGCAATGCATTCCAAATTCTAATTATTGCATAAAAGTGTTTTACCTCATGTGTCCTCCGATCCTTTTGCCAGTCATCTTAGATCTGGGTTAAAAATCACACAACACCAGGTTATAGTCCAACAGGTTTATTTGGAGGCACTAGCTTTCAGAGAGCTGCTCCTTCATCAGATGGTCGTGGAATATGATGAAGGAGCGGCGCTCCGAAAGGTAGTGCTTCCAAATAAATCTGTTGGACTACAACCTGGTGTTGTCTGATTTTTAACTGTGTACACCCCAGTCCAACACCAGCATCTCCAAATCTCAGATCTGAGTCCTTTGATTATTGATTTTTCAATCAGTGAAAACTGTGCTTTGTTTACTCTTAACCAAACCCTTCATGATTTTGAACACTTCTATCAGATGTACATTTAGTCTTCTTCGATCGAAGGTAAACAACACCAGCTTTCCCATACCATTTCTTAAAGTGTGGTCACTGCTGTATTAAGACCATAAGACACAGGAGCAGAACTATGCCATTTGGCCAATAAAGTCCGGTCTGTCATTCAACGAGATCATAACTGATTTTATCATCCTCAAATCCACTTTCTACTTATCTCTATAACGCTTGATCCCCTTACTGATTAAAAAACTAAATATCTTAGCATTGGATATATTTAATGACTCAACATCTACAACCTTTTGCCGTAAAGAATTCCATTATCCTTTTTAAAACAAATCCTCCTCATCTGTTTTAAATGAACGACCCCATATTTTGAGATTATAGCCTCCAGCGCTAGACTGTCCCACAAAGGGATAGGATCTCTCTGTGTCTACCCTGTTAGGTGCCCTCAGAATCTTGTATTTTTCACTACAGTCACCTCTCATTCTTCCACAAGACCAACTACTCAACCTCTCCTCAGAAGGACTCCCTCCATAGCCAGAATCAGCCAAATGAACCTTCTCCGGAGAGTCCATTTCCAATATATCTTTCTTCGAATGTAATAAATAGCAGCCAATTTTCCCACTGCAAACTCCCCATAAAACAGCTGCATGGTAATAACCAGCTTTTCTGGTTTACTGATATAGTTTGAGGGAAATTCCTCTGACCTTTTATAAACTAGCTTTTTGGGATCTTCCACATTCAGCCAGGGGAGCAGAGAGGGTCTAAGTGTAACATTGTACTAAAACATCACTTATGACAATGCACTCCTCCCTCAGTCCCACCCTGCAATATCAGCATGGATTTTGTTCTGAAAAATCTGGAGTGGGACTTGAATCAGCAATCATCTGATGTTGAGGTGGGAGGATAACCAGATTGCTTGCTCATGTACATTAAACATCGAACAGTCCAGCACAGTACAGGCTCTTCAGCTCTCAATATTGTGCCAACTTTTTATCCTACTCTAGGATCAGACTAACCTACATACACTTCATTGTACGTTCTTCCATGTGCCTATCCAAGAGTGGCTTAAATGTCACTAATGTCTCTGACTCTAATGCCACTGCTTGCACTGTGTAAAGAATTTGCCTCTGACATCTCCCCTAAACCTTCCTCCAATCACCTTAAAATTCTGCCCCCTCGTGATAGGCATTTCCACCAAGGGAAAAGTTCTCTGGTTGTCCACTCTGTCTATGCCTCTCATCATCTTGAACACCTCTATCAAGTCAACTCTCATCCCTCTTTGCTCCAATGAGAAAAACCCTAGCTCCCTCAGCCTTTCTTCATAAGCAAAGAAGGTTACCTCATATTACAATGGGATCTTGATCAGATGGGCCAATGGGCTGAGGAGTGGCAGGTACAGTTTAATTTAGATAAATGTGAGGTGCAGCATTTTGGAAAGGCAAATCAGGGCAGGACTTATACACTTAATGGTAAGGTCCTAGGGAGGGATGCTGAACAGAGATCTTGGAGTGCAGGTTCATAGCTCCTTGAAAGTCGAGTCGCAGGTGGATATGATAGTGAAGAAGACATTTGGTATGCTTTCCTTTATTGGTCAGAGATGTGAGTACAGGATTTGGGAGATCATGTTGAGGCTGTACAGGACATTGGTTAGGCCACTTTTGGAATATTGCGTGCAATTCTGATCTCCTTCCTATCAGAAGGATGTTGTGAAACTTGAAAGGGTTCAGAAAAGACTTACAAGGATGTTGCCAGGGTTGGAGGATTTGAGCTATAGGTCGTGGTTGAATAGGCTGGGGCTGTTTTCCCTGGAGCATCAGAGGCTGAGGGGTGACCTTATAGAGGTTTATAAAATAATGAAGGACATGGATAGGGTAAATAGACAAGATCTTTTTCCTGGGGTGAGGGAGTCCAGAACTACATAGCATAGGTTTAGGGTGAGAGGGGAAAAATTTAAAAGGAACTTAAGGGGCAACTTTTTCACACAGAAGTTGGTGCATGTATGGAATGAGCTGCCAGAGGAAGTGGTGGAGGCTGGTACAGTTACAACATTTACAAGGCATCTGGATGGGTATATGAAATAGGAAGGGTTTGGAGGGATATGGGCTGGGTGTTGGCAGGTGGGACTAGATTGGGGTGGGATATCTGCTTGGCATGGACAAGTTGAACCAAAGGGTCAGTTTCCATACTGTACATCTCTATGACTCTATGAAATGCCCTCCAGTCCAGGCAGCATCCTAGTAAATCTCCTCTGCACCCTCTCTAAAGCTTCCACATCCTTTGAAGTGACCAGAACTGAACACAATATTCCAAATGTGGTCTAACCAGGGGTCTGTCGAGCTGCAGCATAACCTCGTGTCTCTTTAACTCAATTCCCCCTGCTAGTGACAGACAACATACCACATGCTTTCTTAACAACCCTATCAACTTAGGTGGCAACTTTGATGGATCTATGGACATGGACCCCCACACTGCCAACAATCCTGTCTTTAACCCCATATTCTGCATTCAAATTTGACCTTCCAAAATGAATCACTTCTCACTTTTCTAGATTGAACTCCATCTGCCACTTTGCAGCTCAGCTCTGCATCCTGTCAATGTCACGTTGCAACTTACAACAGTCCTCCACAATATCCACCACTCCACCAAACTCCATGTCATCAGCAAACTTAGTAACCCATCCTTCCACTTCCTTACGTAAGTCATTTATAAAACTCACGAAGTGCAGAGGTCCCAGAACCGATCCCTGCCGAACACCACTGGTCATCAAGCTCCAAGCTGAATACTTTTCTACCATCACCCTCTGTCTCCTTTGGGGCAACCAATTCTGTTTCCAGACAACCAGATCTGCCCATATTTCATGCCTCCTTACTTTCTGAATGAGCCTACCATAGGGAATCTTATCAAACATATTGCTAAAATCCATCTGCACCATATCCACTGCTCTACCTTCATTAATGTGCAGGCTTGAGAGGCATGACCTACCCCTCACAAAGCCATACCGACTATCTGTAATCAGATTATGGTTTTCCAAGTAATCATAAATCCTGTTTCTCAGAAACCTCTCCAACATTTTGCCCACCACAGGTGTAAGACTGACTGGTCTGTAATTCCCAGGATTACCCCTGTTCCCTTTCTTGAACAAGGGATTAACACTTGCTACCTTCCAATCATCTGGCATTACTCCAGTGGACAATGAGGATGCAAAGACCATCATCACAGGCACAGCAATCTCTTGCCTCACTTCCTGTAGTAACCTAGGGTATATCTCATCTGGCCCAGGGGATTTATCTATCCTTAAGTTTTTCAAAATCTTCAGCACATCCTCCTTCCTAAAATCAATCTGTCCTAGCATATCAGTCTGTTTCACGCTGTCTTCATAACTGTCAAGGTCCCCCTCAGCAGTGAATCCTGAAGCAGAGTATTCATTAAGGAACTCCCCTACCTCCTCCAACTCCAGGTGCAAGTTTCCTCCACTATCCCTGATTGGCCCTCCCCTCACTCTGGCCATCCTCTTGTTCCTCACATAAGACATTAGAATGCCTTAGCATTTTCCTTAACCCTACCCACTAAAGCTTTTTCATGCCCCCTTCTAGTTTTGGGCAGCACTGTGGCTCAGTGGTTAGCACTGCTGTCTCACAGTGCCAGGGATCCAGGTTAAATTCCAGCCTTGGGCGACTGTCTGTGTGGTGTTTGCACATTCTCCCCGTGTCTGCATGGGTGTCCTCTGGGTGCTCTGGTTTCCTCCCACAGTCCAAAGATGTGCAGGTCACGTGAATTGGCCATGCTAAATTGCTCATTGTGTTAAGTGCATTAGTCAGAGGGAAATGGGTCTGGGTGGGTTACTCTTCGGAGGGTTGGTGTGGACTTGTTGGGCCAAATGGCCTGTTTCCACACTGTAGGGAATCTAACTATCTCCTAAGTCTATTCATCAGTTCCTTCCTGGCAATCTTGTATGCTTTGGGATACTCCAGTTGACAGTTCAGAGCCCCCCACAGTGCTGTGGGACTGGAGTAGTGACAGCAGGTTTCCTTCATAAAGCAACATGAGTGAATCAGAATGGAACAACAATCTGAAAATTTCACAGCACTTTGACCGAGAGCAGAGAACTGAAAGGGAGGTTCGTATCGAGGCACAAGGGGAAGTTGGGAAAATGTTTAAACCTGACTCTAAATTGTGAAGGTGCTAATATTGTGCAGTGAAATTGTTGTTTGTTTCGATAGAATCATCAAATTTATTGAGCAGAAGGAGGCCATTCGACCCATTCTGTCTGTGCTGGCTCTCGAAAGAGCTCCCCAGCCGGTTCTACTCTCCAGCCCCATCTCCGTAGCCCTCTAACTTCATCACTTTCAAATATAAGTCCATCCCTTTTTTGGAACCTCCAATGGAATCCACCTTCCAGGCAGTACATTCCAAATCCTAAGGAAAGAAGTTTCTCCTCATCTCACTCTAGCTCTCTTGCTAGCAATATTGAAATTATGATCCCTAGTTACTGAGCTACTACCTAGTTAAAGTGAAGATGATGTCAGCTTGACCATAGATGAAAGGTTCACTTGGTGTTTAGCCAGATTGGAAAGATACTGGAGCTATACTCTGGAACAAACACTCCATGCACATGTACATGCACAAACTTGTAAACATAATCTTGGCAAGTTAGCAGCAGTGGAGTAGGTAGCGTTCAGGGTCCTGTGCCCGGGCTTGTCCTCCTTGTCTGCATTTTCCTTTCTTTCTTTTTCTCCTTCAACCCCTTTTTACTCCTCAAACTTACCTGATAAAGAGAGCTCTTCAGCATCAAAGCGATGGCGGCATTTTCAAAGGCAGCGCAGCTTCAGAGACGGTCAGTCAGCCTGGGAAGTCTGGAGCGGGATTCTTGCTTCCTCAGGGAGTAGGCCAATGGTAACATGGTGTCGGCTGGGAAGCCTGGAGCGAGATTCTGGCAGTGGCATGCCATAGCAGTAGACAAGGAAAAATTGGACTCTCCTTAAGATTTTTAAAATGTATTTTTATTCTGTGGATGGCAATTATGTACAAGCAACGGTACATATTTTTCACAGTATTTTATATTCAATACATGTGACAACAAAGAATATTCATATTCATAAATACTGAATTATAATTTAATGGCAGCAAAGCAGAGAGGAGAACTTGGATTCATAACAGCACAACCTGGAAGGCTTGGTTTGTCTCTCTCTCCCTCTTTTTCTCAGTGCCTTGTCCGCTCAAATCCCACAATACAGTGCCCAGTAAAAAAGTGACTGGGAAACCAATCATTCATTGAATCATTCACGTGAAGATATCTGCAGATTGTACATGCTTAGGATATGATTCAACAGTTAATCAACTGTAGTCTCAAGTTTAAAATCTAAAGGCATTTAAATTGTGTAACCTGTTTTACGTAGAACATAGAACATTGCAGCGCAGTACAGGCTCTTCGGCCCTCGATGTTGCGCCGCCCTGTCATACTAATCTGAAGCCCATCCCACCTACACTATTCCATGTACGTCCATATGCCTGTCCAATGACAACTTAAATGCACTTAAACTTGGCGAATCTACTACCATTGCAGGCAAAGCATTCCATACCCTTACTACTCTCCTGTCTAAACCCATAGTCTCTTTTTACATAAAAAATATTACTTGCTTTTGTGCATCCTGATGTGGATCATACAATTCCTTTCTCTTTTTCCCAATAAAAGCTTGGTAATTCACTCAATTTTCTAACAAACCACGTTTTCATTTTGTTTCATTTAACTGAGGTGCGAGATAGCTGCGTGATAAAAAGAAATAAAAATATTTGTTGCAACCTTCCAAAACTGTATTTATAAAAAAAAGGAGCCGATACCCCTTTCTTACCTGGTCGCGACAATGGAAAGAAATCGAGTCAAGGACTGAGATGTTCATGGTTGCTGTTTTCCCAAAGGCCAGAAACAATAGACAAACATTAACCTTTGAACAAAAAATGGTATAGCAGAGTAACGAGCCCTTTGGCCCACCAAGTCTACACTGACACATGATGCCTTTCTAAAGTATAAACCTTTTGCCACGATGTCTTCCATATGTCTCCATTCCCTGCCTATTCATGCTGCCTCTTAAATGTTGTTATTGTATCTTGCCTCTACCACGTCGTCTGGCAGCACATTCTAGGTACTTACTACCATCTGCCTCTCATACCTATAAACTTTAGCCCCTTTGACCTCAAGCCTACGCCCTCCCCCCCCCCCCCCCGTGATTGAAATTTCCACCATGGGTAAAAGACTCTGACTCTCCATTCTATCCATGTCTCTCTTAATTTTGTAAAGTTCCACCAATTTTTTTGTGAAGTTTGTCCAATCTCTCCCCTAGTTTAGAGCTAGTACCCTCTAAACTAGGCAACATCCCAGTAAACCATTTCTGTACAGTTTCCAAAGCCTCTAAATCCTTCTGGTAGTGTGGTAACCAGAATTGTATGAAATATTCTAAATGTGGCCTTTCTACGTTTCTATACAGCTGCAACATAATGTGTCAATTTTTATGTTATCTGTCCAGACTGAAGAAGGAAAGCATATTACATGCCTTCTTGACCACATTATCTACTTGTGTTGCCACTTTTAGGAAACTATGGACCTCTACAACATTTACTGTATACTTCCCACCTGCATTAAATCTCCCAAAATACATTACCTCGCATCCGTCTGGATAATGCTCAATTTGCCATTTCTTCATTCAAGTCTCCAGTCTATCTATAGTCTTCTGTATTTTCTGGTAATCCTCCTCACTATCCCAGTTCCCCCAGTCTTTGTCTCATCTGCAAACTTACTAATCAGGCCACCTATACTCTCCTCCAAATTATTTACAAATATTACAAACAACAGGGCTCCTAGTTATGATCTCTGCCAAACTCCACTGGTTACAGAGCTATAATCTGAAAAAACCCTTTTCACTATGACTCTGTCTTCTATGACTAAGCCATCTTATCTGCTCACCATAGATCCCATGTGACTTCACCTTTTGTACCAGCCTCCCATGAGGGACCTTGACAATGGTCTCGCTAGAGTCCAGATAGACAACATCTACCTCCCTACCTTCATCAATCATCTTTATCACTTCCTCCAAAAACTTCCTCAAGTTTGTGAAACACAACATTCCCCACACAAAGCCATGCTGCCTGTTGCTAATAAGTAATTTTTTTCTGAATGTCACTAAATTCTATCCCTAAGAAACTTCTGCAATAATTTCCCTTTAACTGACATAACGCTCACCGGCCTGTAATTTCCTGGATTGCCCTTCTTAAACAAAGGAACAATATTGGTTATTCTCCAGCCCTCTGGGGTCTATCCTGTGACTAAAGAGGATAGAAAGATTTTATACAAGGACACAGCAATTTCCTCACCTGCCTCCCTCAGCATTCTGGGATTGATCCCATCATGTCCTGGAACTTGTCTACTATGATGCTTTTCAAAACATGCAGCGCCTCTTCCTTTTTCTATTGACATGCCCTGGAACATCAACATACACGACCCAAGACTCACCATCCACCATGTCTTTCTCTTTTTGTGAATACCGATACAAAGTATTCATTAAGGACCTCACCCACGTCCTCTGGCTTCATAAATAAATTCCCTCTTTTGTCCTTAAGTGGACCTATCCTTCCTCTACTTACCCTCTTGGTCCTTATACATGTATAAATGCCTTGGGATTTTCCTTAATCCTGTTTGTCAAAGATATTTCATGGTTCCTTTTAGCCCTCCTCAGTCCTTAATTGAGTTCTTTCCTGCTATCTTTGTATTATTTGAGGGCTCTGTCTGTCTTCAGTTTCCTAAATCTTACATATGTCTCCTTTTTCATTTTGGAAATGCTCTCAGTTTCTTTTGTCATCCAAAGGTCCCAAAACTTTCCATCAGATCTTGGCAATAGGTATTTACCTTACATCCACTGTCTTCGAGATTTTTTGAATTCTTTCTGGCTGTGATTAGTTAGCAGATAACAAAGAGATATAGTTAGTGTGAAACCAGAATGTTACAAGCTTAATTTAGGTGGGCTAAGGCTGTGGGAACATGGGAATACATTGAGTGGTAAGATATCATGTTGGTTCAGCCAAGTGATGTGGAGAAGTGTAGCATGTTAATTGCTTTTTCTGTAATACAGAGACAAGTTGCATTGGTGGGACAAAGTGAGATTTATCATAAGTGCTTGACATATTCACTTATTGTGAAAGAAGACCTCTTAAAGACGCATACTAAACATCACTTCTGTTTAACCTGCACAGTGTGATCCCAGTCTGGAGTACCTCAGGTTGTCGATGCTTGCACTTACACCACCCCTGAGGCTGTTTGTTCCTTTCTAGTTAGTAAGGCTCTTAGTAAGACTCCTTAATTACATCCATCTTCAGTAGATCATCAAATGCAGCTCTCTGGTGTAGTGTGTAAGACCTCTCTCTTCACAAGCTCATTTTAGACTGGTGTCTTCCTTGTTACCAAAGTCAAAGTTGCATCACCATGATGGACAAGAATCCCATTATACCACATCCTCAACAAATGTTTGCTATAAGAAACAGGGGAAAGATGTCAAATTGCAGCACATTTCACTAGGGGGAGCTATTGTTACACTCCTGAATTACAGTGTGAAAAGATACAGAGCAGTGTGAGTCAACAGAAACCAAATGCTCTGAGCCCTCACAAAAGCAACTGAAGCTGTTAACGTCAGCTGGTATTGATGACAAACTCAAAATGTTGACAATGCTGCTGATAGTCTGAACTCCAGACCATGGATCGGACAATGGCCCCTTTTGGTCAAATTCTTGCTGATACATCAAAAAGTAACTTCTAACCAACACTGCTGTGAAAAATGACATTTTATACTTGTCTAGCGCCTACATTTAATAATCTGTGGAATTATCCTTCCAGATCTTTGGTGGCAGGGTTAATAGTTAATTCAAGGCTGAGTTAGATAGATTCTTGATAGACAAGGTTGTGGGGTGAAGTCAAGAAACTGGAGTTGTGATCACTATGAAAGGATGCAAAGAAGGTTTACAAACTGATTACTGAGATGGTAGGATTGACATATGAAGAGAGGCTGGATCAGTTAGGTTTATATTCACTGGGCTTTAAAAGAACGGGAGGGGTGCTCTCACAGAAACCTATAAAATTCTAACAGTACTAAATGGGGCAAGTGCAGGAAGAAGGTTCCCGTTGACCAGACAGTCCAGAACCAGGGGTCACTGTTTGAGGACTGTGAAATGGGATAAGCCATTTAGGACAGAGATGGAGTGAAATGCTCAGAGAGTGGTGAACCTGTGGACTTCTCCACCACAGAAAACATTGAATGTTTCCAAGAAGGAGTTAGATATATTTATTAGGGTTAAAGCGATTAAAGGACATGGAGAGACACAGGGAACAGGACACTGAGTTGAAGGGTTAGCCATGATCATATTGAATGGCCTCCACCTGCTTAAATTTTCTACGTTTCTATGACTCCTAGTCTTCAAGAGAGTGAGAATAGGGAATTAATAGTAGATTAATAAGGAAATGGTGGATGGAATGAACAGATATTTTTCTTCTGTTTTAGCTACAGGTTATTAAATGAAGCTGGGACTTAGATCAGAGTGGTGCTGGAAAAGCACAGCAGGTCAGGCAGCATCCAAGGAGCAGGAAAATCGATGTTTCAGGAAAAAGCCCTTCATCAGGAATCTATTCCTGAATGAAGGGCTTTTGCCCGAAACGTCGATTTTCCTGCTCCTCAGATGCTGCCCTGACCTGCTGTGCTTTTCCAGCACCACTCTGACCTAAACTCTGGTTTCCAGCATCTGCAGTCCTCACTTTTGCCTTATAAAACAAAGCTTTCTAATAAGTCAAGAGTTTGATGGGTGAGAGGAAGTTGATGAAATTGCAGTCTAGAAGGAAGTAGTACTGAGCAAACTGATAAGCTGTAAACCGACAAGTTCCCAGGTTCTGAGGGACTTCATTCTAAGGTCCTAAACAACATGAAAAATAAGGTTGGGAATGATTTGGTGTTAATTTTTATAAATATGCTCAAATCTAGAAACTCTCTTCAGACTAGAAAGAAGGAAGGGTGTCAAAAACCAAGAAAAATAAGCCATTTGATTTCATATCGGTCCCTGGGAAGGTGTAGGAAATTAGGGATTGCCTTTTATGACAGAGCTGAGGAGAAAATTGTTCTCAGAGCATTCTGTAATGTTGGAATGCTTCACCTCCGTAGCTGGTAGAGGTAGGGACACTGAATATTTTTAAGGTAAATATTATTTTTAGGGAAGGGAATGTGGAATTTGAAATATAAACAGATCAGCTATGATCTAATTGATGGGCTGAATAGCCTAATTCTGTTCTAATTAGAATGCTCAAATGCATTTTCTTATCATCTTCACAGTTCGCCATTTCTGCAAGTTTGATATCATCTGTAAAACAATTGTATCACACAAAAAAAGATCTCACAGGGAGCAATGTGATATTGACTGGATTTCAACATGTCATTTGAGGAATGCATAGCAGCCAGCATAACCAGAAAAAAGTTTGCCACTCTCTATGTTAGAGGCTATTTGCTTGAGACATTTTATTTTGTCAGGGCAGTGATTTCACAGAGTTGTACATTATTGAGCATAAATAACAAAGTATGGGTAGAGTTAGAACATTGAGAATTACAGAGATCACATGGAACATAAATAAAGATTATCAAATTGTACAATACTTCATAACTTGGTATGTCCATGAGTATCATGTAATAATAGCATTTAGCTTTATGTATAATTGTATTACTTGAAGCTGAAACCTGAAACAAGATCCTAACTTTCAATCTGTAAAGGACCCAAACTCACAATGTCTCATTAAATTACACAATAAAAGAGGTGTCCACAATGGGATTCATTGCATAGAAAATTATGGCAGCAATGATGAAGAAATAAACTAGCAGCCACAGTGATCATGGATACACTGGAAGAAATCTTCCAAGAAACCTTGGATTCTTGAAAAGTGAAGGTTTAAAAACCTGCCAATGTAATCCCTTTATTTAAAAAGGAAAGGGAACAAAATACAGGTAACTACAAACCAGTTAGCTTAACATCTGTCATTGGGAAAGTGTAAGAGTCTGTTCTAAGGAATGTAATGCCAGAATGCTTAGAAATACATAATATAATGAAAAGATGGCATAACTTCCTGCAGGGGAAATCATATCTGTCAAATGCACTTCAATTGATAGAGGATAAGCATTGAATGGAATATATTTCAACTTCTAGAAGACATTTACACAAATTAAGCTTTGTAAAACTTTGCTCATAGTTTGTGGTGTCACTGGGTGGGCCACAATTTATTGCTCATCATTTACTGCCCAGAGAGTAGTTAAGAATCAGCCATGATGCTTTGGGTCTGGAGTTACATGTAAGCCAGTTGTTGCCCTCTCTAAAGAACATCAGTGAACTACGGGGATTTTCCCTGATCATCAACCACAGTGTGACAGTCTTCATTAAACTCTTAATTTCAGATTTTTATCATAATCAAATTCCACTGTCTCCTGTGGCAAGATTTGAACTCAGGTCTAGTGGGGTCTGAGAGAGATCAGTACTGGACCAGAATTACTTACAATATATATTAATAAGCTGGAATAGTGAAGTGAATGCTCTGTAACCAAGTTTGCAGATGGCACAAAAATAGGTGAGATGGCCAGTGGTGAGGATGACACAAAGAGTCTACAGGGAAATATAGACAAGGTAAGTGAGTGAGCAAGAACTGACAAATGTCAAACAATGTGATATAATGCACTTTGGCAGAAAAAAAAGCAAAGAAACTGATTATTATTTAATTGGAGAAAGCTGCAGCACAGAGAGATTTGAAGTTCTTGTACGTGAATCACACAAAATTAGCATCCAAGTTCAGCAGATGCGAGGAAGTCAAATGTAATGTTGGCCTTTATTTCAAAGGAAATGGAATGTTAAAGTATTAAAATCTTGCTAATTCTCTAGAAGACACTAGTTAGACCACACATAGAACAGTTTTGGTCCCCTTATGTAAGAAAAGGCATTGGAAACATTCCAGAGAAGGTACACTGGGCTGGTCCTGGGTATGAAAGGATTGCCTTATGAGAGGAGGTTGCACCTGTTCTCATTTGAGTTTAGAATCATAATGGAGACCCGATTGAAACATTCAGGAATTTTAGGTCTTGACAAATTAAAGATGATAATGTTGTTTCCCCTCAGGAGGAGTAGGAGAGTTCGGGATCAGAGCAAATGCAGAGCTTAAATCTGATCCATTGATTGTGGAATCTCTTAGCTCTGCTTATCAATTGTTGATTATGCAGTTGGTATGTAAGAAGTCATCTTTTCACCTTTACCTCATTTTTAGGTATGTTTGGTGATGTCCCTGGCATGCCCTCCTCCACTTTTGTTTGAACTAGGGTTGATCCCGAGTTTGATGGTTATGGTCAAGTGGGAAATATGCCAGGCTATGAGGTTACAGATTGTGCTGGAGTACAATTCTGATGCTGTTGAGGGTCCACAGCATCTCATTGATGCCCAATCTTGAGTTGCTGGATCTGTTTGAAGTCTGTCCCATTTATCACAGTGTTAGTGCCACACAACACGATGGAGGGTATTCTCAATGTGAAGACAAGACCTTGGGGAGATGCATCTGTGGCAGATGTTGGTAAGGATGAGGTCAAGTATATTTTTCCCTCTTGTTATTTCCCACACATCTGTTGACAAGCAGCTACAGACCTGACCAACTGATCAGTAGTGTTGCTGCCAAGCCACACTTGGTGGTTGACATTGAAATCCCCAACCTAGAGTACAACGTGTGCCTTTGCTACTCTCAATGCTTCCTCCAAGTGTTGTTGAACATGGAGGAGGACTGAAACATCAGCTGTGGGAGGATGCTATGTGGTAACCAGCAGGAGGTTTCCTTGTCTATATTTAAGCGTATGCCATGAGAATTCATGGGGTCCTGAGTCAATGTGGAGAACTCCCAGCCTATTGTATAACACTGTGACACCACATCTGCTGGGCCTATCCTGCTGGTGGGACAGGACATATCCAGGGATGGTGATGATGGGTCTGAGATATTGCCTGTAAGGTATGATTCCGTGAGTATGACTGTGCCAGATTGTTGCTTGACTAGTCTGTGAGTCAGCTCTCCCAATTCTGGCATTCGCCCCAGGCATTTATAAGGAGGACTTTGCATGTGCGACAGGGCTGTTTTTGTCATTGTCATCTTAAATGCCTTAGTTGATAAAAGGTCATCCTTTTACTTTAATTTCAGTTTGCAAATGTGACAGTCGAGTGACTTGCTGGGCCATTTTAAAGGGTCAATTGTATTGCTATGTGTCTGAAATCACATGTAGGTCAGACTAGGTAAGAGCAGCAGTTTCCTTCCATAAAGGACATTATTTTTTTTTCCCAACAATCTACAATGCTTTTGTGATTATCATTAGACTTTAAATTCCAGATTTTTGTTGAATTCAGATTCCAAGATCTCCCATAATGGGATTCAAACCCAGGTCCCCCACAACGTTAGCTAGGTTTCTGAATTATTGGTCCAGCAATAGATCATTCTGTCAACAAAAGCAAAGCTATCTAAATAACTCATTTAAGTATGGATTTAATTGTTAATCAATGTTTATGACAGAGTCAGAAATCTTGGCAGGTTTTTGTATATGTGTTTCTGGATCCAGGAATGACACTGCAAAGGTGTTGGATTGGAGAAGGTTACTAATTGTGTAAGCAATTCTTCCTAAACTATTTAGTTGGAATAAACTGTCAGTCAGAAGACATTCTGTTCACATCATCACCTTACATCAGTGGGATGGGAACCTTTCCTAGTTAAGATACAGTAACAAACTGAAATTAACTGTGAACATTTGAACAAACTGATCACAGCTTTTCTAATTTATAGATTATAACTGGGCCATAGAGATACAGGAAATGGTGAAGGTGTCCCAGATTGTGAACTGGATTGTTTCAATTATCCACACAAGCTGGCTTTTCTAGTTGAAATGGATCAAGACAGACATAATCCTGTCGTATACATTTCAGAGAGAATACTAATCTATGAGTCAGCACTGAAGAAATACGATGGGCAAAATAGGCCAGCAACAGCCTAAACTGCAATTAATGCTCAACTTGGACTGAGTCCAAATAGTTTCCAATTTGAGTCCTACCTCACATCTCCAGGCAGGTATATTTTATCAGGAACAATTTAGAGGCAGATTTCAACATGCCTGACCTGTCACTAGGTGGTCAGGTTTAGGCTTTCAGACAGCACTGCGACACTAGTTGGGCGATAAGTCAAGATCAGTTCTGAATCATTCTTGTGCTTTCTCAAAAGAATATATCATGCACAATCTGAATTTATCTGATATTTTCATAGATTATTCAACATTAAATACATTTGGGTGTTCTTGAAATGATGTCATGAGATTTTTTTTTTGGATCTTTGCTCTAAATTTCCCTGATCTCTCTCTTCTCCAGAACTAATCACTGCTGCATTGTCTTGTCAAGTGGCCTGCAAAAGCTACAACCCCATTTCAAGGCTTACAAATTGTTGCAACAACTCAGTTATAAATATGAGGGTGGTGAGAGATAACCTGTGAGAGAAAAGAGTAAGTGGGTAGAGCTCAGAGCTTGTGAACCCTAAATTTCAGCTCACCGTCTTCCTTGGAGTCCCTTCCCTGTTGTGATCCCAGCTAATACTAATAATGAACAGTTGATTAATTTAGAAGTTAGTCACTGGATTATATTCATGTGAGGTTGCAGATTTTTCAAAACTAAAGCGGCACAGTGGCTCAGTGGTTAGCACTGCCGCTTCACAGCACCAGGGTCCCAGGTTCGATTCCAGCCTCAGATGACTGTCTGTATGGAGTTTGCACATTCTCCCCATGTCTGCATGGGCACCCCTCTGGGTGCTCCAGTTTCCTCCCACAGTCCAAAGATGTGCAGGTCAGGTGAATTGGCCATTCTAAATTGCCCAGTGTTAGATGCATTAGTCAGAGGGGAATGGTTCTGGGTGGGTTATTCTTCGGAGAGTCGGTGTGGACTTTGGCGGCACAGTGGCTCAGTGGTTAGCACTGCTGCCTCACAGCACCAGGGACCCGGGTTCAATTCCCACCTTGGGAAACTGTCTGTGTGGAGTTTGCACATTCTCCCTGTGTCTGCGTGGGTTTCCTCCGGGTGCTCCAGTTTCCTCCCACAGTCCAAAGATGTGTAGGTTAGGTGAATTGGCGATGCTGAATTGCCTGTAGTGTTAGGTGCATTAGTCAGGGTAAATGTAGGGGAACGGGTCTGGGTGGGTTGCTCTTCGGAGGGTCGGTGTGGACTTGTTGGGCCAAAGGGCCTGTTTCCACACTGTAGGGAATCTAATCTAATCTAAATCTAAGTGTAAGAAAAGAAGAAAAATAATAAAGCTATATATATATAGAAGATAGTTAGACATCTCTAAAATAAACATCAAGACAAGATTTTATTTGAAAATTGACTCCTCCCAATTTTTGTGGAGTTAATTTTTAAGTTTATTCTTGAGAAAACCCTTTCACAATTCTAAACTTTTCAGCGACTCGTTCCTTTGCTTAATTTTTCAGAGAAACTTTTCTCTCTTCTAAACTGAATTCTCTGCTCTTCTGAAATGAAACCGTGAAGCTTCAGTACCGAAGTCAAAACTGAATTCGATATACAGGAAATATGGCCCGCCCACAAAGATTCTTACCAATTTTTATAAGTGCACCATAGAAAGTGGTCTATCTGGATGCATCCTGGTGTGGTATGGCAACCGCTCTTCCCAAGACCACAAGGAACTACACAGAGTCATGAACATAGACTAATCCAATATGGAGAACAGCCTTCTATTCATTGATTCCATCTACACTTCCCTCTGCTCAGGAAAGCAACCAACATAATTAAACACCCCTCCCATCCCGGTTATGTACCCTTCCACCCTCTTCCGTCAGGTAGAAGAAATAAAAGTTTGAATACACATACAAACAGATTCAAGAACAGCTTCTTCCCTGCTGTTATTGGACTTTTGAACGGACCTCTCAAATGTTAATTCTGATCTCTCACTCTGCCCCTTCTCTGCAGCTGTAACACTATATTCTGCACTCTGTTCTGCTATCTTGGTGCACTTTGTATGGTACGATCTGTCTATATAGCACATGAAACAACAGATTTCAATGTTTCTCGGTATATGTGACAACGATAAAACAAAATCAATCAATCAAATTTTCTCTAGTGAATAAACTGAACTTATAAGCATTCAATCGATTAACACTGGGGAGTTTTGCTGGGCCCTATAGCACAGTCACATGCTTGTTTAGAATTTATGCATTCACCTCACTGTACCAAATTACTTCCTGACTTACGTAAAGAAAACTCTTCACAGAACCGACGCACATCCAACCTCCTCTACCTTAAAATGCAAATTTCGAAAGTATAGATTATCATTTGATATAACCCCCAATTTGAGAAGCTCAGGTCAAGTCCAACCGTTCTGAGTTAGCAGCAGAGGAAACCAAGTCAAGAGTGGGGGAGAGCAAGCAATTTTGTTTTTATAAATTATTCATCAGCTGGGTGTGGCTGGCAAAGCTGAAACTCATTGGCCATCCCTAATAGTCCTGGAGAAATTTGTGGTCAGCACCTCCATGACAACTGGGTTTATAAGAGGAGCTATAAAAATGCAAATTCCTTTGTTTTAAAACGATTGACTTAAAGTTACTGTTCAGGGAAAACACCAGAAGATACAAAAGGATTATTAATTCACTACATTAACGAAAATGTCGGCAACTCTTTTAAAAGTAATGCCTATGACCCATCAAATATTATACTGGAGTTGGGCTGACACAAGGGTGTGCGCGGCAAAGAGGAGAGCAGTAAGTGAGAATATTTCCATTCAGGTTCTAGTCATTACATGGGTAATTAAACAGAACTCGTTGGGTTCCTGTTTGGGCCTGTCAACATGTGTATGAATGAAAGGAGCTTTGGGTGAAGGCCCCCTTTCCTCTCCCTGTCACTACCTCACCTGGGGCAGACTTTGAAGACATCTGCCACTCCTAATGAAGATCTATTGCCTCATTTGCATATCCTGATTTATATCTGAACTTCAGGGCAGAAAGGAACTGCTCAGCAGAGTGAAAGATGGATAGAATTACGTGTTAAGTGCCTCTCCCAGCCCAGACAGCTGCTTTGCCTGGAGTAGGAATTGAACTAGAAATACTTCCACTGCTGTTTATCTTCTTTAAAAAAAACAAAAATCGTATTTTGAGTAGTTATAAAGAAAATTTGTACTCCAGTGCTTTGATTGCATGAGAGAGAAAAGGAGGTTTTTAGTAGCAGTGAATCATTTGGCAAGTGTCACAGAGTAAATAATAGTTTATTTACATGGAAGAAAGAAGGAAAGACTTGCATTTCTGAAGCAACTTTCATGTTTGAGGAAGTTTCAAAGCTCTTTACAGAAAAATTAAACATGTTCAAATTGTAGTCACTATTGGTAATTTTGAAAACGTTGCTCAAACTTCTCCAAATAATTACAATCCTGATTTGAACTTCCATTAGTTGAGAGATATTAGTAATATACTGTTCCAGAAATGCAGCCTCGTTATATTTACCAATGTTGCTAACCACCCTGTTCAGAAATGTTATTACATGTCTCTAGAGCAGGTGAGGCTTGATCCTGAGCCTCCTAGTGCAAGGGTAGGAACACTACCACTGCACCACAAGTGCCCCTTTTACTTCTGAGCATGGTTTATTGCTGCTTGACTTCAGAAGAGGGATAAAATTGGTAACTTATAGTATAAGGAGAAAGTCAGGACTGCAGATGCTGGAGACCAGAGTTGAAACTAGATTACACTTCCTCCCACCCTGCCCCCTGTAAAAACGCCATCCCATATTTCCAATTCCTTTGCCTCCGCCGCATCTGCTCCTAGGAGGACCAATTCCAATACCGAACAACCCAAATGGCCTCCTTCTTCAAAGACTGCAATTTCCCCTCCGACGTGGTTGACGATGCTCTCCACCGCATCTCCTCCACTTCCCACACCTCCACCCTTGAACCCTGCCCCTCCAATTGCCACCAGGACAGAACCCCACTGGTCCTCACCTTCCACCCCACCAAACTCCGGATACATCATATCATCCTCCGTCATTTCTGCCACCTCCAAACAGACCCCATCACCAGGGATATATTTCCCTCCTCACCCCATCAGCGTTCCGGAGAAACCACTCCCTCCACGACTCCCTCGTCAGGTCCACAACCCCCACCAACACAATCTCCACTCCCGCACCTTCCCTGCAACTGCAAGAAGTGCAAAACTTGCACCCAAACCTCCCCCCTCACCTCCCTCCAAGGCCCCAATGGTTCCTTCCATATCCGCCGCAAATTCACCTGCACCTCCACACCCATCATTTACTGTATCTGTTGCACCCGATGTGGTCTCCTCTACATTGGGGAGACAGGCCGCCTACTTTTGGAATGTTTCAGGGAACACCTCTGGGACACCCGCAATTGTCCCGTGGCTGAACACTTTAACTCCCCTTCCCATTCCGCCAAGGACATGCAGGTCCTTGGCCTCCTCCATCGTCAGACCCTGACCACACGATGCCTGGAGGAAGAGCGCCTCATCTTCCGCCTAGGAACCCTCCAACCACAAGGGATGAATATAGATTTCTCCAGCTTCCTCATTTCCCCTCCCTCCACCTTATCTCAGTCCCAACCACTGGATTCAGCACCAACCTCTTGACCAGCAATCTTCTTCCCGACCTCTCCGCCCCCACCCCTTCTCCGGCCTATTACCCTCACCCTCACCTCCTTCCACCTATCGTATTCCCAGTGCCCCTCTTCCAAATTCCCTCCCCCCTATCTTTTATCTCAGCCTGCTTGGCACACCTGCCTCATTCCTGAAGAAGGGCTTATGCCCGAAACGTCGATTCTCCTGCTCCTTAGAAGCTGCCTGGCCTGCTGTGTTTTTCCAGCACCACATTTTTCAACTTATAGTATAACTTCTGATTAGGAGAGACTTGCAATGATATATTGCAATGATATATTGCATTCACAGCCTCAGAACATCCTGAAGTGCTTGACAGCCTAAGACATTTCATTTATAATCTTTGTCATAAGTTAGTTGACATGCCAATGAATTTGCATATGGCAAGCTTCCACAAACAGAAATCAGAGACATGACCAGAATATCTATTGCAGGACCATAGGAAATAAATGCAGGAGTGGGTGAATTAGCCCCTTGAACTTGCTCCACCAGCCAACAAGATCAAGGCTGGCCTTTTAATTGGTTTTATTTCCCCAGCTGATGCCCATATCCCTTGATTGCCTCTGTATCCGATAATCTATTGACTTGAACGTAATCAATACATGGAGGGTAATTGTGGTGCTTCCTCTGAGCCAGCATCCAAAGTGCAAGTCCTACCCATTCCAGAGGTGTCTAATAATACCTCTGAACAGATTGATTAGAAAAATATCAATAATTAATGTATGAATAGCCACAGCTCTATATGTAGAGAGTTCCATTTGTTTACAAACATCTAAGTGAAAAAACTTTCCTTAGCTCCATTCTAAATTCCAGATCCTTACTTTGTGACAATGACCACAACTTGATCCGACCAAGGATAACATTCTCTCATCATTTACATTGTCTTGACCAATTATGAAATCACCTCTCATTCTTCTAAACTCCAGAAACTAAAATCCCATCCTACTAATTATTGGAGAACTTTCATGTTCTACTTTGATCAGTGCCTTGAGATCTATTAGGTCAGAGATAAGTGGTTCAAGAAGGCAGCTCACCATCACCTTCTCAAGGGCACGAGGGACAGGTAATAAATGCTGGCCAGCTCGCGAAGCCCACATCCCACAGGTGAATAAATAAAACATAGACGTAGAAGGTAGGAACAGGAGTAGGGAATACAACCCAAGGAGTCTGCTCTGCCTTTATATGATCACGGCTGGTCATCAAGGCCAATAATCTAATCAAACCCTTCCCCACCTTATCCCCAGATCCCATAAAACCACAAGAGCTATATCTATCTCCTTCTTCACAACATACAATGTTTTGTCTTCAACCACTTTCAGCAGTAGTGACTTCCACATGCTCACCACTCTCTGGGTGAAGACATTTCTCCTCATCTCAGAGCTTATGCATTTGGCAGGTGGAATAGTAGAGCTGAGTGTTATTTAAATGGAGTAAAACTACAGAAAGCCGCTGTACAAACAAATTTGAGAGTCCTAGTATAAGAATCACAAAAATCACATTGAAGTTCAGAACAGAGTCATTGAGTCATAGAGATGTACAGCATGGAAACAGACCCTTCAGTCCAACCCATCCATGCCGACCAGATATCCCAACCCAATCTAATCCCACCTGCCAGCACCTGTCCCATATCCCTCCAAACCCTTCCTATTCATATACCCATCCAGATACCTTTTATATGTTGCAATTGTACTAGTCTCCACCATATCCTCTGGCAGCTCATTCCATACACGCACCACCCTCTGCATGAAAAAGTTGCCCCTTAGGTCTCTTTTATATCTTTCCCTTCTCACCCTAAACCTATGCCCTCTAGTTCTGGACTCCCCCACCCCAAGGAAAAGACATTGTCTATTTACCCTATTCATTCCCCTCATGATTTTATAAACTTCTATAAGGTTACCCCTCAGTCCAGGAAAAACAGCCCCAGCTTATTCAACCTCTCCCTATAGCTCAAATCTACCAACATCCTTGTAAATCTTTTCTGAACACTTTCAAGTTTCGCAACATCCTTCCGATAGGGAGGAAACCAGAATTCACGCAATATTCCAACAGTGACCTAACCAATGCCGTGTACAGCCTCAACCTGATCACCCAACTCTTGTACTCAATACTTCGACTAATAAAGGAAATAATAGGGAATGCAAATGGAATGTTGATTTTTATTTCAAACTGAATGGAACATGAAATTAGAGATGCCTTGCTAAACTACACAAGGTGTTGGTCATACCACAGGTGGAATACTGTGAATAGTTCGGTCTCTTTCTCTAAGGAAAGATATAGTGTCATTCAAAGTAATTCAGAGAAGATTCACTGCATTGATCCAGTTATGAAGGGGTTTTCTTATGAGGAGAAATTGAGTAGGTTGGGCTTGTACTCATTGGAGTTTCAAAGATTGGGAGATTCCTGGGGACTTGATAGGGTAGATGTAGAAAGATTGTTTACTCTTGTGGGACAGTCTAGGACCACTGGGAATAATTTCAGATCGAGGAGTCACACAGTTAAGGCAGAGAAGGCGAGGACTTGCTTTCTCTTAGTGGCTAGTGGATCTGTGGAATTCTTGATCGCAGAGGGTTATCAAAGCTGAGTCATTTAAGTGTGTTTATTCAAGGTTGAGCTAAACAGATTTTTAATCAGTAAGGGAAACAAGGGTTATGGGAGAAAGGCAGGAAAGTGGAGTTGAGGGTTGTTAGATCAGCCATGATCTAATAGTACTCCATTTGTCATTTTCTCTTGGCACCTTCACCATCTGTCCACTCATTGCTCCTTCCACTTTATCCAAAATATAAAACCATCACCTTTTCAGTGTCATTCAGTTCTTAGACTCAAAATGTTAATTCTCTCTCTCTCTCTTTCTCTATACCTCTCTCTCTCTCTTTCCACAGATGCTGCCCAATTGGCTGAGTTCCTCCAGCCATTCCTTTTTCTATTTTAGTTCTCATTGTTTTCATTTGAAAAGCAAATATATATTTAGTTCATACAAGATATAAGAATAAGCCAAAGATGGATTTTCAAATCAGAAAATAAAATAGGAAGTTTATTTTAAGAGAAAGGTATCCACTCATCAATACAAACCAGTTTGTTACAGTTTCAATCAAGTGTCAGTATGTTATGAAGTTGTCAGTTCCCCAAGTTGCATCATTGAAATCAGTTTTTTCAAATTCTTAATTTGAAAGTATCTGGTATGTGACCAGTTAGCAACAGTGTCATTTGGAGCCTTTATGTTTATCAGTATATTACTAATACCTCATTTCAAACCATGCTTGTCTCATTTCATAATTGGGAATTAGTTGTTAGCTTGTTTTGATTGGATTTTCACTATCTGTGTATGTTATCCATGCAAAGGAATATTGTTGTCTTCATAAAGCCTTTTGCTCTCCGACTTTGTATAATTGTCCATTGTTTGGTTTAATTGCTGAGATGGACAAG
Organism: Chiloscyllium punctatum; assembly: GCF_047496795.1. Lineage (NCBI taxonomy): Eukaryota > Metazoa > Chordata > Chondrichthyes > Orectolobiformes > Hemiscylliidae > Chiloscyllium > Chiloscyllium punctatum. The sequence continues at coordinate 82,777,776 of NC_092763.1, read as the reverse complement.
GCTAGAACAAAGGTGAAATCTGCAGGTTTTATCTGACTTGGTGCTCTTCCAAACAAACACAAATGCTACAGCAGCAAATTTGTACTTTTAAACTTCATGGACTTTAAATAATTACCCAGATTTCATATAACTACTTGATTATTTTTAATATTTCTTCATTTAATAGTAATTGAGGATGGTCAGTTGCATCTTTCTGGTTGGTTGCTAATTATATAATTAATTATTACATGCGAGTAATTAGAAAATAAAGAACACAAAATTGTTTCAAATTGGCAAATATTACTATTCGAACAAATTGAAATTTTGACCTGGATAACTTGCTACAGTGAACATAATGTGGGATTAATCCAAACGTTTCCTAGTTACATGAAGCACTTAACTATTTCAATTTATGTATTATGGTTTACCAGCCAAGTTTTATGTCACTGGATTTCATTAAGAGGGTTTTTAAAATTCATTCATTGTTCTTGGGTGGCCCAAGGGCAGTTTTAAGAGTCAACTGCAGTGCAGTGGGTCTGGAGTCACATATAGGCCAGACCAGGTAAAAGCAGAAGATTCCTTCCCTAAAGGGCATTAGTGAGCCAGATGTGTTTCTCCTGACAATGTGCAACACAGTCAAGATTACATACTTAATTCAAGATTTTTATTGAGTTTAAATTCCACCATCTAACACAGTGTGATTTGACCCCAGGACCCCTGAAAATTAACAAAAACAGAAGTTGCTGGAAAAGCTCAGCGGGTCTGGCAGCATCTGTGAAGAGAAATCAAAATTAACGTTTCTGGTCCGGTGACCCTTCCTTGGAACTGATCGTAGCTAGGAAAATATTGGTTTATATATCGGTTATAATATAAACCGATATTTTCCTGGCTGCTCTCAGTTCTGAGAAAGGATCACCAGACCTGAAACATTAACTTTGATTTCTCTCCACAGATGCTGCCAGACCTGCTGAGCTTTTTCAGCAACTTCTGTTTTTGTTTCTCATTCACAGCATCCGCAATTCTTTTGGTTTTTATTTAGCTTCGAACATTACCTGGATCAGTGGACTAGTGATAACTCCACGACACCATTGTCTCCCCATCAAAGCTGAATGATCCAGAGACGTTAGTTCTAGTTCCACCATGGCAGCTGGGGAATTTGAAGTTAAGAAGCATACAAAACCAGGTTATAGTCCAACAGGTTTATTTGGAAGCACTAGCTTTCGGAGCGCTGCTCCTTCATCAGGTGATTGTGGAAAAAAAGATTGTAAGACACAGAATTTATCGGGTTTTGAGAAGATTTGTAGCTCAGGTTGAGGTTCTAGATGTAGATTTGCTTGCTTAGCTGGAAGGTTCATTTCCAGACATTTTGTCACCCTACTGAGTAACATCTTCAGTGGGCCTCCAGGCGAAACACTGCTGATAATTCCTGCTTTCTATTTATATGTTTGGGTTTCTTTGGGTTGGTGATGTCATTTCCTGTGGTGGAGTCATTTTCTGTTCTTTTTCTCAGGGGGTGGTAGATGGGGTATACCTTGATGTGTTTATTGATAGAGTTCCAGTTGGAATGCCATGCTTTTAGGAATTCCTGTTTGCATTTATGTTTGGGTTTTTTTGGGTTGGTGATGTCATTTTCTGTGGTGGAGTTATTTCCTGTTCTTTTTAGAACATAGAACATATAGAACATAGAACATTACAGTGCAGTACAGGCTCTTCAGCCCTCGATACTGCGCCGACCTGTCATACTAACTGAATCCCATCTAACCTACATTATTCCATGTACATCCATATGCCTGTCCAATGATGACTTAAATGTACGTAAAGTTGGCGAATCTACTACCGTTGCAGGCAAAGCATTCCATACCCTTCCAACTCTCTGAGTAAAGAAACTACCTCTGACATCTGTCCTACATCTATCACTCCTCAATTTAAAGCTATGCCCCCTCATGCTCACCGTCACCATACTTGGAAAAAGGCTCTCCCTGCCCCTCCCCCCATCTGACCCTCTGATTATCTTATATGTCTCTATTAAGTCACCTCTCAACCTTCTTCTCTGTAATGAAAACAGCCTCAAGTCCCTCAGCCTTTCCTCGTAAGACCTTCCCTCCATACCAGGCAACATCCTAGTAAATCTCCTCTGCACCTTTTCCAAAGCTCCCATATCCTTCTTATAATGCAGTGACCAGAACTGTACACAATACTCCAACTGCAGCTGCACCAGACTTTTGTCCAGCTGCAGCATAACCTCATGGTTCCGGAACCCGATCCCTCTATTAATAAAAGCTAAAACACTGTATGCCTTCTTAGCAACCCTGTCAACCTGGGTGGCAACTTTCAAGGATCTGCGTACATGGACACCGAGATCTCTCTGCTCAACTACACTACCAAGAATCTTACCATTAGCCCAGTACTTTACATTCCGGTTACTCCAGCCAAAGTCAATCACCTCACACTCCGTTTTCCACCTCTCAGCCCAGCTCTGCAGCTTATCTATGTCTCTCTATAACCTACAACATCCTTTGTCATGATCCACAACTCCACCGACCTTAGTGTTGTCTGTAAATTTACTAACCCACCCTTCTACGCTCTCATCCAGGTCGTTTATAAAAATGACGACCAGCGGTGGACCCAACACTGAACCTTGTGGTACCCCACTAGTAACTGGATTCCAGGATGAACTTTTCCATCAACCACCACCCTCTGTCTTCTTTCAGCAAGCCAATTACTGATCTCAACTGCTATATCTCCCACAATCCCATTCCTCCGCATTTTGGACAATAGCCTATTGTGGGGAACCTTATCGAATGCCTTGCTGAAATCCATATACACCACATCAACTGGTTTACTCTCATCTACCTGGTTGGTCACCTTCTCAAAGAACTCAATAAGGTTTGTGAGGCACAACCTACCCTTCACAAAACCATGCTGACTTGCCCTAATCAAATTATTCTTTTCTAGATGATTCTAAATCCTATCTCTTATAACCTTTTCCAACACTTTACTAACAAGTGAAGTAAGACTCACTGATCTATAATTACCAGGGTTGTCTCTACTCCCCTTTTTGAACAAGGGAACCACATTTAATATCCTCCAGTCTTCTGACACTACTCCTGTAGACAATGACGATTTAAAGATCAATGCCAAAGGCTCGGCAATCTCCTCCTTGGCTTCCCAGAGGATCCTCGGATAAATCCCATCCGGCCCAGGGGTCTTATCTATTTTCACACTCTGCAGGATTTCTAATACCTCTTCCTTGTGAACCTCAATCCCACCTAGTCTAGTAGCCTGTATCTCAGTATTCTCCTTGATAACATTGTCATTTTCTAGAGTGAATACTGTTCAAAAATATTCATTTTGTGCTTCCCAAATCTCCTCTGACTCCACACACAACTTCCCACTACTTTCCTTGATTGGCCCTAATCTTACTCTCGTCATTCTTTTATTCCTTAAATCCCTGATCCTATCCGCCAACAACTTTTCATGTCTCCTCTTGGCTCTTCTGAGTTCTCTCTTTAGGTCTTTCCTGGCTACCTTGTAACCGTCAAGTGCCCTAACTGAGCCTTCACATCTCATTCTAACATAAGCCTTCTTCTTCCTCTAGACCAGAGATTCCACTTCCTTCATAATCCACGACTCCCGCACTCTACAGCTTCCTCCCTGCCTGACAGGTACATACTTATCTAGGACACTCAGGAGCTTTTCCTTGAATAAGCTCCGCATTTCTAATGTGCCCATCCCCTGCAGTTTCCTTCCCCATCCTATGTTTTCTGAATCTTTCCTAATTGCATCATAATCGCCTTTCCCCCAGTTGTAACTCTTGCCCAGTGGTATACACCTATCCCTTTCTATCACTAAAATAAACATAACAGAATTGTGATCGCTATCACCAAAGTGCTCACCTACTTCCAAGTCTAACACCTGGCCGGGCTCATTACCCAGTACCAAATCTAATGTGGCTTCGCCCCTTTTTGGCCTGTCTACATACTGTATCAGGAAGCCCTCCTGCACACACTGACCCATCTATAGTACTCGTACTATAGTGTTTCCAGTCAATATTTGGAAAGTTGAAGTCCCCCATGACAACTACCCTGTCTCTTTCACTCCTATCGTGAATCATCTTTGCTATCCTTTCCTGTACATCTCTGGAACTATTCGGAGGCCTATAGAAAACTCCCAACAGGATGACCTCTCCTTTCCTGTTTCTAACCTCAGCCCATGCTATCTCAGTTGATGAGTCCCCAAATATCCTTTCTGCAACTGTAATACTGTCCTTGACCAACAATGCCACACCTCCCCCTCTTTTACCATCTTCTCTGTTCTTACTGAAACATCTAAATCCTGGAACCTGCAACAACCATTCCTGTCCTGGCTCTATCCATGTCTCCAAAATGGCCACAACATCGAAATCCCAGGTACCCACCCATGCTGCACGTTCACCCACCTTATTCCGGATGCTCCTGGTGTTGAAGTAGACACACTTCAAACTAACTTCTTGCTTACCGGTGCCATCTTGCGTCCCTGAAACTTGATTTCAGACCTCCCTACTCAATACTCAAACTATAATTTTGGTTCCCATCCCCCTGCTGGATTAGTTTAAACCCACCCCAATAGCCTTAGCGATACTCCCCCCCAGGATATTGGTACCCCTCTGGTTCAGATGAAGACCATCCTGCTTGTAGAGGTCCCACGTACCACAGAAAGAGCCCCAATTATCCAAGAATCCAAACCCCTCCCTCCTGCACCATCCCTGTAGCCACGTGTTCAACTCCGCTTTCTCCCTATTCCTCGCCTCACTAGCATGTGGCACGGGCAACAAACCAGCGATAACAACTCTGTTCGTCCTAGCTCTAAGCTTCCATCCTAGCTCCCTGAATTTCTGCCTTTAATCCCCATCTCTCTTCCTACCTATGTCGTTGGTGCCTATGTGGACCATGACTTGGGGCTGCTCCTCCTCCCCCTTAAGGATCCCAAAACCACGATCAGAGACATCACGTACCCTGGCATCTGGGAGGCAACTCACCAACCGTGAGTCTCTCTTGTCCCCACAGAACCTCCTATCTGTCCCCTTAACTATGGAGTTCCCAATGACTACTGCTCTGCTTCTCTTCCCCCTTCCCTTCTGAGCAGCAGGGACAGACTCTGTGCCAGAGCCCTGTGCCCCACTGCTTTCCCCTGGTAGGTGGTTCCCCCCCCAACAGTATCCAAAACAGTATACTTATTGTTGACAGGAATGGCCACAAGGGATCCATTCACTGCCTGCTGGTTCCCTTTCCCTCCCCTGACTGTAACCCATTTGCCTTTATCTTGTACATTTGGAGTGACTACTTCCCTGTAACTGCTCTCAATAACTCCCTCTGCCTCCCGAATGATCCAAAGTTCATCCAGCTCTAGCTCCAGTTCCCTAACATGGTATTCGAGGAGCTGGAGTTGGGTGCACTTCCCACAGATGTAGTCAGTAGGGACACTAGTGGTGACCCTTACCTCCCACACTCTGCAGGAGGAACATTCAACTGCCCTAACCTCCATTCCCACGATTCTAAATTACCAAAGAGACTGTTGAAAAATAAGGAATAAAAAATAAACTCGTTACCTTACCAATCTGGTGCACAGAACCTTTTGTTTGGTTAGAGGAGGAGGACGGGCGGGAGACACTACCCGAGTAGTGTTTCGGGTAACACAACCACACAAATATATTTCTTCCCAGAAGTCCTTCACTCCTCCCTCGCACCTCTCGGCAAATCAGGGAGTGGTAGATCGTGTCTAACTCGCTGTGTTTTTGATAGAGTTCTGGTTGGATTAGACCCCATCTACCACCCCCTGAGAAAAAGAACAGGAAATGACTCTACCTCAGGAAATGATATAACCAACCCAAAGAAACCCAAACATATAAATAGAAAGCATGAATTATCAGCAGTGCTTTGCCTGGAGGCCCATTGAAGATGTTACTTAGTGGGGTGATGAAACATCTGGAAATTAACCTTCCAGCTCAGCGAGCAAACCCTACATCCAGACACAGAATTTATAGCAAATATTTACACCTCAGTCCAACACGAGCATCTCCAATTCATGGGGAATTTGAATTTAGTAAATTAAGTTTAATAAGTAAAGCCAGGAGTTGGAATCAATAATTGTGACTATGAATTGGATTTTAAGGGTCAATTCTCCCTGCCCAGCTATCTCCCTCACTGACTGAAAAGTTTGAAGGAAGGAAGTTACACACCAACCAATGGCTGTTCTACACCAAATTAACGCCGAGAGTAGTGCTAACTGCTTCAAGGCTAGGTTTCCATCTGTTGCATAAGGCGGTGGTTCTACGAGTGTTAATGTGAAGTTACACTGAGCTCCACTCATTCTGGTTATAACACACAGTCTTTGGATATTTTGGTCATAAAGGTTAGTGGGCGGCATGGTGGCACAGTGGTTAGCACTGCTGCCTCACAGTGCCAGAGACCTGGGTTCAATTCCCGCCTCAGGCGACTGACTGTGTGGAGTTTGCACATTCTCCCCGTGTCTGCGTGGGTTTCCTCCGGGTGCTCCGGTTTCCTCCCACAGTCCAAAGATGTGCAGGGCAGGTGAATTGGCCATGCTAAATTGTCCGTAGTGTTAGGTAAGGGGTAGATGTAGGGGTATGGGTGGGTTGCGCTTCGGCGGGGCGGTGTGGACTTGTTGGGCCGAAGGGCTTGTTTCCACACTGTAAGTAATCTAATCTAATTAGGAAAAAAATGAAGGCTTATGCAGTTATAGAGAGCTCAATCATCCAGAGTTTCTAAAGAAGAATAAAAATTGGACGTGTGGAGGGAGAATCTTCAAAAGAAAATTAGGAAAGTTAAGAGAATGCATGAGAAAGAATTGGTGGGTAGAATAAAGAAAAATATAAAGGTTGCTTTGCAGTACATAAAGAGCAAGAGAAGAACAAGGGAAAGAGTAAGTCCCATTAGGGACAATGGAGGTAATCTGAGTGAACCCTGAAGATATGGACACACTCCTCAATTAACACTTTGAGTCTGCCTTCATAATGGAAAAGGATGACATAGGTATATACATTAGGATGGAGGACTGTGACACATTGGAAGAAATGAGCATAAAGAGACAGGAAATACTAGCAGGTCTACCAGTCTTAAAAGTGGATCATTCTGCATACCCAGATAGATATATCTCAGGCTGCTGAGGGAGGCAATGGAAGAAATGTCAGGTGCCCTGGCAGTAAATTTTCCACTCCCCACTCGCCATAGTTGGGGAGCCAGAGGGCTGGAGAACTGCTACCATTGTCCCATTATTTTTAAAAAATGAGAAAGGGATAGGCTAGGAAATTTCAGGCCAGCCAGTCTGACCTTGATGGTGGAGAAGTATTACAAAGAATTCTGAAGGAGTGAATACATGTGCACTTGGAGAGACACAGAATGATGTGATTACATTACAGAAGGTTGGCTGAGCAGTGAGGAGAGATTGGATAGCCTGGGGCTGTTTCACTTGGAGCAGTGAAGGTTGAGAGGAGACCTGATAGAGGTGTATAAGGTTATGAGAAGCACAGATAGGGTAGATAGGAATGTAGTTTTCTCCATTAGAAAATTGGTCAGTAGCTGAGGCCATAGACTTAAGGTAACAGCTAGAAGACTAAAGGGAGAATCAAAGATAATTTTTCTCACTCAGAGAGCAGTGGGTGCCTGCGACTCATTGCGTGCAAAAGTGGATGAGTCAGAAACTGCTGTAACATTTAAGCAGTATTTAAATATTTACTTTAATAAATGCTGGCTTAGCTCGAGACGCCCACATCCCATGAGTGAATTTAAAAAAAACTTGCATTGCCATAATCTCCAGTGGTATTGGCCAAAACCTGGGAAATGGGATTCAAATAATTAGATTTCTGATGTCTGACGCAGACATGGTGCACTGAATAGCCTGTTTTTGCTGTGTAAACATCGACAAGTCTATTAGTCTATAAGTGTCTCTTGATGTTAAAACTCACCAATGGTCTACCTTCTACCTCTATTTATAATTAGACAGGCCGAAGACTCAGTCTGGAAGGAAGATTGGTGGCAGCATTGTATCCCAGCTGCCAGTGGTTGGTAACCCAGAGTCCATACAATATGGTGGTCAGGGCACCATTGTTGAAATAACTCAATCTAACATACATGGAGAGAATCCATCCAATCCTGAAGAACAATAACCTCTGAAGGAAAGTGCGTTACCTACTTTAAGAGCATTACCACTTTAAGAACATATAGACAGTTGGTGAGTGCTTAAAATGCTTAAAATGTCAGCAGCACTCAAGGGAGGAGGACTCCAGAAGGAAACCTTCACTTCAGAGCTGGCAAGTGGTGCAGGAGAAACAATCTGGACTCAGAAGGCAGTATTTATTAGTGACACTGCAAAGACACACCTTTGTGGGAGCTGAAGGAGAAAAATTGGAGATTTGTGAGGTAAAGAGGGAAAAGCTATGATCTTAACAGTAATAGCACAAAGACCAGGCTGGAAATAAAGAAGGGAAAGGGACTGCTTTCTCTTCAAAATGATATTGAAAGCAGGCTCCATGATGCATGGCCATAGTAGAGAATGCATGGACCACAAAATTAACTTCTACCAAGACCATGATTTCTGAAAACACCTGCAATTTATTTAAAAGTTCTGGGGAAGCAGCCTAACAGAAGACAAAAGAGAGAGAATTTCAAGACCTTCAAAGATTGGGATGCATAATTTGAATCACCTTTTAATTCCAGTTCCACTTGTTGCAAAAATTCACTAGTAATCTAACCTCTATTATGGTTAATCAGACTCAGCAAAGAAAAGTGAATTGGTGCTCTTGAAGTACAGCCTTGTAATATTCCTATCTCTGAGCCAGGAAGTTCCAATTCACCTCCCATCTTCTTCAGTCATATATAACAATGTCCCTGAACAGGTCGATTAAAAATATCTACACCTAACTTAGACCCTTCGGTCCAACTCATCCATGTTGACCAACTTTCCCAAATTATCAACTAGACTCACTACCCTCTGTTTGATCCATATCCCCCCATACCTTTCCTACTCATACCTGGCCAAATGTCTTTTAAATGTTGTAACTGGACCTGCATCTACCACTTCCTCTGGCAGCTCATTCTGCAGATGAACCACCCTCTGTGGAAAAAGTTGCTCCTTGGGTCCCATTTCAATCTTTCTCCTCTCAGTTATTGAAAACACTAATGTGAAAATGACCAGACATTTTAATTTTCTGATGTTGATTGAGGGATAAGAGGACACTGGAGAGAACTTTGCTCCATTTCTTTACAATTGTGATAACGGACTTTACCATCTGAAAAATGGCAAGTTTGTTTAGGAAGCTTGAGAGTCAATTGTGAAGAGGCCAAAGTGATGTGCAGAATATTTCTTCAATGATAAGAGGTTGGAAGGTGTAGATATCAAAGCAACTTGAGCGTCCTGGTTGAAATGTCTCCAAAGACTAACATGCAGATGCAGCAAGTTATTTAGGATGGCTAAGAAAATGTTAACATTTATGACAAAAATATCCATGTACAGGAGTCCATGAAGTCTTGTTTCAAATGTATAGGAACTTGGTTAGACTGCACCTGGGAGTAGTGTGTGCAGTTTTGCGTTCCTTACCTTGGTTAAGATATTATTGCCATAGAGGATGTGCAACAGAGGTGCAAAGACTTGATCCAAGTTGATGGGAGCGTCCTATGAGGAGAGATTAGGTAAACTGGATCTGAATTCTCTAACATTTTAAAGAATGAGATGTGATCTCACTGAAACTTTTAAAATACTTAAAGGGATAAACCGGATACATATAGGTAAAATGTTTCCTCTGGCTGGGGAGTCTAGAACCGGGGACACAATTTAAAAATAAGGGAATGCCATTTCAGAGTTGTGAACGTTTGGAATTCTTTACCAGAGGGCTGTGTGTACTCTGGTCTTTGAGAATGTTTAATTAAGGTTTTGTTAGATTTCTAATTATTAATGGTGTCTGGGGTTATGCAGATGAGTAGTAAAATGCATTGAAGTTTAAATAAGCCATGATACTATTGAATGGCAGAGCATGCTCGATGGACCAAATGGCCACCTCCTGTTCCTACAAATGTAGGAGGGGAATAGAACTGATTTTACATAAACTAGGTATGGACTTGATGGACTGAGTGGTCTCCATCAGTGCTGTAACAATTCTATGACAGTTCTGAAGTAAGGTTTCAATGAAAGGATGAAACCTGGTGGAAACCTTTTATTTTTTAACTCTCAACTTTGTCCAAGAAAGGAGGTGATTTGTTGAGGTTACATTTTTAATAAATTAGTATAAACCTCCAAATCCCATCTCTTTTCACCCTCACAGAAGAAAAGCTGTCAGTAAACTAGTGAATGGCGAATGAAAGGCAGTCATGCTGTTTACCTCCAGACTTCGACAAATAAGCTTTAAATCCACTAGTTCCACAACATGTTTCAGCAATCCAGGTCTTGCTACCTGTTAATATTTGCCAAGATGTCAAGACCAGCCCTTTCCAAATCTCCTGGTTCCCAAAATTGGGAACACAAGAAAAGGCATTATTTAAATCATGGTTGATCTGTTAACAAACTCCATTGATCCAACTCTTCAAATCCACAGACTGTAAAACCACTCCCAAGAATAAATGCATTTTTTGAATAAAAAGATCGATCAAACTCTGTTTTCATTAACTTTTTGAGGATGGCACAAGGGAAAATGGATCTGGTTAAGAACAGGATCGAACCAGTGACAATAAAGACAAGTCAGGTCAGGTTGCCTTGAAATGGTTACACAGCAAGGGCTTGTTTGGGGGATTGGGCTTGAAGCTGCCTTTAGCTCAATTGGGCAAATGTAAGGACTGCAGGTGCTAAAAATCAGAGTCTAGATTAGAGTGGTGCTAGAAAAGCACAGCAGGTCGGGCAGGATCCGAGGAGTAGGAAAATTGACGTTTCGGGCAAAAGCCCTTCATCAGGACTGAAGACAGGGAGCCTCCAGGGTGGAGAGATAAATGGGAGGGGGGTGGGGCTGGGGAGAAGGTAGCAAAGAGTACAATTTGTGGATGGGGGTGGGGATGAAGGTGATAGGTCAGAGAGGACGGTGGAGCAGATAGGTGGGAAGTAAGATTGGCAGGTAGGTCATGAAGATGGTGCTGAGCTCGAAGGTTGGAACTGGGGTAAGGTGGGTGGAGGAGAAATGAGGAAACTGGTGAAGTCCACATTGATGCCATGGGGTTGAAGTGTCTGAGGCAGAACTTGAGGCATTCTTCCTTCAAGCATCCGGTGGTGAAGGAGTGCCGGTGCGGGAGGCCCAGGACCTGCAAGTCCTCAGCTGAGTGGGAGGGGGAGTTAAAATGTTCAGCCACGGGATGGTGGGGTTGATTGGTGCGGGTGTCCCAGAGATGTTCCCTAAAGCACTCTGCGAGAAGGCTTCCAGTCTCCCCAATGTAGAGGAGACCACATTGGGAGCAATGGATACAATAAATGACATTGGTGGATGTGCAGGTGAAACTTTGATGGATGTGGAAGGCTTCTATGGGGCCTTGGGTGGAGGTGAGGGACGAGGTGTGGGTGCAGGTTTCGCAATTCCTGCGGTGGTAGGGGAAGGTGCCAGGAGGGGAGGATGGATTGTTGGGGGCATGGACCTGACCAGGTAGTCACAGATTGGACAGCCCTGTTCATAACACCCAGGGTGGCATGGTGGCTCAGTCGCCAGCACTGCTGCCCCACACCACCAGGAACATGGGCCCATCTCCCTCCCCGGGCGACTATCCGCATGGAGCCCGCACATTCACCCAGTGTCTGCATGGGTTTCCTCCCACAGTGCAAAGATGTGCAGGCTAGGTGGACTTGCTATACTGAAGTTGTCCACAGTGTCCAGGGAAGTGCAGGCCAGGTGGATTAGCCATGGATAAGGCAGAGTTACAGGGAGGGGATTGAGGGGTGTATCTGTGCAGGATGCTCCCCAGAGGGTCAGTGTGGACCCAATAGATTGAACGGCCTGCTTCCAGACTGTTGGGATTCTAACATAAGATTCAAAAGGTAGAGGTGTGCTTGCACACGTATATATCTCTCTACGACTGTCAAAACCCTTCCCTGCCCAGAAGTGCACAAACTTGCCAGTGAAGAGCTGGCTGATAATTACTTTCTTCAAAGATCAGGGAATCGGACCAACTAACCATCCAGCTGCTGCTCAAGCCATCTGGACTGCAATCATTCCTTCTCAATCTGACATTTAAATTCAAGCAGCTTGGAGGGCTCTTGTAGCGAGGTGCTAGTGAGCTGACCTTTGGGTCAGGAGGTCTGGGTTCAAGTCCCACCAGCTCCAGAACTATTTACTATCTTTTATTTTAAAGAAGAGAAAGGTGAATTAGAGTTCTTATCCCACAGTTGAAAGCCACGACTTCAAAGCGAGAAAGCTTTGGTTCAAATCCCACATGCTCCAGAAATGTGACACAAGACGCTGATTATAAATACCCATAAAAGAGATTTGGGGTTAGCACTTAACCCCAAAAATAAGCTGCCAGTGTTTGGTAATCCAAAACTCAATATGAAGAATTGTGGCTACAGAAGCTGGAGAGACCATTGAAAGGCTAGAAATGTGTGGAAATCACGAAAAGCCATGCTGGGATACAATATTGCTACTTAACATAATTTTATACAATGCAATACAATACATCACAGGAGCAGTCTCTTCCACCCACCAAAGCAAGGGGTACAATATTAAGGTGCACAGGACCAGAAAGACTATGAACACAGATCATTAAGGATGGCAGGGTGGGTGGAGAGGAGATAATGAAGTATCCTGCTCTAAATAAAGGCATGGAGTCAAAGATCAAGGGGATGTTGAACTTGATCATCCACTACCTTCCTGAATGCCCAGATTGAACCTACATCCACCGCACTTTCAGACAGAGCATTACAGACCCGAACCACTCATTGTGAATAAAAATGTTTTTGCTTTCATTTTTCATTACATTGGCTATGTTTTCATATCACTTTAAATCTTTGCTGTTTTGTTCTCAATCCTTTTACAAACTGGAACAGTTTCTCCTAATTTATTCTGTTCAGGTTCCTCATGTTTTTGAAACTGTCCTTCAGATCTTCTCTGAGCCTTCTTCTGTCCAAGGAAAATAGTCTAAACCTCTCTAACCTCTCCTCAAAACTGAAGTTTCTAATGCCTGGAACTATTCTTGTAAAACCCTTCTGCACTGTCTCCAATGTGTTCACATTCTTCTTATTCTGTGGCACCCAGAACTGTACACAATATTCCAGCTGAGGTTATAAGAGGTGTCTAACATATGGGCAAAGGATGGTTATTTGAATAGAAACAACTTGCAAGTGTATGGTGAAAAGTCAAGAGTATGGGACACAGTCACAATGCTCATTCAAGCAGGCAGTGCAGACATGGCCTCTTCTGCACCAGACCACTGCTGTCTTTGTGTGATTCACCAGATGCAGGAATTTGGTGAGTGGTAGGAAATAGGAGGTTTTCTTGCCTGGTGTTATGAGGTTTCATGTGGTTTAGAGTCTGTGTTGAGGGCTCTCAGGCAAACAGCATGTCTTCTGGTGGAATGTGTCTCGATCAAGAAGGGAATAGCTTTAAAACTGGAGCCAGGCCATGTAGGTGTGATGTCAGGAAACATTTAAAGAGGGTCTTAAAATGCTGAACTCTCTCCCCCAAATTAATAAGGATGGTTTCAGCAAAGTCCCATGAACGTCAAAAACATTATAAGTGTCATTGGAATAAATTAAATAATTGATTGTGTTGTAATAGCAGATCAAATCTCTTTTTGTCTATTCAGTGATGGGCGGCACGGTGGCACAGCGGTTAACACTGCTGCCTCACAGTGCCAGAGACCCGGGTTCAATTCCCACCTTAGGTAACTGACTGTGTGAAGTTTGCACATTCTCCCTGTGTCTGTGTGGGTTTCCACCAGGTGCTCTGGTTTCCTCCCACAGTCCAAAAACGTGCAGGTCAGGTGAATTGACCATGCTAAATTGCCTGTAGTGTTAGGTGAAGGGGTAAATGTAGGGGAATAGGTCTGGGTGGGTTGTGCTTTGGCAGGTCGGTGTGGACTTGTTGGGCCGAAGGGCCTGTTTCCACACTGTAAGTAATCTAATATGGGAGTCACTGGCTGGGCCATAGTTCCCTTTGAGAAGGAGGTGGTGAGCTGCCTTTTTGAGCCGCTGTCCATCTGCTGTAGGTCAAACTACAGTACTGTTAGGGTGGGAATTCCAGGATTTGACCCTTGATATACTTCCAAATCAGGACTTGGAAAGGAACTTACTGGTGAGTATTCCCATGTATCTGTTGCCCTTGTCCATCTGTATGATGGTTGTTGCAGGTTTGGAAGGTGCTATTTCAAGAACCTCAGTAAATTTCTGCAGTGCATTTCATAGAGATCACACACTGTTACTACTCTGTGTTGGCGGTGAAGGGAGTGGACACTTATAAAATGATGCCAATAAAGCAGGCTGCTTTGTCCTAGATAGTGTTGAGTTTCTTGTGTTTTGATGGAGCTGCACTCATCCAAGCAAGTGGGAATTATTCCATCGCACTCCTTACTTAAGTCTTGTAACTGTTTGACAGTCTTTGGGGATCGGTGACAAGCTGCAGGATTCCTAGCTTCTGACTTGTCCTCGTAGCCACTGTATTTATATAGCTAGTCCAATTCAGTGTCTGGTCAGTGATAACACTTGGATGTTGACAGTGCGTTTTCAGCATTGGAAATGCTATTGAGTGTCAAGGGGCAATGCTTAGATTGTTTCTTATTGGAGATAGCCATTGTCTGGCATTAGTGTGATGTAAATATTACTCGCCACTTTTCAACCCTAATCTGGATATTGTTCTGGTCTTCCTGCATCTTACAGAATCAATGACATAGACCTTTACCAGAACACACATTATCCAATAACTACAGAGAATGAAACTCAACACCAAAAGTGGCAAGTAGCCCTTTATTGCCAAAAAAGCAAAAGAACTGCAGATGCTGGAAATCTGAAACAAAAAAAAACATAAATTGCTGGAAAATCTAAGTAGGGCTAGTAGCATCTGTGGAGGGAAATCAGAGTTAGTATTGCATGTCCAGTGACCCTTCCTCAGAACCTATTTATTGCCAATTGGTTTATTCCACTCCAGGGCTAGTGTCATACAAATAGCATCTTGTACTTAGTCTCCATATTATTTTTAAAAATTTAAATAAAAGTAAATATCATGGTGCGGGAAATCTTACATAAAAAGAGAAAGTGCTGAAGAGACTCAACAAGTTTGGTCGCATTTATGGAGAGAGAGAAACAGAGTTGACATTTAGAGCCTAATTCAGATGTAATAGAATTTTAAAGAACTTGTTGGGTTTACGCATTCATTTTTCATTGTACTCTCCGCAGAAATTTAGAGCTGGTAATTAATAATACAAGTCATCTACTAATATCTTGATAATTCTTTATGTGATGTCAATAAACTTCTCAAGCCCAGAAAGGAAGTAATTTGAACTGTTCATCTCATCCCAAAATCCTTCAAGATTTCTGTTTTAAATTCCAAAATCCAAATTCTTATTTAGTTTTGATTTCTCTGTTTTCTCTTTGCTACTTAATCCAGTCTTTCTGTACTTGTTTTGATTCTAATCTTGTTTGACTCAAATTCATCCAATTCCTTTTCTCATCATTCCACACAATCTTTAAAACTTATTGGCTAAGGAGATAGACTGTTGGTTCACCATACATTAAGGTCCACAGTGCTCCATTTCCCTACTGTTCCATTCTTATCCCTCACTCCCAGTTACGGTGCAAACATTTTTTAAGCAGTAGGTTGCATGAAAGTAATTCTAATTAATAGTGCAGCCCCAAGGCGTCCCACTTAAACAAAATATGACCTATTACATTTACCAAAAACATCCACCTTGAATTATGGATGCATGTTATGCAATACATTAGTAATCAGTTTTAACTTTCACTGTAGTTTGTTCATACATGCCAATGCAGAAACTTGGCTTCGAAAAAGCCACCCAATCTCGAATCATCCTAATTTTAAACCTAGAACATGTGAAAACAAGTAGATAACATCTTCTGCAGCTGTTAGCGACATTCCTCAGTTAACTTTGGAGGAGAAAATTACTCAGAGTTGAAAGCATGCAATGCTGTGCAAATGCTGAGTGTGACATCTCCAGTACCTTACAAATGAAACCTTCTTGCTGAAATTAAGCACCTTTACATTGAATAATTGTGAGGGAAAGCATACTAGCATCTTGGTTTTCAATAAATTATCATTTTGCTAAAGATTACCTCTATTGGGGTTTAAATGTGAGGATGACATGGTTTATAGGTTAATAATGAAAGAATCCCATTAATAGTTACGAGGATGTGGTCCCCTGAAATGAGAATGCGATTATCAGTGGCACAGAAATCGAGAACAAAACAAGACAACTCAGTACAACAGATGCCTATTCTGAAACAAGCAAAAACCAGAAATTGTTGGAAAAATCTGTCAGGTCTGGTGGCATCTGTGGCAAGAAAAACAGGGTTAGTGTTTCAACCTTTTTTCATAAGCAGTCCAAAAAACATGGTATTTATGCTGATGCTGGGGTGTAGCAGGAAGTGGTGGTTGCAAAGGTGTGAGCAGATAAATAGAAATGGAGTGAGCAGATAGGTGGAGACAGAGCCCAGAGAGAAACACACAAGAAAAGTTGAATCTCTTTTTCTGCCGCCTGTTTTTGTCTCTCTGTCTGGGCTCTGTCTGCTTGCTCCATTTCTATACCTCCCTCACCACGCCCTTACCATCAGCATAAATAATACCCGCTTGCTTGTGACTTTCTCTTCTGAAGAAGGATCATTGGGCTTGAAACATTAACTCTGTTTTCTCTCCACAGATGCTGCCAGACCTACTGAATTTATCCAACAATTCCTGTTTTGTTTATTTCAGGTCTCCAGCATCCACAGTACTACGTATTATTTTAAATGTCAATTGTTTCTGTACCATGACAAGTTTAAGACACCATGGAGATCCTTGGTTTATCTTCAGTTTAATTATCATTTAGATCACAGAGTCATAGAGATGTACAGCAAACAAGCAGTCCAACTCGTCCATGCTGACCAGGTGTCCTAACCTAATCTAGTCCCATTTGCCAGCACCCGGCCCATATCCCTCTAAATCTTTCTATTCATATACCCATCCAGATGCCTTTTAAATGTTGCAATTGTACCAGCCTCCACCACTTTCTCTGGCAGCTCATTCCATACACGCACCACCTTCTGCTTGAAAACATTGCCCCTTAGGTCCCTTTTAAATGTTTCCCCTCTCATCTTAAACCTATCTCCTCTAGTTCTGGACTTCCCCACCCAAGGGAAAAGGCCTTGTCTATTTATCCTATCCATGCCCCTCATGATTTTATAAACCTCTATAAGGTCACCCCTCAGTCTGTGACACTCCAGGGAAAACAGCCCCAGCCTATTCAGTCTCTCCTTATAGCTCAAATCCTCCAAACCTGGCAATATCCTTGTAAATCTTTTCTGAACCCTTTCAAGTGTTCCAATAGGAGGGATAGTATTGCAAACTTTGCTTCCCCTCTGCTCCATTTATCTATTGTCCCTGTGTTTCGAAGACTGAAACCTCTCAATCTGGCGTTGAAATCCCTCCATGGTTTCATGTCTCCCTATCTATCTGGCATGTTCTAGCCCTACATTTTCCTGAAAACCGGTGTTCCTCAAATCCTGTTCTCTGCACCTCTGGCTCCCTTTACTCCTGCAATTTCCAACTGTGCCTTCAACAGTTTCATTCTGGCACTTCTCTGCAATAAATGTCATTGGTTGTGAATCCTATCAGATCAAATGGATCAGTTGGAGACACAGTTAGAGGCAATGAGGAATTTACAAGAGCAAGGGGATGTGATGGATGGCAGTTATAGGAAGGGAGAAAAGTTGCAGATGCAGCCACCTATTTGGATTAACTCCAGGAAAGGGAGGAGAGGTAGGCAGATAGTGCAGGAGTCTTCTGTGGCTATCCCCATTTCAAACAAGTATGCTGTTTTGGAAAATGTAAGGGGTGATGGATTCTCAGGGGAATATAACACAAACAGCCAAGTTTCTGGTATCGAGACAGGCTCTAATGCAATGAGGGGTACGTTGGGTTCCAAGAGATCAATTGTGTTTGGGGAGTCTCGAGTCCGAGGCACAGACCGATGTTTCTGTGGCCAACAGAGAAAAATCAGAATGGTGTGTTGTCTCCCTGGTGCCAGGATCAAGGATGTCTCAGAGAGGGTGCAGATTGTTCTCACGGGGGAGAGGGGCCAGCAGGAGGTCATTGTACATATTGGAACCAATGACATAGGAAGGAAAAAAGATGAGATTCTGAAGGGAGAATACAGAGAGTTGGGCAGGAAGTTAAAAAGGAGATCCTTGAGAGTAGTAATATCTGGATTGCTCCCTGTGCTGCAAGCTAATGAGGGTAGGAATAGAAGGATAGAGCCGACGAATGAGTGGCTGAGGAGCTGGTGTATGGGAGAAGGATCCACATTTTTGGATCATTGGAATCTCTTCTGGGGTAGAAGTGACCTCTACAAGAAGGACAGATTGCACCTGAAGTGGAAGGGGACTAATATACTGACAGGGAAATTTGCTAGAGGAGCTGAGCTGCTCAGGAGGATTTAAACTATTAAGGTGGAGAGGTGGGGGGGGGGGGGGGGGGGGGGGAAGGTGGTTGGTGGTGGGAGTGGGACCCAGGGAGATAGTGAGGAAAGAGATCAATCTGAGAGTGGTACAGTTGATAAAACAAAAAAGTGAAACAATCAGGGCAGGCAGGGACAAAGCAGAGAACAAGATAGGACTGATAAATTAACCTGCATTTATTTCAATGCAAGAGGTCTAACAGGGAAGACAGATGA
This sequence comes from Chiloscyllium punctatum, assembly GCF_047496795.1. NCBI lineage: Eukaryota > Metazoa > Chordata > Chondrichthyes > Orectolobiformes > Hemiscylliidae > Chiloscyllium > Chiloscyllium punctatum. Next base: position 82,758,958 of record NC_092763.1, on the reverse strand, counting down.
ACTCAGGACATGGTTAGGAACACGGGACTGGGATATCACAGCAATTACAGAAACACGGCTCAGGGATGGACAGGATTTGCAGCTTCATGATCCAGGATACAAATGCTACAGGAAGGATAGAGAGGGAGGCAAGAGAGCAGAGGAGTGGCATTTTTGGTAAAGGATAGCATTACAGCTGTACTGAGGGAGGATATTCCCATAAATACATCCAAGGAAGTTGTTTGGGCTGAACTGAGAGACAAGAAAGGAATGATCACCTTATTGGGATTGTATTATAGACCCCCTAATAGTCAAGAGGGAAATTGAGAAACAAATTTGTAAGGAGATCTCAGCTATCTGTCAGAATGATAGGGTGGTTATGCTAGGGGATTTTAACTTTCCAAACATAGATCGGGACTGCAACAGTGTTAAGGGTTGCGCCGACCTGTGAACTGTTCACAGCTTGTCCCCCTACACTATCCCAAAATCATCCATGTGCTTATCTAAGGATTGTTTAAATCTCCCTAATGTGGCTGAGTTGACTACATTAGCAGGTAGGGCATTCCACGCCCTTACCACTCTCTGAGTAAAGAACCTGCCTCTGACATCTGTCTCAAATCTATCACCCCTCAATTTGTAGTTATGCCCTCTCGTACATGCTGATGTCATCATCCTAGGAAAAAGTCTTTCACTGTCTACCCTATCTAATCCTCTGATCATCTTGTATGTCTCTATCAAATCCCCTCTTAGCCTTCTTCTTTCCAATGACAACAGACCCAGGTCTCTCAGCCTTTCCTTATAAGACCTTCCCTCCAGACCAGGCAACATCCTGGTAAATCTCCTCTGCACCTTTTCCAATGCTTCCACATCCTTCCTGAAATACGGGGACCAGAACTGTACACAACATTTCAATTGTGGCCGCACCAGCATTTTGTATAGTTGCAGCATGATATTGCGGCTCCGGAACTCAATCCCTCTACGAATGAAACCTAACACACTGTATACCTTCTTAACAGCATTATCCACCTGTGTGGCAACTTTCAGGGATTTATGTACATGGACTCCAAGATCCCTCTGTACATCCACACTACCAAGAATCTTTCCATCGACCCAGGACTCTGCCTTCCTGTTATTCTTCCTAAAGTGCATCACCTCACATTTAGCTGCATTGAACTCCATTTGCCACCTCTCAACCCAATTCTGCAGGTTATCCAAGACCCCCTGCAACCTGTAACATTCTTCCACACTATCCACTACTCCACTGACTTTAGTGTTGTCTGCAAATTTACTAATCCATTCACCTATGCCTGCGTCTAAGTCATTTATAAAAATGACAAACAGCAGTGGTCTCAAAACAGATCCTTATGGAACACCACTAGTAACCAGACTCCAGGCTGAATATTTTCCATCAACCACCACTCGCTGCCTTCTTTCAGAAAGCCAGTTTCTAATCCAAACTGCTAAATCACCCTCAATTCCATGTCTCTGCATTTTCCCCAACTGCCTACCATGTGGAACCTTATCAAAGCCTTTACTGAAGTCCATGTATACTACGTCAACTGCCCTACCCTCATCCACATGCTTGGTTACCTTCTCAAAAAACTCAATGAGGTTTGTGAGACACAACCTGCCCTTGATAAAACCATATTGACTATCTGAAATCAAATTGTTGCTTGCTGGATGATTATAAATCTTATCTCTTAAAATCCTTTCCAAAACCTTTCCTACAACAGAAGTAAGGCTCACTGGTCTGTAATTACCTGGTTCATCCCTACTGCCCTTCTTGAACAAGGGCACAACATTTGCAATCCTCAGTCCTCTGGTACCAAACCTGTAGACAATGACCACTCAAATATCAAAGTCAAAGGCTCTGCTATCTCCTCCCTAGCTTCCCAGAGAATCCTCGGATAAATCCCATCAGGCCCAGGAGACTTGTCTACTTTCACTCCTTCTAAAATTGATAACACCTGTTTGTAGCTAACCTCGATCCTTTCTAGTCTAATATCTCGTACCTCATTCTTCTCCTCAATGAAAACCGATGAGAAATGTTTGTTTAGCACCTCTCCGATCTCCACAGGATCCACACTCAACTTCCCACTTCTGTCTTTGATTGGCCCTACTCCTACCCTAATCATCCTTTTATTCCTCACATACCGATAGAAAGCTTTAGGGTTCTCCTTTATTCTATTTACTAAAGACTCTCTTTGCTCTTCTTAACTCTCTCTTTAAATCCTTCCGAGCTGATCTGTAACTCTCCATCGCCTCATCTGTACCATCTTGCCTCAACAACACATAAGCCTCCTCCTTCGTAACAAGACATGCAATTTCTGTAGTAAACCACGGTTCCCTTACCTTATCACTTCCTCCCTGCCTGACCGGGACATACCTATCAAGGACATGCAATATCTGTTCCTTAAGCCAGCTCCACCTTTCCATTGTCTGCATCACCTGCATTTTGCTACCCCATTCTATGCATCCTAATTCTTGCCTAACCGCATTATAATTGCCCTTGCCCCATCGATAACTCTCGACCTGTGGCATGTATCTATTCCTTTCCATCGCTAAACTAAATGTAACTGAATTATGGTCACTCTCTTTAAAGTGCTCATCTACAACTAAATCAAACACCTGGCCTGATTCATTACCAAGCACCAGATCCAGTATGGCCTCCCCTCTTGTTCGCCCTTCGACATACACTGTCAGGAAACCCTCCTGTACACATTGGACAAAAAGTGATCCATCCGACGTACTGGAGATAAAACATTTCCAGTCAATGTTGGGGAAGTTAAAGTCCCCCTTAATGACCACCCTGTTCCTTTCACTCCTACCCAGAATAATTTTGCTAATCCTCTCTTCCACCTCCGTGGAGCTCTGTGAAGGCCTATAAAAACCTCCAAGCAGTGTGACCTCTCCTCTCCTGTTTCTAACCTCAGCCCACACTACCTCAGTAGGCGAGCCCTCATCAAAAGTTCTCTCAGCCACCGTTATACTATCCTTGACTAACAAGGCCATACCTCCCCCTCTTTTACCGTCTTGCCTGTTCTTAATGAAAGATCTAAACCCTGGAACCTGCCACATCCATTCCTCACCCTGATCTATCCATGTCTCTGAAATGGCTACAACATTGAAATCCCAGCTACCTATCCATGCTGCAAGCTCACCCACCTTATTTCGGATACTTCCACCTTATCCGAAATAAGGTGGGTGAGCTTGCAGCATCGATAGGTAGCTGGGAGTTGAAGTAAACACACTTCAAACCACTTCGCTGTCTGCCATCACATTGCTGTGACCCTGAAATCCTGTCCCTGTCCTTCCTGCTCTCATTCTCCCTCTGGTTCAAGTGAAGACTGTCCTGTTTGTACAAGTCCCACCTTCCCCAGAATGAGCCCCAATTATTCAAATACCTGAAATCCTCCCTCCTGCACTATCCTTGCAGCCATGTGTTCAGCTGATAATCTCTCTCTATTCCTTGCCTCGCTATCACATGGCATGGGTAACAAACCAGAGATAACAACTCTGTTCTAGCTCTCAACTTCCACCCCAGCTCCCTGAAATCCTGCCTTACATCGCTATCCCTCTTTCTACCTATGGCATTGGTACCTACATGGACAACGACTTGAGGCTGGTCTCCCTCTCCCTTCAGGACCCCAAAGATACAATCCCAGACATCACAGACCCTGGCACCTGGGAGGCAACACACCAACCGTGAGTCTCGTTCATTCCCAACAAATCTTCTATCTGAGCTTCTAACTCTTGAGTCCCCAATGACTAACACTGTGATCCTTTCCCTCCTTCCCTGCTGTGCAACAGGGACAGGCTCTGTGCCAGAAACCTAGGCCCCACTGCATACCCCTGGTAAGTTGTCCCCCTCAACAGTATCCAAAATGGTATACATGTTTTTCAGGGGAACAACCACAGGGGATTCTTTCACTGACTGTTTTTTCCCCCTTCGAACAGTCACCCAGCTTTCTTCGTGCCTAGGAGTAACTACTTCCCTGTAACTCTTATCTCTCACAGCCTCTGCCTCCCGAATGATCTGAAGTTCATCCAGCTCCCGCTCCAGTTCCCTAAACAGTCTTGGAGGAGCGAGAGTAGGGTGCACTTCCTGCAAATATATTTGGATGGGACACGAATGGCGTCCCTCACCTCAAACATCATGCAGGAGGAACATTGCTCTCTCTGCACTGCCATCCCTGCTAGTCCCCTTATCACAAAGTAAAAAAGAGACGCTTACTTGATATGTCCCTCTGGTCTTTAAGGTTAGAGGAGATGGTTGGGTGGGAGGCCCTACAATGGTAGGGTGTCGGGTTGAGAAAACACTGACTTATATAGCAGGACAGAAATAAAAAGAAGAAGTCCCACCTTTTCCAGAAACCTTTGCTCTCTGGCTTCAAATTTTAAAGCACAAATCAGTGACTCACCACTCCCAGCAGACCCCTGGGGCAAGCTCCCGCCCTTCAAGTTGCTGCTGCCGCTGAAAAACAGAAATGAAGATGGAGAGGAATTTGATAAGTCCGTATAAGAACATTTTCTGATTCAATATGGGGATGTACCTACTAGAGAAGGTGCAAAACTTGACCTACTCTTGGGAAATAAGGCAAGCAGGTGACTGAGGTGTCAATGGGGGAGCACTTTGGGGCCAGCGACCATAGTTCTATTACTTTTAAAATAGTGATGGAAAAGGATAGACCAGATCAAAAAGTTGAAGTTCTAAATTGGAGGAAGGCTAATTTTGACCGTATTAGGCAAAAACCTTCAAAGGTTAACTGGGAACAAATGTTCGTAGGTAAAGGGACAGCTAGAAAGTGGGAAGCCTTCAGAAATGAGAGTCCAGAGACAGTATATTTCTGTCAGGGTGAAAAAAAAGGCTAGTAAGTGTAAGGAATGCTGGGTGAGAAAGAAATTGAGGGTTTGGTCAAGAAAAAGAAGGAAGCATATGTCAGGTATGGACAAATAGATTGAATGAATCCTTGGAAGAGCAAAAAGGGGACATGAGATAGCTTTGGCAAATAGAGTTAAGGAGAATCCAAAGGGTTTTTACAAATACATTAAGGACAAAAGGGTGACTAGAGAGAGAATAGGGCCCCTCAAAGACCAGCAAGATGGCCTTTGTGTGGAGCCGCAGGAGATGGGGGAGATAATAAACGAGTATTTTGCATCCGTGTTTACTGTGGCGAAGGACATTGAAGATATAGAATATAGGAATTAGATGGTGACATCTTGAAAAATGTCCATATTACAGAGAAGGAAGTGCTGGATGTCTTGAAGCACACAAAGGTGGATAAATCCCCAGGACTTGATCAGGTGTATCTCAGAACTCTTTGGGAAGCTAGGGAAGTGATTGCTGGGCCTCTTCCTGAGATATTTGTATCATCCAATAGTCACAGGTGAGGTGCCGGAAGACTGGAGGTTGGCTAATATGGTGCCACTGTTTCAGAAGGGTGGTAAGGACAAGCCAAGGAACTGTAGACCAGTGAGCCTGATGTCGGCAGTGGGTAAGTTATTGGAGGGAATCCTGAAGGACAGGATAGAGATGTATTTCAAAAGGAAACGATTGATTAGGAATAGTCAACATGGCTTTGTGTGTGCGAAATCATGTCTCACAAACTTGATTCAGTTTTTTGAAGAAGTAACAAAGAGGATTGATGAGGGCAGAGTGGTGGACGTGACCGATATGGGCTTCAGTAAGGCGTTTGACAAGGTTCCTCATGGGAGACTGGTTAGCAAGGTTAGATCTCATGGAATACAGGGAGAACTAGCTATTTGGATACAGAGCTGGCTCAAAGGTAGAAGACAGAGGGTGGTGGTGGAGGGTTGTTTTTCAGACTGGAGGCCTGTGACCAGTGGAGTGCCACAAGGATCGGTGCTGGGTCCTCTACTTTTTGTCATTAAATAAATGATTTGGATGCGAGCATAAGAGCCACAGTTAGTAAGTTTGCAGATGACACCAAAATTGGAGGTGTAGTGGACAGCGAAGAGGGTTACCTCGGATTAAACAGGATCTTGATCAGATGGGCGAGTGGGCTGAGGAGTGGCAGATGGAGTTTAATTTAGATAAATACAAAGTGCTACATTTTGGGAAAGCAAATCTTAGCAGGACTTATACACTTAATGGTAAGGTCCGAGGGAGTGTTGCTGAACAAAGAGATCTCGGAGTGCATGTTCATAGCTTCTTGAAAGTGGAGTCGCAGGTAGATAGGATAGTGAAGAAGGCGTTTGGTATGCTTTCCTTTATTGGTCAGAGTATTGAGTACAAGAGTTGGGAGGTCGTGTTGTGGCTGTACAGGACATTGGTTAGGCCACTGTTGGAATATTGCATGCAATTCTGGTCTATTTCCTATTGGAAGGATGTTGTGAGACTTGAAAGGGTTCAGAAAAGATTAACAAGGATGTTGCCAGGGTTGGAGGATTTGAGCTATAGGGAGAGGCTGAACAGGCTGGGGCTGTTTTCCCTGGAGAGTCGGAGGCTGAAGGGTGACCTTATAGAGGTTTATAAGATCATGAGGGGCATGGATAGGATAACTAGACAAAGCCTTTTTCCTGTGTTGTGGGAGTCCAGAACTAGAGGGCATAGGTTTCGGGTGAGGGGGAAAGATATAAAAGAGTGCTAAGTGGCAACTTTTTCACACAGAGGGTGGTACGTGTATGGAATGAGGTACAAGAGGAAGTGGTGGAGGCTGGTACAACTGCAACGTTTAAAAGGCATGTGGATGGATAGATGAATAGGAAGGGTTTGGAAGGATATGGGCCGGGTGCTGGCAGGTGGGACTAGATTGGGTTGGGATACCTGGTTGGCCTGTACGAGTTGAACCGAAGGGTCTGTTTCTGTGCTGTACATCTCTAAGACTCCCTGACTCTGTGAATCTCTGCATTTCTCAGAACTATAGAAAAAGGATTACAATGTCAGCAAACATGGGATTAGCAACACCACTACACCCACTCCGCTGCGGCCCTCCCCGCCCCCCCCCCCCCCACCCCCCACCCCACCAACAGATTACCTATTGTGGACCCTAAAAAGAGTGACCTTAATAATGAGAAGCTAGAAAAAGTAGAGGTGCAATACTTGACGGTGCTGGTACATGAATTGGTAAAATGTCACGAATAGGTCCAGAAAACAATCACAAAGTCTGATGGAATACAGACAGCACTCCTGAGGTCTTGGGTACAAGTGGTGGATGTAATGCTTCAGCTGTACAACACCCTAGTTAGAGAATACTTGGAATGTTGGGAGCAGTTCTGGGTCCCAACAATGATGGTTTGTAACATAATTTTATTAAAATGATACCTAAATTCTAATTCGTAAAGTACAAGTAACAGTTAGACAAAATGTTGTTGCATGCTCTAGAATTTAAAAGATTAAAAGCAAATTTGACTGCTGTTTACAAGAAATGGAAAAGAACTGAAAGAGTCGATAGAAACTATTTCATCATGTTTGGAAATCTAGGACAAGGAGAGATTGCTTAAATATTTGACCCAGACTTTTCAGGAATGAAATTCAGGGAAACATCTACATGCAAAGGATGATAGAAGTTTGGAACTTGCTTTCTCAAATAGCAACTCACAGTAGATAAATATTACATTTAAATCAGTGACTGATTTTTTAATACATTCAAATGTTCAGGGATATGGGTGAATAGAGTTATGTATGAGCCATATCTTATTGAATGTTGTAACAGGCACAAGGGAGTGGGGTGAGCTGGTGTATGTGGGCGAGTGAAGTTACTGTCTCATTCAACAATGTTAAATTATAAAATAGTCCCTTGTTTGACGGGGTATCAGTCATTAATTGCTCAGTAACTCCGTTAACAGCCTGCTGTAAGATTCTTGATCTGATTGCTAATCTATAGACCAAGTCATGGTGAAGTGATTGGGAATTCAATGCTGCTTGTGAACAGATAACTCTGGCCATAACAATGGTTAATTAATCATGTTAATGAGTTGCATGTTTCATTCTTACTCTTCCTTTTGACAAACTGTTCAAAAACTGTCATAACCATGAATTGAATCATTATACAAATGCATGTTAGTAATAGGCATGAAGAAAATAGTTCCTCAGACTTTCAGAGACTCCGATTTGGAAAGAATCATTGAATCACAGAGGATTTACAGTGCTCCACAGAAAGAGTCTGCAAAACAACTTGACTAGTCCTATTCCTGCACTATTCTCCATAGCCCTGTTGATAATTTAACTTCAGACATTTGTCTACTTTCCTTTCAAAATCCCAAGATTGAAACTTACTCCAGATCCCAAGCACTCACTATGTATAAGCGTTATCCACATGTTGCCTTTGACTGCCTTCCAATCATCTCAAATCAGTGTTCCATAGTTCTCAAAACAATGGCAAGAGTTAGAGCTATTCTCTGTTTAAATTTTCCATTTTCAATGTCACTTTCAAATCTCTCCCCAACTTTCTCTTCTCTAAAGAGAACAATCCCAGTTCTCCAATCTGTTCCACAAAAGTGAAGTCCCTCATGCCTGGAACCATTCTCCTGAATCTTTACTGTATCCACTCTAAAGCCTTCACATCTTTGCTGAAGTCCAGCACCCAGAACTGGAAATAGCAGCTGGGAGTTTCAGGATATGGAAATGGGATAGCCTTGTGGATATCCCAGCAATCAGGCAGCTGTTTAGTTGCCAGGGGTTTTCTAAGAGTGGTGCTGGAAAAGCGCAGCAAATCAGGCAGCATCCGAGGAGCAGGAGAATCGATGTTTCGGGCAAAAGCCCTTCCTGATGAAGGGTTTTTGCCCAAAACATTGATTTTCCTGCTTCTCGATGCTGCCTGACCTGCTGTGCTTTTCCAGCACCACTCTAAGCTTGACTCTGATCTCCAGCCTCTGGAGTCCTCACTTTCGCCGATGTTGAGAAATTCTTAGCCATAGAGAGCTGGCTAATCATTGACTGGAGTGCTTGAATTTGGCAACGCCATTGTGGAGTCTGCTGGTGAAAGATGCAGCGAACCCCAGGAACAGAGAATTCCCATAAGAAAAGTTCATCTTGGTTTGGGGTGGGGTGGCACGGGAGAGTTGGGGGAGGGAAACCTGGAAGATAGTGCAGTCGGGCTGCTATCAGTGATTTATTGCAGATTGAAGGAGGGTCAATTACATTTCAGAAAAGTAGTCGCTTGCATTGCAGGAAATACTGAAATTTCTTGAATGTTTATTCTTTGATGGATGTGTGTGCTTCAGCCAAAGCCAACAGTTGTTGCTCATACCTCACTGCCTGTGAACTAAATAACTAATGGTTCCCTGTGCCATTTCAGAGAGCACTTAAGAGTCAATCATTTGCTGTGGGTCCTGAGTCACTTATGGACAGCCTGCAGGTTCCCTCTAAGCCACTCATCATTTTGGTTTGGAAATATATCACAGCTCCCCCAGTATCACTAGGTGAAATTCCTGAAACTCTCCTCATAGCAGCTTTGTGGGTCTGCGCATGGAGAAAGTGAGGACTGCAGAGGCTGGAGATCAGAGTCTAAAAGTGTGGCACTGGAAAAGCACAGCAGGTCAGGCAGCATCCGAGGAGCAGGAGAATCAAAGTTTCGGGCATAAGCCCTTCATCAGGAATGTAGCAGCAGTGTGTGAAGGGGGCTGAGAGATAAAGGTAGCTGGGAAGACGATAGGTAGATGCAGGTAAGGGGTTGATGGTGATAGGTTGGAGGGTAGGGTTGAGCGGTTAGGTGAGAAGGAAGATGGACAGATCAAGCGGGCGGTGCCGAGTTGGAGGGTTGGATGAGGTGGGGGGAGGGGAGATGAGGAAACTGATGAAATTGACATCATGTAGTTGGAGGGTGCAGTGTCACACTTTTCAATTCAGTATATGGACCCAGCATTTCGCGAAGGCAGCTCACCAGCACCTTCTCAAGGGCAACTAGGGGTGAATAATAAATTCTGGCTCAGCCCATTAGAGAATAAAATAACGTAAAGATGTAAGATTTCCTTCTCTAAAGAGACATACATCCTTAAGTACTATGTATAGTTTTGGTCTCCTTTTTTATGGAAGGATTACATTGCACTGGAAATAGTTCAGATATGTTTGCTGGACTGATTTCTGGGATAAAAAGATTATGCTATGAGGACTGCTTGAGGAGATTAAGCCTATATTCACTTGAATTCAGAAGAATGTGAGATGTACTGAACAATATTAGAATCATTGAATTCCTACAGTGTGGAAAGAGGCCATTCAGCCCATCAAGTCTGCACCAACCTTCTGAAGAACATTGCACCCTATCCCCATAACCTTGCATTTATCGTGGTTAACACAACTTGCCTACACATTCCTAGACACCACTGGGCAATCGACCTAACCTGCACATCTTTAGACCATGGGAGGAAACCAGAGCATTCAGAGGAAACCCACGCAGACACAGGGAGAATATGCAAACTCCACACGGACAGTTGCCCAAAGCTGGAATTAAACACAGGTCCCTGGTGCTGTGGGGGTAGCAGTGCTAACCACTGAGCTATCATGCCTCGCATAGTCTGAAGGGGCTTGCCACGTTAGCGACTGGGAAAATGTTTGCGCATGTCGGTGAATCTAGAACTAGGGGACCCAATTTAAAAATGTGATGAGGAGCAATTTCCTCTTGTAAAGGTTCATTAATCTTTGGAATTCCCATTTCCAGACAGTAATGGAGATAGATCATTGAATATATTTAAGGCCGAAATTCAACATAATTTTGATCAGCAAAGAAAGCCATGATTGGTGGTGAAAGTTAGGAGAATGGAGTTAAGAACACATCACATCAACCTTGATCATCAAATGACAGAGCAGGTTCAATGGGTTGAAAACTGTATTATTTATTTCATATATTATCATATTTCTTTGGATCTTACTTAAAGGAATTGTCTAAATAATTACACATTGCCTCACAATTGTGATTGCTTCACTATCATCAGCCAAAATCATAAAGGGAAATATCCATTATAGTTATTCCTCAATGTTGGCCTTACAACCTCTGGCAAAATAGACATGTGCAATGCGACAAGATGTATATTTTCAATTTGCTACCTTGAGATACATTTAATGGCTGCCACAGATTCACTTAATTTCTTTGAAATGAAAGCAACTTGCTGGGTTTACTTTGTTGTGTTTAGTCAAACAGACTTGTAATCTGCAATAGTTACCTCTTGGCTGTTGAGTTGTAAAAGTTTAGTTAAATACAGGATAGTAATTTAAACTTGATGTTGTGAGAGAGAGAGAGAGAGAGAGAGTGAGCGATGTGCAATTATCAAAGGGTTAAAGAGGCTGGAAGCATCATTAATAACTGCAACTCGTGAATTCTCTGCAATTCTATGAAGGATAATTGGCAATGAGGTAAGAGAATAAATTAAAATGGGTCCTTTTTTATTCTTCTGTGCTCAGCTGTGTGACTCAGCTTGTTAACATGTTCTAGCTCATTGACTTCCCGTTCAGCTTCTTACAAGCTTTCTCTTTTTGTGGAAAAAAGAAGGAAGGAAGACTGAAAAAATAAACAAAACAATTAACAGGGACGTAATCTCTTCCTATGATAACAACAGAGAGGCTTTACTGAGTGAATGCTGCAGCACAGAAACAGGGCCCAGCTCTCATTAGCTACTGTCGAGGAGCTTCCCCTAACCACTAGAACCACCCTAACCTCACCGCCCCCCCCCACCCCCACCCCCACCGAACCCTGACCCTTTACTTTCCCTAGGAAACTCTGTAGCCTACAAGTGCTGTCATCTGGCATGAATGACATTGCCTTCCCACCTTTTAGAACACTGGATAAAGCAAAATGTTTGGATATTAAGTACCAAAAAGCCTAGATTGTCATTAAAAAAAGACACTGGAGGTTTGCACCCAAGCTAAAATTTGGGAGCTGCTCAAGCTACGCACTCAGCATCGCACTGAGGTCCTTTTAAGATGTTCCAAAAATCCGCTTCACATTTTAAACAGTTAAATGTTTAATTCATTCAAAGGCGTAATCGCTTCTGCCATTCACTGAACCTATTCACAATTCAATGGCTTCATTTAATTGTCCTGGAACCTCAGGCTCGGACAAGAGATTATAGTCAAAAGAAGAGGAAAATGAAAAGTGGAACAGGCCAAGGTTTGATTGGCTCCGGGATCGCTGTCTCCCCTCCATCAGTTGTCAAGAAGAGAGGGGGCCAGTAAGAAAGAGGAATTGTTTGTTCATGACCGTTCCCTTGTTTGCTTTTCAGAAGTGTACTGTTTGCTTCTGGCTTGCACTCATTGCTAATTAAAAAGTGCCCAAGAAGCTTTTGGCTAATTTTGCAATCATAATGTTGAGGCTTGCAAAATTTGCCAACAATTGACAAAGCAATCTACACTGAGAAAGTGACTATTGTTTAAATCATTATAACTGAGAAGAGCAAAGATTGTGAGCAGTTGCAGGAGGGGGTTATGTGGAGAAAGTACGCAGATGGATATATATCACACTAGACTTCAACACGCTGTTGTTGGATTTTTTAAAAGTTTCAAAACAAACTCAACCCTTGTTCTTTTATATTCACTTTCTCCCTCATTAATTACCAAAAAATTTGTATTCCTCTAATCCCATATATATGTTGTCCCTCAGCAGCACAGTCATGTTTGTCCGTACCCACTTACAATGAAGTTTGGTGGACCCACTCCTAGTTGCTTTGTTAATTATTCCTCATTACCATAGCTTCATTGCTGAGTTAGTCATAGCAGCAAACATTAGTAAAGGAGTTGTTTTAGATTTCTAATTTACGCTTCTGATAATTTGCATTGAGCATTTTTTGGGGTTTGCAAATGGCTTCTTTCTGCACTATCGGGATCCTATGATTCTATGAATTTGCTATCGTCTGATTTCATGACAAGCTTTTGGAGAAAATGAGCGATTTGGCTAAACTCCCCTTTCATCAATTTGCCGATGATTTGTAACTTTTTTTAAAACAAAATAATAGAACAATTTAAAATATGCATCTATTCACCTGAAAAGGTGGTGAAAACAGGTCAGTGGGACTTGTTTCCACCTATTTCACCTCAACCCAAAGTTGGCTTGCTAAGTTGTCACTAGAGGCCTGGAGGACTTGTCTCAATGGATTTCCTTAAAGCAATCGCTTCATTCACATGTTCTCTGCTCAAGGAACAGGTTCTTGCCTCAAAATTGGCTGATGCTTTATCCTGAGGTGTTTCTCTAGGCAGTGTTTTTGACTGTGCTGTTTTGCCATTGAACTTCACACTCAGGAAAAGGGCAAGAAGACAGCTCCTAAGTCTACGTCAGAAGGAGCAGAAATTGAATCTGATAAAAATCGAAAGAACTGAAGACGCTGGAAATCAGAAACACAAACAGAAATTGCTGGAAAATCTCAGCAGGTCTGTCAGCATCTGTGGAGAGAAATCAGAGTCTACGTTTTGGGTCCTGTGACCCTTAGTTGAAAAGTGTGGCACTGGAAAAGCACAGCAGGTTAGGCAGCATCTGAGGAGCAGTACAGTAAACATATTAGGTATAAGCCTTTGAAGAGCCTTTGCCTGAAACATCGATTCTCCTGCTCCTCGGATGCTGCCTGATCTGCTGCGCTTTCCAAGCACCACACTTTTGACTTTGATCTCCAGCATTTGCAGTCCTCACTTTCTCCTAGTCCAGTCACCCTTAATCAGAACTCACAATTGTCCCAGACCCAACCATCTTGCGCGACTTCATCAATGACCTTGCCTCCATCATAAGGTCAGAAGTGGGGATGTTCACCAATATTTGCACTCAATGTTCAAAGGGGTCCATGTTCAAAGACAACAAGATCTTGATAATATTCAGTCTGGGGCTGACAAGTGGCAAGTAACATTCACGCCACACAAATGCCAGGCTATGACCATCACCAATAACAGACAAACTAACCACTTCCCCTTGACATTCAATGGTGTTATAATCACTGAATCTCCCACTATCAATATCTTGGGGGTTACCATTGACCAGGAAATCAACTGGACTCACTACGTAAACTCAGGTGCAACAAGAGCAGGTCAGAGGCTAGGAATATTGCAGCGAGTACCTCACCCCTACCTCCCCAAATTCTATCTATCATCTCCAAGGCACAAGTCAGGAGTGTGATGGAATAATCACCACTTGCCTGGATGGGTGCACCTCCAACAACACTCAAGAAGCTTGACACCATCCAGGACAAAGCAGCCTGCTTGATTGGTGCTACATCTACAAACATCCACTCTCTCCACCAGCAATGCTCAGTAGCAGCAGTGTGTACTATCTCCAAGATGCACTGCAGAAATTCACCCATGGTCCTCAGACAGCTACTTCCAAACCCATGACCACTGTTCATCTTTCAGAAGGACAAGGGCGGCAGATACTTGGGAACACCAGCACCTTTAAGCTCCCCTCCAAATCACTCACCATCCCGACTTGGAAATATATCGTTGTTCTTCACTGTTGCTGGGTCACAATCCTTGAATTCCCTACCTAAGGGCATTGTGGGCCAACCCATGGCAGGTGAACTGCAGCGGTTTAAGAAGGCAGCTCACCACCACCTTCTCAAGGGCAACTAGGAATGAGTAATAAATGCTGGTCCAGCCAGTGACACTCACATCCCACGAATGAATAAAAAGAAAATGTATACAGTAGAAATGCAGTGGGATCAGTGGGCTAAATGACCTATTTCTACCTTGTAACTAATGTGTATTTCTATGTGCTTGAGATAATGCTTCGCATTAAAGGCTGAATATAAGTTCATGCTATTGGTGGTGTAAATGGTTAATAAGAGGCCCACTAGTCACTCTATGAGGTGATTGCTAGTATCAAATGTTGGTCAAAATGCACGCTCCTGTCAACTTGGAGAATGGAGCTGGATCCTTCCACTTTTTACGAGCTCATTTTAAGGTAAATTGAAAGTCTGTAAAACTAAACTATAAAGCAAAGCCCGGTAGCTAACTCCTGAGCATGCTATTGTCATGGTCATGGATAGAATGCCTCTTTCACCAACAGACATTGAAATTCAATTAGAAAATGTCTTTTCTTTTAAAAGGGACATATAGCCGCTGTAGGTGAAAATGTAATGGTTACCTGAACAGAAAGACTCAGAAATGTCATACCTGACAAGATGCCAAAGAAGCTTCATAGATTATCATAGAATCCCTACAGGGTGGAAACAGGCCATTTGGTCCAACAAGTCCACACCAACCCTCCAAAGAGTAATCCACTCAGACCCACTCCGTACTCCATTACTCGACATTTACCACTGACTAATGCACCTAATCCACACATCCCTGAACACTATGGGCAATTTATCTTGGCCAATTCACCCAGTAGCTAGCCTGGCAAGCCCCTTCAGACTATGGGCGGCACAGTGGCTCAGTGGTTAGCACTGCTGCCTCACATCGCCAGGGACCTGGGTTTGATTCCAGCCTCGGATGACTGTCTGTGTTGAGTTTGCACATTCCCCCTGTGTCTGCGTGAGTTTCCTCCGGGTGCTATGGTTTCCTTGCACAGTTTAAAGATATGCAGGTTAGGGTGAATTGGCCATGCTAAATTGTCCATAGTATTCGGGGATGTGTAGGTTAAGCGCAGTAGTCAGGGGTAAATATAGAGTAATAGGGTAGGGGAATAGATCTGGGTGGGATATTCTTCGGAGGGTCGGTGTGGACTTGTTAGGCCAAGTGGCTTGTTCCCACACTGTACATATTCCATGGAAGCTCCAAAGGGAGAACCAGCTACAAACCAAATTTGTAATCTCCTGGGAGTAATTCCCTGCATGACCAGGAATTGGGGTAAGAGATTTATTTACATTTCCCATCCATCAAGAATATACATGGGTTAATAACAATGGTCTCTGTGTGTAAGCAGCCTGATGTCCCAGTGTTCAGTTCAGTGTGTTGTAAATAAATCTGAGAACTTTAACCACTGGTAAAGGAAAAGGAAATTTCATTCTCAATCTGAGTACAGCCGATCAGTGACTGCAGAGAAGAATCAAGACAAAACAGTTTCAATCAAAGCCAAGAAACTCAAAATCGATTGATCCAACTACCAACATCAATGCTATTGTTAACATCCGTTCGCCGAGCTGGGAATTTGTGTTGCAGATGTTTCAACCCCTGTCTAGGTGACATCCTCAGTGCTTGGGAGCCTCCTGTGAAGCGCTTCTGTGATCTTTCCTCCGGCATTTGTAGTGGTTTGAATCTGTCATTTCCGGTTGTCAGTTCCAGCTGTCCGTTGCAGTGGTCGGTATATTGGGTCCAGGTCGATGTACTTATTGATTGAATCTGTGGATGAATGCCATGCCTCTAGGAATTCCCTAGCTGTTCGCTGTTTGGCTTGTCCTAGTTGAATTCATGTTGCTTGTCTGGGACAACACTACTATTATAGGACAAGCCAAACAGAGAACAGCCAGGGAATTCCTAGAGGCATAGCACTCATCCACAGATTCAATCAATAAGCACATCGATCTGGATCCAATATACCAACCACTGCAACGGACAGCTGGAACTGACAACCGGAAATGACAGATTCAAACCACTACAAATGCCGGAGGAAAGATCACAGAAGCATTTCACAGGAGGCTCCCAAGCACTGAGAATGTCACCTAGACAGGGGACGAAACGTCTGCAACACAAATTCCCAGCTCGGCGAACAGAACCACAACAACGAGCACCCAAGCTACAAATCTTCTCACAAACTTTGAATTGTTAACATCCACTACAACAGCTAACATTCAACTATCAACTCTTCAAAACAGTTCAGAAACTGATCCATTTTTGTTCTTATTAACTTTTTGTACTATCTTTTTTTTTCTAATATGGGTGTATGTATGTTTTTTTTTCTTGTGTTTATTGATGAATAACCTCACCGTTTTTGTTAATTCAAGAAAGCCAGGTTAAATTGGCTCCTTTAAAACATAAATCCATTTGGGTCTGGGAGAAAGGGAAGGGATTTTTAGAAAATGAGTCTGTTGTGGCCAACTGAGGGGGCAAGTGAATAACCAATGGAAATCTGTTTATCCTGCTTCACCCTGGGAGTTTAATGGTTTAAGGCACCCCATCTGAAACATTAACAAATTGACGAACTTTGGCTGGGAGCTTGTTGTAATGTCAGGTACACGATCCCCATGAAAAGAAAAAAAATGCAGGTAAATCCTTCCCTTACAACAGTATAAATGTCCCTGCAGCATGTGGGTGGACTGCAGCAATTTAAGAAGGCAGCTCACCATTACCTTCTCATGGGCAATCAGGCAAGAGTACTAAATGCTGGATTGTGAACAACATGAACATCTGAAGAACAAATAAAATAAATTTAAGGGTTTTAGCATAAACAGAGAAGCCTAAGCAAACTTCTGGAAATGATAAAACACAGATTCTCATCACCAAGGAAGTTCATAATCTCTTATCAATTGTCAAAACTAATCAGAGGTCGAATTTTTAAATAGATTATTATGTTCTGGTAAAGATGGCATTTAATGCTCTTCCTTAGAAGCGCTGAAGTGGTAGTGATACAAGCAAATGGACACTTCAGAGGGCAATGAAGAAGAATCAGCTATGTCAAGGTAATGCAGTGGACTGATCTCCAGAGCAGTGCAGCTGTCTGCTCTTTGTCTGCTGCTTGATGCACTCGTCTTGTGGTATGTACTTTTCCCACCACTGTTCTGGTCCGGTGCCTTGTGATGAAGTCTAACAACTTGCAGAAAGTTTTTGAAAAATGAAGAATTTGACTGCTTGAGAAAGTGTTTAAATGTGAATGCCCACAGGCTAAAAACTTGATCCGAAAGAGAACACCCCTGTCCTGGGTTCATTAACTCCACAAAAGTGGGAAACACTCTGTTTAACTCCTGCAGTCGACAGGTAAGAAGCTGGAACCTTTAGTTACACAGCCTCACTCAGTTACCATCAATGGCACCTATTAATTTCAAAGAAAGAGAAACACTTATTTTAATAGTGTCTTTCAAAATGTCCCAAAGTAGATTGTGGCCCAGTGAGGTACTTTTTGATATCATTGTTGTAATGTAGGAAATGCTGCTGTTAATTAAGGTTCCACAAAAATAAATCTGATAACGTTCCCATCAAGGGTGCCAGATTTAAAACAGAGATGAGAAGGAGTTACTTCTGTCAAAGGGTCGTGAAGTTTTTGACTTCCCTACCACAGGTACAAGCACTGAATACATTAAAGGAGGAGATAGACAGATTTTTAATTAGTAATGAATTAAATGATGATGAGGAGCGGGCAGGAAAGTCGAGTTGAGGCAGAGATGCAATCAGCCATGATCGTATTAAATGGTGAAACAGGCTCTCGGAACTTTTCCCTGCTCCTTGTTGTTTTATTCTTATGTTGGCTGAAAAACGAATATTGGTTAGGACAGTGGGACACTCAAAATAGCACCGTGGAATCTGCTATGTCCATCTGAGAGAACATAGGGGTCTTGGTTTAACATGTCATTTGAAAGGCAGCATTTCCAATAATGTCCGTCTGTTTTGTCATGGATAAGACGGCCTGGACTTTAATGTTTAACCCTCTGGAACGAGACTTGCACCCAAATGCTTCTTAATTCAGAGCCCAGGAGTGCAATCCATTCTGCTCTGGTTGACAATTTCGTGCCAATTATTAGCAATCCAAGAAAAGAGAGAACAAAGCAATTCATGAGTCATCTAGCAAATATCTCTTTGAACAACTTTAAATCTTTAATTCAACCAATTAAACTAGGATGGTAAAGAAAATCCTGAAACATGGTAAATGAGTAGGGAAACCCACAACAGCTGGATTTGAAAAAATCGTACTGAAGGTTAGGAAGTTTCTTAAAGTGGAGGACAATAAAGATTATAGTTTTAATGAAATTGTAGCTGAGAATTTTGGTGGGTGTTTAAGTGTTGGGAAAACCATAAGAAATAACTGCAGGAGTAGGCCATTCAGCACCTCATGCCTGCTCTGCCATTCAATAAAGATCGTGATTGATTCAACATTCCTCACGTCCACTTGTGCACTCTTTCCCCACAACCCTCTGAGAGAGGAATTCCTCCTCGCCTCACTCTTCCATTGGTGTCTCTTCATCCTGAGACTTTGGCCTGTGGTCCTATACTAGTTACTAAATGCTAAACATCAAGGCATTGAGAGAAAAAGCCCATAATTGTTCACTGGGAATGGATAGAATAACTATGATTATTATTTTCTGTCACATACCAAAATTCAATCAACTCAACAGAGGGCAAAGTCACCTGTGAATATATACAAGAGAACACACAGATTGAAAACCATGCAAAATCAGCTACAGTAGTCAAAGAAATAGACCCAAACTAACCAGTGAGCTAGCTGATTGTAAAATAAGAAAGGTGAAGAGGTTTCATGAACAGTTGACTGGGAAGAATACAACAAGCTGGAGTTGTCAAGAATAGGGCCATGGGATCCTTTGTGTCCACTTGAGAGATCAGATAAACCCTCTGTTTGACACCTTGCCTAAGAAACAGCACTGCCAACACCAGGCTGTCAGCACAGATTTTTGTGCTCCAGTCTTTAGACTAGCCCTTGGGCCCTCAATTTCTGACTCAGAGACAGGAATGCTGCCACTAACCCAAAGTCTTGCTTCACTCCCCAGCTGCTGAAGCAGCACAAACGCAACTGGCACCTTTAACCTGTCGAATTTTTTCTCCGCGACTTTTAAAAATTTGTCCCCGGTGCAGTTGGGAAGGTTTTCCAGGAGTGTTGCAGTCAGCACAGCTGGGAGCAGTTCAGGAATGCGCACAGCTGACCGAACATCAGGAAGGTACATCACAAAGGCACAAGGGTAAAGGAAACAATAAACCAGGGAGAGTGGGAGAGTAATTCGGCTGAGAAACAAACACACATAATTTAACAAAAAAGAAGATTCTTTTAAGGATGTGGCAAGTTGTCATGGTCAGAAAGGGTGATGGAAGTAGACTCAATTGTAACTTTCAAAAGAGTACTGGTTGTGTGATAAAACCTAATTAATATAGCGTTTTTATTGCAATAAGCTGTCCCAGGACACTTCATAGGAGAGGACAAAGTCTGCTATTGAGTGACAAAAGGCAATCACAGGAATAATGACCAAAAATTGAATCAAAGGTAGTCTATACAGAGCATTTTAAAAGGGGAAAAATGTTTGAAAGTACTTCCTAAATTCCCGACAGCATGGAAACAGGCCCTTCGGCCCAACAAGTCCACACCAACCGTCCAGACAGTGTCCCACCCAGACCCATTCCCCTTCATTTACTACTGACTACGGGCAATTTAGCATGGCCAATTCACCTAACCTGCACATCTTTGGAATGTGGGAGGAAACCGGAGCACCCACAGGAAACCCATGCAGACAAAGGGAGAATGTGCAAACTCCACACAGACAGTCGCCCAAGGCTGGAATCGAACCTGGGTCCCAGGTGTTGTGAGGCAGCAGTGCTAACCACTGAGCCACTGTGCCACCCCTTGCAGCAATATGGAGTGTGACTAATTGGACAGTTGCTTAAAAGAGTTGACACACCTGTAATGGGCTGAATGGTCTCTTTCTGTTATTCTCATTGAGCCTAGAACTTACATGGAAGTAAATGCAAGAGTCTGGGACATAGCATTGGAGTCCAAGTCAAGAAAATGTCAAGAAACCTTTTTGGAATGCATTCTGTGCTTCGTGTCTGCTCTGGCTCAGAATGCAGAACACAAAACTTTTCTCTGCTCATCGCCCTCTTTTGCATAATCAAAACATTTCTGGGGCATCCTTCTACATCACGCTTTCATTTGCACTAAATTGCCAAGTGGATGTTAAAGTCCTCAAACCACTTAAACGATCTCTTGTAAGTAGCTTGATGGATTTGAGGGCAGAGAATTTGGCCAAATGCATTATATTGCTTAAAGCACATTCCCCCACAGCTTACATTCTGCTGCCTTAATGGAATTTATGAAATCATACAATGTATGCACAGGAATTAAAAACTTCCTAGCAGAAACTCTATCTACTCTTAGAGAGCACGATACAATCCAAGGCACTGCCTCACAGCTGGGAAGTGCATTCATGCAAAGCCAGGATCAAGTCCAGATTGAGCCCTGCTGACTTTGTAAATGGATTCTTGAGAAAATGATTGGCAGGAGGTCTGATAAAAAGTGCAGACTCTCACAGACAAGCATCCGCCGCACCTGACCTCTTCCCCCAGCTTCCCCCAGCCCTGCCTCTCCACCCCCCTCCAGTAACCTACCTGATAATCTCACAGCATCCTGGGTTGGTTAGGGAAGGGGTAGATCATCAGGATGATGGCTTTCTTTGGCCTTATCTTGCTTCACAAAGTATCCAGCTACAGGCCTCTGAGCTGTATCCCTCTGCTACTTGATCCAGGATGAAAGGATTTCCCTGAACCTGCAATAAATTCCATTCAGAGTGTAGCTGGAATGCTCTGCCCTCAGGTATCAAGATGAGAGCTACCAGTTATGTCAGATTAGAGTAACTTTTCTTTTGCATTGATTACCATACAAAACGAAAGGACACAAACTCCAAAAACAACATTCAAATATACTTTCACTCATTCCTTTCTTCATTTTTCAATACTCAGTTGTCCCAAATGTAAAGGGCATATTTCCTTAAATTCTAACCTTCAGCTGCCAATAATGCATGCCATCAGAGTTTGTCAGATCACGCATAGAATGACTGCTGCATTGGTTGACATGGCCGCTATACATCACAATAATCCAAGATCTTGTCAATGTTTCAGAAAACTGCCCTCATCTCTGATGCCTTCACTTGTCTTTCCAACTAGAACTGATTAACCTTCTTAAGAAGATACTGGATTTGAAATGTTGACTCTACTTCTGTCCACGGATGCTGCCAGACCTGCTGAGCTTCTCCAGCATTCACTGCGCATGTTCCAGATTTTCAGCATTTGCAGTATACAGTCCTTTCTGCTTTTACCTGTGTTTTGTCAACATGAATTGGTTGCAACGTGATTGATGAAAAGATGTACGCTGTTTGTAAAATGCAAACTTCCACTTCACATTGGCTATTACATGATTTCATCCCCAATACTTGAAGTGATGCTGTGTGTGGAGGAATGCAACATTTACGTCAGCAGAGACACTGTGTTGACACCACATGCTCAGTTGACTCATGCACTTTGTTGTAAAGTGCTTTTTGAGAAGTAGTCCATAACTTTTGGGGTTTTTTTTGCAAATTTTGGTGTGATACCCATAAATCTAGGAGGACAAAGTTTCAAGAATGTTTAGAAGAAGCTCCTGGTGATAAAATTGCGGTAGTGAAAGTAAAAGAAAGGCTATAATACTTGAAGGGAAGCTAGATGTTTTAAAGTGTTTGGAACATAATCAAAGAACATGTGATATTGTTCCTACAACAGGAATAAAGGGGTCTACATTATGCACCATTAGAGACAATACAGAAAAAATTAAAGCAAGATGCATTGCTGAAACAAACCTGAGGGCTAGGAAATCTAAGGGAGAAATGGAAGCTGGAGATGAAGACGATGAAGTCCAGGATGTAGCACCATGAGAGTTTTCCACTTTTCTCTTGTCTTCAATCCTGAGGGAAGTTGAGAAGCAGTTGCAGCTCTTAGAAGATAATGACTACAAGGCAGAATGCAGCAGGATAGCAGTTTGTGGAATAAGGTCTTACTTGGCATCTTATGAACAGCTTCTTCATTAAAGAAGAAAGATGGCGAAGTTTTGCTTTTATTTGATTAATCTCCTGACTATTATGGTGTGGCGAATATGTATTGCTCAGCTCATATAATTTTAAGAAGATATGATGTGGCGGTGCTGGTGTTGGACTGGGATGAACAAAGTCAGAAGTCGCATGACACAAGCTTTTGGAGCGCTGCTCCTTCATCAGATGAAGTCACCTTGAAAGGTTGTGATTTCAAATAAACCTGTTGGACTATAACCTGGTGTCATGTGACTTCTGACAATAAAAAAAACAGATTTCACGGTCAGGATTGAAATGCAGCTTACAGGATCCTACTCTGCAAGATAACCTGCCACATTTCTGACTGGTGAGTAAATTTCCAAACAACTAAAATAAGAAAAGAACTTGTTAGAAACCCTTGACATCCCTGGCTGCATTGTGAATAGAGCTACAGGTGTAATTTGGGGAACTGGAAATTCCAAAAAACGGATGGGTTTAGATTGGGTAGAAGGCTAAAATTAAAAATAAGGCAAAAGTGAGGACTGCAGGTACTGGAAATCAGAGAGTAGATTAGAGTGGTGCTGGAAAAGCACAGCAGGTCAGGCAGCATCCGATGAGCAGGAAAATCAACATTTCAGGCAAAAGCCCTTCATCAGCAATGAAGGCAGGGAGCCTCCGGGGTGGAGAGATAAATGGGAGGTGGATGGAGGTGGGGATGAAGGTGATAGGTAGAACTTCAGGGCAGAGGAGATGACCTAGGGGTTGCAGTGAGAGAGAGACTCACTGGGATTCTTGTGGAGAGAGGAGGAGAACTTCTCCAGCACCACTCTAATCTAAAATTTTAAAAAGCCAAAACTTGAATGCAAACCACCTGGAACTAACATAGACTCTAATTTGTATGGACCTACAATCAGTCCGAAGGTCACACATGCTTTGCATTGACACCCAGTTTTGGAAATGACTGTTGGGCACAGAGGAGCATGTACTGAGAAAGGAATTGGAAGGTAGCCTAGAACGTCCCCTCTTCTCTCATTTTCAGTAAATTCACATCATATTCATAACTTTAAACCTAGCCTGTATTCAGAATAAAGGTAGAGTCACCACTGTCTTACCAGACCAGAGTACCGCTCCCTCATTAGACAGATGACTGGCAGTAGTTTAACCTGAGGGTCATCATGCCTCAGGTGAGGAGACGCGGTTGAGGGAACAGGACCTTTGTGGAAACCTCAGCCAGGAATCAAACTCATGCTGTTAGTATCACTTTGTGTTGCAAACCAGCCAACTCAGTTAACCAGCCATCTATCTAGGCTAGACCTTTCTACAATTGACACATCTTTTAAAAATCTTTTTAAAATCAACATTAAGTACTGTTAAGGTAGAAGTAAATAGATTCTGGTTGGGCAGGTTATTGGAGTTAGATGGGAATGTAGAATTTGAAACAACAGGTCAGACAATGGACAATAGGCAATAGGTGCAGGAGTAGGTCATTCTGCCCTTCGAGCCTGCACCACCATTCAATATGATCATGGCTGATCATCCTTAGTCAGTATCCTGTTCCTGCCCTATCCCCATAACCCTTGATTCCACTATCCTTGAGAGCTCTATCCAAATGTTTCTTAAATGAATCCAGAGACTGGGCCTCCACTGCCCTCTGGGGCAGAGCATTCCACACAGCCACCACTCTCTGGGTGAAGTTTCTCCTCATCTCTGTCTTAAATGGTCTACCCCGTATTTTTAAGCTGTGTCCGCTGGTTCGGCACTCACCCATCAGCGGAAACATGTTTCCTGCCTCCAGAGTGTCCAATCCTTTAATAATCTTATATGTCTCAATCAGATCCCCTCTCAGTCTTCTAAACTCAAGGGTATACAAGCCCAGTCGCTCCAGTCTTTCAGCGTAAGGTAGTCCCGCCATTCCAGGAATTGACCTCGTGAACCTACACTGCACTCCCTCAATAGCCAGAATGTCTTTCCTCAAATTTGGAGAGCAGAACTGCACACAACACCAAACTCTATAAAAGATCTTAAAGTAAGGGAACCCTTAGGAAGTAGCGAAATATGGTAGAGTTCAGTCTGGAGTTTGAAAGGGAGAAGGCAAAATCAGATGTAATGGTGTTACAGTTGAATAAAGGTAATTATGAGGGCATGAGAGAGGAACTGACTAAAATAGACTGGAAGCAGAGGCTAACCGGGAAGACAGTAGAGCAAAAATGGCAGGAGTTTGTAGGTATAATTGAGGACACTGTACAGAGGTTCATTCCCAACAAAAGAAAGATTAACCGGGGAGGGATTAGACAACCTTGGCTGACAAAGGAAGTCAGGAAATGTATTAAAGAAAAAGAGAGATCCTATAAAGTGGCTAAGAACAGTGGGAAATCAGAAGATTGGGAAGGATACAAAAGCAAACAGAGGATAACAAAGAGTGTAATAAGAAATGAGAGGATCAAATATGAAGGTAGGCTAGCCAGTAATATTAGAAATAATAGTAAAAGTTTCTTTCAGTACATAAGAAACAAACGACAGGAAATTGGGCCACTTCAAACTGATGCAGGAAGCCTAGTGATGGGAGATAAGGAAATAGCAGGAGAACTTAACAAGTACTTTGCGTCAGTTTTCACAGTGGAAGACATGAGTAATATCCCAAAAATTAAAGGGTGTCACGGGGCTGAGTTGAGTATGGTTGCCATTATGAAAGAGATAGTGCTAGAAAAGTTAAAAAGTCTTAAAATTGATAAATCTCCTGGCCCCGATGGGATACACCCTAGAGTTCTGAGAGAGGTGGCTGAGGAAATAGCAGGGGCATTGGTTGAGATCTTTCAAGAGTCACTGGAGTCAGGAAAGGTCCCGGATGATTGGAAGATGGCTGTTGTAACCCCCTTGTTCAAGAAAGGATCAAGGCAAAAGATGGAAAATTATAGGCCAATCAGCTTAACCTCGGTTGTTGGTAAAATTCTAGAATCCATCATTAAGGATGAGGTTTCTAAATTCTTGGAAGAGCAGAGTCTGATTAGAACAAGTCAACATGGATTTAGTAAAGGGAGGTCATGCCTGACAAACCTGTTGGAATTTTTTGAAGAGGTAACAAGTAGGTTAGACCAGGGAAACCCAGTGGATGTGGTCTATCTAGATTTTCAAAAGGCCTTTGATAAGGTGCCACACGGGAGGCTGCTGAGCAAGGTGAGGGCCCATGGTGTTCAAGGTGAGCTGCTGGGATGGATTGAGGATTGGCTGTCTAACAGAAGGCAGAGAGTTGGGATAAAAGGTTCTTTTTCAGAATGGCAGCCGGTGACGAGCGGTGTCCCGCAGGGTTCGGTGCTGGGGCCACAGCTGTTCGCATTATATATTAATGATTTGGATGAGGGAACCGGGGGCATTCTAGCGAAGTTTGCCGATGATACGAAGTTAGGTGGACAGGCAGGTAGTACTGAGGAAGTGGGGAGGCTACAGAAGGATCTAGACAGGTTGGGAGAGTGGTCCAGAAAATGGCTGATGGAATTTAACGTGAGCAAGTGCGAGGTCTTGCACTTTGACAAAAAGAATAAAAGCATGGACTACTTTCTAAATGGTGAGAAAATTAATAAAGCCAAAGCACAAAGGGATCTGGGAGTGCTAGTCGAGGATTCTCTAAAGGTAAACATGCAGGTTGAGTCCGTGATTAAGAAAGCGAATGCAATGTTGTCTCTTATCTCAAGAGGGTTGGAATATAAAAGCAGAGATGTACTACTAAGACTTTATAAAGCTCTGGTTAGGCCCCATTTGGAGTACTGTGTCCAGTTTTGGTCCCCACACCTCAGGAAGGACATACTGGCACTGGAACGTGTCCAGCGGAGATTCACACGGATGATCCCTGGAATGACAGGTCTAGCATATGAGGAACGGCTGAGGATACTGGGATTGTATTCGTTGGAGTTTAGAAGATTAAGGGGAGACTTAATAGAGACGTACAAAATAATATATGGCTTGGAAAAGGTGGATGCTAGGAATTTGTTTCCGTTAGACGAGGAGACTAGGACCCGTGGACACAGCCTTAGAATTAGAGGGGGTCATTTCAGAACAGAAATGCGGAGACATTTCTTCAGCCAGAGAGTGGTGGGCCTGTGGAATTCATTGCCACAGAGTGCAGTGGAAGTCGGGATGCTAAATGTCTTCAAGGCCGAGATTGATAGATTCTTGTTGTCTAGCGGAATTAAGGGCTACGGGGAGAACGCTGGTAAGTGGAGCTGAAATGCGCATCAGCCATGATTGAATGGCGGAGTGAACTCGATGGGCCGAATGGCCTTACTTCCACTCCTATGTCTTATGGTCTTATGGTCAATACTCCTGGGGTGTGGTCTCACCAGGGCCCTGTACAGCTGCAGAAGAACCTCTTTGCTTCTATACTCAATCCCTCTTGTTATGAAAGCCAGCATGCTATTAGCCTTTTTCACTACCTGCTGTACCTGCATGCTTGCCTTCATTGACTGGTGCACAAGAACACCCAGATCTCTTTGTACTGCCCCTTTACCTAAATTGATTCCATTTAGGTAGTAATCTGCCTTCATGTTCTTGCCACCAAAGTGGATAACCATACATTTATCCACATTAAACTGCATCTGCAATGCATCTGACCACTCACCTTACCTGTCCAGGTCATCCTGTAATCTCCTAACATTCTCCTCACATTTCACCCTGCCACCCAGCTTAGTATTATCAGCAAATTTGCTAATGTTATTACTAATACCATCTTCTATATCATTAATATATATTGTAAAAAGCTGCGGTCCCAGCACTGATCCCTGCGATATCCCACTGGTCACTGCCTGCCATTCCGAAATGGAGCCGTTTATCACTACTCTTTGTTTCCTGTCAGCCAACCAACTTTCAATCCAAGTTTGTACTTTGTCCCCAATACCATGCGCCCTAATTTTGCTCACTAACATCCTAAGTGGGACTTTATCAAAAGCTTTCTGAAAGTCCAGGTACACTACATCTACTGGATCTCCCTCATCCATCTTCAGAGTTACATCCTCAAAAAATTCCAGAAGATTAGTCAAGCATGATTTCCCCTTCATAAATCCATGCTGACTCTGACCTATCCTGTTACAACTATCCAGATGTGTCGTAATTTCATCCTTTATAATAGACTCCAGCATCTTTCCCACTACTGAAGTCAGACTAACTGGTCTATAATTTCCTGCTTTCTCTCTCCCAAACCAGGCAGCTTTCTCGCTCCCACCTTTCTTAAGATGTAGTCTTATCGAATGGCAGAGCAGCTTTGGGCAGCTGAATGGTTTACTTCTGCTTCTACTGCTTTGTTTGTCTGTTCATAGGTGGCATCATGTTATAAACGCTTCATCGACTGCATTGACCTGACTATGTACAAGAGTACTTTCTTTCTCTGGAGTACACTAGTGTTATTGAGTAGGGTTAAGCAGGGTTTGAAGCTGAAGAAACTTGTATTTAAAACAGACTGAAGGTTTTTCTGATGTAACCAAAGTTTTTAATGAGATTCGGATGATTTTGTCCAAGATCTGCTCTGGGGAAGACAAACAAAAGGCTGGAAGAACACAGCAAGACAGGCAGCATCAGGGGGGACAGGCAGGAGGCTGGGGGAACACAGTGAGCCAGGCAGCATCAGGGGGGACAAGCAGGAAGCTGGAAGAACACAGCAAGGCAGGCAGCATCAGGAGGGACAGACAGGAGGCTGGAAGAACACAGCAAGACAGGCAGCATCAGGAGGGACAGACAGGAGGCTGGAAGAACACAGCAAGACAGGCAGCATCAGGAGGGACAGACAGGAGGCTGGAAGAACACAGCAAGACAGGCAGCATCAGGAGGGACAGACAGGAGGCTGGAAGAACACAGCAAGACAGGCAGCATCAGGAGGGACAGGCAGGAGGCTGCAGGAACACAGCAAGGCAGGGAGCATCAGAAGGGACAGGCAGGAGGCTGGAAGAACACAGCAAGACAGGCAGCATCAGGAGGGACAGGCAAGAGGCTGGGGGAACACAGCAAGGCAGGCAGCATCAGGAGGGACAGGCAGGAGGCTGGAAGAACACAGCAAGACAGGCAGCATCAGGAGGGACAGGCAGGAGGCTGGGGGAACACAGCAAGCCAGGCAGCATCAGTTGAGCCTATGAGAAGTCGTCTAGTCCTGTAGAAGGATTAATACCCAAAACGCTCACTTCTGTACCTTCTGTTGCTGCCTGGCTTGCTGTGTTCTTCCAGCCTCCTGTTTAATCTACTTTGGATTCCAGCATCTGCAGTTTTCTTTTGTCTCGAACCATCTGCTCTGTGGAGTTTGTCTGTTTCAGTACTGATGTGATAGATACTGGTCCTGATGATGGTCCAGTTTTGTTTTAGGTTGATGGGTACTGAGAGAAGTGAGGATCTCTTTGCTTATTCCAAAAACCTCCTACATTACAGCACTTTCTCTACTTCACTGAGCTATAATGTGTTTTGGGACATTCATAAAGCTATGAATGTAGCTATAAAAATGGCATAAAAGTCTACCTTTCTTTATCCCTTTTGAGAGAGGGTGTCTGGGCTTTATTGGATCCAAGTCTTCATATAAACCTCACCTGTTAGCCATTCATTGTGGGAACTCACATAGAATATAGAATACAATGCAGAATATCCCTTTATTCTCACATGTACTCAGAAGTGCAGGAGACCAGTGAAAAGCTTTTACAATGGCTGCCTTTAATGGTAACATCTTAGGTACAAGTATCTAGGCACATAAAATTAGAGTAAAAAAGTATAGAGTTGTCGCAGAGTAAAAAAGAATATAGATTAGCGTGAAACAATGAAAAAGTCCAGAATGATACTAAGTGACCACAAGTATTTTTATTCCAGGCCATGCTGCATGCCCTTGAGCACAAGGCCACACTGCCTCCCCTTGGTGGCCTCCATCCAGGAATAGCTCAGTCGCTCTGGGAATGGTTCCGTCGCCACTCTGGGAATCGCTCAGTCACTCCAACGTCACTCCAGGAATAGCTCAGTCACTCCAGTGTCGCTCCGGGAATTGCTCAGTCCCTCTGGGAATCATTCAGTCACTCCAGCGTCGCTCCGGGAATTACTCAGTCACTCTGGGAATTGCTCAGTCACTCTGGGAATTGATCAGTCACTCCGGAGTCACTCCAGGAATCGTTCAGTCACTCTGGGAATTGTTCAGTCACCCCAGCGTCGCTCCGGGAATTGCTCAGTCACTCTGGGAATTGCTCAGTCACTCCGGGAATCGCTCAGTTGCTCCACTGCTGCTTCAGGAATCGTTCAGTCGCTCTGCTGCCATGAGATTCAGACCATGCTTGCTCTGTTTCACGGTGGGACTCAGCCTGTACTCATTCCGTTCCGCCACGGAACGTGGCCTGCATGCTCCGCTCGTCGACTCCACTCTCCAGGTAGGGTGGTGGGGGGGAAGAAAAGCTGCAAAGTGCCGGGAGGAAAAAGGGACTGGTGAGCAAAGGAGTTCCGACTGGAACATCCTACTCTGCCACCATCTTAACACCTGTGGAAGGGCTAAACGTCAACTCTCCTGCTCCTCAGATGCTGCCTGACCTGCTGAGTTTTTCTAGCACCACGCTTTTTGACTCTAATACCGGGAATGAGTGGATTGCCTTATGAGCAAAGGCTGGACAGGCAAGGCCAGTGCCCTCTGGAGTTTTGAAGAGTCAGCAGTGACTGAATTAACAACACAGAAGATCCTGAGGGGATCTGGCCAGGTGGATGTTGAAAGGATGTCTCCTCTTGTGGGAGAATCTGGGTCATAATTTGGGTCATAATTTTAAAAAATAAGGGGTTGTCCATGTAAAACAGAGAAGGGGAAACTTTTTTTTTCTTTCAAAAGGTTGTGAGTCTTTGGAATTCTCTTTCTCAAAATGGAGTGAGTGCAGAATCTTTAAATAATTTTAAGGCAGAGGTAGATAGATTTTTGATGACCAAGGGGGATGAAAGATTATCGGGGATATGCAGGAACTTAAGAGTGGAGGTTAAAATCAAATCAGCCATGATTTTATTGAATGACGGAGCAGGCTCTAAAGACTGCATGGCGTACTCCCGCTCCTCGTTATGTTTGTATTATATGAAAGCCTCTCAGTTGATGTTAGCTAAACCCCCTCCCCCCTCCAACCTTGAACTTTACCCTGCCAACGTTGATCTCACAAGCACCTGTTTTCTACTCCGAATTCAAGATGTTTGGTGAATGAAGCTTGCCCTGTTTCACAGTCGGGATGTCAGATTACGAGACACTGTGTGAGTCAGCTCTCTACACGGAGGCTCTGGCTCCCTTTACAAATTCTCCCTTTTACTTCTCTGCACCCTTTCTCTCACGTAAACCCTTCGCTGCTGCCAAATGTTTGCTTGTCAAATGCGGAGGATTGTGCTGCTTGTCAGCCACTCTGCAGTTGGCGGTCACACAATCCCCCGGCCAGTCAACATGTGAGCTGTCTCAGGATTCTCATTGACAATTTCCTCTTTCTTCTCCAGCGCCCTATCATCTGACTTCAGACTGGCAAGCTTGTCCCGAGAGGACCCGGCTGCAATAGGCGCCGTTCAAATCGCAGGCTTCGGGTGAGGAGGCAACTGTTTAACTGCAGGGAATTACAAAGTGGCTCCTTTATAAAAGGAGCTGACTCAATACCCTGTTGGCTTCACCCTCCCGGTTCTTTGTCAACTTACCTCCGTCGCTTCATTCAGGCCATGAACAGTTTGTCGAGTTGGAACGAGTTTTGCTCTGCAGTTTGGCAGATGCAGGTTGTACTGAGAGCCGAAGCCCCCCATTTTGGGTGGGGTAAGCTGTGGGTATCCCTCCCAGGCCTCACTTTAACAAGTTAGACTTGGTTCCAAGGCAAACCCGGCTACCAAAGGTCAAGAAGCGCGACAGGAAGCCACTATGTTGAGAATACAATCACACAAACAAGGACCAAGATTCGACCACTCGGCCCTTCGGACCTGCTCGCCCATTCACTCGGATTGTAGCTGATCTGATTTTAACCTCCACTTTATGTTCCTGAATAATTATGAAAACCTTTCAGCCCCTTTATAATCACAAAACCTATCTGCCAAGTGGTGGATGTGGGCATAGTTACAAAGTTTAAAAGAAGTTTGGGTAGGTAAGGTTTGGAGGACGATGGGCCAGAAGCAGGCAGGTGGGACTAGATTAGTTTGGGAACACGGTCGGTGTGGAATGTTAAGACCAATGGGTCTGTTTCAATGCTGTATGATTGTATGACTCATAAAAATATTTAAAGATGCTGCATCCATTGCCTTTTGAGGAAAGGAATTCCAAAGACTCACAACACACAGAGAAAACAAAATGTTTCCTCCTCTGTTTTAAATGGGCATCCTCTCATTTGTACAGTGTGACCCCTGAAAGAAGAATTGCATTCGTGTAGCACCTTTTTCAAGGCATCCTTAATCATTTTGCAGCCAGAAGTGTAGTCACTGTTATTATGTACCAAAAAATAACTTATATATAGCAAGATCCCATCACATGGCGAGTGTTGATTGTGAATTAAATATCAGCCAGATTCCCCAAGGAAACTCAATCCCTGATCTCGTCACAGTTTTGGACCAAGCTTCGATAATTACTGAGGACCCAAAGTGAGGTGAGAGTGACTGCCCTTGACATTAAGATAGTATTTTACTAATTCCGGCAGCATGGAGTTGGAGCAAAACCAGGGACAATGAGACCATAAAGTCATAGAGTCTTACAGTAATATAGCATGAAAACAGGCCCTTCGGCTCAAACTGGCCTGTGCTGACCATGGTGCGCACTCAATTAGTTCCAATTGCCCATATTTGGTCCATATCTCTCTAAACCCTTTCCATCTATGTACCTATCCATATGTTTTTTAAATGTTGCTATTGTACCAGCCTCAACCACTTTCTCTGGCAGCCCATTCCAGATACGCACCACTCTCTGTGTAAAGAAGTTACCCCTCGGGTCCTTCTTAAATCTTTCCCCTCTCATCTTAAACATATGCCCTTGAATATTCAATTCCCCATCCCTGGGAAAAAAGACTATATGCATTCATCTTATCTATGCTCCTCGTGGTTTTGTACACCTTCCAAGGTCACCCCTCATTCTCCTGTGTTCCAAGGAATGAAGTCCTACCCTGGCCAACCTCTCCCTTTCACTCAGGCCTACTAGCCCTGGCAACATCTTTGTAAATCTTTCCATTGATCCAGTTTAACTATGTCTTTCCTACAACAGGGTGATCAAAACAGTATACGATACTCCAAGTGCGGCCTCACCAATGACTTATAAGACTGTAACATAACCAGAGAAAACTCTCCATTCATTGAGTCAAAGGAAGATAGTTGTGGCTGTGGGAAGTGAATCCTCTGAGTCCATGACATCTCTGCATGGGTTCTTTAGGGTGGTCATCTTCAGTTGATTCATGAATTACCAACCCTCCAACATCAGGCCAGAATTGGCTATGTTTGCTGATGATTATATAATATTCATCATTGATCATGACCCTCAGATACTGAAGCAGCCCATGTCTAAATGCAGCAACATCTGGGCAACATCCAGGTTTGGACTGAAAAATTGCAAGTGCCAGGCAGGATTTATCAACAGAATCTCACCATTCAATGTCATTCCTGTCATAGAAACTCCTGGGTCAACTCCCAATCTATAGTCAATGTGGGTGTACCTAGACCCAAAGGACTGCAATGGTTCAAGAAGGCAACTAACCATCACCTTCTCGAAGACAGTGAGGGGTAGGCAATAACTACTGGCTCGGCCAATGATGCCCACATCCCATGAAACATAAAAAGAAGGTGCTCCTACTCTTTGGATGGTTCCATTCTATCCCCTTCATTCCCTACAGAGGGCAGATTGAGACTTGATTCAATATCTTATCCAGCACTTTTGACATTGTAGCACCCTCTCAGTATGACGATGGCAGTGTCAATCTAATTGAATATGATTTAAAATCTCAAATTGAACCAAGTACCTTCTGATGGAGAGTCAAGGTTGCCATTTTAAGGAGCACCAAACTGTTCACACGTGGCACTCCATTCTGCTGAGGGAATGCAAGATGTTTTTGCTCCAAAATATTGACAGGTGCTTGTGTGGGCATCTTCTGTTACTCACATTGCTGCTTCTGAGTAACCTCAACAAAGACAAATATCACTCCAGTCCCTGAGTCCTTTGAAGTTCAGTCAGTCCACCCTCCCTCTATAGCCATGTATCATGGAAGTCCTGTACTGACACAGATAAAGAATTTCTGTTATTTGTTCATGGCGTGTCTGTGTAACTGGTGCAAACAATGTTTACTGTTCATCCCTAATTTTCCAGAATGTATGTAGGATTCCATCACACTATTTTGGGTCTGGTGTCACACATTGATCAGTCCCGATTAGAATAGCTGGTAAAGACCTTTAGAGTTCCTTTCCTTCTCTATTAGTGAACCAAGTGTTTGCTTTTACAACAATAGACAGTGGTTACGTGTCACTCTTTATTTTAAAGTTTAATTTAGTCCAATTTTCACCATCTACCATGGTACGATTTAAATCTATGTCCCCAGAACATTAACCTGGCACTCTGGGTTGCTGGTCCAATGACATTGGAGGTATGTTGTGAAACTTGAAAGGATTCAGAAAAGATGGGAGGATTTAAGCGACAGAGAGAGGCTGAACAGGCTGGGGCTGTTTTCCCTGGAGCGTCAGAGGCTGAGGGGTGACCTAATAGAGATTTATAAAATCATCAGTGGCATTGATAAGGTAAATAGACAAAGTCTTTTCCCTGGGGTGGGGGAGTCCAGAACTAGAGGACATATGTTTGAGGTGAGAGGGGAAAGATTTAAAAGGGATTTAAGAAGCAACTTTTTCATGCAGAGGGAGGTGCATGTATGGAAAGAACTTCCAGCGCAAGTGGACCTCTGGTACAATTACAGTATTTAATAGGCATCTGGATGGGTATATGAATAGGAAGGGTTTAGAGGGATATGGGTCAAATACTGGCAAGCAGGACTACATTAGGTTAGGATCTCTGGTCGGCATGGACAAGCTGGACCAAAGAGTCTGTTTCCATGCTCTAAATCTCTATGACTTTATGACATTACTACAGCATTACCTCTTACTAATACAAGGTCCTTCCCTACTCCTCTAATCTCCAACATTATTATCAATTACTGCTCCAAATTCAGAAGTAAAATCCTTACCTTGTTCAACTGTTAAGTATGTGAAGCATCAGGACTAAATGCTAGCTCACAAATAGCAGAGGTACTTGGATTGGATTGATTATATCGAAATGGGAATACAAAGCCCTCTGTAGTAGTGGGGGAAGATTTCATATTTTCTAATCAACCTGTTCAGAGACATTATGACACACCTCTGGAACAGGTGGGTCGTGAATTCAGGCCTCTTAGCTCAGAGGTCGGAACACTACCAGTGCACCACAATAGCCGTTGGTAGCCAGGGAATTTAAATTCAGCTAATTTACTAAACCTGATATTAAGAAGATAATACCCTACCAGTTATATGCTGATAGAATTACTGGACTATTGTAAAGACCCATTTTGGTTAAATGTATAAGTGCACTGCCCTTACCCAGTCTGGCCTCTCTGTCTTCAGAGCCGAGAGTGTGGTGCTGGAAAAGCACAGCAGGTCAGGCAGCATCTGAGGAACAGGAAAATCGACATTTTGATTCTCTTGATCCTCGCAATTTGCCTGACCTGCTGTGCTTTTCCAGCACCACACTCTCGGCTCTGATCTCCAGCATCTGCAGTCCTCACTTTCTCTACATCTTCAGTCTGACAGCCAATGTGGTTGACTCTTCACTGCCATGTGGAACATCCTAGTAAGCCATCCAGTTTAGGGAACAGGAAATAAATGCCAGCCTTGCCAATAATGTATATGTATTGCGAATAGTTGAAAGAAAAAATAACATTTTACACTTGGGATCAGTGTGAGAGATTTAGAGAGGGACCCTTAGCTTACACTTGTTGTGATGCAGGAGGAAACGATACTCTAATTAATGGCCTGTGGAGGATAATTACTATACAAATTAATTCTCTACCCTGGAGATCACGTTATGGCAGATTACTATGGGAGCACATCTTTGGCAATACGGCTAAATAAATTGCAGAGTCTGCTTGTCTTGCTACCAGGGATATCCCTTCAAAGGAATGGAGAAACTCAATTTTGAGCAGTTGGCACGAGACTGAGACACCTCGTGATTAAAGCAATTTGATTCATTCCTTTTTCAGCCAGGATGGACGACTGGAGATAAGTGAGACAATGTACACAAGTCAGGAAGTTGCACTGCGGGCAAAAACCTGGCTCTGATCCCTATCAGCTCTGACACTTGAAAGAAATTCAACTAACTCACACATTAAACATCCGGCCGAGTCACTTGACACTGGTAGGTGCAGTGTATTTCAAAAAGTTGCATTTCTGTCTCTTTAATCACAAGGTGGCTGTACTTTACTGAGGACTGCATTGGTGCTTTTTTTAAAAATTCATTAGAATGAGGACACCCTACTCCTATTTGTCCAGAGGGCTGTTAAGAGTTGACAACATTGCTGTGGGTCTGCAGTCACATGCAGGCCAGACCAAGTAAGGATGGCAGTTTCCTTCCATTTAGGACATTAATGGATGGGTTGCTTTTTGACAATTAATGGATTTATGGTTGTCATTTGACAGAATTCCAGATTTTTACTGAATTCAAATCGAACCATCTGCTACGGCAGGATTCAAACCCAAGCCCTCAGAATATTACCAGGATCTCTGGTTTAACAATCTAATGATGATACCACTAGGCTGTTACTTCCCCTTGTGTAGTGCAGTGATAATATCACTGAGGTAGTAATCCAGAATTTTAAAAAGTTTATTGGTGGGATGTATGTTCTAGCTTTGAATTTCACCACAGCAGGTGGTGAAATGTGAAATCAATCTTTAAAAAAAACTCAAGAAAATGTTGGCATTGTGTAACCAATTAAGTCAAGTGTGTGATGGCCCATGGTCATATCTGCCTGTACTTTTTGTTGTTAATGTGCTGTGTCTAATGGGTCATTCTAATGAATAGTCGAATTGCCGAGGGCAGGCAATGGCCTCATGGTATGATCAGTTGTTGAAAAATGTGATGCTGGAAAAACACAGCAGGCCAGGCAGCATTCGAGGAGCAGGAGAATCGACGTTTCGGGCATAAGCCCCTCATTCTTGAAGAAGGGCTTATGCCCGAAACGTCGATTCTCCTGCTCCTCGGATGCTGCCTGGCCTGCTGTGTTTTTCCAGCATCACATTTTTCAACTCTGGTCTCCAGCATCTGCAGTCCTCACTTTCTCCTCATGGTATCATCACTAGACTAGGAATCCAGCTACTCAGGTCATGTTCTAGGGACATGGGTTTGAATCCAATAAAAGGAAAATTGTGAATTAAGAGTCTAATGGTGACTATAAACCCATTGTTAATTCTTGGGGAAGTCTTGCTAGCTTACTAATGTCCCTTAGGGAAGGAAATCTGCCATCTTTACCCTGTCTGGCCTATATGTGACTTCAGACGCAAAGTAATGTAGTTGACCCTTAACTGGGTCAATTAGGGATGAGCAATAAATGCTGGCCTAGTTCGTGATGCCCTCATGCTGTGAATGAATTTTTAAAACATGTCAATTACAGCAATGTGGGCTGCTGATGACCTCCCCAAGATGGACTATGGGCGAAAGGATCTTGTTGGCAAAGCCATACAACGTTTGGTAGAAAGATGTGACCCTAACATCTCCTCCAGCCTTAGAACCCTCTGGTCTTTCTGCACTCCTCCATTTTACTCACACCATCAATCTTCTGGCTTCAGAGTCCAAGGCCAGAGCTCGGAAATTCCCTCTGTACATTTTTGCATTGCTTTGTCTTCTTCAAGACTTGCTGGAATTTCAATAGCAATAAATTACATTTATGTGATGCCTTTAACATCATAAAATGTCCCACGATGCCTCAATGGAACATTGCAAAGCAAAACTTGACATCAAGACATGTGGGGAGATTAATTAGACAGATGATCAAACATTTGCACCAAAAGATAGATTTTAAAAGCTTCATAAAAAACACAAGGTTAAGAGGCTGGGTGGTGTTGCCGGGATATTCTGAAGCTTACACAGAGGGTGGTGGGTGTTTGGAACGCGTTGCCAGCAGTGGTGGTATTGGCAGGCACGGTAGATTCATTTAAGATGTATGAGTAGGTGGGGAGCAGAAGGATACAGATGCTTTGGAATTGGGCAATAGGTTTAGATAGTACATTTGGATCGGCTCAGGCTTGGAGGGCTGAAGGGCTTGTTCCTAGGCTGTAAGTTTTCTTTGTTCTTAGTGCACAGGCAAATAAAGTCCTAGCTTCCATGGTTAAAGTCAGAGAAGTTGAACAGACTGAAATAGAAGCATACAGGTATCTCAGAGGGTTGTGGGGCTGACAGAGGTTACAGAGATTGAGACAGATGGAGCCATGAAGAGTTGAAAACAAAGATGAAGCACTTTGCTGGAGTGGGAGCCAGTATTGGTCAGAGCTGAATAGCATCTGATGTGAGTAAGGCCATGGGCAGGAAGGTTGTTAAAACTCACATAACCCACCTCATCATCAAAAACAGAAAACGCTGGAGCAAGTCTGGCAGCATCTGTAGAGAGAGAAACAGAGTTAACGTTCTGACGAAGGTTCACTGGAATCGTAACAATGACTCTGTTTTACTCTCTACAGATACTACCAGACTTTCTGAGCTTCTCTAGCACTTCCTGTTTTAATTTCAGATTTCCAGCGTCTGCAGTTGTTAATGTCTCCAAAGCCTGTGCACCATCACTATCTTCAGTTTAATTAGAGATGGGCAATAAATGTTGGCCCAACCAGTATCACTCTCATCCCATGAATGAAGAAGGAAAACAGCACGGAGCATCAAATGGTCACAGTAAGAGGCAACAAAGGCATATGAGTTGAAGTCCAGGTGGTAGTACTCACCTCTGAATCAGAAGGGAATGCACTCATGTTCTGCTCGCGAGTGAATCTGAACCGATGTTTCCAGTGCGGTACTGAAAGTGCTGCACTGTATGAGATGTTGTCTTTTGTGTGTGCTGTAAATTGGAAACCTCTCTGTTCTTTCTCGTGGATGTGAAAGATCCCATGGCACTCCTTCCATCAAGTTCTGGTTCCTTGGCAACAGAAGCACCACTTATGGGGCTAGCAGAGCATTGCTGTTTATGGGTGCTTACTGCGCACAGATATGTCAATTCATTTCCTCAGTTTAAAAGTACATCATTGATTTTAAAGCATTCCAGGACGTCCTGAAGTTGTGAAAGTGTTGTCTGCACGTTTCTTTTCAGAAGCAGCCAAGATATCGAGGCACAGATCAGTGGACAAGAGATAGTGTTTCTCTCAGTTCTTCAATACCAACACAAGAAAATGAAACAGACCACTGGGATTTGAGCAGTCAATGCAGATGAAGGTGATCAGAATTCACACACACCTCTCTGTATAAATGAGGTTTTTGTGCTCCACAGAATTGATGTGACTTAAGCTTTTGGTCTCCAACAATAGATGTCACTAGCATGAAACAGTGACTTGTTTCCAGTAGATTTTTTAAAAAACAGATTACTGTACAAATTATAAAGAATTGATGCTCAACAGAAGACCATGTAACCTGAGTTAAAAGTAACTTTAGTTTCATGATACAAATGTTTTGTATCTCTTCCCTTAATTATTTCATAGATATTCACTAAATCCCTACTCAGAGATGATGAGAATTTATCTTATGTAGTGAGTGATTACAATATGGATTGCATTACTGAAAGGATGGTAGGAGCAGCTTCAATAACTTCCAAAGGGAAATATTTGAAAAGTAAATAATTGCACAAACCTGGGAGTAAGAGTGGGTGAGAGTAGGACAAATTGAATAGCTCTTTCAAGAAGCTAATAGATAGTAGGACCCAAATGGTCTCAGTTGGTGCTGTTAGATTGTGTGATTCTATAGTAATCAGGGCATTACCTATGCCATCATTCAAAATTGGATTAGATTGATAAATAAAGGAAAGTGAAGGAACAATCTGTCTGGATAGTGATAGGCAATAAAAGAGACAGGTACCGCTTCAGGTTAGAAACATAGAAACAAGGAGCAGGAATAGGGCATTCAGCCCTCTCCCTCCCTCCCTCCCTCCCTCTGTCTCACTCTCTCTCCCTACCCTCCTACTCCTTCTGTCCTACTCTCTCTGTCTCACTCTCTCTCTCTCTTCCTCCCCTCTCACTCTCTCTTCCTTCCTCTATCTGGCTGTGAGTCTGTTATACCATACAATAAGACCATGGCTGACCCTCTACCTCAATGCTATATTCCTGCTTTATCCCTGTACCAACTGGTGCGTTTGAAGTCTAGATATTTAACTGGAATTTTAGAGAATGATCTCCTTGGTCAGTTTTTAAAAAAGTTTCAGTTTATTTTTCTGAATGAGTCTTGTTTTCCCATCTTGTATTATTTGTAATAGTTAATTGGGGAAGCATTAATTTCAATGTGGATCTTGTCCGGGCATGTTGGCATCAAGATTGGCAGACAAAACAATAACAGGACAATGGGTTGCCTTCACAGATGGATAGGCCAGGCACATTTTAGGCATGTTCCTGCAAGAGGGAAGGTCACACCAAACAAAGCCAGAGCTCCCTGCTTGATAGGAGGGATAAACAGTAAGACAAAGTAGAAAAAAAGGGTGAACATGACAGGTAGTAAGTCAATAATATACGTGAGGAACAGGCTGAATATTGAAGATACTGAGGGAGAATGAAGAAGAAAATAAGAGAAGCAAACAAGCAATATGGGAAAAGATTATCAGCTGATTGAAAAGAGAACCTAGACGTTGGCTATAGATATATCAATAATAAAATAGTGACAAAAGAAGATGCAGGGACAAATAAGGATCAAAACGAAGTTCACACATGATGCCAGAGGACATGGCTGAGGGATTAAATGAACACGTTAGTATTTTGCATCTGTCTCTACCAAGGAAGATGTTGCTAAAGTTGTAGTGAAAGTGGAAACACTGGATAGGCTTTAAATTGATAAATATGATGTTTAGAAAAGTTTTCTGTACTTAAAGTGATGATGTGGAGGTGCTGGTGTTGGACTGGGGTAGACAAAGTTAAAAATCACACCACACCAGATTATATTCCAACAGGTTTATTTGGCAGTACAAGCTTTCAGAGTCTTTTGCTATAAGTTCTGTGTCCTATGGTCCTACTCCACTAGCTACCTGACGAAGGAGCAGCGCTTCGAAAGCTTGTACTCCCAAGTAAACCTGTTGGGCTATAACCTGGTATTGTGTGATTTTTAACTTAAAGTTAATAAGTAACTAAAGCAAATCAGACATATTTAAAGATATTGAAGCAAGTGAAGCCGAAGCCACGGTAGCATTGGTTGTAGTTTTCCAATTCTCCCTTCAATGTAGGGGTGGTTTCAGAGCACTGGGGAATCAGAGAATCCCCACAGTGTGGAAACAGGCCATTCGTCCAAACACGTCCACACTGATCCTTCAAAGAGCATCCCACCCACCCTATCC
Organism: Chiloscyllium punctatum; assembly: GCF_047496795.1. Classification (NCBI taxonomy): domain Eukaryota; kingdom Metazoa; phylum Chordata; class Chondrichthyes; order Orectolobiformes; family Hemiscylliidae; genus Chiloscyllium; species Chiloscyllium punctatum. Next base: position 82,717,922 of record NC_092763.1, on the reverse strand, counting down.
CTGTAACCTCACATTTCCCATGGCTAATCTACCTAACCTACACATCCCTGATCACAACAGGCAATTTAGCGTGGCTAATCCATTTAACCTGCACATCCTAGGACTGTGGGATGAAACTGGAGCACCTGCAGGAAGCCCACACAGACACAGGGAAAATTTGCAAACTTGGGTGGCACAGTGGCAGTGGTTAGCTCTGCTGCCTCACAGCGCCAGAGACCCGGATTCAATTCCCGCCTCAGGCAACTGTCTGTGTGGAGTTTGCACATTCTCCCCGTGTCTGTGTGGGTTTCCTCCGGGTGCTCCGGTTTCTGCCCACAATCCAAAAATGTGCAGGTTAGGTGAATTGGCCATGCTAAATTGCCCGTAGTGTTAGGTGAAGGGGTAAATGTAGGGGAGTGGGTCTGGGTGGGTTGCTCTTTGGAGGGTCAGTGTGGACTTGTTGGGTCGAAGGGCCTGTTTAGACTGTAAGTAAATAATCTAAATCCAGACGGACAGTTGCCCGAGGGTGGAATTGAACCAGGTCCTGGTGCTGTGAGGCAACACTGAGCCACTGTGCTACAGAACCGCACGTATGACAATCTTGATCAAAAATGTTTGGAAAAGCAACAGTTTGTGATCTTCCTCTTGGATATAGTTGTCTGAGTGGGGATTTTGCAGCCGTTTACAGCCTTTTTTTAAATAGTTGACAGGATGTGGACATCACTATCTAGGCCGGCATTTATTACCCATCCCCAATTGCCTGGAAAGTTGACGGTGAGCTGACTTCTTGAACTGCTGCAGTCCATGTGCTGTATGTAAAGTCACAAGATTGTTAGGGAGAGGATTCTCAGACTTTGAGCCAGCAACAGTGAAGGAACAGAAATATATTTCCAAGTCAGTGCATTGTGTGGTTAAGGGGAACCTGTAGGAGTGGTGATTCAATGTATTTGCTGTCCCTGTCCTTCTAGATGGTAGAGGTCATGAGTTGGAAGGTGCTTTTAAGGGATCCTTGGTGAGTTGCATCTTGTAGATGGTACACACTCCCACTACTGTACGTTAGTGATAACAGAAGTGAATTTTGAAGGTGATGAGTGGGGTGGGTTACATTATCATGGATGGTGTCAAGCTTCTTAAATGCTGTTGGAGATACATTCACCCACAAGATGTCAATTGGGTCAGTTGGTTAGCTAACTTGTTTGTACTACAGAGTCACGCCATCAGTGTGGGCTCAATTTGAGTACCAGCTTAAGTTACCATGAAGGATTCTCCTCTGCAACCTCTCCCCCTCACCGGAGGTGTGGTGACACCCAGGTTAAACCACCACCAGTTATCTCACTTTAATGGGAGTGGGTTAAAGTTAAAAATCACACAACAGGTTATAGTCCGACAATTTGATTGGAAACAAATGGAACAGCAGGACTATGGTGTATTTACTTTTTTACTGGTAGTTGGTTTACTCAGTTGGTCGGACAACTGTTTATGTTACAAAATGACGCCAATAGCATGGGTTCAATTCCTGCAAAGGCTGAAGTCACAATGAAGGATTCTCTTCTCAATCTCTCCCTTTTCCTGGAGCATGGAGACTGTAAGGTTAAACCACTGCCAGTCATTTCTCTCTAATGAGAGAGCAACGCTATGCAATTCCAAATCATTCTATGTAATTTTTTGAAAAATATTGTGCAGCCTGCCAGTGTCCTTTATTGAAGTATGGCCACATAATCTTCCTCAAATGCTGGGCTCTTAGCCGAATACTTCATCCAAAAGGTAGTACCAGCAACAACCCAGTACTTCCTCACCTGGGTGTCAACCTAAAGCATGCACTGACAAGTCTGGTTTAAGACTTCAATCCAGAGTTTTCTCCTGTCTGGCTTATTTGTATGTTCCGATGCCAACCCATGTTTTGATGGCAATTGCCAGCCAAGAGACAAAAGCAAGTCTGCAAGATTACTTCTTTTGATCAGTGGAAAATTGAGCTGGCACAATGACGGGAAATACATCTGGAATAATATAATTTTGATAGAATTATTGCATGACATGATGAAGCCAACCAAACTGCAAAAGAAAAACCGTCAACGGTTGAAATTTTCACTTGAACATGTTCAGAGAGCCACCAAGTACCATTCACTTGTTTGTGAGTGATCTGATTCAGATGTGACTACAAATGTAGATAACCATGAATGGTTTAAATAGCGTGTGGACAGCGAAATTTTCAACAGTTTTCAACAGTTGAAGGATGGAGAATGGAGGACACTAATTCAAAATGATTGGCATAAAAACCAGAAATGAAGTGAACAAAATGTCTTTCTTTCTTACAATGAGTCTCAGGATTTGGAATGCATTACATCAGGTAAACCATTCCTAATTGAGGAGAGGAGGCGTTTCTCCACTCAGAGGGTGGCAAATCTTTTGAATTCTCTTTACCAGACAGCTCTGGGATCTCTATTGTTCAAGACAGAAATCAATGGACTTCTGCAGATTACTCAAGGAATAGGTGGATAGTGAAGGAAAGTGGCGTTAAGGTAGATGATTGGCCTTGGTCGACACGGTCCTGTCCCCCTTAGTCTAAGAACTCCCTATGTTTGGAACACCACCCACACCTTCCACCTCCTCCATGATTTTCGCTTCCCCAGTCCCCAACGCCTTATCTTCACCATGGACATCCAGTCCCTGTACACCTCCATCCCCCATCACGAAGGACTCAAAGCCCTCCACTTCTTCCTTTTCCCGCCGTACCAACCAGTACCCTTCCACTGACACCCTCCTTCGACTGACTGAACTGGTCCTCACTTTGAACAACTTCTCTTTCTAATCCTCCCACTTCCTCCAAACCAAAGGAGTAGCCATGGGCACCTGCATGGGCCCCAGCTATGCCTGCCTCTTTGTAGGATATGTGGAACAGTCCATCTTCCGCAGCTACACTGGCACCACACCCCACCTTTTCCTCCGCTACATCGATGACTGTATCGGCGCTACCTCGTGCTCCCACGATGTGGTTGAACAGTTCATCCACTTTACCAACACCTTCCACCCCGACCTCAAATTTATCTGGACCGTCTCAGACTCCTCCCTCCCCTTCCTAGACCTCTCCATTTCTATCTCGGGCAACCGAATCAACAAGGACATTTACTATAAATTGACTGACTCCCACAGCTACCTAGACTACCACCCTGCCCCCTGTAAAAACGCCATTCCATATTCCCAATTCCTTCGTTTCCGCCACATCTGCTACCAGGAGGACCGGTTCCAATACCGAACAACCCAGATGGCCTCCTTCTTCAAAGACCGCAATTTCCCCCCAGACGTGATCGACGATGCTCTCCACTGCATCTCCTCCACTTCCCGCACCTTCGCCCTTGAGCCCCGCCCCTCCAATCGCCACCAGGACAGAACCCCACTGGTCCTCACCTACCACCCCACCAACCTCCACATACATCGTATCATCCGTCGTCATTTCCTCCACCTCCAAACTGACCCCACCACCAGGGATATATTTCCCTCCCCTCCCCTATCAGTGTTCAGAAAAGACCACTCCCTCCGTGACTCCCTCGTCAGGTCCACAACCCCCACCAACCCAACCTCCATTCCCGGCAATTTCCCCTGCCACCGCAAGAAATGCAAAACTTGCGCCTACACTTCCCCTCTTACTTCCCTCCAAGGCCCCAAGGGATCCTTCCATATCCACCACAAATTCACCTGCACCACCACACACATCATTTACTGCATCCGCTGCACCCAATGTGGCCTCCTCTACATTGGAGAGACAGGCCACCCACTTGCAGAACGTTTCAGAGAACACCTCTGGGACACCTGGACCAACCAACCCAACCACCCCGTGGCTCAACACTTCAACTCCCCCTCCCACTCCACCAAGGACATGCAGGTCCTTGGACTCCTCCATCGCCAGACCATAGCAACACGACGCCTGGAGGAAGAGCGCCTCATCTTCCGCCTAGGAACCCTCCAACCACAAGGGATGAACTCAGATTTCTCCAGTGTCCTCATTTCTCCTCCGCCCACCTTGTCTCAGTCCCAACCTTCGAACTCAGCACCACCTTCCTAAACTGCAATCTTCTTCCTGACCTCTCCGCCCCCACCCCCACTCTGACCTATCACCCTTACCTTAACTTCCTTCCACCTATCGCATTTCCAACGCCCCTCCCCCAAGTCCCTCCTCCCTACCTTTTATCTTCGCCTGCTTGGCACACTTTCCTAATTCCTGAAGAAGGGCTCATGCCCGAAACGTCGATTCTCCTGCTCCTTGGATGCTGCCTGACTTGCTGCGCTTTTCCAGCAACACATTTTCAGCCTTGGTCTAACTGAACTGAGGAGGTGGCTCATTGAGTGAAATATTTATTTTATTCATTCATGGGACATGGGTGTCACTGACTGGGCCCAAGTACAAGGCAATGTTCATCTCCAGCTTAAAAATGTGTTGCTGGAAAAGCGCAGCAGGTCAGGCAGCATCCAAGGAACAAGAGAACCGACGTTTCGGGCATAAGCCCTTCTTCAGGAATGAGGAAGGTGTGCCAAGCAGGCTAAGATAAAAGGTAGGGAGGAGGGACTTGGGGGAGGGGTGTTGGGAATGCCATAGGTGGAAGTAGGTTAAGGTGAGGATGATCGGCTGGAGAGGGGGTGGGGGCGGAGAGGTCGGGAAGAAAATTGCAGGTCAAGAAGGCGGTGCTGAGTCTGAGGGCTGGGACTGAGAAAAGGTGGGGGAGGGGAAATGAGGAAGCTGGAGAAATCTGCATTCATCCCTTGTGGCTGGAGGGTTCCTTGGCGGAAGATGAGTTGCTCTTCCTCCAGGCGTCGTGTTGCCATGGTCTGGCGATGGAGGAGGCCAAGGACCTGAATGTCCTTGGTGGAGTGGGAGGGGGAGTTAAAGTGTTCAGCCACGGGGCGGTTGGGTTGGTTGGTCCGGGTGTCCCAGAGGTGTTCTCTGAAACATTCCGCAAGTAGGTGGCCTGTTTCCCCAATGTATAGGAGGCCACATCAGGTGCAGCGGATGCAGTAAATGATGTGTGTGGAGGTGCAGGTGAATTTCTGATGGATATGGAAGGATCCCTTGGGGCCTTGGAGGGAAGTGAGGGGGGAGGTGTGGGCGCAAGTTTTGCATTTTTTGTGGTTGCAGGGGAAGGTGCTGGGAGTGGAGGTTGGGTTGGTGGGGGGGTGTGGATCTGACGAGGGAGTTGCAGAGGGAGTGGTCTTTCTGGAACGCTGATAGGGGTGGGGAGGGAAACATATCCTTGGTGATGGGGTACGTTTGGAGGTGGCGGAAATGACGAAGGATGATCCGATGTATATGGAGGTTGGTGGGTTGGTAGGTGAGGACTAGTGGGGTTCTGTCCTGGTGGTGATTAGAGGGGCGGGGTTCAAGGGCAGAGGAGCGGGAAGTGGAGGAGATGCGGTAGAGAGCATCGTCAACCACGTCTGAGGGGTCATCTCCAACAAGAGAGAAAATAACATTGTCCCATCACATTCAATGGCATCATCATCACTAATTTTCCCATTATCAGCATCTGGGGGGATTACCATTGACCAGAAAGTGAACTGGACTTGCCATATAAATGCTGAATCTACAAGGGCAGATCACAGGCTAGGAATCTTACACAACATGGAACTGTACAACACAGGAACAGGCCCTTCAGCCCACTATGTCTGTACTGACCATGATGCCATTCTAAACTAATCTCATCCACCTGCACGTGGTCTGTATCCCTCTATAGCTTACCTGTACGTGTGTCTGTCTAGATTCCTCTTAACCTTTGCTATCACACCTGCTTCTCGCAACTCTCCAGGCAGCACATTCCAGGCACCTACCACCCTCTGCATAAAAATCTTGCTTCGCACATCTCCTTTAAACTTTCCCACCCTCACCTTAAACTTATGCTACCTGGTATTTGCATTTCCAGCCTGGGAAAGAAACTCCCAACTATCCACCATAATCTTATATACTTCTGTCAGTTCACCCCATGCCTCCAAAGCTCTAGCTATTACACTCCAATCCAGGAAACATACTCGTAAACCTGTTTAGCACTCTCTCCAAAACCTCCACGTCCTTCTATTAGTATGGGGACCAGAACTTCACACAATGTTCCAGTAGAATCAGAGAGTCATAGAGCCATAGGTGTACATGGAAATAGACCCTTTGATACAACTTGTCCATCCCGACCAGATATCCTAAATTAATCTAGTCCCATTTGCCAATATTTGGTCCATATCCCTCTAATCCCTTCCTTTTCATATACCCATCCAAATTCCTTTTAAATGTTATAACTGTACCAGCCTTCACACCTTCCTCTGGCAACTCATTCCATACACACACCACCCTCTGCATGAAAAAGTTGGTCTTTAGGTCCCCTTTTATATCTTTTCCCTCTCACCCTAAAACTATGCGCTCTAGTTCTGGACCCCCACCCCAGGGGAAAGACCTTGTCTATTTAGGAGAGCGTGAGGACTACAGATGTTAGAGATCAGAGTTGAGAGTGTGGTGCTGGAAAAGCATAGCAGGTCAGGCAGTATCCGAGAAACAGCAGAATCAATGTTACGGGCAAGAGCTCTCATTCCCTCAGAAATGAGACTTGTGAACTGAGGGGGCTCTCCACCCACTCACTTTGAAAACTATCTATTCATGTGAATACGTTACCCTCAAAGCTTTTCCTTTCCGCAATAACTCAGTTTTTAAATTGCAAAAATATATTTTGATCATAAAAAAATCTAAATCTACATACACCAAGTACAAAAACAATTCTGTACAATCCTTGTATATCAAGAAAAACCAATACTGGAATTTGACATTCCCTGCAGTTACAAAAACTAAAGGCATTTCTTACTCATGCAGAACAGTATTTACACGCATTGAAGCAACAAGAGGATCTGACAACTGAACTGGCACTTGATAAACTTCAGAAGCAAGCTCTCAGATGGTGGTCCTCCCCCACTGCATCTTTGTGGCACCTCAAGCTTTAGTGCATCCCTCGGAACCTAGTCCTGGACTTTGGAGTATGCCAGTCTGCAACACTCAGTCAGGGAATAGCAGCAGTCTGCAACACTGCGGCATATCCGGGAGGGGGAGAGTTACCTGGATGCTTTGTTTCAGGAGGCAGTCACACCTGGGAGATTAATTAATTCCCACTCAGCTAGTGATCAGGCACAAAAGAGTGTGACTGTAAGTGAGGCAGGTAGGGGGACCCAGAGTTCAGGAGTGGAGGAGCCTCAGCCCTTGACCTTGTCCAACAGGTACGAGATTCTTGCTCCCTGTTCGGATGAGGAAAAGGGCTCTGGACAGGATGAGCCAACTGACCAAGGCACCATGGTGGAGAAGGCCATTCAAGAGGGGGGAGCTAATAGACAAGTAGTGGTTATAGGGGATTCTATAATTAGGGGGACAGATAGTATCCTTTGCAAGCCGGATCGGGAGTCTCGCATGGTGTGTTGCCTGCCCGGTGCCAGGGTGCGAGACATCTCTGACCGGCTTGAAAGGATATTGGAGCGGGAGGGGGAGGATCCAGTTGTTGTGGTCCACGTTGGTACCAACAACATAGGCAAGACTAGGGTGGAGGACCTGTTTGGGCATTACGAAGCACTAGGCAGGAAATTGAAGCACAGGTCCTCAAGGGTCATAATCTCCAGATTACTGCCTGAGCCACGTGCCAATTGGCATAGGGACAAGAAAATTAGGCAAGTAAACACGTGGCTAAGGGATTGGTGTGGGAAAGAGGGATTCCACTTCATGGGGCATTGGCATCAGTTTTGGAACAGAGGGGATCTGTACCGTTGGGACGGTCTCCACCTGAACCGATCAGGTACCAATGTTCTGGCGAAGAGGATAAATAGGGTGGTCAGTAGGACTTTAAACTTCTGAGTTGGGGGGAAGGGAAAGTGAAAGCGACAAGGAGTATGGAGGTAAATGGAAAGATAAGCAGCAGGATAGCATGTTTCCAGGCGGATTTAAAATTGAGGCAGACTGAGAATGCAGAAAAAAGCAAGGATAACTTAGGACATATGACTTACAACATCTCTAATAAGGAAGTTAGCATTAAGGCACTTTACCTGAATGCTCGTAGCATTCATAACAAAGCCGATGAATTAATGGCACAGATAATAGTGAATGATTATGATGTAGTAGGCATCACAGAGACTTGGTTACAGGGGGGTCAGGACTGGCAGTTAAACCTCCATGGTTTTTCAACTTATCGAAAAGACAGAGAGGTGGGCAGAGGGGGTGGGGTTGCCTTGTTAGTTAAGAACAAAATTAAATCTATGGTATTGAATGACATAGCGTCGGATGATGTGGAGTCTGTGTGGGTGGAATTGAGGAACCACAAAGGCAAAAAAACCATAATTGGAGTTGTGTACAGACCTCCTAACAGTGGTCAGGACCAGGGACGCAACATGTACCGGGAAATAGAGAAGGCATGTCAGAAAGGCAAGGTTACATTGATCATGGGTGACTTCAATATGCAGGTGGACTGGGTAAATAATGTTGCTAGTGGATCTAAAGAAAGGGAATTCATGGAATGCTTACAGGATGGCTTTTTGGAACAGCTTGTCATGGAGCCCACAAGAGAGCAGGCTATTCTGAACCTAGTGCTTTGCAATGAACCAGACTCTATAAAAGATCTTAAAGTAAGGGAACCCTTAGGAAGTAGCGACCATAATATGGTAGAGTTCAGTCTGGAGTTTGAAAGGGAGAAGGCAAAATCTGATGTAATGGTGTTACAGTTGAATAAAGGTAATTATGAGGGCATGAGAGAGGAACTGACTAAAATAGACTGGAAGCAGAGGCTAACCGGGAAGACACTAGGGCAAAAATGGCAGGAGTTTGTAGGTATAATTGAGGACACTGTACAGAGGTTCATTCCCAAGAAAAGAAAGATTAACCGGGGAGGGATTAGACAACCTTGGCTGACAAAGGAAGTCAGGAAATGTATTAAAGAAAAAGAGAGATCCTATAAAGTGGCTAAGAACAGTGGGAAATCAGAAGATTGGGAAGGATACAAAAGCCAACAGAGGATAACAAAGAGTGTAATAAGAAATGAGAGGATCAAATATGAAGGTAGGCTAGCCAGTAATATTAGAAATAATAGTAAAAGTTTCTTTCAGTACATAAGAAACAAACGACAGGCAAAAGTAGACATTGGGCCACTTCAAACTGATGCAGGGAGCCTAGTGATGGGAGACAAGGAAATAGCAGGAGAACTTAACAAGTACTTTGCGTCAGTTTTCACAGTGGAAGACATGAGTAATATCCCAAAAATTAAAGGGTGTCACGGGGCTGAGTTGAGTATGGTTGCCATTACGAAAGAGATAGTGCTAGAAAAGTTAAAAAGTCTTAAAATTGATAAATCTCCTGGCCCCGATGGGATACACCCTAGAGTTCTGAGAGAGGTTGCTGAGGAAATAGCAGAGGCATTGGTTGAGATCTTTCAAGAGTCACTGGAGTCAGGAAAGGTCCCGGATGATTGGAAGATGGCTGTAGTAACCCCCTTGTTCAAGAAAGGATCAAGGCAAAAGATGGAAAATTATAGGCCAATCAGCTTAACCTCGGTTGTTGGTAAAATTCTAGAATCCATCATTAAGGATGAGGTTTCTAAATTCTTGGAAGAGCAGAGTCTGATTAGAACAAGTCAACATGGATTTAGTAAAGGGAGGTCATGCCTGACAAACCTGTTGGAATTTTTTGAAGAGGTAACAAGTAGGTTAGACCAGGGAAACCCAGTGGATGTGGTCTATCTGGACTTTCAAAAGGCCTTTGATAAGGTGCCACACGGGAGGCTGCTGAGCAAGGTGAGGGCCCATGGTGTTCGAGGTGAGCTGCTGGGATGGATTGAGGATTGGCTATCTAACAGAAGGCAGAGAGTTGGGATAAAAGGTTCTTTTTCAGAATGGCAGCCAGTGACGAGCGGTGTCCCGCAGGGTTCGGTGCTGGGGCCACAGCTGTTCGCATTATATATTAATGATTTGGATGAGGGAACCGGGGGCATTCTAGCGAAGTTTGCCGATGATACGAAGTTAGGTGGACAGGCAGGTAGTACTGAGGAAGTGGGGAGGCTACAGAAGGATCTAGACAGGTTGGGAGAGTGGTCCAGGAAATGGCTGATGGAATTTAACGTGAGCAAGTGCGAGGTCTTGCACTTTGGCAAAAAGAATAAAAGCATGGACTACTTTCTAAATGGTGAGAAACTTAATAAAGCCAAAGCACAAAGGGATCTGGGAGTGCTAGTCGAGGATTCTCTAAAGGTAAACATGCAGGTTGAGTCTGTGATTAAGAAAGCGAATGCAATGTTGTCTCTTATCTCAAGAGGGTTGGAATATAAAAGAAGAGATGTACTACTAAGACTTTATAAAGCTCTGGTTAGGCCCCATTTGGAGTACTGTGTCCAGTTTTGGTCCCCACACCTCAGGAAGGACATACTGGCACTGGAACGTGTCCAGCGGAGATTCACACGGATGATCCCTGGAATGACAGGTCTAGCATATGAGGAACAGCTGAGGATACTGGGATTGTATTCGTTGGAGTTTAGAAGATTAAGGGGAGATCTAATAGAGACGTACAAAATAATACATGGCTTTGAAAAGGTGGATGCTAGAAAATTGTTTCTGTTAGGCGAGGAGACTAGGACCCGTGGACACAGCCTTAGAATTAGAGGGGGTCATTTCAGAACGGAAATGCGGAGACATTTCTTCAGCCAGAGAGTGGTGGGCCTGTGGAATTCATTGCCACGGAGTGCAGTGGAAGCCGGGATGCTAAATGTCTTCAAGGCCGAGATTGATAGGTTCTTGTTGTCTAGAGGAATTAAGGGCTATGGGGAGAACGCTGGCAAGTGGAGCTGTAATGCGCATCAGCCATGATTGAATGGCGGAGTGGACTCGATGGGCCGAATGGCCTTACTTCCACTCCTATGTCTTATGGTCTTATGGTCTTATGGAATGATGTGGCACCTTATCAAATTCCTCCAGGATACTCAAGTATAAAGCATCCACAGCGTCCCCTCTTTCCTCATGCTACGTCCACTTCCCTAGCTGATGATGAATGCCCATCTTGAGTTTCCTTCTCATTTACTCCTTTCATTTTTTCCAAAAAGGTTTATTATTAAAAGAAAACGCTTGATGATTAGACCAGTCAGTGGAGTGCTTCTCAACCTAATTCCCTCATTGGAAATTCCTAATGTTCAGGAATATTTGGGGCTGGGTCAGCAAGATCAGATTAATTTGATGACACCACCTTGCTGGAAGATGCTGTTGAAAAACCACTTTGATAACGTAGTCAGTGTAAATGTAACAAGCCACAATTTTTAAGAGTTCATTCGAATGAACACTGTCAAATAGAATTAGAGCACAATGTCATCTTGTACCAACATAGGCTCTAAACACCAACTGGTGGGACAGGCCTGAGGGGCTGAATGGCCTTTTCTTGTTCCTCTGGTAGACAAAACTCACATGTCACTGGCTGCATAGCAATTTAAAAAAAAACTAATGATTGAGCTCCGTGAAGTAATATTGCAGCTAGTCCATGAAATTCCAATGGCTGGACATGCAAAACTCAAGTTTGCATCGACCAACAATTTTATTGCCACAGCTCCACAGTGATGTAGCAAGGTCTTGCTGAAACTGCCCCACCTGCCAAGTTGTGGGAAAAACCATTCCACAATGAGACCTACACCTATAATTACTGTAGCTTTGGGCAACTGTTCAGCAACGTTTCAGTGAACTATATGGAATCCCTGCTCAAAACAATAGGATGGCTACTAGTATTTCATTACCACCCTGAGCACTGCTCTGCATTTCTCAGTCCTTTGCAAACTGTAATTGTGAGTGTGTGGGGAAATTGATGCACCTGTTCGATCAGTATGACCTGCCCACTGAGATCCAGCCAAATGTTACATCCAAAATATTCTAGAAAGTCATGCGTAACCTGGGCATGACCCTGCTGAAGTCCGTAGGTATCACCCACATTCACTTAGATGGTGCCACAAGATTCTAACACAATGATTGGGTAGACTGCCATGTGTACCCCCACGACTGAGAGAAAGGATTTAATTTTATCCTGGTTGCCACTGGGAACTCACGAAGAGAGCAGTGGGTTTACTCCATTTGAATTAGTTTACTAGCACCAAGTCTGAGGGGCCTTTGAAACTACGGTTTGTAAAATAGAAGGACCTTCATGATCACATAGTAGTGATCCAAGAGTTACTCTTGAGACCTTGTGCAGTGGGTCAAGAACACTTGAAAATCTTCCTGACAGTGGTAAGAAAATAGGCAGACAGTTATGCAGGAGATTTCCAGCCAGGAGATTATGTATGAGTGCTCCTACCAATTCCAAGTGAGTCCTTAAAAGCCAGGTTCCCTTACAAGAAGTTTGAGGAAGTGACTGAGAACTCAGACTGGGGAGAAAAACAAAGTTGCATTACCTAACACGATAAAGCCATACCACCCCAAGAGAGGGAGGCAAGCAGGTAATGGTTTATCCTATTGCCATCAGCTGGAAGGACGAGGGTAGTAGTGGAAATGAATTGGAAGGAGACATGACTGGGGCTCATATTGAACACACTATTACCCAGCTAACCAATACAGGTATACCTGCAGACGTAAACTACTTATTTGTCTATCAAGGTATAGTGCACTCAACAGAATTAGCAAGGCTGCTCACTGCATTAATGGGCTTATTTAAGTGCTGGGTTAGCACAGCAGATCAGGCAGCATCTGAGGAGCAGGAAAATCGATGTTTCGGGCAAAAGCCCTCCTGACCACTCTAATCTAAACTCTGGTTTTCAGCATCTGCAGTCCTCACTTCTGCCTTATTTAAGGGCTGCATCACCCCTACAAGATGTGGATACAGAAATGGCTCCATCCATAAGGGAACATGCTTATTGGCTCGCCCCAGAAAAGCTGGCCCAGGTTTGGGAGATGATTATCTACATGCTAGAGCCTAGATCAGGAACTGGAGCTTCCCAGTTGTACTTGTGCCATGGCAAGACAGCTCCTCAAGCCTCTTCATTGACTAGCAGAATACGAAAGCATTGACCAGAGCTGACTACTACAAGATACCCTGACTGAAAGACTACATTGATAGGGCAGGCACAATAGCCTACATTACAAAGACAGTATCACACAAATGAGCATGGAGGTATCTAACTTCTTCACTGATTGCCTTGTCCATGAAAGATCTGTCTAACTCAGCCTTGAATGTATTTAATGACCTATTTTCCACTACTTCCAAGAATAGAATTCCACAAATGCAGGGCTACTTGAGAGAAGAAAATTCTGCTAATCTCTGCCGTAAAAGGGAGTTGTCTTGTTCTTAAATTGTACCCTAGTTCTAGTCTCACCCTTAAGAGGAAACATCCTCCCTATATCTTCCAATCAATTCCTCTCAAGATCTTGTCTGTTATAATAAAACCAGCTTTTACTCTTCTAAACTCCAGTCAGTATAAGCCCAGTTGTTCAATGTTTAATTCTCAGAATGAGCTTTGTGAACTTTCTCTTTGTCTCACTTTGTTCTTTTTAATTTGGAGACCAAAAGTGGACAAGGAACTTGAGCTGTTTCCTCACCGAGACCTGTACCATTACAATAAAACCTCCCTGGTCTTATATTCCATTTGCCTTGAAATAGTTCTCACATTCCATTAGTCTTCCTGCTGTACCTTCCATTAATCTCCTGCTGTACCTTCAGATTAACTTTTTGTGATTCATATACAAGGGCAATCAGATTCGTCTAGACACAGAATTCTGTAGTCTCACTCCATTTAAGAGTACATAGCTTCTCTAGTCTTCCTATCAAAGCAGCAAATGCACATTTTTAACTCCACCTGCCAATTTTTTTTCCACTCATTTAACCCATTTATATCGTTGTCTCATGTCAGAAATAGAAACATTTTGTCGAATCTTTTCATCTCGAGATATTTTATAAATTACCAATAAAGGGGAAAACCAATAATTTGTTCAATTTTCAGGGCAATACCAATTGGAGTCATTCTGCCTGATTTGAACTCTAAACAAAGCAAAATAGTTAACAGTCAATCAACATTAACTGCTGCATTGTCCATGCATATCTCTATCAGAGTCAAAACGTGTAGCGCTGGCAAAGCACAGCAGCATCCGAGGAGCACGAGAGTCCAATTAAACCTGTTGGACTATAACCTGGTGTTGTGTGATTTTTAACTTTCCCTTTAGTGATATTCTTTCAAATTGTTCTGAGACATTCAAGACAAAAATCTTTGAAAAAGTGTCTTTTTCTCAGCAGAACTCAAGTTGTGCACAATCAAGTGGCAATTCATATCCCTTTGTAGCCTCTTTACCTCTCTTGAGCTAAAACTTTCTTTCTTGCCTATCTTGGCATTATTGGGAAATTTAGCTCCCATTTATTCAGTCCCTTCATCCAAGTCAATTGTAAATAGCTGAGGCTCTGACACAGATCTCTGTGACACTTCACCAATTACAGTTGCAAACCTGAAAAAGACCCTACTTGCCATTTGCTGTTAGGAATGTTTTAACTGGGCTAATATGTAACCCCATGCATTTTCTACTTATCTTAAGTAAGTCATGTTTGATACATCATCTTATCAAATGCTTTTTGGAAAACACTACATCACAACTTCAAGTTCCCCTTTTTCAACTTTGCTTGCAAGTTCCTCAAAGAATGCAAATAAATGAAGTGAATATAACTTCCCTTTGACAAAACTTGTTGACGTTACCTGGTTCCACTATGATTGTCAAAATATTCTGCTAAAATCTCCTTAATAATGGACTCTGGAAATTTCCTTTAGTCAGTTGTCAGGCTAACCGGCCTATAATTTCCTGCTTCCTTCCTTCCCTGAATACCATTAGTTATTGATAATCCGCTCGAACCTGTCAGAATCTAAGGAGTTTTTGGAAAATTATGACCAATGAGTCTACTATCACTGCAGCCATTTCTTTCATGACTCTCGGATGAAGGCCAACTGACACCCAAGGGTCTTATTAGCCTACAGGTTTAATCAGTTTCCCAGCACTTTTCCCTTAGTCATGGTGATTGTTTTAAAATTCAGCTTCCCTGTCAAGCACCTTTGGAAAGTTTTCTAAATCTGTTACAGTGAAGACAAACACAAAATACCTGACTTAACTAGTAATATAAAGAATATTGCACGCAAAGGTCTTTTTTTGGATATCTAAAAGGTAAGAGAGAGTCAAGAGTAGACATTGACTTCTGGAAAATGAGGCAGGAGAAGTAGTACTGGGGAACAAAGGAATACCTTGCATCAGTCTTGACAGCGGAAAACTTCAGGAGTATAACTGAACTTCAAGAGAGTCAGGGGTCAGAAATAAGTGTTGTAGCCATCACTAAAGAGAATATGCTGGGGAAATTGAAGGTGAATAAATCACCCGAACCAGATGGACTACATCCCAAAATTCTGAAGGACATAGCTAAGGACATTGTGGAGGCATTGGTGGTCATTTTTCAGGAATCATTGAAGTCAGAGAAAGTTCAATATGATTGGAAAATGGCTAATATAACACCCCTGTTTAAGAAGAGGGTGGCAGAAAAACAGGAAACTATACACCAGTTCAGGATCGGACCATTTGCCACCGCGGATTCGCCGCCGCCGATGAGCCACTGCCCTTTCACCACTGAGGACGCTTCGCCACCGCCCATTGGCTGCTGAGGATGATTCGTCACGCAAATGTTTGTAACTCATTTTTAAGTATAAACCAATAAAATGATGTTTATTTCACCTCTTTTTTTATCAATCTGTACTATGTTGTTGTATAAATAAAGGGGACCGAGAGGTATGAAAGAACAGGCAGGAGGGAAAACAATCAGTACATATATATATTTCCAGTGGCGAGTAGTCTCCAGAGGTCAAACGATCCCAGTGGAGAAACGCTGGTGGCGAACCGGCAGTGGCTAATTGGCGGCAGCAAATGTGCCGTGGCGAATCGTCACCAACCCACACCAGTTAGCCTGACCTCTGTGATTGGTGAGATTTTAGACACTATTATTAAAGATGAGATTGTGGAGCCCATGTGTTAGGGGCAAGGTACTGGCATGTGTGCATGATAGGCTGACTGGCAGAAGCCAGAGAGTGAGGATAAAAGGGGTCTTCTTCACAATGGCAGTCAGTGACTAGTGCAGTTCTTGGAGTCTGGACCCCAATTATTTATGTCATACATTAATGAAGAAAGTGAAGGAATTGTTGGTCAGTTTGTGAATGACACAAAGATAGATGAAGGGATGGGGCGTGGGCACTCTAAGGTCTCTTAAACTCAAGTGGCAGATGGAATACAATGTGGGAAACTCAGGTTATGGACTTTGATAGGAAGAATAGAGGCATAGATAATTGTCTACATGGGGAAAGGCTTCATAAATCTTAAGCACAAAGGGATTTGAAGGGTATTAGTTCAGGATCCTTTAAGATTAACATGCAGGTTCAGTTGGCAATTAAGAAGTCGATACGATGTCAGCGTTCATTTCAAGAGGGCTAGAATACAAGAGCAGAGGTGTACTATTGAGACCCTATAAAGTTCTAGTCACGCCATATCTGGAATATTTGGACCAGTTTTGAGCCCCATATCGAAGGAAAGATGTCCTGGTTTTGGAGGAGGTCCAAAGGAGGTTTACAAGAATGATCCAGAGGATAAAGGGCTTCTCATATGAGGATCAGTTGAGGACTCTGGATCTGTATTTAAGAGGATGAAAGGGATCTGATTAAAAACTTATAGAATACTGAGACTCCTGGATAAACTGTACACTAGTAGGAAAGATTATGATGCAAACACAAAGTCTCAGAGTGAAGAGATAAGCCTTTAGAACTGAGGTGAGGAGGGATTTCTTAAGCCAGAGGGTGGCGAAACTATGGAACTCATTGCCACAAAGGGCTGTGGAGATCAAGTCATTGAGTACATTTAAGGTAGAGATAGATAGGTTCTTGATTGGTAAGGGGATCAAAGGTTACAGGAAGAAAGCAGGAGAATGGGATAGAGACACATATCAGCCATGGTCAAAGGGCAGAGCCGACTCTATAAGCCAAATAGTCTAATTCTGCTCCTATATGCTTATGGACCAACATCTCAACCATTTCCTTTGTCTCCATTATTAATTCCTGGACATATTTGTATCATCAATAGTCACAGGTGAGGTGCCGGAAGACTGGAGGTTGGCTAACATGGTGCCACTCTTTAAGAAGTGTGGTAAGGACAAGCCAGGGAATTATAGACCGGTGAGCCTGATGTGGTCAAGTTGTTGGAGGGAATCCTGAGGGACAGATGTACATGTATTTAGAAAGGCAAGGACTGATTAGGGGATAGTCAACATGGCTTTGTGCATGGGAAATCATGTCTCACAAACTTGATTGAGTTTTTTGAAGAGGTAACAAAAAGGATTGATGAGGGCAGAGCAGTAGATGTGATCTATCTGGACTTCAGTAAGGCATTCGACAAGGTTCCCCATGGGAGACTGGTCAACGAGGTTACATCTCACGGAATAAAGGGAGAACTAGCCATTTGGATACAGAACTGGCTCAAAGATAGAAGTGGTGGAGGGTTGTTTTTCAGACTGGAGGCATGTGACCAGTGGAGTGTCACAAGGATTGGTGCTGGGTCCTCTACATTTTGCCATTTACATAAATGATTTGGATGTTAACATAACAGGTACAATTAGTAAGTTTGCAGATGACACCAAAATTGTAGTGGACAGAGAAGAAGGTTACTTCAGATTACAACAGGATCTGGATCAGATGGGCCAATGGGCAGAGAAGTGGAAGATGGAGTTTAATTCAGATAAATGTGAGGTTCTGCATTTTGGGAAAGCAAATCTTAGCAGGACTTCTCCACTTAATGGTAAGGTCCTCAGGAGTGTTGCTGAACAAAGAGACCTTAGAGTGCAGGTTCATAGCTCCTTGAAAGTGGAGTCGCAGGTGGATAGGATAGTGAAGAAGGTGTTTGGTATGCTTTCCTTTATTAGTCAGAGTATTGTGTACAGGAGTTGGGAGGTCATGTTGCAGCTGTACAGGACATTGGTTAGGCCACTGTTGGAATATTGCGTCCAATTCTGGTCTCCTTCCTATCAGAAAGATGTTGTGAAAATTGACAGGGTTCAGAAAAGATTTAAGGATATTGCCAGGGTTGGAGGATTTGAGCTATAGGGAAAGGCTGAACAGGCTGGGACTGTTTTCCCTGGAGCGTCGGAGGCTGGGAGTGACCTTATAGAGGTTTACAAAATTAGGAGGAGCATGGATAGGATAAATAGAAAAAGTCTTTTCCCTGGGGTCAGGGAGTCCAGAACTAGAGGGCATAGGTTTAGGGTGAGAGGGGAAAGATATAAAAGAGACCTAAGGGGCAACTTTTTCACACTGAGAGTGGTACGTGTATGGAATGAGCTGCCAGATGAAGTGGTGAAGGCTGGTACAATTGCAACATTTGAGGCATTTGGATGGGTATATAAATAGGAAGGGTTTGGAGGGATATGGGCCAGGTGCTGACTAGATTAGGTTGAGATATCTGGTCGGCATGGACTGGTTGGACCAAAGGGCCTGTTTCCATGCTGTACATCTCTATGACTCTATGCCTCTATGAGTTTCTGGTTGAACAATACTTTCACTGGAGAACAGGAACTGATTAAGTCTGAGTGACAATCTCTGAGATTTCCCTTGCCCACTGATAATTGCCTATCTGAATAATAAATGCATTTATGTCTTGACTTTCACAAGTCCTGAACATTGAAAAATGTTAGTGCCCAGTTATGTATTTTATTGAAGTCTGGACACTGCTGTAGTATTGAAAACATGGCTGTTAATCTATGCAGAAAAATAAATGCCACATTGCCAAATTAGTGACCAGATTATTTGTGCTTTAGTGCTTTAGTTAGATGGTGGTACTGATGAGAAACCTCCCCCACTCTTCTTGGAAACTGAGCCATGGGATCTTTCACATCAGGTTTACAAAATATGGAGAACCTACATCGTGTTCATGGCATTTTCTCAAAAGTGTGTGGATGTGGTGAAAACAGTGTCACCTCCCCATTCCTGAGGAAAGGCTTATGCCTGAAATGTCAATTCTCCTGCTCCTTGGATGCTGCCTGACCTGCTGAGCTTTTCCAGCACCACACTCTCGACTCTAAAAACAGTGTCACAAAGCTACATCTGGGACTCATCCAGATGAAAAACATGGATTGAATACCCAACAGCTTCATGTGTTTATCACGAGATGGAGCTTCGGGGGTTCCAGATGCCAAAATTTCACCCTGTACCATTACAGTTGACATTTTGAACAAAAATCTACGAACAGAGTAAAAGCTGTTCGATAGGTTATAAACAACAATGGAAAATAATTAGTAATGCGTAATTGGAAGAGGCTGTGTGCATCCCAATTAATTTTTCCATCTTATTACATAAGAGAAGATTCAAAATAGGAGGGTTCTGAGAGCACAATGTTAGTGCCTCTACCTCCAGGTCAGACGGTTTAGGTTCTCCCCCAGGTATGTGCCTGAGTAGGTTGTTGAAAAATATCTACCTCCTGGAATGCATCCAATTAGTACTGACTTGTGGAACTAAATAGAAGATAAAATTCTAAAAAATGAGCAGAGTGACCTAGGGCTGTATGTGCACAGATCATTGAAGGTGGCAGGGGAAAGCAGTTAATAAAGCATACAATGTTCTTGGCTTTATTAATAGGGACATAGAATACAAGAGCAAGGAGGTGATGTTGAATTTGTACAAAACACGTGCTGAACCTCAGCATTGTGTACAATTTTGAGTATCACATTATTGGAAAGATGTGAATGCGCTAGAGAGAGTGCAGAAGCAATTTACAAGGATGCTTCCAGGAATAGTAAACTGCAGTAATGAGGATAGATTGAAGAATTTGGGACTGTCCTCCTTGGAGAAAGGAAAGCTGAGAGAACATTGAAGAAAGGTTTTTCAAACCTTGTGCAGACTAAATGGGGTAGATATGGAGGGGCTGGTCCCACTCACAAAACAAAAACAGAATGAAAGGGTATAGATTTAGTGATGTGCAAAAGAACTAAAGGTGATGTAGACCTTTCGTACAAGAAGCAGTTAGGGTTTGGAATGTTTTCCCTGGAAATGTGGTAGAGGTAAATTCAACTGAGACATTCAAGAGGAGCATTGGATGGTTGTTTGGATAGAAATGGTGTCCTGGGATATGTGGATAAAAGGAAGTTAGCATGATGTAATAGTACAGGTGCAGGCACAATGGGCCGAATGACCTCCTTCTGTGCCATAATAGCTGTATGGTTTTCTGAGGAGGGGCCAATCAAAACCTTGAGCCAGTTCTCTGCCATTCAGTCAGATCACCACTGATCTGTATCTCAACTCAATTTTTTCACCTTTCTTTCAAGTGTATTTTATCCTTTCATAGTATATGTGCGTGCCACTGGTTGGGCCAGCATTTGTTGTTTTCAATGGAGAAACAAATATCCTTATCCTCAACGATGGGGGAACCCAGCACTTCAGTGTGAAAGGTAAGGCTAAAGCACTTGCAGCAATTTTCAGCCTGACGTGATGGATGATCCTCCAGTACTCCCCGTTATCACAGATACCAGTCTTCAGCCAATTTGATTCACTCCACATGAAATCAAGAAATGGCTGAAGGTACTGGACACTATAAAGGCTATGAGCCCTGACAACATTCCGGCAATAGTACTAAAGACATGTGCTCCAGAACTTGCCGGTCTCCTAGCCAAACTCTTGCAGTGCAGTTACAACACTGGCATTACCCAACAATGTGGAAAATGCATGCTGTGTATAAAAAGCAGGACAAATCCAAATCAGCCAATTACCACCCCATCAGTCTACTCTCAAGTATCAATAAATTGTTGGAAGGTGTTATCAATAGTGCTATCAAACAACACCTGCTCAGGTGACACCCAGTTTGGGTTCTTCCAGAGCTACTCAGCTCCTGACCTCATTACAGCCTTGGTTCAAGCATGGACAGAAGAGCTGAATTCCAGAGGGGAGGGGTAAGTGACTACCCTTGACATCAAAATCACATTTGACTAAATGTGGGATCAAAGAGGCCCAGCAAAACTGGAGTCAATGGAAATCAGGGAGAAGACTTGTTGCTGGTTGGAGTCATTCCTATCACACAGGAAGATGTTGTGGTTGTTGGTGGTCAGTCATCTCAGCTCCAGGCCATCTCTGCAGGTGTTTCTCACGGTAACGTCCTAGGGCCAAACATCTTCAGCTGCTTCATCAATAACTTTCCCTCCATCACAAGGTCAGAAGTGGGGATGTTCACTGATAATTGTACAATGTTCAGCACCATTCATGACTCCTCAGATACTGAAGCAACCCATTATCAAAAACAACTAAATCTGGACAATATCCAGGCTTGGGCTGTCAAGTGGCAAGTAGAAATCACACCACACAAATGCTAGGGAAAGACCATCTCCAATAGGAGACAATGTTGTCATTGTCACTTGAAATTCAATGGTGTTACCATCATTGAATCTCCCACTGTTAATGTCCTGTGGGTTACTCTTGGCCAGAAACTGAACTTAACTAACCATATAAATACAATGGCTACAAGAATGGTCAGGAAGACTGTAGCAATTAACTCACCTCCTAACTCCCCAGTGCCTATTCACCACCTATAAGGCACAAGTTGGAACTGTGTTAGAATATTCCCCACTTGCCTAAATGTGTGCAGCTCCAACACTATTCAAGAAACTTAACACGATCCGGGACAAAGCAGACCACTTGATTTGCATAACATTCACAAGCATCCACTCCCTCCATCACTGACACTCAATAAGAGCAGTGAACGCTGTCTACACAATGCACTGCAGGAATTCACCAAGGCTCCTCAGATAGCACCTTCCACACTCATCACCACTTCCATCTGGAAGGACAAGGGCAGCGGATACATGGGAACACCACCATCTGCGAGTTCCCTTCCAAGCCATTCACCATCCCGACTTGGAAATAGATCACTTTTCTTTATTACCTCTGGGTCATGATCCTGGGAATCCCTCCTTCACGGCACTGCGGGCCTGTGGACAGCAAATGAACTGCAGCAGTTCAAGAAGGCAGCTCACCACTACCATCTGACGGGCAACTAGGGAGAGTAATAGATGCTGTCCCAGCCAGCAATGCCCATGTCCATGAATAATTTTCATAAAAACAGTGGGCTACAATGAGGAAGGACAGCACCAAGAGATAGCTGCACTGAAGAAGGTCTACACTGAGGAGTACTGCAGAGAGAGACAGTTATGCTGAGGGAAGACTGCACTGTTGGGGGGTGCCATCTCACCTGTTCTTATTGTGACTTTGGCTCAGTTTCCAGAGAATAGTGTCTAGTCTCCCTTCTATTGGAAGGCTGTTGCGAAACTTGAAAGGGTGCAGAAAAGGGTTTGAGCTACAAGGAGAGGCTGAATAAGCTGGAGCTATTTTCCCTGAAGCATTGGAGGCTGAAGGGTGACTTTATAGACATTTATAAAATCATGAGGGGCATTGATAGGGTGAATAGCCAAGATCTTTTCCCTCGGGTGGGGTTGAGGGCATAGTTTTAAAGTAAGAGGCAAAGATTTAAAAAGGACTTGATGGGTGTGTATGTATGAAATGAGCTGCCAGAGGAAGGGTTGGAGGCTGGTACAATTACAATATTTAAAAGGCAGCTGGACTGGTACATGAATAGGAAGGGACCAGAGAGATATGGGCCAAGTGCTGCAAATGGGCCTCGATCAGATCGGGATGTCTGGTCAGGATAGATGAATTGTATAACTCTATGACTCTATGTCTCTAAATAGTTTGAATGGCTCATTACTGCAGTGGCTCCTTTCCATCTTTTACGAAGGATCAGTAAGAAAGAAAGAGAAAACACTACAAACTTTGCACATGACATTGTTTGCTTCTGGTTAAGGGTGTGAAGTAACCATTTAGGTAACTATTCAGGAAAACAGCATTTTGCCCTCATAATCCATCCAACTAAAGAGAGTAAAACATCTCCCTTTTTGAGTACCCATAGAGAGAGAGCCTCTCAGCTCTCCACTGCAGCATCTGGGACAGAGCAGACCACTTGATTGGCACAGTTTGGAAATGGCTCCAGTGTTCTGCTCTACTCCTGGGTCTACAATTTTATTCTACACTTCCTTCAATTTTTTACAGATGAAAAGGCTCTTTTGGGGTGGCACGGTGGCTCAGTGGTTAGCACTACTGCTTCACAGCACCAGGGACTGGGTTCAATTCCAGCCTCGGGTGACTGTCTTTGTGGTGTATGCACTTTCTCCCCGTGTCTGTGTGGGTTTCCTCCGGGTGCTCTGGTTTCCTCTCACAGTCCAAAGATGTGCAGGTCAGGTGAATTGGCCATGCTAAATTGCCCACGGTGTGCAGGCTGTGTAGGCTAGGTGCATTAGTCAGGGGAAAATATAGGGTAGGGGAATGGGTCTGGGTGGGTTACTCTTCAGAGAGTCAATGTGGACCTGTTTCCACACTGTAAGGAATCTAGTCCTAGTTTGTATCCACACTCCTTACTTGTAATACTGGCACTTATTATAGAGAAGAATCCAATTTAACTTTGTCTATACTTTTAAGAATCAATTAAGATCATCTTTAAGATTATCTCTCAAATGTCTTTTGCCAAAACTAAAAATTCATGGCATCTTTGTTCAAAATCCATTCCCCGACTCTGGGATCTAGAAACTTCCTTTCAGCAATATTGACGTGTATCCCAGGTGAGTACAATATTCAGGGTTTGACGAAGGCCCTGTATGGTATGAATAGTCTCATATATAGTTTGATCAGGTCGCTGTGCAGTTATTTTAAAGTGTTAAACATAGGAAGAAAGAACAAATGTTACTTATACTTGACTGGGAAATGGTGCTGAAATGGGAGTATCAGCAAATGTGACCATAAAGCTTTCAAAGTATCACAAAACCCCAACTGGTTCCCTTGTGCTCTATCTAGATAGATACTCAAAATGGAAGATGATTTGCAGTCTCTGGTTGGATGAATTATGAGGACAAAGCTCTATTTTGTTGATTATGTTTATACAAGTGTGTTCTATGACCATTTGATGTCAATATCCCATCAGTGCAAAAACAAATCAATTTCGCTCACTCAGCTTCCTGACTACATTTTTGTGCAAGAGGGATTTAGGAAGAATTTTTTCGCCCAGAGTGGCACAGTATCTCAGTGGTTAGTGCTGCTGCTTCACAGCACCAGTGGCCCAGGTTCAATTCCACCTCGGGTGATTTTCTGTCTGGAGTTTGCACATTCTCCCTGCATCTGTGTGGGTTTCCATCAGGTGCTCCAGTTTCCTCCCATAGTCCAAAGATGTGCAGGTTAAGTAGATTGGACACGCTAATTACCCATAGTGCCCAGGGATGTGCAGGTGTGTTGGGTTAACCGTGGAAAATGCAGGGCTTCAGGGTTAGGGTAGGGTGGTACGTCTGAGTGGGATGCAGTTTGGAGGGTCAGTGTGGAATCGATATGATTCAGAACATAATGAGTGTTTGGAATTCACGCCTGAATAGATAGTAGAATTGGTAGCCACCACAACATTGAGATGGCTAAGAATAGATTTGAAAGGAATTTAATTCATTGCCACAGAAGACTGTGGAGGCCAGGTCATTGAATATGTTTAAGATGGAGGTAGATAGGTTCTTGATTGTAAAGGGGTTCAAAGGTTACAGGGAGAAAGTGGAAGAATGGGTTTGAGAAATTTATCAGCCATGATTGAATAGCAGAGCAGACTCTATGGGCTGATTGGCTTAATTTCTGCTCCTATGTCTTATGGTCTTATGGTCTAGGCTTTCAAAATCATGAGGGGATCTAAACAGCATAGACAGGGAGAAACTTTTCCCATTCATAAAAGAATCAGAGGGCACAGATTAATGTAATTTACAAAAGAAGCAAATATGATGGTTCTGAATTTTTTAAAAAAGCAGGTTAATTAGAAAAGGCAGGCAAGAGCAAGTCAGAGAATGAGGCAACTCTGAATAATTATATGCATTTATTTCAATGCAAGGTGTCTCACAGGTAAGGCTGATGAACTCAGGGCATGTCTGAGAACATGGGACTGGGATGTCATGGCTATTACAGAAACATGGCTGAGGGAGGGACAGGACTGGTAGCTTGATGTTCTGGGGTTTAGAAGGTATAGGAAGAATAAAAACAGAGGCAAGAGAGGAGGGGCTATGTTGTTTTTGATTAAGGAAAATATTATTGCTGTACTTAGGATATTTCTGAGGGATTGTCTAGTGAATGTATTTGTGTGGAACTCAGAAATAAGAAGGGGTTGATCACCTGCTGGGATTGTATGATCGGTTCCCCAGTAGTCAGAGGGAAATTGAAGAAAATAATTTGTAGAGATACTTCACACATATCTCAATCACAGTGGTCAGCAAAGTTGTGGAAAGAATTCTGAGGGATAGGATTTATGACTATTTGACAAAGCATAGTTGATTAAAGGCAATCAGCATGGTTTTGTGAGGGGCAGTTCATGCCTCACAAATTTTATTGAGTTCTTTGAGGAGGTGTCAAGACAGGTCGATGACAGTTGAGCAGTGGATGTGGTGTATATGGATTTCAGCAAGGCATATGATAGGGTTCGCCATGGTAGGCTCATTCATAAAGTCAGGAAGTATGCGATACAGGGAGATTTGGCAATCTGGATTCAGAATTGGCTGGCTGACAGAAGGTCGAGAGTGGTTGTAGATGGAAAGTATTCTGCCTGGAAGACAGTGTTAAGTGGGGTCCTACAGGGTTCTGTTCTTGGGCCTCTGCTCTTTGTAGTTTTTATAAATGACTTGGATGAGGAGGTTGAGGGGTGTGTTAGTAAATTTGCAGATGACACAAAGTTTGGAGGTGTCATCGATAGTATAGAGGGCTACTCCAGGCTGCAGCGCAACATAGACAGGATGCAGAGCTGGACTGAGAAATGGCAGATGGAGTTCAACCTGAGTAAATGTGAAGTGATGCATTTTGGAAGGTCGAACTCGAATGCTGAATATAGGATTAAAGACAGGATTCTTAGCAGTGTGGAGGAACAGAGGGATCTGGGTGTGCAAGTACATAGATCCCTCAAAGTTGCCACCCAAGTGGATCGAGTTGTTAAGAAAGCATATGGTGTTTTGGCTTTCATTAACAGAGGTATCGAGTTTAAGAGCCGCGAGGTTTTGCTGCAGCTCTACATGTTCCTGGTGAGACTACACTTGGAATATTGTGTCCAGTTCTGGTCGCCCTACAATAGGAAAGATACAGAGGCTTTGGAGAGGGTGCAAAAAAGGTTACCAGGATGCTGCCTGGACTGGAGGGCTTGCCATATGAAAAAAGGTTGAATAAGCTCGGACATTTCTCTCTGGAAAGAAGGAGGAAGAGAGGAGACCTGCCTGAGGTGTACAAAATAATGAGAGGAATAGATAGAGTCAATAGCCAGAGACTTTTCCCCAGGGCAGGATTGACTGGTTTGAGAAGTCATAGTTTGAAGATATTAGGAGGAAGGTATAAAGGAGACATCAGAGGTAGCTTCTTTACACAGAGAGTTGTGAATGCATGGAATGTGTTGCCAGCTGAGGTGGTGGAAGTGAAGTCACTGGGGACATTTAAGCGACTGTTGGACATGCACATGGATAGCAGTGTGTTGAGGTGTGCATAGGTTAAGTTACTATATTTTACATTTGGATTAAATCTCGGCACAACACTGTGGGACTAAGGGCCTGTTCTGTGCTGTACTTTTCAATGTTCTATGTTCTATGTTCTATAAGTAAGGATAATCGGGTTGTAACAGTAGGGGATTTTAGCTTTCCAAACATAGACTGGGACTGCAAAAGTGTTAAAGGTTTAAATGGGAAGAAATTTGCTAAATTTGTTCAAGAAAATTTCCTTTGTCAATTTGTAGATGTGCCTACCACAGAAGGAGCAAAACTTGACTTCTCTTGGGAAATAAGACTGGGCAAGTGACTGAAGTGTTAATGGGGGAACATTTTGGGACCAGTGATCATATTTCTATTAGTTTTAAATTAGCTATGAAAAGGATACACCTTGTATATAAGTTAAATTTCTTAATTGGTGTAAAGCAAATTTTGATAGTATGAGAAAGGAACTTTTAAGAGTTGATTGGAATAGATTGTTCATAGGTAAAAGGATGACTGGAAAGTGGAAGGGTTTCAAAAGTGAGATAACAACAGTTCAGAGGCGTTGTATTCTTGTTGAAGTGAAGGGTAAGGCTGGTGAGAGTAGAGAAGAATGGATGAACAAAGATATTGAGATTTGGAGATGCCGGTGTTGGACTGGGGTGTACAAAGTTAAAAATCAGACAACACCAGGTTATAGTCCAACAGGTTTAATTGGAAGCATTAGCTTTCCGACCACTGCAACCACCTGATGAAGGAGCAGTGCTCCGAAAGCTAGCGCTTCCAATTAAAGATATTGAGGCTCTGGTCAAGAATAGGCAGGAGTTATGTATTAGATATAAACAATTGGAGTCAACTAAATCCCTTGAAGAGTATAATAAGAATAAGGGCATTCTTAAGAGGGAAATCAAGAAGGTAAAAAGGGCATATTTCACACCAGTTTTTACCATGAAGAAAGATTGGAGGCTAGGGAACCCTGGGACATAAGTATCGATAACTTGAAATAGTTCACATTACAGGAGAGGAAGTGCTGGAGGTCTTAAAAAACGTAAAGGTGAATAAATCTCAGGATTTGCTCAAGCGTATTCCAGGATTTTATGGGAAGTTAGGGAAGGAATAGTGGGGACCCAGTAGACGTATCTGTATTATCCACAGCCACAGGTGAGGTGCTGGAAGACTGGAGGGTTGCTAGTTTAAGAAAGACTGTGAGGAGAAGCCTGGGAAATATAGACCTGTGAATTTGACATCAGTGGTGGGTAAGTTGTTGGAATGTATTCTGAGAGATAGGATTTACATACATTTGAGAGACAAGGACTGATTAGAGATAGTCAGTGTCGTTTTGTGTGTGGGAAATTGTACCTCACAAACTTGATTGATTTTCTTTGAGGATGTAATCAAAAAGATTGATGAGGGCAGAGTGGTAGATGTTGTCTAACTGAACGTTAAAAAAGCCTTTGACAAGGTTCCACATGGTAGACTAATTAGTAAAGTTGGATCGTACGGGATTTGGGGAGAGCTTCATAATTGGGTACAAAATTGGCTTGACGGTAGGAGACACAGGATTCTGGTGGAGGGTTATTTTTTGGACTGGAGGCCTATGACCAACGGTATTCTGCAGGAATCGGTGTTGGATCCACTTCTGTTTGCAATTTGTATAAATGATTTGGATGACATCCTAGGAGGCATGGTGAATAGGTTTGCAGATGTCACCCAAATCATTATTATAGTTGACAGTGAAGAAGGTTATCTAAGATTACAAAGGGATCTTGACCAATTGGGCCATTGGTCTGTGGAGGCGGATGAAATTTAATTTGGAGAAACGTCAGGTGTTACGTTTTGGTAAAACAAACAAGGACAGGATTTATACAGTTAATTGTACTGCCCTGTGTAGCATTGTTGAACAGAGATACCTAGGGGTTCAGGTACATAGTTCTTTGAAAGTTTTATCACGAGGAGACATGGTGGTTAAGAAAATGTTTAGCACACTTGCCTTGATTGCTCAGACTATTGAGTATAGGAGTTAGGACATCATGTTGAGGTTGTACAGGACATTGGTGAGGCCACTTTTGGATAATTTTAAATTGCAGAGTGTCAGAAGAGATTTACAAGACTGCTGCCAGAAATGGAAGATTCCAGTTATAAGCAGAGGCTGGATAGGTTGGGACATTCTTCCCTGCAGTGTGGAAGGTTGAGGGGTGATCTTACAGAGGTTTATAAAATCATGAAGGGCATAGTTAAGGTGAATATTAAAGGTCTTTTCCTAGGCTGGGTGAGTTCAAAACTAGGGGGCATATTTTTAAGGTGAGAGGAGAAACATTTAAAAGGGATCTGAGGGTTACTTTTTTCACACACATGGTTGTTTGTGTGTGGAATGAATTGCCCGAGGAAGACCATAAGACCATATGACATAGGAGCAGAAAATAGACCATTCAGCCCATTGAGTCTGCTCCACCAGTCAATGGCTGATAAATTTTTCAACCTCATTCTCCCACTTTCTCCCTGTAACCCTTGATCCTCTGATTCTCAAGAACCTATCTATCTCAGTCTTAAATATGGTCAATGATATGGCCTCCACAGCCTTCTGTGACAATGAATTCCATAGATTCACCACTCTCTGGCTGAAGAAGTCTCTCCTTATCTCTGTTCTAAAGGGTCTTCCCTTTACTGTAAGGCTATGCTCTCAGATCCTAGTCTCTCCTACCAATGGAAACATAATGCATGCCTCTATTCTTCCTACCAAGGTGCATTACCTCACACTTTCCCATGTTGTACTGCATCTGCCACTTCTTTGCCCACTCTCTGAACCTGTCCAAATCCTTCTGAAGTCTTTCCACCTCCTCAATGCCACCTGTCCCTCTACCCATCTTTGTATCATCTGCAAACATAACCAGAATGTCCTCAGTTCCTTCACTAGATCATTAGTGTATAAAGTGAAAAGTTGTGGTCCAACACTGACCCTTACGGAACACCACTTGTCACCGGCTACCATCCAGGGAAGGACCCTTTTATCATTACCAGACAGTCAAGCTTCTACCCATGCTAGCACTTTGCCTCTAACACCATGGGCCCTTATCTTACTCAGTAATCTCCTGTGTGACACATTGTTAAAGGCCTTCTTGAAGTACAGGTAGGTAACATCCATTGGCTCTCCTTGATCAAACCTACTCATTACTTCCTCAAAGAATTCCAATGGATCTGTCAGACATGACCTCCCCTTGATGAAACCATGCTGACTCTGCCCTATTTTACCAAGCACTTGCAAGTATTCAGAAATCTCATCTTTCACAATGGATTCTAGAATTTTACCCGCAACCAAGGTCAGGCTAATTGGTCTGTAGTTTTCTATCTTTTGCCTTATTTCCTTTATAAACAGGGGTGTCATGGTAGTGATATTTCAGTCTTCTGAGGCCCTTCCTGATTCTAGCAATTTCTGAAAAATCACCACTAACACCTCCACTATCTCTTCGGCCATCTCCCTTGGAACTTTGAGGTGTAGTCCATCTGGTCCCAGTGATTTATGCACCTTCAGGCCATTCAGTTTTTCTAGCACTTTCTCTTTGGTGATGGTCACCATATTCAGCTCTGCCCCCACTCTTGAATTTTTGGGATATTAATCGTAGTAGGTAACGTGGTAGGTGCAGATACAGTTGCGACATTTACAAGACATTTGGATAGGTACATGAATAGAAAAAAGGTTTTGAGGGATATGGGTCAAACACAGGCAAATGGGATGAATTTAGTTTGGGAAACCTGGTCATGATGGACGAGTTTGATTGAATGGTCTGTTTCCATGCTGTATGACTCTATATGAGAAAAACAGTTTTCACACAATGAACAGTTAGGGTATGGAATGCCCTGCCTGGAAATGTGTTGAAGTTAGGTTCAATTAAGGCAGTCAAGGGGTCATTGGATAAATTGAATAGTGTTACATGGAAAAGGCAGGTGAAGGATATTGAGTCACAAAACTCAGACTGAGAATTACTGCAGATGTGATGGGTGAAATGACCTCTCTCTGCAAAGTTCAAATCAATTCTGTGATTCTGAGAGTGCAAAGCATGAAGCTGGGCCAGGCATTGCCCGATGCGGGGTGATGTTGGATTGATGAAGAATGTGAGCCAGTGCTCAGCATAGTTGTAGCCTCAGCCACCATCCTTGTCTGCTGGACATGAAGAGAGAACATTGTTTGTTGACCCTTTATATTTGACAGTGGCTGCTGCTTTCTGCTGAGGCAGAGCTGCTACCTGGACAATTCCTTCAAAGTGTACGCAGAAACACAAAACAGGATCAGCAGTACACCATTCAGCCCATTGAGACTGCTCCACCATTCAACATTATCATGGCTGACCATCCAGCTCATTTTCCCATTTTCCCATTTTCTCTCCATACCCTTTAGACCTAAGAACCAGACCAAACTCCTTCTTGAAAACATACAATGCTTTGTAAAAACAATGACTGCAGATGCTGGAAACCACATCCTGGATTAGTGGTGCTGGAAGAGCACAGCAGTTCAATTTTGCTGCTCATTGGATGCTGCCTGAACTGCTGTGCTCTTCCAGCACCACTAATCCAGAAAACAATGCTTTGTGCCCAACCATTTCATTTAGTGAAGAATTTCACATCATTGGGTCTGGACACCAGATAGAACAGGCTCACTGCCTTTATTCCTGATGAAGGGCTTTTGCCTGAAACGTCGATTTTGAAGCTACTTGGATGCTGCCTGAACTGCTGTGCTTTTCCAGCACGACTAATCCAGAATCTGGTTTCCAGCATCTGCAGTCATTGTTTTTACCAGATAGCAATGAACCAAACAATGTTGGTTCTGAAGAAGTCAGTTCATCCCGAAAACATTTACTCGGTTTGTCTCTACACCTCCAGACCTGTTGTGTTTCTCCAGCATGCTGTTTCTATTTCAGCTTTCCATAATCCATAGTGTTTAGTTTTTATTTCAATATGAGGTTGTCCTGAAAAGGGATACACACAATGTGGGTCTGCTGATATTTTTATTCACCATCGGTGGAATTCACTTTCTGGCATTGCCAGCAATACTTGGCTTTGTGTCAGACACCTCCCTGAGCAAAAGACTAACAAAACAAAATCCTCTGTTCCTTGGTTCTTCAGAATGGAGCTCCAGTGTCTTCATTTCCAAGTCTTACTGTTCTTTCCCTTCTGCGTTAACATTGTCACATCTCTGGAACCTCTGCAGCAACTAATGACTGGTGCTAGGGTAAAAAGGGAGGCCTTACCTTGAGCAGAGAAACCTCAGTGACTCCTGGAGGCAAGAAGTTGCAACATTTTTTTGCTTTTAACCCAAAGCACTTGTCAAGGAGAGAACATAAAACTCAAGCAGCAAACCAATGGAATGTTATGGGTTTAGAGAAAATTAAACTGAAATTACATTTTAGATTTTCAGCCAAATTGGAAATGAAAAGGGAAGACGGTGGCTTTGAAATCTAGGAAGAATTCGTTTCAAAACAAAAGTTTTCCATTTAAACTGAGTTTTGTTTTGTTTTGACTCGGGGTAAATAAATACAAGTGTTTATACTATTTTTAATTTCCTTTCTTCCTCCGAGGATGGATTTTGAACGGAACCAGTGATGATTTCTTTCTCTCTCTCTCTCTCTCCCTCCCTCCCTCTGTGTCTCCAAAAGTTGACATGGTGTGTGAATGCTATGCTCGGTTCACTGCACCATCACCAGCTGGTGTCTCACTCCCAGTCCCACGCTTCCCAAACTCCTCCGACTGACAGCTCACTGATAAACTCGTGTCTTGCTCGGAGAGCTGCCTATTGTGGGGAAGCAGCTGACAGTGTTTCTAACTCCCCCTGCTATTTGCTTTCTCCCGTATGCATTATTCAGAAGCGCGTGAACAGACCAAGTGCCGCTTTTTATTCACTAATCGCACATTAAAAGAATCCAATGGAGTTTAAAGGGGGCGGGGAGGGGGGGAAGCTGAGTGGGTGAACTGTTGCTGGTAAGCTTATTTCTCGCATCTCACACAAATAAATAAAAAGACAAAAAGGCTACAATTCCTCCACTTCGATAGAAGTGTTTTTTTTCCCCCAAAAAAACATATTAAAGATTTTATTTACAAATATTACTGTTGCGCGGTTTGTCAAAACCTTCATGTCCAAACCGTGTCCTGGTTACTCAGACACTGAGTCTTTGTTCAAAACACTGAAAGCTAATTTCAAACCCAAGGTTCAAGTTATCGACCCCACGTCCTGGGGAGGGGGTGGAATTAACGTTAAAGACAAGAAATGTCTCCTACCTCTAGGCTTGGTGGGAATGCAAATTTTTTTTTTAAATCAGGATTTTTGCAGCGTTTCTTTTTGAATAGAAACGAATCACTTTTCAGAGCATCGGCTGAGGTGGAAAGATGGAGGAGAAAAAATGTCTTGGAAAAAGGGGGCAGGCACATGATGAGTTACAAAAGGAACCTTTCGTTTTCCCTCACGATTAATTTGATGGCATTATTAGTATTTTTGTGAAAAACTCCTTAAGTTCTGAGCTTGTACCGTTAATAATGCATCACTTTTATGAAGGGGAGCGCTTACTAAACTATTGGTTTTGATGGAAGAGATTTCGAAAGTATGCTCATAAGTGCTTAATAATGCCAAATGTTTTAATAAACTATTGTTTCATCGCTCACATGCGCTACTCTTTTTTTAAGCGCATCTAAGCATGAAATTAGTTTAATGTAGCAGAAAGCTATAAAGTATGAATCTCCACATCTAATGTGGCAGTAGTTCACTTGCGACCACTCTCAAAGTTCCCATCCAACTGTGGAAGCGCACCATGAAAGATGATTTTTTTTAATCTGCACAGTGCAATCAATTTTATTTACCTTTCTTCCATTATTCACAAAATCATCAGTTTCAAAGAGACTTCTACCTGTCACAGAAACTCGCGTCAAAAGCTCCACAAAAAAAATGATAACTTTCTCAGTTCAATTGAATCACACAATATAATTGCAATTTAATGAGTGCTATGCAAATATTTAAAATCTGCTAATGAAAATCTAATAATAAAGACTGATGAAGCTTAAATTGTTCATCAAACACCAATAGAGTGCATTGAATAGGAAGACAGCTGATAAAATCTTGACAAACTTCTAGCAACTAAACTCTCCCTCCTTTTCCAGTTTGAAAAGTGTGCTTAATACTTTTAAGTACTATTAGGGATGATACCTGCAGGATGAAATGGGGGCTGTGATGTTGTGATCATATCAATGGATTAGTAATCCAGTTAACAGTCCATACCTACCAGATATCCTAAATTAATCAACATTGGCACATATCCCTCTCAACCCTTCCTATTCATATACCCATCCAGATGCCTTTTGACTGTTATAATTGTACTAACCTCCACACCTGCTTTGGCAGCTTGTTCCATACACACACCACCCTCTGGGTGAAAACTTTACCTCTTAGGTCACTTTTAAATCTTTCTCCTCTCGCCTTAAACTTATACCCTTTAGTTTTGGACTCCCCCACCCTCAGGAAAAAGACCTTGGCTATTCACCCTATCTATAAACCTCTATAAAGCCACTCCTCAGCCTCTGACGCTCCAGGCAAAACAGCCCCAGCCTATTCAGCCTCTCCCTATAGCACAAACCTTCCAATCCTGGCAACATTCTTGTAAATCTTTTCTGAACCCTTTCAAGTTTCACAACATCCTTTCTCTAGCAGGGAGACCAGAACTGCATGCAACATTCCAAAACTGGCCTAACCAATGTCCTGTCAAGCCACAACATACCTCTCAATGCACCAACCAATAAAGGAAAGCATACCAAACACCTTCTTCACTATCCTATCTACCTGCAACTCCACTTACAAAGAGCTTTGAACTTGCATTCCAAGTTACCTTTGTTCAGCAACACTCCCCAGAACCTTATTAATGAGTGCATAAGTCCTTCCTTCATTTGTCTTTCCAAAATGTAGCACCTCACATTTATCTAACTTAAACTCCATCTGCCACTCCTCAGCCCATTGGCCCATCTAATCTAGTTCTCTTTCCAGGCTACTTCCCAGACTCTTCAGAATTAATGAAGTTGCTGGTGGACTCGGATCCTAGAGTGAGTAAAGACAACAACTTTCCTTCCCTAAAAAATGTTGAATGAACTTTTTTTTATATACACACCATGATTGGAAATCTCACAATCAGCTTCATGAGGCATACGTTTTCCCTTTTATGAAATTTAATTCAAGTTTTCAAATGGGTCATTATGAGATTAGAACTTGTCTTTTGCCCTCACTTACACAACATCCTTGATGCAGTAAAACCTCTCAAGGTGCTTTACAGGAACTTGATGTGTCTATGTTTAACACTGTAGTGATACTAAGAGGGACATATTTGGGCAGATGGCCAAGTGGTAGGGAGATTCTTGAAGAATGATCATTTTTTCATTATGTCTTGAGGGGCTGAATGGCCCACTCCTCTTCCAAGTTCATGTATTTGCATGAACGCACTGCATATTGTGATCTGGAATGTGCTGCTTGAAAGGTCGTTGCAAACAGGCTCAATGGTAACTTTCTCAAAAGAATAGTGAAAATCCACAAAAAAAAGCAATGCTATGGGAGCAGGAGAGAGGGATTAATTGATAGATCTTTCAAAGACATGATAGGTTGAGTGGTCCATATCTATGTTGTTAGTCTTTATGTTTCTATGTAACATCAGTTGGTGGTACCAAACCTGAAAATTGCTGAAAAGAAAGGCAATTTTGTTGAAGCTTCCCACCTTGAAATCATCAAGCCAACTTCAAGAGTGCCAAATTTCAAATGATCCCAAAAATTTATGCAACAGCTGTAAGGATTTTGATTGGTTGGCACATTGACCTTGATTGGTCAAAGTGTTGCTATGGAGAAAGCAATTGGAAGCAATGGGGTCTGGCTAATTTGCAAAAGGTGAATTACTTGTACATATTCCTTTTGTTTGCAGAGAACTAGTTTCTAGGTAGAAATATGTGTTGTTTCTAGGAAGTGAAAATAAGTAACATTATGAGCGTGATTGATTTTCTTAAATTTATTGCAGACATATGCATGCTCAAGAGTATTCAGCAAATGCTACGCCATCATGGAGTTCATTTTATGGTAGATGCTGGGTTTTGCAAGTGCAGGCATGGTCTATAAATGAGAAACAAATGGAACATGTTCAAAATATTTAATGCCTGCTTTGCATTTCAACATTTTCAATGGTTGGTTTCCTGTAGTTCCATTTTCCCAAGATTTATCTTGGCACTATTCATTGAGGCATGAATTGGCTGAATTCCCCATTCTTTACTGAATCACAGTCACAATGCAGTCTGTTCATCCATCACTCTTGTACTAAATTGGTTCCTGATCAGCAACTCACATACTTGTTTTCAATCCATGCAGGGTTTTATTGCACCCAATCTCTTCTATAGCTTGTCCATGTGCTCCTTTAACTATGGCCTCTTGAGCAATTCTGATTTTATTTCCTGTACTGTGGATAGCCATACGTTTAACTGTCTGGGCTGGAAACAATTAAAGTTTCTCCTTAAACCTATCCTCTTCTCTGGTTTTTGTTTCAGATATTCCTTGATTTCTATCGCTTTCGCTGAGCTTTTGATTACCTGTCCTAATATCCCCTCGTGCAGCTTGTTGGCAGATTTAGTTTGATTAGGCTCCTGTGAAGCATCTAGGAATATTTCATTATGTGTTATATAACTGCAATTTGTTGTTGCTTTTTTACACAATGTGAGAAATTAGCAATAAATAGTATGGAATGAAATAACCACTCAGTACCACTCAGGACCCCCTGCTTAGTCAGGAGGAGGGATCTTTACAATTAAATATCCTTCATTTTATACTTTGCAAATCAATGAAATGGCAGCGTGATGTTACATCTCTGCCACTTGCAAGATGGCATGTTGTACATCATCATATTAGAATATAAGAACATAAGATCTCTGAGCAGGAGTAGGCAATTCAGCCCCTCAAGTCTGCTCCAACATTCAATATGATTGTGGCTGATCTTTCTCAGATCCATGATCCTTTGAGAGAAGTAACTTACCCCCAATTCTACTTTAAATCTGCTACCCCCTATCTTAAAACTATGACCTCTCATTCTAGATTGTCTCATTTGAGGAAACATCCTTTCTACATAAAGTTGTCAATCCCCTTTAACATTTTTTTTGATTTACTCATGTGATTTGGATGTTATTGGCTAGGCCAGCAATTATTGCAAATTCCTAGTCGCACTTAAGAAGTTGGCACTGGCTTTTGGAGCACTACTCTTTCATCAGGTGCACAAAACCATCTGATGAAGGAACAGTGCTCCAAAAGCTAGTGCTTCCAAATAAACCTGTTGGACTATAAACTTGTGTGATTTTTAAATTTGTATACCCCAGTCCAACACGGGCACCTCCAAGTTAAGAAGGTGGGGTTGAGCTGCTTATTTGAACTTAGAATGTCCATGTGCTGTAGGTAGACCCACTTGCCATAAGGCAGGGAATTCACGGATTTTGACACAACGAAACTGAAGGAATGATGATATACTTCCAAGTCAGGATGACGAGTGGTTTGGATGGGAATTTGCAGGTGGTGGTGTTCCCATGAATCACCTGTCCTTGTCCTTTCAGATGGAAGTGGTTGTGGGTTTTGAAGGTGCTGTCTGAGGATTTTTGGTGAATTTCTGAAAAGTCTCCTGTAGATAGCACAGACTGCTGCTACTGAGTGTCAGTGGTCAAGGGAGTCAATGCTGATGGATGTGGTGCCAATCAAATGGACAGCTTTGTCCGGGATGGTATAAAGCTGCTTGAGTGTAATTGGGGCTACACCAATTCAGGCTAGTTGATATAATTTATTGCCATAACTGTATTATCGCTGGTAGTGGTACTAAGGATACTGTGTTAAAGGGATTAGCTAAGTCCACTTCTCTATAGCAACTAGGTATCATTGTCCCTTTCACAAGCAGGAAGAAATTATATAATGAAGCTTATTGACGGGTTTGGAGAGATATGGGCTGGGTGCCGGCAGGTGGGACTAGATTGAGTTGGGATATCTGGTCAGCACGGACAGGTTAGACCGAAGGGTCTGTTTCCATGTTGTACATCTCTATGTCTCTATGAGTCTATGATCAACAGCAATTGCATTGATATATAGCATCTTCAATGTTGCTGAAACAATACACATCTTTATGTCTTGGCCTCATCAGGACAGTTTGCAGGAGTACCAATGCAAAGGAGTTCTTTGCAAACAGAAAGCAGATGTACACATATTGTGGCTGTTTCAACTCAACAAAATAGGTGACAGACAGTCTGTGCTACATCCTCATGGCAATGTTTGACTGAGTAGATTCAACATGCCTGGTTTAAATTGAAACAAAACTTGTTAGTCATCTTCTAATTAGTATAATCTCCGTGCTGTGTCTTAACC
Organism: Chiloscyllium punctatum; assembly: GCF_047496795.1. Taxonomy (NCBI): domain Eukaryota; kingdom Metazoa; phylum Chordata; class Chondrichthyes; order Orectolobiformes; family Hemiscylliidae; genus Chiloscyllium; species Chiloscyllium punctatum. Next base: position 82,679,982 of record NC_092763.1, on the reverse strand, counting down.
AATAAGACTTCACTCATTAACCAATCAACATCCTGTCAGTTCTGTGCTATTTTATTGCTCACTGCCGAGTAACATTAATACACGAGATATAATTAATGGAGAACACAATCAGACCTTAGTCTTCCAATGCAGTGCTTGTTGAAATATTTCAACAAGATACAATTAAAACATTTTAAAAGGCATCTGGATAGGTATGTGAATAGGAAGGGTTTAGAGGGATATGGGCCAAATGCTGGTAAGTGGGACTACATTAACTTAGGATATCTGGTCAGCATGGACGAGTTGGACCGAAGGGTCTATTTCCATACTGTACATCTCTATGTCTCTCAGACTGTTTAAAAAAAATCTGATCAGTCCTCCCAGTATGAAACAGAGCATGAACACTAGCCAACAGCATCAAACATCAAGCATCACATCATTTCTCTTGAAATGCTAGGGGTGTAAGTTAAAGAAAATTGATTCTGGATTGAACCATCAAGGCCAGAGAAATTCCCTGGCGTGGTAATGGTAATCTGTTGGTTGTGTGGAATAGTAGCAGTGGGGGGAGAAGGATTTGGAGCAGGAAGAGTGAAACTTGGCAGATTTTGTTCATCAACATTTCAGTGTTTTGATCTGGGCTTTCGATTTTCCCAAGTGAGCCCATGGTTTCAGGAGGGAAGTAGAGAATGGATGAATTAATATGCTGAGTATACAGGCTGGATGGACCGGAGAGAGTGTTCTCCTGTCAGTTGTTTGGACAGGTTCAGTGAATTGGAAAATGAATGGCAGACTGAATATGATGTCGATAAATGTGGAGTTATCCACTTGAGTAGCAAAAACAGGAAGGCAGATTATTACCTGAATGGTTACAAATTCGGAAAGGGGAATGTGCAAGGAGTCTGGGTGTCCTTGTACTCTAGTCTCTGCAAGTAAGCATGCAGGTGCAGTAGGTGATGAGAAATGCCAGTGGTATCTTGGCCTTCATAGCGAGAGGATTTGAGTACAGGAGCAGGGATATCATGCTGCAATTATATAGTGCCCAGGTGAGACCACACCATGAGTAGCATGGGCATCCTTGGGTATCCTTACCTGAGGAAGGAAGTTCTGGTGATGGAGGGACTGCAACAAAGGTTTTCCAGATTGATTCTTGGGATGGCAGGACTGACGTATGAAGACAGACTGGATCCATTAGGACTATATTCCTAAGTTTAGAAGAGTGAGAGGAATATCTCATAGAAACCTATAAAATTCTAACAGGACTAGACATGATAAATGCAGGAAGGATGACCAGGGAGTCCAGAACCTGTGGGCACAATCTAAGGATATGGGAGAGGTCACTTAGGACCGAGATGAGGAGAAATTTCTTGATCCACAGAATAGTGAGCCTGAGGAATTCTTTGCCACAGAAAGCGATTGAGGGCAAAAGTTTGAATGTTTTCAAAAAGGAGATAGATATAGTTCTGAGAGCTAAAGGGATCAAAGAGTACAGGGTGAAATCTGGAACAGAGTATTGAGTTGGATAATCAGCCATGATCATATTGAATAGTAGAGCAGGCTTGAAGGACCAAATAGGACATAAGATCTCAATTATGAGGAGAGATGGGTTAGGCTGGGTTTGTTTTCCCTGGAGCAAAGAAAACTGATAGGGTATCAGATTCAGGTAAACAAAATTATGAGAGACATAGACAGAGTAGTTCATGAGAATCTCTTCCCATGGCAGATATGTCGAAGAGCAGAAGGCCTTATGTTCAACTTGAGGAGCAAATGGTTTTGAGGGTGATCTGAAGAAAATCATTTCATTCAGAGAGTGGTAGAAGTATAGAACATGCTGCCTGAGAAAATGTGGAAGCAAGTACTCTTACAACAATGAAAAAACATCTGTATGGGCATATAAAATGTTAGGGCATAGTAGGCTATGGACCAAGTGCAGGTAAATGAGATTAGAGTAGTTTGGTGTTTGTTGGTCATGGTGGGCCAAAGGGCCTGTCTCTATGCTATATGAATCGATGATTCTATGGCTTACTCTGCTGCTTTCTATGTTTCTATCTGCAAATTATTCTGGTTGTCTACCTTTTGACTTCATGTGCAAGCTGTCGATTCAGAAAGCAGGTAAAAGCTACATCCAAACGTTCAAGGTTCTTTCTTGATAAATCAGATATTTACAATGAGATTAACTGAATAAAAGTCTTTATTTTTCCTTCAAACACAGAATAGAACATAAAATATTCTTCATCATAAATAATTTTATATTTTTATGATTGGACGCACATGATATCTAGTGGGAATTTGAAGTTTAATTTACTGAGGACGAGGGATAGCACAAACATCCTGTTGAACGTACCCTGCCATTCTATTTGATTATGTCTGATCACAAACCATTACAAGATCCTTGTGATGTGGGTTCTCATATGCACTCATGATTTACTTAATTCATTGGCAGTATGTGGGTGTCACTGGCCAGGCCAGCATTTATTGCCCATTCTGAATTTCCATTAAGAGTAAGTTAAGGATAAACCATATCGCTGTAGATGTAGAGGCACATATGGGCCAGATGATGTAAGAATGGCAGTTTCCTTCCCTAAAGGATATTAATGAACTAGATGGGTTTTTCTGACAATAGTCATCATTAGACGCTTAATTCCAGGTTGTTACTGAATTCAATTTCTGGAATTTGAACCTGTGTCACCAGAACATTACTGGGTTTCTGCACTAATAATTTAGTGATGATACCATTAGAACATTGCCTCCCCCTGTTCAAACTAATTAAATCAAACATCAAGATCTGAAAAAGACCCTGGAATTAAAAGATATGGAGAGTTATGTCTCTGAAAGTGTCATCCCACTTCTCCTCTGTTCATATTGTAAGATGACTCCAGAGCTATACCAAATACATGCTAACTACATGTCAGTACAGACCAAAACTCTAAGACTTTGTTGTTGAGTACGCATGCACTCTTCCTCCAATTGGAATAACTTCTGAAATACTTTCTTCCAAAACCTGCGGCTGACAAAATAATTGGATATATCAAGGATGTCAGAAATTCTGCTGTTTAATTATTAGTGATAAGATTTATATTAATAAATGCGTGGAATCTGACACCGAATGCGATAAACACTTTTAAGGTACAAAGTGACTGGTCATCCAGCTTGTAAAAGTGGTGGTGTTGGCAGTTTTGTGAGCATCTTGTTGTGTGTCGATGCTAGTCGGCAGCTGTTGGTGGCAAATCTGCACAAGATGCCTGGGGGGTTAAATACAGTTGAAGTCCAGAGTAGAAGTGTCTAGGGCCAAAGGTTATAATCGCAGAATGAGGGGCCGCACGTTTAAGAGCGAGACGATGAGGAATTTCTTCACTCAGAGTGTAGTGAATCGGTGAAATTCTTTACCACAGAGGACTGTCAAGGTTGAGTGATTCAAAATGTTCAGGAAGACAGGAAAAGGATAGACCAAATCTAAAAGCTGAAGTTCCAAATTGGAGAAAGGCCAATTTTTATGGTATTAGGCAAGAACTTTCGAAAGCTGGATTGGGGGCAGATGTTTGCAGGTAAAGGGACGGCTGGAAAATGGGAAGCCTTCAGAAATGGGATAACGAGAATACAGAGAAATTACTTCCTGTTAGAGTGAAAGGAAAGGCTGGTAGGTAGAGAGAATGCTGGATGACTAAAGAAATTGAGGGTTTGGTTAAGAAAATGAAGGAAGCATATGTAAGGTATAGACAGGATAGATTGAGTGAATCCTTAGAAGAGTATAAAGGAAGTAGGAATATACTTAAGAAGAAAATCAGGAGAGCAAAAAGGGAACATGAGATAGCTTTGGCAAATAGAATTAAGGAGAATCCAAAGGGTTTTTACAAAAACATAAAAGACAAGAGGGTAACAAGGGAGAGAATAGGGTCCCTCAAAGATCAACAAGGCAGCCTTTGTGTGGAGCCGCAGAAAATGGGGAAGATAAATGAGTATTTTGCATCAGTATTTACTGTGGAAAAGGATATGGAAGACACAGACTGTAGGGAAATGGATGGTGACAACTTGCAAAGTGTTCATATTACAGAGGAGGAAGTGCTGGATGTCTTGAAACGGGTAAAGGTGGATAAATCCCCAGGACTTGATCAGGTATACCCGAGAACTCTGTGGGAAGCTAGGGAAGTGATTGCTGGGCCTCTTGCTGAGATATTTGTATCAACGATAGTCACAGGTGAGATGCCGGAAGACTGGGGGCTGGCTAACGTGGTGCCACTGTTTAAGAAGGGTGGTAAGGACAAGCCAAGGAACTACAGCCAAGTGAGCCTGACCTCTGTGGTGGGCAAGTTGTTGGAGGGAATCCCGAGGGACACGATATACATGTATTTGGAAAGGCAAGGACTGATTAGGAATCGTCAACATGGCTTTGTGCATGGGAAATCATGTCTCACAAACTTGATTCAGTTTATTGAGGAAGTAACAAAGAGGATTGAATAGGGCAGAGCAGTAGATGTGATCTATATGGACTTCAGTAAGGCATTCGATAAGGTTCCCCATGGGAGACTGATTAGCAAGGTTAGATCTCATGGAATACAGGGAGAACTAGCCATTTGGATACAGAACTGGCTCAAAGGTAGAAGACAGAGGGTGGCGGTAGAGGGTTGTTTTTCAGACTGGGGCCTGTGACCAGTGGAGTGCCACAAGGATCGGTGCTGGGTCCTCTACTTTTTGTCATTTACATAAATGATTTGGATGCAGGATAAGAGGTACAGTTAGTAAGTTTGCAAATGACACTAAAATTGGAGGTGTAGTGGACAGCGAAGAGGGTTACCTCAGATTACAACAAGATCTGGACCAGATGGGCCAATGGGCTGAGAAGTGGCAGATCGAGTTTAATTCGGATAAAGCGAGGTGCTGCATTTTGGGAAAGCAAATCTTCGCAGGACTTACACACTTAATGGTAAGGTCCTAGAGAGTGTTGCTGAACAAAGAGACCTTGGAGTGCACGTTTGTAGCTCCTTGAAAGTGGAGTCACAGGTAGATAGGATAGTGAAGACAGCATTTGGTATACTTTCTTTTATTGGTCAGAGTATTGAGTACAGGAGTTGGGAGGTCATGTTGTGGCTGCTCAGGACATTGGATAGGCCACTGTTGGAATATTGCGTGCAATTCTGGTGTCCTTCCTATCAGAAAGATGTTGTGAAACTTGAAAGGGTTCAGGAAAGATTTAAAGGATGTTGCCAGGGTTGAAGGATTTGAGTTACAGGGAGAAGCTGAACAGGCTGGGCCTGTTTTCCCTGGAGTGTCGGAGGTTTACAAAATTATGAGGGGCATGGATAGGGTAAACAGGCAAAGTCTTTTCCTTGAGATTGGGAGTCTAGAACTAGAAGGCATAGGTTGAGGTTGAGAGGGGAAAGATATAAAGGAGACTTAAGGGGTAACTTTTTCACTCAGAGGGTGGTATGTGTGTGGAATGAGCTGCCATAGAAAGTGGTGGAGGCTGGTATAATTGCAACATTTAAGAGTCATTTGGATGGGTATATGGACAGGAAGGGTTTGGAGGGATATGGGCCGGGTGCTGGCAGGTGGGACTAGATTGGGTTGGAATATCTGGTTGGCATGGATGGGTTGGACCGAAGGGTCTGTTTCCATGCTGTACATCTCTATGACTCTAAGACAGATCTTTAAAAAGTAAGGGAATCAAACAGTGTGAGAATAAACCAGAGAATTGGACTTGAGGATTATCAGATCCGCTGTGATTTCATTGAACAGCCAAACAGCATTGATGGACTGAATGTCCTACTTCTGATGGTCTTAATACCTGATTCATTCTGTCTTTGCTCATGTCCTCTTTTCTGATGGACTTCCATGGGATTGGCCCATGTTTCTGGGTGAAATGCAGCCGTGAGTTTGCTCAATGCCTTCTGCAGGACAGCTGACCAGGGAGCTCCCCCGCTCTTACCCCCTGCCACCAGGTGTACTGGGAGAATTTACAGGCTGACAAGCAACTCACCTGCCATAGTAGAAGCACACCTCCCACAGCTGTCATGTCCTGGACTGGAACTCAAATCCAGCAAACCAGAGACAGGGACACTACCCTACTGCAGCACTGCATTATGAAAAAGAGAATGGATTACTGTATGCTGAAAGATCAGCAGGGAAATATTCTGTTAATTTTTCATTGTATCAAAGGAAAAAAATAGTTAAAATATGTTTGCATATTTATTCTCATTATGCCACTTTACCCTTATGGGAATTAACCAAATTTATGGCAAAGTCAACAGGATATTGTGTTTTATCTTTAATTGAGAGCACAGAAAGAGATAATTAGAGATGTAATAAAAGTCATTGGATGCGGAGCATATTTTAAGACACAAAAGCATCTGAGAAATGACATATTCAAAGTTCGGAACCTGTAGACTGTCTTGGCCCTTGCCCTTCACAGTTGTTGACCCTGTTGTAAATGCCAAGGCGTTTGTGGCAACATGTGTTAAGACATTGAATTTAGCGGTCAAGTTGCTGAATGAGTTTGTCCCATAATAAAAGGCATATTTCAATTGTAGTATATTCTGATTGACAGTGGCTTTGTTAACAGATTGCAACTGATACACTCAGTATAATGCCTGCTACATGAATATTTTGGGGCTGGGGAGGGCTGGTGGGAGGTGGAAATCTGTCAAAGCCAGAATGGAAGGTTTAAAAATGAAGAAGCAAAAATAATTTTCACTTATATAGTGCCATTCACTTCCTTGAGAAGATTGATGAAGTTCAGTCACTACTGGGAGCAGGAAGAATAAACTGGTGTGGCAGGATGCTAGGAAATCAAACAAATGAGTTGTTTTGATGGTATTAGGTGATAAAGGAAATCCAAAATGTTGGAAAAATTGCATCCTGTACTTCAACCACCAGAGGGAGTCTCAATTGACGATCTTGTTGGTAAGTTGACACATCCAACTAAGTGCTGCACTGGGGTGAGAGAAGAAGTTGAATAGTTTGGGCTTGTAGTCTTTGGAACTCAGAGGAACGATAGGAGACTTGACTGAAACACACAAAATTCTTAGAGAACTTGATGGGACTTGATAAAAAGGTTATGTTCTCTTGTAGGACATTCTAAGACTAAAAGGGCATAATCTCACAAGAAAGGGTCACCCAGTGAGGACAAAGATGATGGGGAATTGCTTCTCTTACAGGGTGATGAATCTTTGGAATTCTCTACTGCAGAAGGCTGTCAAAGACGGGTTATTAACTATACGGGGGACCCCGTTTACAAATGTCCAACTTATGAATGTTCATACCTATGGACAAGGTGCAATATGGAGATATAATTTTAAACACCTGACAAAAAAAAATTCCTGTGCTTACAAACAGCAGTTTTCCATTTTCCTGCACTCTGCTCTGACTTGCATACAGATGGACTTGCAAATGGTCTCCAGAACGCAATTTGTTCACAACCTGGGGTCTGTCTGTATTCAAAGCTGATATTGAAAGATTTTTAACAAGTCAGGGAATTGAGGATTTATTGGGAAGAGGCAAGAGGGTGGAGTTGAGGATCAGTTATGATCATATCAAATGGCAGAGGTGACTTGATGGGCTGAATGGCCTACCTCTGCCCTTATGTCTTATTGTCTTATTATCTTTCCAATTCTAGGATTGATAAATAAATATTTCAAGCACATTTAGTTGGAATGAAGTAAAATACTTTTGATTATTACAAGCTCATACACTGGAAAATAATGGATAATTCGATAATCAATGCCTAGCCTCAGATGTACAATATTTAATTTGAAACTGCGATATTATTCTGTGCCATTATACACAATTGCTAGCTGATATATGTGAGCTTCCTGAATCACAGGCAGTTTCTTTATCTTATCATTGGGAGAAGATTTGACAGAGATGTTCAAATTCAGGAGCTTTCTATATAGACCAGGCAGGAGAGTTACTATACCCACAGGTGAAGGAGTTGAGAATCAGAGAGCATTGCAAAAAGGTAAATGGCAAAAAAAAAGAGCAAGTATTTTTTAATGCAGTCAATAAAAATGATTTGAAATGTACTGTCTGAGAGTGTGGTGGGCACAGGTTGAATCACAAATTTCAGTAGGGACTGGAATAAGTACCAGAAGGCAATGAATTGATAAAACTACAGGGGAAAGGTGGACACAGCAATGCTTGAAAGGGAGGTGATAGCCTAGTGGTATTTTTACTATGCTAGTGTTCTGGAGATCTAGGTTCAAATCCCACCATAGTAAATAGCAGAATTTGAATGCAATAAATCTAATTCAATGAATCTATTGTCAATTCTCCAAAACAAAAACCCATCTCATTAACTGATGCCCTTAAGGGACAGAAACTGCCATTCTGACCTGGCTTGGCCTACAAGTTATTCCAGACACAGGACCACAATGGACTCGATAGACTGAGTAGCCTCCATCATTTCTGTAACCATTCTGTGGATCTATTACCCTCAGTATAGTGGCTGTGTTATATAATTGCAGAATTGATATAGTGGAGAATGAGACCATTTAGCCCATTATGAATGCACCAGATCCTCAATCAAGCATTACTACTAAGTGCCTATTTCCAGTTTTTTCCCTATATGCTTGCACGCTATGTCTGTACAAGTAATCACCCAATGTTCTCTTGAATGCCTCTGTTGAACCTGCCTCAATCAGATTCCATCCCATACTCTTAACTATTCGGAATGACAGGATCACAGAATTGTTACAGTGCAGAAAGAGGCCATTTGGCCCAGCTCTTCAAACGAACAGTCACCTAGAGCTAATCTCCTGATTTTCCCTGATACATTAGCATAGTATTTTTCTCCAAATCATCAATTAATCCTGTCTTGAATACCTCGCTGTGTAAAAGAGTTTCTTTTTTCTCCTATCACCCTTGCTTCTTTTGCAAGTCATTTTAAATCTATATCTTCTTGCTATTGTTCTTTTTACAAGTGGGAGTTACAGAGCAGTGATTCTGCAAATGTGGGGCAGCTTTTGTTTTGAGCCTTATTAGGTTCCATTGGAAGGGTGGTAAATGGAGATGCCAATGTGCCATCATCCATTTTCCAGCATTGGACAGGATCAAGGACTACACGAATCCCATCATATCACCCGTGGAGCATTCAAAATCTTGAGGATGATTTTAAGTCCTCTTGTGAAAACTAAGCAAACAGCATTTAGAATACCCCTTCATCACAGATCTGCTATGGAGCTGGTATCTTAGTAAGATGATGAGCCCTTCCTGATGAAATGCTTTTGCCTGAAACGTTGATTCTCCTGTTCGTTGGATGCTGCCTGACCTGCTGTGCTTTTCCAGCAACACACTCTTTGACTCTAATCTCCAGCATCTGCAGTCCTCACTTTCGCCGACCTTGGTAAGAACTGTCTACTCTAATCCTATCTCCCTGTCCTATCCCCCTTTCTTTTTGTTTTCTTCCCTTTCCAAATAGTTAATCTGGAGTCAATGATATAATCGCCTGTGCTGCTACTGACAGCATATGTCATATTACAGCAATTCTCTGAGTGAAAATAAAAACCTTCTCCTTATACACTTTATAGATTTGTATTCTCTTGTAATCAATTCAAGAATCAGCCAAACAACTTCTCATTCCTTGTCACCTCCAAACATTTGATAATTTTGAAATCCTCCATACGTTTGCTCTCAATCTAACCCTACCAGGGGAAAAAATGTGACAATTTCTTCATAACATTAACCTTTTGATCTTTGCCTCATTCTTTGTTACCCTTGGCTTCAACCTCTCAGCGGGATCTTGGCTCCAATAATATCCATCAAATCAATCTAAAGAGGGGCTGGTTGCTTTTTCCTAAGCTTTGCAATTCTTCTTTGTTCTTTCATAGGTTGAGAGTATCATGGCAAGGCCAGCATTTGTCTCCCACTCCCTTCATGCCCTTGAACTGATTGACTTGCTAAGAGTCAATCCCATTGTTGTGGAGTCATGTGTAGGCCAGACAGGGTAAGGACAGCAGATTTCCTTCTTTAAAGGACTGATCCCCCATGGGATAGGTTTGAATGATTGTTCATAGAATCCCTCCCGTGTGAAAGTAGGCCATTTGGCTCAACAAGTCCACACTGACCTTCCAAACAGCATTCCAACCAGACCTACTCCCTACCCTATCCCTGCATTTCCTATGGCTACTCCCCCTATCTTGCACATCCTCAGACTGTGGGAGGAAACCTGTGCAGACACAAAGAGAACACACAAACTGAACACAGATCGTCATCCAAGGCTGGAATCAAACCTGGGTCCTGGCACTATGAGGTAACAGTGCTAACCACTGAGCCAATGTGCCACCCTGATTGATTTCTTATTTCTTACTGAGAGTAGCCATGAGAGTGGGAAGGTGGACATGTGAGACTCAAAGACTCAGGGATGTTTACATCACAAAAGGAAGCCATTTTTCTGTGCAGTCAACAAAGATCTGAGGGAACTCTGACACTAGGGTCGGAGAATAGGGAGGAGGCTGAGAAACCCATTTAGGTCCGGAGGTGGCATTGAGGACCAATGTATGTTAGGTAATGGGGAGGCAGTGGCCTAATGATCTAACATGTGGATTATTAATCCAGAAACCTAGGGGGATCAGGTTTGAATCCTGCCATGTCAGATGGTGGAATTTGAATTCAATAAAAGTGAATGAAGATGCTAATGATAACTGTTGGGGAAAAGCCTATCTGATTCACCAAAGGCAAAGCCATCATAGTCCAGGCTATAGAGCTGATCTCTCATTACAAACAGACAACCAGTGGTGGCTTAACCTAAGGATCATGTAGCCTTAGTTGAGGGGAGGCATTGAATAGGAGAATCCTTCAGCTGAGGTGGGAATTAAACCCACATTGTTCATGTTACTCTGTATCACATGTCAGCATCCAACCACCTGAGCTGACCAGTCCCCTTTGATTCACTGATGACCTTCAAGGAAGCAAACTGCTGTTCTTACCTGGTCTGGCCTACATGTGGCTCCAGATCCACAGCAATGTGTTTGACTCTTAGCTGCCCTCTGGAAAAATTGGGATGTACAATAAACATTGGCATAGCCATCAATGCCAACAGCCTGGGAGTTTAAAAAAATTAAAATAATTTTAAAGTTGAAAGTTAGTTAGGTCATGCCCATTATTACAATGTGTGAGATTTAAAAGGGCAGCTGTAGCGTCCATTGCTGCCCAAGGGTTTATGACACCAAACTCTCAGCTGGTTATCTCAATGGATGATGACCTTCAGTCAAAGAGGCCCTGGCTAGAGGATTATTTTGAATGCAAAACAGATTGCTGTCTTATAACGCGATGATTCCAAATTTGTGATAGTGCAGACACAACAATTTAAAATTAACAGCTTTTGAGGCAGTTAAATCAATGCAGGTTCTCCATTGCCACTTGCTGCAAGAGCCCTTATTACCTCAGTAAATATTCATTTCCATCCTTTGAATGAGTCCTGATCCTGATTGAAATGCTCATTAATTGAGGCAGAGAAAGAGAGCAAACATTCAAATGTGTTTCCCTCTTGTGTCCTAATAATAACCTGTACTGTGGATGGTCAGGAATTCCCAGTCTCTTCTTTATGTTGGTTAATGAGCAAGGGATTCTAAGTCTTTCAGTGACAATTGGAAAATGCTAGGTGCAGTGAAAACTGATGCTGACGCTGTGAAATTCTTGCCCGCATTACTAAAAGTATTGCAAGCTTTGTGCTGCAGGCTGAGTGAAGTGACCCAGTCCCACAGTCTGGGTCAAAATCTGAGCATTCCCTCCCCAATGGCATTGTGGGTCAACCCACAGCAGGTGGACTGCAATGCTTGAAGAAGGCAGCTCACCCCCACCTGCTCAAGGGCAACTTGGGATGGGCAATAAATGCTGGCTTAGCTTGCAACAACCACATCCCACAAATGAATTTTTAATAGGACAGAAATAATTTTGTACATTTCAATGGGGCAGGTAGCCCTCCTACCTGCAGTTTTATAAACTTCAAGCAACAACTGCAATAATAAAGGATATACAGTTACAATGTGACAATGCTGAGACTGTTTACTGTGTGCTTAGTAACTATACTCTCACATATTAGGGATATTAAAGGCTTGCCTGCCAGTTTAGCCAGTTCACCATCTCCATCCCTCCTCTCAGTTAGTGACAACAATTTTATTTGTGCACAAAGCTGTCACATTTCAATTAAAACACAATTCACTAGAAACCAAAGAAGCCAATTGCCAATATATTTTCTTGTCAATGAAGGAAAGTGAAATTTTACTGTCCAGTACTCCTGAGAAAAAGTAACAAACATATGACATCAAACACATAGACAAACCTGGGTAATAATGTTTATAAAAGTATGGCATATGCAAGGGGAAGTAAGGCATGGGGAAGCAGTTTAATCAAGCATGGGGAAGCATTTAGTAAATTATTGACTTATATCTGAGCAGTGACATACACTGTAGGTGAATGGTTGTTTTCCTAAGTTGCTTTTCATTCAGTGCATTTTTCAGTGATGGGAGTGAAACAGAGGAAGGAGAGTTCTGGCCCTGTTATCAGAAATTTGTTTTTTCTTCTCTCTGCTCTTGTGTTCAGAAGCAGCTGTTGAAATATAGTTCAGCGTGCATTCCCGAGTCAAACTCCAACTTCTTTCCAAGCTGTCTAACTGGGAGGTAAATCTTTGATCTCCCAATATGTGAGATTACTTTACATATGTCAATTGAATGGAAGCTGTGAATTTCTTGACATGAGGTCATAGGATAAGTATTGCAATTTCAGTGCAAATGGTTTTATTTTTCTGATATGGTTTTATGTTACCTCTTACAATGTGTGGGCAAATGACCTATGCAGCCATTTTATGTCCATGCTTCTTCCTCTTAAAAAAAAATGTTTTGGTACACAAAATGCCTCTAATATGACAATCAGATGGTGGAAGTTAAAATTCTATAGTCCATGTTTATCACTTCCATTGCAATTATTCATTCCAGTTTGCCTTCAAGGTACATGGACAAACTCAATGGTAACCACTTAATCCCTGAATCATGAGTGATTTGTAGTGGGTTCAGTCGGCTCAGTGATAATGGGCATCAATGGCTCATTCCTGAGCCTGATTAGCACTTTGCCACTGAATGCCAGGAATCCCACAGCAGGTCAGGCAGCATCCGAGGAGCAGGAACATCGATGTTTCAGGCAGGAGCCCTTCATTCCTGATTTTCCTGCTCCTCGGATACTGCCTGACCTGCTGTGCTTTTCCAGCATCATCTAATCTTGACTCTGATCTCCAGCATCTGCAATCCTCACTTTCGCCTTGAATCCCACATCAGCCCCTTCAGCTCTTACACTTTAGCTGATGCTGGCGCTGGGACCGCTCCAGTGGGCCACACTGCTTTGGACATGACCATGATGAGCAGCTTTCAAATCCAATCCAATGGAAAATGTTCCATATTTGAACTGCAAAGAAAATAATGCAGGGCTAGTGCCGTCATCCTCAGTCTCCATATCACTCCACCTTTTCCCTCATTTCATTCAGGAAACTGTCTCACTGCCTGAAATAGAACACATTTTCATGTTAGTTTTCAATGAAGCCTCAAACGTATTTAAAATTAAACATACGTAGATTTATTATCAATTCTCTTTCCAAACAAACAATCGAGCCTGTGGAGGGAGCAGTTTGCAGTTGAAATGAGGCTGTATACAGGAGATGGGTGTATCTTTGTTCACAGTAAAGGTGTAGTGCATTCTTCCCATCAGCTTGCAAAATAATAATGGTTGGAAAAGAAACTCAAATGTTAACTGAGTTTTAGAAATTGCGTGTGGCCTCTTTGTAATGATAGTTTAACAGGTAGACTGGATGAACTTCAGATCATTCAGGAAGCAGAGGTTGCGATAGATAAGAGTTAAAGGGAAGTAGTTACTGCGAGGCATGAAGAAAGCTGGGTGACTGTTAGAAGGGGGACAAAACAGTCAGTGCAGGGGTCCCCTGTGGTCGTTCCCCTGAAAAACAAGTATACTGTTTTGGGATACCGTTGTGGGGGACGACTTACCAGGGGCATGCAGTTGGGTGCAGGTCTCTGGCGCAGAGTCCATCCCTGTTGCACAGAAAGAAAGGAGGGAAAGTAGGAGAGTGTTAGTCATTAGCTACTCAATAGTTAGAAGGTCAGGTAGAGGGTTTGTTGGGAATGAAAGAGACTCACATTTGGTGTGTTGCCTCCCAGGTGCCAGGATCTGTGATATCTCAGATCATGTCTTTGGGGTCTTCAAGGGAGTGGGTGACTAGCCCCAAGTCATGGTGCACGTAAGTACCACCGACATAGGTAGAAAGAGGGATAGGGATGTAAGGCAGGATTTTAGGAGCTAGGGTGGAAGCTGAGAGCTAGAGCAATAGAGTCATAGAGATGTACAGCACATAAACAGACCCTTCGGTCCAATTCATCCATGCCAACCAGATATCCCAATCCAATTTAGTCCCATCTGCCAGCACCAGGCCCATATCCCTCCAAACCCTTCCTATTTATATATCCATCCAAATGCCTTGTTAATGCTGAAATTGTGCAAGCCTTCACCACTTCCTCTGGCAGCTCATTCCATACATGTACCATGCTCTGCGTGAAAAAGTTGCCCCTTAGGTCTCTTTTATATCTTTCCCCTCTCATCCTAAACCTGTGCCCTCTAATTCGGGGCTCCCCCACCCCAGGGAAAAGACTTTGCCTATTTACCCTATCCATGCCCCTCATAATTTTGTAAACCTCTATAAGGTCACCACTCAGCCTCCGACGCTCCTAGGAAAACAGCCCCAGCCTGTTCAGCCTCTCCCTGTAGCTCAGATCCTCCAACCCTGGCAATATCCTTGTAAATCCTTCCTGAACCCTTTCAAGTTTCACAACATCTTTCCAATAGGAAGGAGACCAGAATTGCACACAATATTCCAACAGTGGCCTAACCAATGTCCTGTACAGCTGCAACATGACCTCCCAACTCCTGTACTCAATACTCTGATCAATAAAAGAAAGCATACCAAACGCCTTCTTCACTAACCTATCTACCTGCTACTCCACTTTCAAGGAGCTATGAACTTGTACACCAAGGTCTCTTTGTTCAGCAACACTCGCGAGGACCTTACCATTAAGTGTATAAGTCCTGCTAAGGTTTGCTTTCCCAAAATACAGCACCTCGCATTTATCTAAATTAAACTCCATTTGCCACTTCTCAGCCCACTTGCCCATCTGATCAAGATCCTGTTGTAATCTGAGGTAACCTTCTTCGCTGTCCACTACAACTGCAATTTTTTTTGTCATCTGCAAATTTACTAACTATACGTTTTATGCTCACATCCAGATCAGTAATATAAATGATGAAAAGTGGTGGCCCCAGCACCGATCCTTGTGGCACACCATTGGTCACAGGCCTCCAGTCTGAAAAACAACCCTCCACCACCACCCTCTGTCTTCTGCTTTTGGGCCAGTTCTGTATCCAAATGGCTAATTCCCTCTGTATTCCAAGAGATCTAACCTTGCAAATCAGTCTCCCATGGGGAACCTTGTCGAATGCCTTACTGAAATCCATACAGATCACGTCTACCGTTCTGCCCTCATCAATCCTCTTTGTTACTTCCTCAAAACACTCAATCAAGATTATGAGACATGATTTCCCACGCACAAAGCCATGTTGACTATCCCTAATCAGTTCTTGCCTTTCCAAATACATGTACATCCTGTCCCTCAGGATTCCCTCCAACAACTTGCCCACCACCGACATCAGGCTCATTGGTCTATAGTTCCCTGGCTTGTCCTTACCACCTTTCTTAAACAGTGGCACCACATTTGCCAATCTCCAGTTTTCTGACACCTTACCTGTGACTATTAATGATACAAATATCTCAGTAAGAGGCCCAGCAATCACTTCCCTAGCATCTCACAGAGTTCTAGGGTACATCTGATTTATGTGTTTCAAGACATCCAGCACTTCCTTCTCTGTAATACGGACATTTTTCAAAATGTCACCATCTGTTTCCCTACATTCTATATTTTTAGATTAGATTACTTACAGTGTGGAAACAGGCTCTTCAGCCCAACAAGTCCACACCGACCCACCAAAGTGCAACCCACCCATACCCCTACATTTATCCCTTACCTAACACTACAGGCAATTTAGCATGGCCAATTCACCTGACCCGGACATCTTTGAACTGTGGGAGGAAACCCAAGCAGACACAGGGAGAACGTGCAAACGTTACACAGTCAGTTGCCTGAAGCGGGAATTGAACCCAGGTCTCTGGCACTGTGAGGTAGCAGTGCTAACCACTGTGCCACCATGCCGTATCTTCCATGTCCTTTTCCACAGTAAATATTGATGTAAAATACTCGTTTAGTATTTCCCCCATCTCCTGTGGCTCCACACAAAGGACGCCTTGCTGGTCTTTGAGGGGCCCTATTCTCTCCCTAATTATCCTTTTGTCCTTAATGTATTTGTAAAAACCAATTGGATTCTCCTTAACTTAATTTGCCAACGCTAGCCCATGTCCCTGTTTTGCCCTCCTGATTTCCCTCTTAAGTATACTCCTATTGCTTTTATACTCTAAGGATTCACTCGATCTATCCTGTCTATACCTGACATATGCTTCCTTCTTTTTCTTAACCAAAACCTCAATTTCTTTAGTCATCCAGCATTCCCTACACCTACCTTTCACCCTAACAGGAAAATGCTGTGTCTGGACTCTCGTTATCTCATTTCTGAAGGCTTCCCATTTTCCAGCCGTCCCTTTACCTGCGAACATCTCACCCAGCTTTTGAACATTCTTGTGTAATACCGTCAAAGTTAGCCTTCTTCCAATTTAGAATTTCAGTTTTTAGACCTGGCGTATCCTTTTCCATCACTGTTTTAAAACAAATAGAATTATGGTCACTGGTCCCAAAGTGCTCCCCGACTGACACCTCAGTCACCTGCCCTGCCTTATTTCCCAAGAGTAGGACAAGTTTTGCAACTTCTCGAGTAGGTACATCCACATACTGAATCAGAAAATTGTCTTGTACATACTTAACAAATTCCTCTCCATCTAAACCCTTAACACTGTGGCAGTCTCAGTCTATGTTTGGAAAATTTAAATCCTCGACCATAACCACTGTATTATTTTTACAGATAGCTGAGATCTCCTTACAAGTTTGGTTCTCAATTTCCCTCTGACTATAAGGGGGTCTATAATACAACCCCAATAAGGTGATCTTCCCTTTCTTATTTCTCAGTTCCATCCAAATAACTTTCCTAGATGTATTTCCAGGAATATCCTCCCTCAGTACAGCTGTAATGCTATCCCTTATCAAAAATGCCACTCCCCCTCCTCTCTTGCCTCCCTTTCTATCCTTCCTGTAACATTTGTATCCTTGAACATTCAGCTGCCAGTCCTGTCCTTCCCTGAGCCATGTTTCTGTAACTGCTATGATATCCCAGTCCCATGTTCCTAACCATGCCCTGAGTTCATCTGCCTTCCCTGTTAGGCCTCTTGTATTGAAATAAATGCAGGTTAATTTATCAGTCCTACCTTGTTCTCTGCTTTGTCCCTGCCTGCCCTGACTGTGTGACTTACCTTTGTTCTCAACTGTACCAGTCTCAGATTGAAATCTTTCCTCACTATCTCCCTGAGTCCCATCCCCCTACCTTACTAGCTTAAATCCTCCCAAGCAGCTTTAGGAAATCTCCCTGCCAGTATATTAGCCCCCTTCCAATTTAGGTGCAATCCGTCCTTCTTGTACAAATCACTTGTACCACAAAATAGCTTCCAATGATCCAAAAATGTGAATCCTTCTCCCATACTTCAGCTCCTCAGCCGCACATTCATCTGTTCTATCTTCCTATTCCTGCCCTCACTAGCTCGTAGCACAGGGAGTAATCCAGATATTACAACGTTTGAGAACGACTTTTTAAAATTCCTGCCTAACTCTCTGTAATCTCTCTTCAGAATCTCAACCTTTTCCCTTCCTATATCGTTGGTTTCAATGTGTACAATGACCTCTTCCTGGACCTTCTCCCCCGTGAGAACATTCTGCACCCTCTCTGAGACATCCTTGATCCAGGCACCAGGGAAGCAACACACCATTCTGATTTTTCACTGCTCGCCACAGAAACGTCTGTCTGTACCTCGGACTAGAGAGTCCCTATCAGACAATCGATCACTTGTAACCCAACGTACCTCTCATTACATTATGGTCAGTCTTAATACCAGAAACCTGGCTGTTCATGCTATGTTCCCCCAGGGAGAATCCATCACCCCTTACATTTTCCAAAACAGCATACTTGTTTGAAATGGGGATAGCCACAGAAGAGTCCTGCAATACCTGCCTATCTCTCTTACCTTTCCTGGAGTTAACTCATCTGTGTGACTGTATCTGAGACTTGCCCCCACTTCCTGTAACTGCCATCCATCACACCCCCTTGCTTGTGTAAATTCCTCATTGCTTCTAACTGCCACTCCAACCAATCCATTCAATTTGATAGGATTCGCAACCAACAGCGTTTATTGCAGATGTAATCCTCAGTAACCCATAAATTCTCCCAAAACTCTCACATCCAACAAGAAGAGCAAATCACTCTACTAAAGGCCATTTTTGCTCCTTTCCAATCTACAGACCCAGAAAATAACACCGTTTTATTCCTCTACAAAAGACTGCTCCAGGTTAAATTAATACTTATGGCTTTTTTTAAGTTTAATCAAGAGACATAGCTCAATTAAACATATAATTAAGAAAGAACCCACTCTATTCACTACTGCAGACTTACTTTAAGACCACACTTAAAACATCCACTTATCTGTTTCTGTGCTGTGACCTCTCCAAACAGGTTCCTCCAAGTGGGTGGCACGGTGGCACAGTGGTTAGCACTGCTACCTTATAGCACCAGAGACCCGGGTTCAATTCCTGCCTCAGGAAACTCTCTGTGTGGAGTTTGAACCTTTTCCCCGCGGTTTGCTCCGGTTTCCTCCCACAATCCAAAAATGTGCAGGTTAGGTGAATTGGCCATTCTAAATTGCCCGTAGTGTTAGGTGTAGAGGAGTGGGTCGGTGTGGATTTGTTGGGCCGAAGGGCCTGTTTCCACACTGTAAGTAATCTAATCTAGTTGCGAATTTCGCTGTTTTTCAGTTTTCCCAGACGCACTCCAGTGTCCAGTGATACATGAATTCCACAGCAAAGGCAGTAACTGCTAACTCTGTCAGTTAGCAATGTGGGTTTCTTTCTCTCTCTCTGTCCTGCACTGACCTCACCATGTGCTTCCCTTGTCTGTACTTCTCCCTTTTAAAACTGCTGTTGTTTTGACTTTTTTTTTCCAAAGTTGCAAAACAATGCAACAGCATATAAAACAGTAATTGCTGCTCCTGGAATTCAAGAAAATCACCTCCAGCATCTAAAATACCTCAAACAAGGAGCAATTGTTACAGCTGGAAATTTTTCCCATCCTCCATCTTGGATTACCCAGATTCTTTGTTATTCCTGGTTTGTTACCCATACCACGTGATAGCGAGGCAAGGAATAGGGAGAGATATCAGCTGAACATGTGGCTGCAGGAATCGTGCAGGAGGGAGGATTTCAGGTACATGGATGATTGGGGCTCATTCTGGGGAATGTGGGACCTCTACAAACAGGACGGTCTTCACTTGAACCAGAGGGCTACTAATGTCCTGGGTGGGAAATTTGCTCGTGCTATTCGGGAGAGTTTAAACTAGCTCAGCAGGGGATGGGAACCTGAGGTGTAGTTCCAGTGCACAGGAGGATGAGAGTAGGGAGGACAGGGACAGGATTTCACGGTCACAGGAATGTGCTGGCAGACAGCAAGCTGGTTTGAAGTGTGTCTACTTCAACGCCAGGTGTATCTGCAATAAGGTAGGTGAATTGCAGCATGGATAGGTACCTGGGACTTTGATGTTGTGGCCATTTCGGAGACATGGATACAGCCGGGTGAGGAATGGATATTGCAGGTTCCAGGGTTTAGATCTTTCATTAAGAACAGGGAAAGCAGTAAAAGAGGGGGAGGTGTAACTTTGTTTGTCAAGGACAGTATAACGATGGCTGAAAGGACCTTTGACGAGGACTTTTCTACTGAGGTGGTATGGGCTGAGGTCAGAAACAGGAGCAGAGAGGTCACACTGCTGGGAGTTTTCTATAGGCCTCTGCAGAGTTCTACAGATGTGGAGGAGAGGATCAGCAAAACGATTCTGGGTAGGAGTGAAAGGAACAGAGTGGTCATTATGGGGGACTTTAACTTCCCCAACATTGACTGGAAATGCTCTAATATACCGGATTAATCAGTTTTTATCCAGTGTGTGCAGGAGGGTTTCCTGACACAGTATGTCAAAGGGCCAACAAGAGGGGAGGCCACACTGGATCTGGTGTTTGGTAATGAACCAGGCCAGACGTTTGAAGTGAGCAGTTTGGAGAGAATGACCATAATTTGGTTATGTTTACTTGAACGATGGAAAGGGATAGGTACATGCCACAGGGCAAGAGTTATCGATGGGGGAAGGGCAAGGGTTGAAAGGAAGAGACATTTCATGTCCTTGATAGGTATGTCCCTGTCAGGCAGGAAGGAAGCAATAAGGTAAGTGAACCATGGTTTACTACAGAAATTACATCTCTTGTTTAGCAGAAGAAGGAGGCGTGTGTGATGATGAGACGAGATGGTTCAGATGAGGTGATGGAGAATTACAGATTAGCTAGGAAGGATTTATAGACAGTGTTAAGAAGAGCAAAGAGAGGACATTAGCAGTCTTTAGCAGTTAGAATGAAGGAGAACTCTAAAGTTTTCTATAGGTATGTGAGGAATAAAAGGATGAATAGGGTAGGAATAGGGCCAGTCAAAGACAGAAGTGGGAAGTTTTGTGTGGACCCATTGGAAATCGAAGAGATGCTAAGAGAACATTTCTCATCTGTTTTCACTCAGGAAAAGGAGAATATTATAGAGGGGAAGAATGAGATACGAGATATTAGACTAGAAAGGATTGAGGTTAGTTACGAACAGGTGTTATCAATTCTAGAAGGAGTGAAAGTGGACAAGTCCCCTGGGCCAGATGGGAATTATCTGAGGATTCTCTGGGAAGTGAGGGAGGAGATGTTGGAGCCTTTGGTTTTGATCTTTGTGTCATGATTGTCTACAGTTTTAGTACCACAGGACTGGAGGATTGCAAATGTTGTGCCCTTGTTCAAGAAGGGCAGTAGAGATGACCCAGGTAATTATAGATCAGTGAGCCTTACTTCTGTTGTAGGAAAGGTTCTGGAAAGGATTATAAGAGATAGAATTTATAATCATCTAGTTAGCAACAATTTGATTTCAGATAGTCAACATGGTTTCGTCAAGGGCAGGTCATGTCTCACAAACGTCAGTGAGTTTTTTGAGAAGGTGACCAAGCGTGTGGATGAGGGTAGGGCAATTGACTAGGTGTTCATGGACTTCAGTAGAGCATTTGATAAGGTTTCACATGGTAGGTTGTTGGGAGAAAATGCAGAGGCATGGGATTAAGGGTGATTTAGCAATTTGGATTAGAAACTGGCTTTCTGTAAGAAGGCAGTGAGTGGTGGTTGATGGAAACTATTCAACCTGGAGTCCAGTTACTAGTGGTGTGCCACAAGGATCTGTTTTGGGACCACTGCTGTTTGTCATTTTTAGAACTGACTTGGACACAGGGTTAGTAAGTTTGCAGACAACACTAAAGTTGGTGGAATAGTGGATGGTGTGGAAGAATATTGCAGGTTGGGTGGGCGACTTGGATGAACTGCAGAATTGGGCTGAGAGATGGCAAACGGAGTTTAATGTAGATAAATGTGAGGTGATTCACTTTGGGAAGAACAAGAGGAAGGCAGAATACTGGTCAATGGAAAGAATCTTGGTAGTGTGGATGTGCAGAGGGATCTTGAAGTCCATGTACACAGATCCCTGAAAGTTGCCACCCAGGTTGATAGTTCTGTTAATGAGGCATATGGTCTGTTAGGTTTTATTGGCAGAGGAATTGAGTTCTGAAGTAATGTCATGCTGCAAATATACAAAATGTTAGTGCGACCGCAATTGGAATATTATGTACAGTTCTGGTCGCGCCATTACAGGAAGGATGTGGAAGCTTTGGAAAAGGTGCAGAGGAGATTTACCAGGATGTTGCCTAGTCTGGAGGGAAGGTCTTATGAAGAAAGGCTGAGAGACCTGGGTCTGTTCTCATTGGAAAGAAGAAGGCTAAGAGGGGATTTGATAGAGACATACAAGATGATCAGAGGATTAGATAGGGTAGATAGTGAAAGTCTTTTTCCTAGGATGATGACGTCAGCATGTACGAGGGGGCACAACTACAAATTGAGGAGTGATAGATTTAAGACAGATATCAGAGGCAGGTTCTTCACTCAGAGAGTGGTAAGGGTGTGGAATGCCCTACCTGCTAATGTAGTCAACACAGCCACATTAGGGAGATTTAAACAATCCTTAGATAAGCACATGGATGATGAGGGAATAGTGTAGGGTGATGGGCTTAGATTAGTTCACGAGTCAACGCAACATCGAGGGCTGAAGGGCCTGTTCTGCAATGTATTGTTCTAAGTTCTATGTTTTATGACAGAGGGATAGACAGATAGGCAGACAGATAGACAGATAGACAGTCAGACAGATAGACAGTCAAACAGACAGATAGATAGACAGGCTGACAAATAGACAAATATACAGACAGATAGACAGTCAAACAAACTGATAGACAGATGGACAGATACTCAAACAGACAGATAGACAGACAGACAGATATCAGACAAACAGCTACATAGAGAGACAGATAGACAGAAAGATAGACAAAGATATAGACAGACATAGAGTCATAGAGTCATAGAGTCATAGAGATGTACAGCATGGAAACAGACCCTTCGGTCCAACCCGTCCATGCCAACCAGATATCCCAACCCAATCTAGTCCCACCTGCCAGCACCCGGCCCGTAATCCTCCAAACCCTTCCTATTCATATACCCATCAAAATGTCTCTTAAATGTTGCAATTGTACCAGCCTCCACCACACCCTCTGGCAGCTCATTCCATACATGTACCACGCTCTGCGTGAAAACGTTGCCCCATAGGTCTCTTTGGTCTCTTTTATATCTTTCCCCTCTCACCCTAAACCTATGCCCTCTAGTTCTGGACTCCCCAACCCCAGGGAAAAGACTTTGTCCATTTATTCAATCCATGCCCCTCATAATTTTGTAAACCTCTATAAGGTCACCCCTTAGCCTCCGATGCTCCAGGGAAAACAGCCCCAACCTGTTTGGCCTCTCCCTGCAGCTCAAATCCTCCAACCCTGGCAACATCCTTGTAAATCTTTTCTGAACCCTTTCAAGTTTCACAACATCTTTCTGATAGGAAGGAGACCAGAATTGCATGCAATATTCCAACAGTGGCCTAACCAATGTCCTGTACAGCTGCAACATGACCTCCCAACTTCTGTACACAATACTCTGACCAATAAAGGAAAGCATTCCAAATGCCTTCTTCACTATCCTATCTACCTGTGATTCCACTTTCAAGGAGCTATGAACCTGCACTCCAAGGTCTCTTTGTTCAGCAACACTTCCTAGGACCTTACCATTAAGTGTATAAGTCCTGCTAAGATTTGCTTTCCCAAAATGCAGCACCTTGAATTTATCTGAATTAAACTCCATCTGTCACTTCTCAGCCCATTGGCCCATCTGGTCCAGATCCTGTTGTAATCTGAGGTAACCCTTTTCACTGTCCACTACACCTCCAATTTTGGTGTCATCTGCAAACTATCCAAATCATTTATGTAAATGACAAAAAGTAGAGGACCCAGCACCGATCCTTGTGGCACTCCACTGGTCACAGGCCTCCAGTCTGAAAAACAACCCTCCACCACCACCCTCTGTCTTCTGCCTTTGAGCCAGTTCTGTATCCAAATGGCTAGTTCTCCCTGTATTCCATGAGATCTAACCTTGCTAATTAGTCTCCCATGGGGCACCTTGTCGAATGCATTACTGAAGTCCATATAGATCACATCTACTGCTCTGCCCTCATCAATCCTCTTTGTTACTTCTTCAAAAAACTGAATCAAGTTTGTGAGACATGATTTCCCTCTTAAGTATACTCCTACTTCCTTTATACTCTTCTAAGGATTCACTTGATCTATCTGACATATGCTTCCTTTTTCTTAACCAAACCCTCAATTTCTTTAGTCATCCATCATTCCCTATACCTACCAGCCTTCCATTTCACCCTGACAGGAATATACTTTCTCTGGATTCTTTTTATCTCATTTCTGAAGGCTTCCCATTTTCCAGCCATCTCTTTACCTGCGAACATCTGCTTCCAATCAGCTTTCAAAAGTTCTTGCCTAATACTGTCAAAATTGGCCTTTCTCCAATTTAGAGCTTCAACTTTTAGATCTGGTCTATCCTTTTCCATTACTATTTGAAAATGAATAGAATTATGGTCGCTGGCCACAAAGTGCTCCCCCACTGACACCTCAGTCACCTGCCCTGCCTTATTTCCCAAGAGTAGGTCAAGTTTTGCACCTTCTCTAGTAGGTACATCCACAAACTGAATCAGAAAATTGTCTTGTATACACTTAAGAAATTCCTCTCCATTTAAATCTTTAACACTATGGCAGTCCCAGTCGATGTTTGGAAAGTTAAAATCCCCTACCATAACTACCCTATTATTCTTACAGATTGCTGAGATCTCCTTCCAAGTTTGTTTCTCAATTTCCATCTGACTACTGGGGGGTCCAAAATACAATCCCAATAAGGTGATCATCCCTTTCTTATTTCTCAGTTCCACCCAAATAACTTCCCTGGATGTATTTCCGGGAATATCCTCCCTCAGCACAGCTGTAATGCTATCCCTTATCAAAAATGCCACTCCCCCTCCTCTCTTGCCTCCCTTTCTATCCTTCCTGTAGCATTTGTATCCTGGAACATTAAGCTGCCAGTCCTGCCCATCCCTAAGCCATGTTTCTGTAATTGCTATGATATCCCAGTCCCATGTTCCATGTTAGGCCCCTTGCATTGAAATAAGTGCAGTTTAATTTATTAGTCCTACCTTGTCCCTGCCTGCCCTGACTGTTTGACTCACTTCTATTCTCAGCTGTATCCATCTCACTATCTCCCTGGGTCCCACCCTCCACCTTTCTAGTTCAAATCCTCCCGAGCAGTTCTAGCAAATATCCCTGCCAGTATATTAGTCCCCTTCCAATTTAGGTGCAATCTGTCCTTCTTGTACAGGTCACTTCTACCCCAAAAGAGATTCCAATGATCCAAAAATATGAATCCTTCTCCCATACACCAGCTCCTCAACCATGCATTCATCTGCTCTATCCTCCTATTCCTGCCCTCACTAGCGCATAGCTATTAAGATAGAGAGACAGATAGACAGATAGTCAGATAGAGAGACAGACAGATAGACAGACAAACAGTTAAAGAGACAGATAGACAAACAAATAGACAGAGAGACAGACAGATAGTCAAATAGAGAGACAGACAGACAGATAGTCTGGTAGACAGACAGATGGGCACAGATAGATGGACAGACAGACAGATATACAGACCGATAGAGAGACAGATAGCCAGATAGATAGATGCAGATAAATAGACAGACAGCCAGATAGACAGACAGAGAGACAGAAACAGACAGATAGACAGGCAGGCAGACAGACAGATAGACAGACAGATCAACAAACAGATAGACAGACAGATAGACAGGTAGACAGACTGACACAAATAGATAGATATATAGACAGATAGACAGGCAGGTAGACATTTAGATAGAGCGACAGAGAGAGATAGACAGACAGACAGATAGAGAGGCAGACAGATCGACAGGCAGATGGACAGGTAGGTGGACACAGATAGATCGATAGACAGACAGAGAGACAGACAGATAGATATGGGGATGGTTAGCTCAGGTGGAAGACAAAAGAACTGCAGATGCTGGAATCCAAAATACTCAAGCAGGAGGCTGGAACAACACAGCAAGCCAGGCAGCATCTGGAGGTGGAGGTGTTTTGGACTAGCTTTCATACAGTGATGTCAACAGTACAGATTCACTTTCCGCACTGGCTGAGATTACTACAATGGACTCTCATCCTCGACCTCTCCCTTGCTTGAGGTATTGTGACCTTCAGGTTAAACCATCATCAGTTGCCCCTCTCTCAAATAGATAGCAGCCTTATGGTCTGGTAAGACTATGGTGGCCTTTCCAACAGATAGTTAGCAGCAAATATAGAGAAAGAAACTTTTGTATTTAGCAACAACATAACTTCAGGATATCCCAAAGCAAATAAAGCTGCTCAAAACCATTTTGCAGACAAGTTGTAACAGATATAGTGAATTCAATAATTTTACGCACGTTAAAAATTTGATTTTGCCTTCAGCTTCCCAAGGGAAAGTTGTCAGACAAAGCGCTTTGATATACTTTGATTGATCTTTTGCATTTTTATTGAAAGTCTCTTTATGTGGTGTCAGAATTTTTTGTTTCTTTTATCAGCCAATCAGAACATATGGTGACAGAAGACGTGGCATGTATAGGTGTCAGTGAATGATGTTGCTATAAATAGACTTGAAATCACTCTCCATGTAAAAAACTTGCCCCTCATGTCCTTTTTAAATCTTTCTCCTCTCAAATTAAAAATATGTCCCCTATGTTTGAACACCCCCACCTTAGGAAAAAGATCTTTGCTATTCACATTGTCTGTGCCCCTCATGATTATATAACCCTCAATGTCCTACGCTCCAGTGGAAAAATTCCCAAACAATCCAGCCTTTCCCCATAACTCAAATACTCCATTTCCAGTAACATCTTGTTCACCTCTCCAGGTAAATAATATCCTTCCTGTAACAACAAGACCAGAACTTTACAGAATATTCCAGAAGAGGCCTCACCAATATCCTGTACAATATCAACATGATGTCCCAACTCCTTTACTCAAAGGTCTGAGCAATGAAGGCAAGCATGCTAAACACCTTCTTAACCACCCTGTCTACCTGTGATGCAAATTTCAAAGAATTAATTACTTGGATCCCTTGGTCTGTCTGTTCTTCAACACCGAGCCAGGCCCTACCTTTTAAGTGTATAAGTCCTGTCCTTTTTTGTTTTATCAAAATGCAATATCTGGCATTTAGCCAAATTAAACTCCATCTGCCACTCCTCAGCCCATTGACCGAATTGCTCCAGATCTCTCTGTAATCTTAGAGAACCTACTCCACTGTGCACTACACCACCAATTTTCGGCAAACTTACTAACCAGCCCTTATATTCTCATCCAAATCATTTATACAAATGATGAACAAAAGTGCAATCAAAAAATATTCAACTTGAACAAAGAGTTAATATTGTAAAATACAAATGATTTATAAAAATAATATTTTAAGTTACTTTAAATGATGCTGTTGAGGAGTCTTCAGTGAGAATTGTCAGTATCAAACCTGAACAAATGATTTCGGAGTTTACACTGTGACATGCCTGAGCTAACAACAGATGCTAATTGACCAACTTATAAAACAAATTAACCTTGGTCACTTGTGTGGATAATTACAATTAAAATTATTGTGGAATGATTTGGAATGCATAGCTAACAAGCACTGGCACATTCAACTGGTGAAAGATAACAAGGAAAATTGCCTGTGCACTGGTTAGACATGAGGACAGAAGGATCATCTGACAGGGACACTGTCTGAGATTAATATATGGAAATAGCTACATAACAGAGACTGATCAGTCTGAAAGACATGCAAAACATAGACGACTGAAAGGTTTGAAATTTCAACATAACAGAAATATAAGTGCAATATTCTCTTACCACTACAAGAAAACTATATTCAGGACACTGAGTGTTAGCTCAGGAGAAGCAATCATGCCTCTGGAACAGGGGGTTGGATATACATGTCTAGAGGCAGCAAGACAATCCAGTCTGACACTCCAAAGCCAAAATGGGAGCGTATTGAATGACTAAAAATTCGTCTTTTGGATGGGGAATTAATCTGGGGGCTCTGTCAACCCTCTCAGGTGCAGGATAAATATTATGGTTGTGTACAGTCTACAATTTTGAAAGACAGCAAGGAGGTTCTTATATTTATCCATCAGACAATGTCATCGATAAATAGATAATTGAAGCATTGGTTCGATGCTTTCTGTGAGAGTTTGAAATGCTGAGATTCACTGCTGTGTTTTCTACATTATAACTCAGAAAGTGGTTCAAAAAGATTTAATTGGTTGCGATTTACTCATGGACCTTCTAAAATAGCATGAAACGTGTTGTAGAATGGAACAATTTCTCATAACACCAGATTGGGCACTGCACATGGCCAGTTGTAGTACATGGCACATGCTAACTGTGAATGGGCAGGCCACAGAAAGCATCACACATGTTTCATTGAAGAGGGTTCCAGGGACACGGGGCAAATGCTGTGGCCCTGACTAAAGAGGGACAGGGGACGGCAGTGGGGGGACGTAGTGGGGAGAGGACCCTCAGAGGAAAGCCTACACCTGGAGCTGCACCAGGCCAGGCAGGGGGGGGTGGGACAGTCTTTACAGGGAATTGACCACCTTTCTTGTCTTGGAGTCATAGGAAGGGCTGCAGGAGAGAGTGGCAGAGAGCGCGAGAGAGAGAGAGAGAGAGAGAGAGAAAGACAGAGGTTACCAGGAGGAAGAGGAGAGAGATGCTGCAAAGAGGAGAGATCAGTTTCAAAATAAAATGAACATTGTATTTTGATTACTGGCTACTTTATTTTACATTCTATAGCCATGAACAGCCTTCCCACCACTTGAGAATGAAATTAGCTTACTTTCTGCTCTTTGTGCCCCTTTGAGGTGTCAAACATAGGATACTCTGCCATGGTAGAAATACAAATTCTTTCTTATGATATTGCTACATTGGACCTGATGCCACTCATGGTTTACTGTACATTAGTCCATCTATCATACACCATAGTTAGATAGTCAGATTTGATTCAGTTGGATATGTTGAGATTTATTTACATCACTAACCATTTATATATCTCTGACTAACACATACAGTTTGGATTCAATGCTTACTGTGAAATTTTTATGAATTACTTGCATGGATTTGACAGACTGGACAAATTGCTCTGAATCCAGGACAGAGAGAGGGAGTGACTGAAGGCAAGATACCAGATACCTATATAACCAAATATCATGATATTATGTAACTATCTTAAAAGTAAGATTTCTTTGGCCTGTAATGAATGACAAATACAACAGGATTTACTTGCTTAATTCTCATTTTCAACTCTTGTTAAATGTCAATGTTTTGAAATTGGGAGGTTTTTTTGTATGAAGTGAATGCACCTTGGAAATTTTATTTCTTGTTATGAAACATTATCCGTACCTCACCATCTGTTTACTAATTTCCAAGACTGGCATGGTGGTACAGTGGTGACCACAGCTTGCCTCACTGTGTCAGGGACTTGGATTTGATTCCAGCCTTGGGTGACTGTGTGGAATTTGCATGTTCTTCCTGCGTCTGTGTGGGTTTCCAGTGAGTGCTCCAGTTTCCTCCCAAAGTCCAAAGATGTGCAGGTTAGGTGAATTGGCCATGTGGGGTTACAGGGACAAAGTGGGAGTGTGTGTGGGATGCTGTTTGGAGGGTTGGTACAGACTTGATGGACTGAATGGTCTCTACCTGCATTCTAGGAACAAATTTGACTTCTAAGGATATCCATCTGTCTGTAACTGAGTTAGAGAACGTTTACTTTGAAATTTTTGAATTGAATCAAAGAGTGCTATAGGCCCCCAAATAGTCAACGGGAGTTAGAAGAACTAACATGCAGGGAGACTGGGGAGACTTACAGGAGCAAAAGGCTGTCATAATAAGGCATTTTAATTTTCCTAACACCGACTGGGACTGCCAGAGCGTTAAGAGCTTAGATGTGTTGGAATTTGTTAAATGCACTCAGAAAGGTTTTCACAAGCAGTATATAGAGGGTCCTACTTGGGAAGGGGCAAAATTCAACATACTCTTGGGAAATAGGGAAGGACAGAGGAGTGAGGTGACAGTGGGGGAGCACATCGGGACCAATGATCATAGTTCTATTAATTTTAAAATAGTTATGGTGATCGACAAAACTGTTTCACAGGTTCAAGTTCTAAACTGGGACAAGGTGAATTTTGATGGAATTAGACAGGAGTTTGTGCAGGGGTTGATTGGAATAGCTTGTTTGCAGGCAAAGGGACCTCACGCCTTTAAAAGTGAGATAGCTAGAGTTCAAAGTCTCTATATTCCTGTGAGGTTGAAGAGCAAGGTTGGCAGGAATAGGGAACCCTGGAAGACAAGAGATATTGAGGCTTTGACCAGAAAAAAAGAATGAGGCATGGCTCAGGTACAGCCAGCTGGGATCAAGGGAATCCCAGGAGGTAGATCGGGGATATAGGAGTTTACTGAAGAAGGAAATCAGGAGGGTGAAAAGGGGACACAGCCTTGGCTTAGATTAGGGTGAATGCAAAGAGGTTCTTTTTAAGTATATTAAAGGAAAAAGAATAACTAGAGAAAGAATAGGGCCCCTCAAGGACCAAAGTAAATATGTATGTAGAGAACCGCAGATGATGGGCAATGTCCTCAATGAATATTTCTCCTCTATGCTTACCATGGAGAAAGACATGAAGACTTGGGAACTTGGAGAAGTTAGTGATCATGTCTTGGGGATAGTCCATATCACAGTAGAGAAGGTGTTGGGTGTACTAGAATGTATGAAGGTGGATAAATCTCCTGGTCTCGACCAGATATATCCGAGAACACTGCAAGAGGCTAGAGAAGAAAATGTGGGGGGCCCTGGCTGATATTGTTGCACCATCGTTAGCCACGAATGAGGTCCCAGAAGGTTGGAGGGTGTGTGTGTTGTGTGCTTATTCAAGAAGGACTCAAAGAAAAATCTGGGAACTATAGACTAGTAAGCCTAACATCTGTGGTAGGTAACTTACTTGAAAAGATTCTGAAAGATAAGATTTACATGCATTTGGAAAGACAGAGTTTGATTAGGAATAGTCAGCATGGCTTTGTGCTTGGGAGATCATGCCTCACAAATTTGTTAGAGTTCTTTGATGAAGTGACCAGGAAGGTTAATAATGGCAGGACAGTAGATGGAGCCAATATGGATTTCAACAAGGCCTTTGATAAGGCTCCACATGGAGAAAGTGAGGACTGCAGATACTGGAGATCAGAGCTGAAAAATGTGTTGCTGGAAAAGCGCAGCAGGTCAGGCAGCATCCAAGGAAGATTCCTGAAGAAGGGCTTATGCCCGAAACGTCGATTCTCCTGCTCCTTGCATGCTGCCTGACCTGCTGCACTTTTCCAGCAACACATTTTTCAGCTAAGGCTCCACATGGTAGGCTGCTCTGGAGCGTTTGACCACAAGAAATCCATTGTGAGTTGGCAAATTGGATACTCCATCGGCTTGATGGTAGGAAGCAGAGGGTAATAGTGGAAGGATACTAGTCAGACTGGAGGCCTGTGACTAGTGGAGTGCCTCAGGTCAGTGCTGGACCCATTGCTGTTTGTTATCTATAGCAATGATTTGGATGAGAATGTATAAGGAATGATTAGCAAGTTTGCAGATGACACTAAAATAGGTGGTATCGTGGACAGTGAGGAAGGTTATCAGAAATTGCAGCAGGACCTTGATCAGCTGGGGAAGTGGACCAAGAAATGGCAAATGGTGTTTAATATATATAAGTGTGAGGTCTTGCATTTTGGAAAGTCAGATCAAGGTAGGAGTTTCATGGTGAATGGTAGGGCCTTAAGGAGTGTAGTGGAACAGAGGGACTTTGCAGTTCAGGTTCACGTTTCTCTGAAAGTGGATTCACAGGTAGACAGGGCAGGGAAGGCAGCCTTTGGCACACTGACCTTCAACAGTCAGGGCATTGTGTATAGAAGTTGAGAAGTTATGTTGCAGTTATACAGGATGTTGGCGAGGCTGCATTTAGAGTGTTGTGTTCAGTTTTGGTCACCTTGTTATAGGAAGGATGTTATTAAACTGGAAAGAAGAAATTTACAAGATGTTGCCTGGAATTAATGGTCTGAGTTATAGGGAGAGGTTTGACAAGCTAGGACTTTTTTTATCTTTAGAGCATAGGAGACTGAGGGGAGAGCAAGTCAAAGTGGATAAGATCATGAGAGGCATAGATACGGTGAATGCACTCAGTCTTTTTCCCAGGGCTGGGGAATTGAGGATGAGAGAGCATCACTTTAAGGTTAGAGGGGAAAGATCGAAAGGGAACCTGAGGGGCAACTGTTTTTACACAGAGGGTGGTGCGCATATGGAATGAGCACCCAGCGAAAGTCGTTGAAGTGGGAACATTTACAATATTTAAAAGGCAATTGGACAAATATATTGATAGGAAAGGATTAGAAGAATATGGGCCAAGTGCAGGTCTAGCCTGGATGGATATTTTGGTCGGCATGCACAGTTTGGGCCAAAGGGCCAGTCTCCGTACTGTAGGACTCTTTGACTCTCTGTGACTATGAGTTCACACAAGCACAGGTTAAACTTCTCTGATACTCTGTAGTCTTCTGCCAAAATCAAAACAGGACAGAACATCAAGAGCGGGAAAGGTCAACTGTACTGGTGGAATTTATGATAACCCTGGCGAAAGTGAGACTAGAGTCAAGATCAGAGTGGTGCTGGAAAAGCACAGCAGGTCAGGTAGCATCTGAGGAATAGGAAAATCGACGTTTCAGGCAGGAACCCTTAAATGTCCATTCTCCTGCTCCTTTGATGCTGCTTGACTTGCTGTGCCTTTCCAGCACCACTCTAATCTAGACTTCATAATAACCCAGTCTAACTTCAGCAGTAAGACAGAAGATTGAGAGAATGAGTAGCTTGGAACATCATTTTGGTGACACAGTGGGATTATTTGCTGAGTGAGAGAATTCAGGAATTTAGAAATTAACATTCAGAAAATGGTAACAATTCAAGATCTGATTTATGATCTCTCTCCAGTGACTCATGTGTCCATGGAATATTGTCAGGCGAGCTGTGGCTTTTAAGGCAAGAGAATGCTTACAGCGTGCCAATAGTTAAGCCAAGTACAAAGACAGCAGTTATTATGCTTTATTTAAATGCCATTAAGGTTGGATTTTCATGTCTTTACCAACAATGACTTTAACATTGATGACATTTTGTCAACTACATTTAGAGAAGCATTAAAGTAGAATTAATGCATTTCACAAAGCAGTTCATATACATTGAATTACTTTCTCAAGTGCAATCATTGTTCTCAAAGGGCAAATACATCAGCCGATTTCCACAGAACAAGCCCCTATAAACAAATGGCCAATTAATCTGTTTTTGAATATTGTCTGGGACACTGGGGAGAGCTCCCATGCTCCTGTTTGAAATAATGCTAGGGGACCTTTTACATCCACTTGAACTGGCAGCTTAATGACTCACCCTAAAGCTGGTACCCCTGACAGTGCAGCATACCCTCTGTACTGCACTGGAGTTTCAGTTAAGAGTATATTTAAAGTCTGGAGTAGAACTCCTGACCTTCTGACTCAAAGGTGAGAGTGTTGTTAAGCGGAAATAATCCTGTACATGCAAAATACATTACACAAAAGCTGAACTTCAAATATAAACAAATAAGGATACAGCAGTATAATGAGTAAAGAAAGCTAGCATTGTAATGTTATTAACTGCAATTTGAGCCCACCAATTAGCATTATGATATTAATGAATGAATAGAGATATATTTGCACACATTTCTCTATCTGCTAATTTAGTGGCAGTATTAACTGATAGGACTGTTAATCCAGCAAGTACAAACACAAGTCTCATTATGGATACTTTGAAAATTGGAAAGTTAAAAAGCTCACATTCATATAAGTGACCAAAAACAGAGGGGTTATCATAAAAACCCAATTGGTTTACCAAAGTCCTTTCGCCAAAGAAACCCACTGTCCTGAGCTAGTCTAGGTCTGTACGTTTCTCCAGACCCACAGCAAGGTAGTTGACCTTGAGTGTTTTCTGTGATAGTTTCTGTTCAAACAATTTTACAGTGCAACAAGGAATGGATAAATAATACCCTCACCTTGCCAGTGATAACCACACCACAAGAATGAATGTTAAAAAAAAATTCCACATTTAAATTTCAGATGGAGAAGTTTGTCCACTAACATCATCTAAAGATGTTTTCTGGTCTATGGTTTCGTCTGCAGGTTAAGGAAAACTGATGTAATGTTTATTTTCAAAGCACTTTGAGCTCATGAGACCATCTGTGGATGTTTCACTTGACCAAGACTCAGGTGGAGAGATCAGGTCAGTCACCCAGTTGGTCCAGCCCATGCTGCTGTCAAGTCACAAACGAGACCAAGGCCTGAGCTTCATGCCCCATTCTCCATATCTGGCTTCTCCTCAACAAAAGCAAAGGCGATGGCCAAGATTTTAGGAAACAGTCGCTCTAGAGACAAAAGCAGACCATGACTCCCCACTTGACCTTAAATCTTCAGCACAGAAATGGGACATTTCCACACAACTAGTGACTCTCAGTGACAAAAATAGAAATTGCTGGATAAGCTCAGCAGGTCTGGCAGCATCTGTGGAGAGAATTCAGAGGTAACATTTCAGATCAAGTGACCCTTCTTCAGAACTGATGGGAGCTAGGAAAATGGAAAATAGGAAAATCCCATTTTCCTAGCTACCATCAGTTCCAAGGAAGGGTCGCTCAACCTGAAATGTTAACTCTGATTTCTTACCGCTGACGCTACCAGATCTGCTGAATTTATCCACTAAGTTCAGCTTATGTTTCTGATAGCCAGCATCCACTGTTGGAATCACAGAGTCTTAGAGTCATAGAGTCCTACTGCATGGAGACAGGTCCTTTGGCCCAAACTGGTCCATGCCAACCGAAATATCCACCCACGCTAACCCTACACTTGGCCCACAACCTTCTAAACCTTTCCTATCCATGTATTTGTCCAAATGCCTTTGAAATGTTGTTAATGTACCCGCCTCAACCACTTCTGCAGGCGGCTCATTCCACATGCATACCACCCTTTGTTTAAAAAGTTGCCCCTCAGGTTCCCTTTTATTCTTTCCCCTCTAACCTTAAACTGATGCCCTCTCATCCTCAATTCCCCAAAGCTGGGAAAAAGACTGAGTGCATTCACCATATCCAGGCCTTTCATGATCTTATACACTTCTATAGGATCCCCACTCAGTCTCTGAAAGAAAAAGGTCCTTGCTTGTCCAACCTCTCCCTATAACTCAGACCATTGATTCCAGGCAACATCCTTGTAAATTTCTTCTGCACTCTTTCCAGTTTAATAACACCCTTTCTTTAACAAAGTGACCTTAACTGAGCACAATACTCCAAGTGCAGCCTCACCAACATCCTGTATAACTGCAACACAATTTCCCAACTTCTATACTCAATGCCCTGTCTGATGAAGTTAAAACTCACACAACACCAGGTTATACTCCAACAGGTTTATTTGGAAGCACTAGCTTTTGGAGTGCTGCTCATTCATCAGGTGGCTATGGAGAATAACACCATAAGACACAGAATTTATAGCAAAAGAATACAATGTCCTCCTATCCTGACTGATGAAGGCCAGTGTGCCAAAAGCCTTCCTCTCTGCCCAGTCTACCTGTGACTCCACTTTCAGAGAACCATGCACCTTTCAGAGAACTCCAAGATCCCTCTGTTCCAGTTCACTCCTTCAGGCCCTACCATTCATCATGCAGTTTTTATTTAGTGTGGGTCAGTGTCTCTTCCATAGTTGACACTTCTCTCACTTTGTCATATTCTATCAGCATCTTTTTTCTGTTCTTTCTCCATCATGTACTTATCCAGCTTCCCCTTTAATGTAAGCCTGCTATTTACCCGATCATGCTAAACATTTTCACCATTCTCTGAGTAAACATATTTCTCCTGAATTCCCTATCAGTTTTATTCATGTTGGCCTTTTATTCATGGCTCCCATTTCTGGATTCTTTGCATCCAGTCCATACTTACCCTATCAAACGTCATCATAATCTTTAAGGCTTCTGCCATCCACACCTCAGTTTTCTTTTTTCCAGAGCCACGGCTTATTTGGGTTTTTTTGTGATTCTTTTGCCTCTCCTTTGTGGTCACATCCTTGTAAAGTTCCTCTACGTGCTTATATCTGACATTGAGATGAGACACGTGGTGGTGAATCCGTGAGTGCTTTCTCTCCTCATTCTGACTGCACTTGCAGAAAAACCTTTTCAAAAGTCACCAGGTTGGAAGAGATTTCCCCTTAACCATTTAATCTTTAGCAAGCTATTCCAGGTGTCAGGAGGTCCACAAGAGGTTACTCAAATAAAGGTCACTGGGGACTGTGTGCAGGGGTCATGATCAAATATGGAGCCCAGAGAGGGAGCTTATGTTAATGTGGATAACAAGGAGGGGTGGTGGAGTTGGGGAGTTTATCAGGTGCCTTGTCCAATGAGGGTATTGGGTGTGGTTATGGAGATTGTGAGAGCTGTGTGTGGGGAGGAATGGGACTCTCAATCATTGGGTAGGTGATGGTTTGAAAGATCAGAGGGTGGTGAGGGAGTATCATACCTGGGTGCAAGAAAGTTGGGTAGTAGTAGAATGGTCTGGAATGTTCTTGGACCCCTGACCCTGATCCCAGCTGTAAGCTTTGACATCTAAAAGTGTCAGCTGACTGGATGATGAAGTAATAATCAGGTGATTGCAGACTCAGAGACAGAAGTTTGTAATGGCAGTGGGAGGCGCTGCAGTTTTAACAGTGTGCAGCCTCTAATCTCCCTTGGCAAGACAAAAGATTCATAACCAATTCTCTCCTGTTCCCTGGGGAACAATTTGTCTGAGCCTGCAGCAATCAGGAAATAGATTTAGCTGGCTTTAACATCTCCGCACTGTTCCCCCCACCCACCCCCCACCCCCCCCATCCCAAGGGACAACGGGCTGTGAGAAGCTGCTGTGTGGTTGCTTCTTCATTTGTGTAATTAAATAAGCTGTGACAAATTTAACAGGCCGCATTTCCCAAGTTGGCCACGATCGAGGACAAAAGCTCTTCGCTGTCAGTATGTAATTACAGCATAGGCCCACCTCTAGGTGAAAGAGAGAGAGAGAGAGACAGACAGAGAGACAACACACTTCAATAGTTCCCCTTTTTGAGAGAGAAAAAGGGATATCATTCCTGGAAAGTTGTCAGCACTCTGTTACCTGGAATGACACACAAGGTATTGCACAGAAACAGGGCAACTGGTCTAGTCTGATGTTTCTACTCTACATGAGCTTCCTCCCTCTCTCTACAACAGCAGCATGACCTTCTCTTCCTCTCTCCCTTGTGTATCTATTTAAATTCCTAGTATGTTTATCTACATTGAACATTTCAATTACAGTCTTTAGTAGTGAGTCCCACATTTGCAATACACTATGGATTGCAACGTTTCTTCTGAATTCCTTATTGGACTTTTTTGTAGTGATCTGCTATTTACAACTTCTGATTGCAGATCACGACAAAAAATGAAAGAATTCTGTTTACATGCACCCTGTCAAGCCCTTTCTTTAAGGATGTATTTCAGATCATCATTTCTCTGGAGAAAAAGGTGCTCGCCTGTTTAATTATCACTGAGATTTATAACTTCTGAGTTCGGGTATCATCCAAGTGAATTTTTTTCATATCTGCTTCAGCACCTCATGATCCTATTTGTCATACGTGGATTAGAGAAGTTTACAGCATTCCAAAAGTGGTCAGACCAAAAATGTATATAAATTTAACATCCCTGTATACTAGCGAACGTCAATGTTTTGTTAATTTTTTTTATTCATTCACAAGATATCAGTATCACTGGCTAAGCCAGCATTTATTTTCCACCCATAATTTCCCAGAAAGCAGTTCAGAGTCAACCCCCACTGCTATGGGTTCTCGAGTCACATTTACACCAGACCTATTATGGAAGGCAGTTTCCTTCCCTAAAGAACATTAGTGAACCTGATGGGTTTTTCTGACAATTGGCAATGGTTTCATGGTCATCATTAGACTCCATATTCCAGATTTTTATTAAATTCCAAGTCTGCCATCTGTCATGGTAGGATTCAGGCTGGGGTTCCCAGAACATTACCTCGGTCTCTGGATTAACAGTCCATCAATAATACCGCTTGTCTGACGCCACTTCATATCTCATACCAAAACGCAACTTGTGTGTATCAATATTAAATGGAAGCCAGGGATTGCATAAAGGGGTGAGATTTAGAAACAAGAGTGAGCCTATTTTCTTGGCAGCACACAAACAATCACATTTTAATGATGTTCTTAGCATTGTTTTGGAAGCCATGAATTCTTGGTCTAAAAATAGAATCACAGATGTACAGGAAAGAAACAGACCCTTCCATTCAACTCATCCATGCTGACCAGATATCCTAAATTAATCTAGTCCCATATCCCTCTAAACACTTCTAATTCATAAAGCCATCCTGATCCTTTTAAATCTTGGAATTGTACCTGCCTTCAACACCTCCTCTGGCAGTTCACTCCATATATGCACCACCCTCTGTGTGGAAAGGTTACCCCCATAAGGAGCCTTTTAAATCTTTCCCCTCTCACCATAAACCTATGCCCTCTAGTGCTGGACTCACTCAAACCAGGGAAAAGACCTTGTCTATTTACCTTATCCATGCCCCTCATGATTTTATAAACTTCTATAAGTTCACCCCTCAGCCTCAAACGCTCCAGGGAAAATAGTCCCAGCCTATTCAGCTTCTCCCAATAGCTCAAACCTTCCAAGAATCCTTATAAATCTTTTTGTGGGAGGAAATTGACTGTGAAGAAATTTAAGACATCCTCTGGTTATGAAAAGTCTTTATTTCTCTCTTTCTGTATTAATATTCCAGCAATAAATAGCTACATGGATTTCATGACAAAAGGCTTTCAAAACTTCAATGGCATGACATCTCGAAAAAGCCCTTGAAGCCAAAAACATGGTTACTCTTTCTTAACTGTTTCAATCCAAGATTAATTTTCTCATGCAAGTGTTGTGTGCAGGGCAAAACTATTCGAGAGCATTCCTGGGTCATGCATTGATCAATATTGCCATTTCAATCATTTTCATATTCAATGTCAGGATGTGGTCATCACTGACAAGACCCATTTTCACTTCCTGGAACTGGCTGCACTGTTCCAGTGAAACACAAGTTTGAGGATCAACACCTCGTTTTCCACTTGGGCACTTTACAGCCTTGAGGTCTCAATATTGATTTCCACAACTTTAGAAGCTGAACCACAAGACCATACAAAATAGGAATGGAAGTAGGCCATTCAGCCCCTTGAGCCTGCAACCCCATTCAACAGGCTCATGGCTGGTCCAACACTCCTCATGTCCACTTTCCTGCCCTTTCGCCATGACCGTTCCTTCCCCGACTGATCGAGAATCTATCCATCTCAGTCTTAAATATATACAAGGACTCTGCCCCCACAGCTCTCTGGGGCAATGAGTTCCAAAGACTCACAACCCTCTGACAGAAGAAATTCATCCTCACCTCAGTCTACAAGGTAAATTGCAGTATGTCTATTAACCATTTTTCTTGCACACTCTCTCCCCCAGCCCACAGCCGAATCGTATTTGTGTCTTGTTTATTTTGCACTTGATAGAAAAGACCAATTATTTCTCTTTAACAACTTAATTTGTACCCATCTTACATCACTTTATTTCCACCACATACAACCTATTTGTCGTTTGCAGTGGACCTCTATACCATCTGCCCTCTGCCCTGTTAAAAGTATAAAAAGGAATCTATTTTCAAACACCTTTCAGTTCTGAAGAAGGGACTCAAAACATTAACTCTGTTTTCTCTCCACTGATGTGGCCTGACTTGCTGAGTTTTCTCCAACATTTCCTATGTTTTCCCAGTCGCACTTCACAAAGTGATGGTGAGCCCATGCCTTGAGGTTGTGTGCTTTCAGGCAAGGATTCCAAGATTTTGACCCATGAACAATGATGACTGGATTATGAATGGGTCAACGCCAAGAAATGAGATTAAACAGAAGGGAACAGTGAAAGGTGATATCCTGTTGGACCTACCGAACAGTCAACTCTTCAACTTTTATGCACGGGTGAAGTGTTGCAGAAAAGCCATGTGCCTTTTATTCCACGAGACAGAGCAGAAACTAAAAACTTGCATGCAATCATGGATATAGTTACTTAAGTGAGTGAAGGTCTCCCTTACTTGATTTTTTGTGTATGGATTTTTAAGTTTGAAATCTACACATGGTCAGATTTAGTCTCAAAGCGTAAGGAAAGTGAAGGCATTTAAGTGTGAAGATATACCACCCGTAGATTCCACTTTATCTTGCAAATGCAGCAACGCTGATAGAATCAGCAGCACGGCTGGGGCCAGCTATTCAGGATGATTAGCAGTGATTTCATCAGCTCCTGCCATCACTGGGTCAATGGAATCTGTTTTAGATGCTGCAGGAACATTAGAGCAAATGGAATCGAGTGATGCAATTGAAGGTTTGAATAATTCAGCACTAACCACTGTTACTGGTGTCTGTGGATCTTTTAGTTTATGAACTTTTTTCTTCATTTGAAACTCTGTAAAAGCATGAGAAATGTATTTTTAAAAAATTACGACTTGCAAAATATCCCAATTGGCAATGCTCAGACTCAATGTAACTGGATGACATGACAGTATGTGCTAAAGTTTGAATTATTGTCAATAAGGGTGATTTTGACTTTGGACAGAGAGTAAAGCAGGTGAGGGAGGTCTGAAGAAAGATGCAGTGGCTTTTGTTGAGATTTGTCCCCAGCAGCCCTGTGATGTGGGACTCTGAACTCTACATTCTGTTCCCCGGGACACACATTGAGACAAACATTGACTGTGTCTGGGGGATCATCAACTCAGTGAAAAACACTCTTTGGTCTGCCCAAAACTTGTTGGTCTTCCAGAACAAGGAGTTGACCTCCACCAAGTGTTATAGACTGGCACATTCCAAGGTCCAGGACTACCAGGCTGAGAGACGCACTACAGCCTGGGGCAGCTGCCGGCAAGTCACAGTGGGGAAAGACCACTGTCTGACATCTTTCTGCCTAACTTAGATGTGGTTTGTTTACTTATTGGATCCTTCTGATGCCTGAACTACGTGTAAACAAAGTCTTGTATGACTAAGAAATACCTTTGGTTTATTTAGAGTCATAGTCATGGAGATGTACAGCATGGAAACAGACCCTTCAGTCCAACTCGTCCATGCCGACCAGAGATCCCAACCCAACCTAGTCCCACCTGCCAGCACGCAGCCCAGATCCCTCCAAACCCTTCCTATTCATATACCCATCCAGATGCCTTTTAAATGTTGCAATTGTACCAGCCTCCACCAGTTCCTCTGGCAGCTCATTCTATACACGTACCACCTTCTGTGTGAAAAAGTTGCCCCTTAGTTCTCTTTTATATCTTGCCCCTCTCACCCTAAACCTATGCCCTCTAGTTCTGGACTCCCCAACCCCAGGGGAAAGACTTTGTCTATTTATCCTATCCATGCCCGTCATGATTTTATAAATCTCTATATGGTCACCCCTCAGCCTCCGATGTTCCAGGGAAAACAGCGCCAGACTATTCAGCCTCTCCCTGTAGCTCAGATCCTCCAACCCTGGCAACATCCTTGTAAATCTTTTCTGAAACCTTTCAAGTTTCACAACATCTTTCTGATAGGAAGGGGACCAGAATTGCACACAATATTCCAACAGTGGCCTAACCAATGTCCTGTACAGCCACAACATGACTTCTCAACTCCTGTACTCAATACTCTGTCCAATAAAGGAAAGCATACCAAACACCTTCTTCACTATCCTATCTACCTGCAACTCTACTTTCAAGGAGCTATGAACCTGCACTCCAAGGTCTCTTTGTTCAGCAACACTTCCTAGGACCTTACCATTAATTGTATAAGTCCTGCTAAGATTTGCTTTCCCAAAATGCAGCACCTCGCATTTATCTGAATTAAACTCCATCTGCCACTGCTCAGCCCATTGGCCCATCTGATCAAGATCCCATTGCAATCTGAAGTAACCTTCTTCACTGTCCACTACACCTACAATTTTGGTGTCATCTGCATAATTACTAACTATACCTCCCATGATCATATCCAAATCATTTATATAAATGAAAAAAATGTAGTGGACCCTGCCCCAATCCTTGTGGCACTCCACTGGTCACAGGCCTCCAGTCTGAAAAACAGCCCTCCACCACCATCCTCTGTTTTTGACCTTTGAGCCAGTTCTGTGTCCAAATAGCTAGTTCTCCCTGTATTCCATGAGATCTAACCTTGCAAACCATTCTCCCATAGGGAACCTTATCGAATGCCTTACTGAAGTCCATATAGATAATGTCCACTGCTCTACCCTCATTAATCCTCTTTATTACTTTTTCAAAAAACTCAATCAAGTTCATTAGACATGATTTCCCACGCACAAAGCCATGTTGACAATCCCTAATCAGTCCTTGTCTTTCTAAATACGTCCCTCAGGATTCCCTCCAACAACTTGCCCACCACAGACCTCAGGGAGGAGTAAGTGAGGACTGCAGGTGCTGGAGACTAGAGTTGAAAAATGTGGTGCTGGAAAAACACAGCAGGCCAGGCAGCATCTGAGGAGCAGGAGAATCGACGTTTTGGGCATAAGCCCTTCTTCAGGAATGAGGCTGGTGTGCCAGGCGGGCTGAGATAAATTCACCTGCACCTCCACACACATCATTTACTGTATCCGTTGCACCCGATGTGGTCTCCTCTACATTGGGGAGACAGGTCGCCTACTTGCGGAACGTTTCAGGGAACACCTCTGGGACACCCGCACCAACCAGCCCAACCGTACTGTGGCTGAACACTTTAACTCGCCCTCCCACTCCGCTAAGGACATGCAGGTCCTTGGCCTCCTCCATCGCCAGACCCTGACCACATGACGCCTGGAGAAGAGCGCCTCATCTTCCGCCTAGGAACCCTCCAACCACACGGGATGAAGGTAGATTTCTCCAGCTTCCTTATTTCCCCTCCCCCCACCTTATCTCAGTCCCAACCCCCGGATTCAGCACCGCCCTCTTGACCTGCAATCTTCTTCCTGACCTCTCTGCCCCCACCCACTCTCTGGCCTCTCACCCTGACCCTCACCTCCTTCCACCTATCATATTCCCAGCGCCCCTCCCCCAAATTCCCTCCCCCCTATCTTTTATCTCAGCCCGCCTGGCTCACCAGCCTCATTCCTGAAGAAGGGCTTATGCCTGAAACGTTGATTATCCTGCTCCTCGGATGCTGCCTGACCTGCTGTGTTTTTCCAGCACCACATTTTTCACCACTGACATCAGACTCACCAGTCTACAATTCCCTGGATTTTCTTTACCAACTTTCTTAAATAATGGTAATATATTCGCCAACCTCCAGTCTTCTGGCGCATCAATGATATAAATATCTCAGCAAGAGGCCCAGCAATCACTTCCCTAGCTTCCCACAGAGTTCGAGGGGACACCTGATCAGGTCCTGGGGATTTATCCACCTTTACCCATTTCAAGACATCCAGCACTTCCTCCTCTGTAATCCTCCATGTCCTTCTCCACAGTAAAAACTGATGCAAAATACTTGTTTAGTATCTCCCCCATTTCCTGCAGCTCAACACAAAGGCCACCTTGCTGATCTTTGAGGGGCCCTATTTGCTCCATGGTTACCCTTTTGTCCTTAATATATTTTAAAAACCCTTCGTATTCTCCCTAACCCTATTTGTCAAAGCTCTCACATCTCCCTTTTTGCCCTCCTGATTTCCCTCTGGAGTATACTCCTACTGCCTTTATTAGATTAGATTACTTACAGTGTGGAAACAGGCCCTTTGGCCCAACAAGTCCACACCGACCCGCCACCCACCTATACCCCTATATTTACCCCTTACCTAACACTACAGGCAACTTAGCATGGCCAATTCACCTGACCTGCACATCTTTGGACTGTGAGAGAAAACCGGAGCACCCGGAGGAAACCCACGCAGACACGGGGAGAATGTGCAAACTCCACACAGTCAGTCGCCTGAGGTAGGAATTGAACCCGGGTCTCTGGCGCTGTGAGGCAGCAGTGCTAACCACTGTGCCACCGTGCTGCCCACAATTTATATTCTTCTCAGGATTCA
Organism: Chiloscyllium punctatum; assembly: GCF_047496795.1. NCBI lineage: Eukaryota > Metazoa > Chordata > Chondrichthyes > Orectolobiformes > Hemiscylliidae > Chiloscyllium > Chiloscyllium punctatum. The sequence continues at coordinate 82,635,955 of NC_092763.1, read as the reverse complement.
CTTGATCTCTTCTGTCTATACCTTACATATGCTTCCTTCTTTTTCTTAACCAAGACCTCAATTTCTTTAGTCATCCAACATTCCCTATACCTACCAGCCTTCCCTTTCACCCTGACAGGAATATACTTTCTCTGGACTCTCGTTATCTCATTTCTGAAGGCTTCCCATTTTCCAGCCATCCCTTTACTTGAGAACATCTGCACCCAATCAGCTTTTGAAAGTTCTTGTGTAATACTGTCAAAATTGGCCTTTCTCCAATTTAGAACTTCAACTTTTAGATCTGGCCTATCCTCTTCCATCACTATTTTAAAACTAATAGAATTATGGTCGCTGGTCCCAAAGTGCTCCCCCACTGACACCTCAGTCACCTGCCCTGCCTTATTTCCCAAGAGTAGGTCAAGTTTTGCACCTTCTCTAGTCGGTACATCCACAAACTGAATCAGAAAATTTTCTTGTACACAGTTACCAAATTTCTCTCCAGTTAAACCCTTAACACTATGGCAGTCCCAGTCTGTGTTTGGAAAGTTGTAATCCCCTACCACAACTACCCTATTATTCTTACAGATAACTGTGTCTGCGTGGGTTTCCTCTGGGTGCTCCGGTTTCCTCCCACAGTCCAAAAATGTGCAGCTTAGGTGAATTGGCCATACTAAATTGCTGTAGTGTTAGGTGAAGGGGTAAATGTAGGGTAATGGGTCTGGGTGGGTTGCGCTTCAGCGGGTCATTGTGGACTTGTTGGGCCAAAGGGCCTGTTTCCACGCTGTAAATAATCTAATCTAATCTAATCTCTTTACAAATTTGTTTCTCAATTTCCCTCTGACTATTAGGAGGTCTACAATACAATCCCAATAAGGTGATCATGTCTTTCTTATTTCTCAGTTCCACCCAAATAACTTCACAGGATGTATTTCTGTGAATATCCTCCCTAAGTACAGCTATAATGGTATGCCTTATCAAAAACACCACTCCCCCTCCTCCTTATGCCCAAAACGTCAATTCTCCTGCACCTCGCATGCTGCTTGACTGACTGTGCTTTTCCAAAACCACGCTCTCTATCTTGTTCTTTGCTTTATTCCTGCCTGCCCTGACTGTTTGACTCACTTCTTTTCCCAACTGTACCAGTCTCAGATTGATCTCTTTTCTCACTATCTCCCTGGATCCCACCCCCACTTTACTCATTTAATTCCTCCAGAGCAGCTCTCGCAAGTCTCCCTTCCAGTATATTAGTCCCCTTCCAATTCAGGTGCAATCCATCCTTCTTGTCACTTCTATCCCAGAAGGGATTCCAATGATGCAAAAATATAAATCCTTCTGCCATACACCAGCTCCTCAGCCACACATTTGTCTGCTTTAACCTCCTATTGCTACCCTCACTATGTTGTATCACCGGGAGTAATCTAGATATTACTACTCTGGAGGACCTCTTTTCTAAATCCTGCCTAACTTATTATATTCTCCCTTCAGAATCTCATCCTTTTCCCTTCCCATGTGCCAATAAGTACAATGACCTCCTGCTGGTCCCTCTCCCCTCTGAGAACATTCTGCACCCTCTCTGAGACATCCTTTATCCTGGCATCAGGGGAGGCAACACACCATTCTGAGTTTTCGCTGCTGGCCGCAAAAACGTCTGTCTGTGCCCCTGACTTGAGACTCCCCTAACACAATTGATCGTTTTGAACCCAATGTTCCCCTAATTACATTAGAGCCAGTTTTGATACCAGAAACTTGGCTGTTCATGCTACATTCCCCTGAAAGTCCATCACCCCCTACATTTTCCAAAACAGCATACTTGTTTGAAAGTGCATAACTTCACACTTATCCAGGTTGAACTCCATCTGCCATTTCTCAGCCCAGCTCTGCATCCTGTCTATGTCACACTGCAGCCTGCAATAGCCCTCAATACTATCAAGAGCACCTCCAACCTTTGTGTCATCGACCAATTTACTAATCCACCCCTTAACCTCCTCTTCCAAGTCATTTATAAAAATTACAAAGAGCAGAGGCCCAAGAACATAGCCCTATAAGACCCCACTCACCACTGACCTCCAGGCAGAATACTTTCCATCTACAACCACTCTCTGCCTTCTGTTAGTCAACCAATTCTGAATCCAGACAGCCAAATCTCCCTGTATCCCATACCTCCTGACTTTATGAATGAGCCTACCATGGGGAATCTTACCAAATGCCTTGCTGAAGTCCACACACACCACATCCACTGCTCGACCTTCATTGACCTGCCTCATCACCTCCCCAAAGAACTCAATAAAATTTGTGAGGCATGACCTGCCCCTCACAGAGCCACGCCTATGCTTTTCCAAATAGTCATAATCCTATCCCTCAGAATTCTTTCCAACGCTTTGCTGACCACAGACATAAGACTGACTGGTCTGTAATTGCCTGGGATTTCCCTATTCCCCTTCTTGAAAAGAGGAACAACATTCGCCTCCCTCCAATCCTCCAGTTTCTCCCGTGGAAAGTGAGGAAGCAAAGGTCTTTGCCAGCAGCTTAGCAAACTCCTTTCTCACTGCCTGGAGCAGCCTAGGATAACTCTGGGCTGCTCCTGGGGACTTATCAATCTTAATGTTTGCCAAATATCCAGCATATCAACTTCATCAATCTTCATCTGTTCAAGCCTGTTTCCCAGCTCTGCAAAGTTCTCATTCATAACAAGATCCTTTTCCTTAGTGAAAACCAAAGCAAAAATCTCATTTAGGGTTTCCCCTATGTGCTCAGACTCCACGTACAAGTTCCCCCTGCTATCTCTGACCGGGCCTACCTTCTCCCTGATCATTCTCTTATTTCTCACTTACGAGTAAAATGCCTTTGGGTTCTCCCTAATCCTTCCTGCCAAGCCTTTCTCGTGCCCCCTCATGGCTCTCCTCAGTCCATTTCTGAGCTCCTTTCTAGCGAGCCTGTCATCCTCTAAAGCTGTGCTAAACCCTTGCTTCCTCCACCTTAGATAAGCTGCCTTCTTCCTTTTGATGAGAAGGTCCTCCATTCTCATCATCCAAGGTTCCTTAATCTTACCCCTTCTTACCTGTCTCAGATGAACAAATTTGTGCATCACTCGCAACAACTGCTCCTTAAATAGTCTCCACATGTCTGCTGTGCCCTTTCTGTGGAACAATTGCTCCCAATCTGTACTTCCAAACTCCTGTCTGTTAGTGTCATAATTTCCTTTTCCCCAATTAAATATCTTCCCTCGGTACCTGCTCCTTTCCCTCTCCATGGCTATGGTAAATGTGAGGCAGTCGTGGTCACTGTCACCAAAGTCTCCCACCATGAGATCTGAGACCTGTCCTGGCTCATTACTGAGCACCAAATCCAAAATAGCCTCTCCCCTCCTCGTCCTGTCAATAGTGAGTAAAGAAACCCTCCTGAACACACCTGACAAAAAAGGCTCCATCCAAACCATCTGCACTAAGAAGGTTCCAGTCAATATTGAGAAAGTTGAAGTGACCCATAACAACAACCCTGCTACATCATTATTCTTCCTAAATCTGCCGGCCTATGAGTTCTTTGATCACCCTACTGCTATTAGGGGGTCTGTAAAAAAACCCGCAATGAGGTGGCTGTTCCCTTGCTGTTCCTAACTCCCCCCCATACTGACCCAGTAGACAAACCTTCCTCAACAACCTTCATTTCTGTAGCTGTGATGCACTCTCTGATTAACAATGCTACACCCCCTCCTCTTTTTCCACCCTCTCTGTTCTTTTTAAACATTCTAAACCCTGGAACATCTAGCAACCATTCCTACTCCTGTGAAACCCACATCTCCGTTATGGCCACAATATCATAGTCCCAAGTTCTAGATTAGAGTGGTGCTGGAAAAGCACAGCAGTTCAGGCAGCATCCGAGGAGCAGGGAAATCGACATTTCAGGCAAAATGAAAATCGATATTTCAGGCATTTCAGGAAAAATCAGATGAAGGGCTTTCGCCTGAAACGTCGATTTCCCTGCTCCTTGGATGCTTCCTGTACTGCTGTGCTTTTCCAGCACCACTCTAACCTAGAATCTGGTTTCCAGCATCTGCAGTCCTTGTTTTTACCATCATAGTCCCAAGGACTGATCCGTACTCTAAGTTCATCACTCTTATTTCTGACACTCCTTGCATTAAAGTAGACACACTTTAACCGATCCTTTTGTTTTATTACGTGAAAAACGTTCCTGATAGATTCACTACATCCTGTCACTGCCCCATCTACAACTACCTCCCTCTCAGATGTGTAGCTCTGGTTCCCATCCCAGTGCCAAACTAGTTTAAACCCTCCCAAACCACACAAACAAATCTCCCAGCCATGGACATTTGTGCCCCTCTAGTTCAGGTGTAACCCGTCCTTCATGTACAGGTCCCACTTTCCCCAGAAGGCATCTCAATGGTCTAAGTATCTGAAGCACTCCCTCATGCACCAGCCTCGCAGCCATGTGTTAAGCTGTATTCGCTGTCTGTTCCTCACCTCACTGTCTCGTGGCACCGGTAGCAAACCTGAGATCTCTACTCTACTCGTCCTGCTCTTCAGCTTCCACCCTAACTCTCTGTAGTCACTTTTCAGATCCTCAATCCCTTTCCTGGCTATATCATTGGTGCCAATATGTACCACGATTTCTGGCTGCTCACCCTCCCTGCTTCAGAAACCTGTAAATCTGATCAACGACATCCCAGATCCTGGCACATATGGCTTATATTTTTAAAATTTAATCAAGTGCCACATCCCAATAAAAACATATAATCAAGAAAGAACCCACTCTACTCACTCTCTTGTAGATCTACAGCAAGGCTATACTTAAAACTATTCACTTATGTGTTTCCGTGCTGTGACCTCTCCCAAACAGATTCCTCCAAGATCAATTGTGAATTTTGCTGTTTAAGTTTTCTTAGACACAGTCCGGCGTCCAGCGATATATGAATTCAAACAGCAAAAGCAGTACCTGTGCAGATTCACTGCTATGTCAGTTAGCAATATGGGTTTCTTTCTCTCTCTCTCTTAGAGACCATATGTTCGCTGCCTTTATCTGTCTTTCTCCCTTTGCAAAGTAATTTTTTTTAAAAACTTTTTTTCAAAGTTCCAAAACAATTACAACAACATATAAACAGTAATTGCTGCTCCTGGAATTCGAGGAAATCACTTTCAACACCTAAAATACCTCAAAAAGGAGCAGTCTCTTACAGCAAGAAATTTTTCCCATCCTCCATCTTGGATTACCCAGAATCTGGATAGAGTCAGACTCCAATGTTTGCTGGTTTCTTCCTACTGTACCGAACCAAACTGCTTTAGTGACTATGAATGTATAAAGATATTTTTATGAATAAAGCATATTTTCGAATTTAAAAAAGAGCTGACAGCAAATTGGCCTCTTTGTACCAGACTCCCAAAGCCCACAGACAGCATGGCCTCCCAGTTGTTCCTGTCCTCCACACAGAGATCTTAGACAACAGCACCTGGGAGGGAATGAGGTGATGCTACCAGCTGAGTTGTACAGAACAACCTCAGTTATCCAAACATCAATTATCTGAATTTCGGATTATCTGAACAAGACCTTAACGTCCCGTGAAAACGTTATCCAAACAATCAGTTATCCAAACAAAATACTCCCGTCCCGTCTCATTTGGCTAATCGAGGTTGTTTTGTATGCAGGTCTTTGGGACTTAATTGGCCAGGACCTGCTGGAGGTGTATGAGAAGATGTTTCTGGCAGAGAGAATGTGTGTATCCATGAGGAAAGGGATTATCACCATCATCTACTAGCAGAAGGGGGAGAAGGAGGAAATTAGAAATTGGCAGCCAATATCATTACTGAGGACAGATTACAAAATCCTTTCAGATCATTGCCAACCAAGTCAGGTCTGCTCCAGGATTGGTGATTCACTCTACCTAATCCTATCCTGGATGGGCAGGATGTTCTCTGAGAGCCTCACTTATGTACAATACAGGGGGGTGGACCTCAGTTTCACCGGGAGAAGGCCTTTGACAGGATATCGCCCACCTGCATGTGGGATGTGCTCTCCAAAATGGGCTTTGGGGAGGGAATCTGCAATTGGATCTGACTGCCCTACACTAACATTAATAATACAGTCTCAATCAATGGGTGGGAATCAGAACGCTTCCTAATTAATCCAGAGTCAGGCAGGGCTGGCCACGCTCTCTCCTGCCTTGTTGTAAAGAGCCCTCTGCTGAGTCTATAGGGAAGGAGACAAGCCTGAGAGGTGGGACTATTCCAGGCAACAGAGGCCTGCCAGTCAAAGCTTCTCTGTAGATGGATAATATCACTATTTTCTGCTCAGATCTGCTGTCAGTGCACAGACCTATGAGCATCTGTGGCCTCAGGAGCCAAGGTGAATTGAGGCAAGAGTGAAGCCATGTTCTTTGGGGATTGGGCCAACCGATCCTTTATCTCCTTCACTGTCAAGACAGATTACTCAAAGATGCTGGGGACACGGTTCGGAGGGGTGAGACTGTGCATAAAGATTTGGGAGGAGTGCATCGCCAAGGTGAGACAGAAACTAGACTTTTAGGAATACCACTCCCTCTCCATTGCAGGTAAAAACCTGTTCTCTAGGTGTGAGGCACTCTCTCTTGTTGTTGTACATGGGGCAGGTCTGTCCCATTCCCAGAACCTTCACCACTTCAGTCACCTGAGCCATCTGCCATTTCATCTGGAGGTCCAAGATGTACCGTGTCTGAAGGGGCTCCATGGATAATGGAGGGGAGAAGAACGTACCCAACACAGCCCTCACCCTGATGGCCACTTGCGTGTGGCTGCATGTAGCTTTGTGTAGACCCTCGGTAAGCAAACACCAAGTGCCACTACAAACTGAGGTTCTACCTGTCCCCGGTGTTGCAAAGGATGGGACTGGCCTCGTTCCCACTGAATGCTCCATGTAGTTGGACCTTTCTGTATCACCTGACCTTCATGGAGAAACTTACAAAGAAAAATACTTTTGGCAACAGTCCATCAGGAAGTGGTCAGCACGTAGCATCCTCAAGCCCTGTGGGAAAAGGAGAGGGTGGAACCTGTTGGTTTGTTCCCTGAGCAGACTGTCAAAATCATTGGGCAGAACGCTTCATTACCAGAATGTTTCTACAAGCACCAAGACATCGCTTGGCCAGTGGTGAGAAGGGCATTCCCTGTCAGATCCTTCCTGTACGCCCAGTTAGTCTGCACCACTGCACGCTGCCCTTGAAGTTGCTGTGAGAGGGGGTAGAGACTGTCACATATCTCCCATTGGAACGTAAAGCAAATCTGAAGAGAGGTGCAGTGGTTTGTGTCAAGGTTCATCCCGAGCAGCTCCATGATGCAGGACTCTGTACACTATGGTTTGTTCCCCAGCACGCGTGTCAAGATAAACATCAACTGGTGCCTGGGGGACCATCAACTCCATGAAGGACACTCTTTGGTCTGCCCGAAATTTGTTAGTCTTCCAGAATGAGGAATTGACCCCAACTGAGTGTTGCACACTGGCACATTCCAAGATCCAGGACTATGTGCTGAGGGACTCACTAAAGGTTGGGCAGCTACTGCCAAGGTGCAGTGGGGAAAGACGAAGATCTTCCTGCTGAAGATAAATGGGGGTCCACTCAGTTATTAGACTCTCCCCACTGCCCCAAATATATGTACATATAGTCTTGTACAAGAAAGAAATGCCTTTGGTTTGTTTGTTGGATCCGGTCAAACTCCAATGTTCGCTTGTTTTCTCACAGGCTACCCTACAGACCTGATCTGCCTCTGTCACTGTGTATGTACACAAAGATTATTCTTATGAATAAAGCATATTTTTGAAATGAAAAAAGACAGCCAGTCAGCCACTGTTCTTATGTTGGCCAGGGGAGAATTCCCTTGATCTTTTAAAAGCCCAGCAATGGAAGGAAATGGGTCCTTAGTATAATGTCTCAGTGGAAAAACAGCATCTTTGACAGCACAGCGCACCCTTAGTTATGAAGAGAGAATTTTAATCTGGAACATGTACTCCAGCAGAACTTGAACCTTAAACTGTTGAACTCCAAACTGAGTGTTGGTTGCTAAGTCATGGTTAATACCTAATTGTACACGGTACAGTATGACCTGAGTTTGAAGTTTCACTAATATCCAATGGAACAATCATCGCAATCACAGTAATTCAGTGGAGGAAGTGCTTTTAGATGTTCCTGAGGAACAACAAGCTGCATCGGAACAGCTCCCCTTTACATCCCCTGTGTTAATACTCAGTTCCACACTTCCATGAGAGTTCACTGCATTTTGCACTCTCAACATTTTGTTTTCACAGGGAAAGCATTACACAAGAGAGCAAACAATTGAGTGTACCCTCTGAAAGCAGAACCATTTGAAGTAGGTTTCTATACCAACAGCATAAAGTGATTTAAAAAACATTTGAGATGTTTTCTGTACAGAATTAATGATCTCATTTGGTTGCTATCTGATAATCGTTAATTTGAGGGGAAACAAGAGTCATCTTTCACACCAATAGCTGATAAGCATCAATAGAGCAACCCAATCTGTAGCTGGAGTTCATGCACACCCCATAATTACCTACTCAGTTTCCAGAGAGAGAGAGAGAAAACAGATTACATATGCTGGGTTAAACCAGCCCTACAAGTTCCTCAGTTAAAGGAAAAGGGAAGAGAAATAGAAAAGATTCATTCACCTGTGCAAACACAACGCAGTGCTCTGCGAGAAAAGAAAAACACGCTGGTTGACCACAAGGATAACGTGCAAGCCTGCACTCTGTCTTAGCAAGGTGTGGTATCAAGTCTTGCAGCTGAGCAAACCGTGGATTTGTGCTGTAACCGTCATTGACTGAGTGAGATCTTTCAAAGGCGAAGGTCACACATGCACAAACAGCCCGCCCTGCTCTACGCCCAATCCCAGTGCGCCAACAGTTCCAGCAGGTAGCAGGTGATAACCAGGCAGGTATGCTGGAAATATCCGCAGCTTCGTTTAGCTCTAAAAGAGCATGTCGTGACATGTGGGAAGCTGGAGCTTAGAAATGAGGCAAATTAATGTCCAAATTTTACTTGGACTCAGCCCAGGTGAGAACTGAAATCCGAGGTGGTGCGTCAAAACAAGGGCACTGTCTAGAAATTACTTGAATGTTTTGCCCTTGCTGCAATGTAAATATTTACCAAAAAAATTGCACACCCATCCTCTCCCACCAAAGGATCAAAAGCACAGCATGAGATTGCGACACTACAAACTATTGTTAGGGGATTGTTGTTTGGCGATTTTTTTATAACGCAGTCTTTTGATGTTTGGCTCTAACACTGACCCACTTTCCTTCGCCATCAAGTGGACTTGAACACAAAGCTTCCTGCCTCAGAGACACGGATCATTCTCCATTTCCCCGTGAGAATCACTTTGGGACCTGAATAATTAAATTACAAGGAAATTTCATGGAATAGGCTTGTGTTTCCTTGCATCTGGAAGATTACTTCGTGTTTTAATTGAGATGCATGAGACGATTAAGGGATTTTCACTCGAGATAGGTATTGGAACAAGTCCAGAACAAAGGAGCATAAAATTAGTTCCAGGTCATTCAGGGGTGATGTCAGGGAGTGCTTGTGATTTGGAGATGCCGTGTCGGACTGTGGTGTACAAACATCACAAAACACCAGGTTGTAATGCAACAGGTTTATTTGGAAGCACTAGCTTTCGGAGTGCTGCTCTTTCATCAGGTGGTTGTGGAGTATCATAAGATTCTGTGTTTTATGATCCTGTTCCACAATCACCTGCTGAAGGAGCAGCACTTTGAAAGCTAGTGCTTCCAAATAAACCTGTTAGACTATAACATAGTATTGTGTGATTATTAAGGAAGTACTTATTCATCCAAAATATAGTGAAGATTTGAAACTCTCTCCAACAAAAAGCTGTTAAAACTGAGGATCATTTTGAACTTTCAAGACTGAGATTGCTGAGATTTTTGTTAAATAATATCATTTAGGATTATGGAACTAGGAGCTACAATATAGATAGTGCATGGTCTAGTTCAATTGCATGATGTGCAGGTAGCTGTGTTGGACTAGAATGAACAAAATCAGAAGTCACACGACCCCAGGTTTATTTTAATTGAGACTTCACCTGATGAAGGAACAGAAAGCTGTTGAACTATAACTTGGTGGTCGTGTGACTTCTGGCTTTGTTCAATGGCTCCTATGTTCCTTCAAAACCTATTTTTAGTCAGGGTTATTGTAGAAATGTTTGCACAACCATAAAGAGTAGACAACAATTGTGTTAGACTGACCCTGTTGCACTCTCGGCAGGTGCTGGCTTACAAAAACCCAACCACAAGACTATTGGAGAACCTGCTCACACGATCTTAATCACCTGCCTGTTCCTTGTAACACCAGGTGACCACATTCGTATCTACAGAATGGAGCTAATGAGGATAACACTGTTTGTCTCTTTATCTGAGTTACTGTTGAAAAGCTGCACCTATTTCACTGCAGAGGAACGATAAAAACTTTCAGTCAAGGATCAACCTTCGAAGGATAGTGATAAGTTGAATTAAAGTCAGTGCATTGCCAGGAATTGCTCGATTATAATCGCAAAGTAGAAACTGACTGATGTTGATTGTCAACATCGCAGCCTGCCGTTTTGTATCAAGTCTTGTTCAATGTTTTTGTGGGATCCACTCTATTTGTAATAAAAACACAACCTCTCATTCCTCACTGCCATCAATTTGAATGAATTCTCATAGCTAAAGGCAATATTCAACACTGTTTTAACAATAATTACTTGCATTTACATATTACTTTAACATTGTAAAGTATCTCAAGGTGCTACACAGAAGCATTATTGGTTGAAACATGGATACCAAAAAGAAGGAGTTACTATTAAGAGGACTAATGACTAAGCATCTAGTCGAAGAAGTAGGTTTTCTGTAAAGGGGAGAAAGAAAAAAAAAAGAGGGGTATGTATATAGAGATGCTTTGAGAGAGCTTCCAGCCCAGGAGGCAAGGCTGTAAACTGTGGAATGATAGAACTGTGGGATGCACAGGAGGTCAGAGTTGGAGGAGTGCAGGGTCCTTGAATGGTGGAAGTGCTGGCATGATTTGAACAACAGAATGAGAATGGCAACATTCCCAAAATATAGCTTAAGTATGCTCACGTTGTCTACCAGGGGTTTCTTTCCCCTGAAATACTGGTGAATGAGCTGGCAAGACTGTGAAGAAATTCACTCCATTTCTGACCACTTATTTTTGTTAGACAATTGCCAGATTTGTTAAAAAAATTCATTCATGGGATGAGGGCGTCACTGGACTAGCCAGTATTGCCCATCACTAACTGCCCAGAGGGTAGTTACAAGTCAAACCACATTACTGTAAGTCTGAAGTTATGTGTATGCCAGACCAAGTAAGGATAGCAGATTTCCTTCCTCAAAGACATTAGTGAACCAGATGGATTTTTTTGACAGTCAGCAATGACTTATGGTCATCATTGGACTCTACGTTCCAGATTATTAGTGAATTCAAATTCCACCATCTGTCATGGCAGGATTCAAACCCAGGCCCCAAGAACATTACCTGGGTCACTGGATTAATAGGTAAAAACTGGGTATTCCTGATGAAGGGCTTTTGCCCGAAACGTCGATTTTACTACTCCTCGGATGCTGCCTGAACTGCTGTGCTCTTCCAGCACCACTAATCCAGTCTCTGGATTAATAGTCTAGTAATAATACCACTTGGCTACTGCCTCCCCTTATTTCTTATTACCCTCACTACCCTTAGTCCCTCATTCCCACAATGGTGTTAGCAGTGGCTCAGTTGGTAACTCTCTTATCTCTTAGTCAGAAGGAGGGCTGTACCCTAGAAGGACCAAGACCAATCTCCATGCTGGGGCATTCACTAGTTTGGTGGCTGAAGGTTTACATTAGAGTGGCAGGGATGGGAACAGGGAGACAAGTGTGAGGGAAACAAAGATGGAAGTGAAGGAAAAGTACAAAGCAAATCTTGAAGGTATACAAACCAGGGGCTAGCAGCAAATAGGATTAGAGTATAAAACAAATGTGTAAAAATGTCAAAAAGACAGATCTTGCAAGGAATATAAATTTGGACTGGAAGAGCTTCTAGAAGTATATGAAAATGAGTCAATAAATGAAGGCAAATGTAGGAACCTTACAGTCTAAGATGGCTGAATTTGTAGTAGTAAACAAGGAAATAGCAGAACAATTAATTAATACTGAAAACAAAAAATACTGGAGACCACAGCAGGTCATATAACATCTGTGGAGAGAGAGCAAGCGAACATTTCGAGTCTCGACTCTACATCAGGGCTCCTACAATTAAACAACTACTTTTGTTCTGTCTTCTTAGAAGAAGATTCAAAAACATCCCAGAAGTGCTAGGAATGCAAGGCTATTTTGTGAAATATGAATGCATTACAAAAAAATTGGTGGAAAATTTAATGGGACTGAAAGCCGATAAACCACTAGCGCTTGTTATTCAAAATCCCAGGAGTCTAAAGGAGGTGGCCTGAGAAACTACAGATGCATTGGTTGTCATCTTCCAAAATTCTATAATTCAGTCATCATCCCACAGATTGGAGAGTGACGAACATTAACCCCATTGTTTAAAACAAGAGTAAGGAGGATAAAACACAAGAATTACTGTCTGATCAGTCTCACGTCAGTTGGAGAGAACTGGAGTCTCCAATAAAGGATCTGATACTAGGATACTTAGGAAGCACTAATGGAATCATAAAAAGTCAGCATAAATCTGCTGGAGTGTTTTGAGGATGTAGTGAGTAGAATGAATGAGAATTTTCAGAAAGCTTTTGCTGAAGTCCCACATAAGAGATAACTGTACAAAATCCACCCCAGAGGGGATGGTGGTAAAGTATTGGATTGGATTAGCTAGCAGACAAAAAAAAACAGAAACTGAAATGGACTAGTTATATTACCAAAGTGGCTACAAAAGCAGGTTTGAGACTGAGAATTTGCAATGAATAACTCACCCCCTGACTCCCCAACTCCTGTCCACAAGTCAGGAGTGTGATGGAATACTCTCCACTTACCTGGATGGGGGCAGCTCCAACAGCACTCAAGAAACGCGATGCCATCCAAGACAAAGTAGCCCACTTGAGTTGTAAGGTGAATAATCAGTCTTTTGCCCAGGGTGTAAATGTCAAATACTAAGGGACATAAGTTTAATGCGAGAGGGAGAAAGTATAAAGGAGATGTGTGGAAAAAAGGTTTTTATACAGAGGGTGGTAGGTGCCTGAGAAGGTGATAGATGTGGATAGATTAGCAAAATCTATGTGGCATTAAGGCAGACACATGAACAGGCAAGGTTTAGAGGAATAGGAGCCAAATGCAGGCTGATGGGATTAGTTTAGAATGGCATTATAATCAGCACAGACGTGGTGGGCTGAAAGGGCCTGTTCCTGTGTTGCACTGTTCTATGTTCTTTAATAAGCATTCACTCTCGCCATCACTGACATTCAGTAGCAGCAATGCATGCCATCTACAAGATGAACTGCACAATTCATTAAGAGTCCTTAGACAAAACCTTCCAAACCCACAATCACTTCCATCTAGAAGGACAAGGGCAGCAGATGCATCAGATGCATGGGAACACCACACCCTGCAAATTCCTCTCCGAGCCACTCACATCCGGACTTGGAAACATATCACCGTTCCTTCAGTGTTGCTCGATCAGAATCCTGGATTCCCTCCCTAACATCATTCTGGGTCTACCTTCAATAAATGGACCTCAACAGTTCAAGAAGGACACTTATGTCCATATCCCATGAATGAATTTTTAATAAGTAGGAATACTTGGGGAATTTTCAGAGTAGAAGGCATTGATGAGTTGGATCGCACACAAATCAACAGTTTGGTTGCAGCTATTCACAATATATACCATCAATTTAAATGAGGGAATCAAATGTAATATTTCCAATTTCGATGACAACACAAGGCTAGGTGCATGTGTGATTAGTGAGGATAACATCAGCTGAGTGAATGGGTAAATACATGACTAATGCAGTAAAACAAGGATAAATGCAAAGTTGTGCTCTTTGGCAGGAAAGAAATGAAAGATGGAATATTATTTTAATAGTGATAGATTCGTTCAGAAAAAAACTGACTCAGAAGAAGCTCCTGTACGAAGAGAACATCCAGTGGCCAGGATGGAAAAAGAACCAGAGAAAAGAATGCCAGGGATCTCAAGGCCAAGAACCAATTCCACCTCTTGGAAACACCGACCAAATGTATGGTGGGAGATATAGAACATAGAACTGTCCAGCACAGTACAGGCCCGTCAGCCCTCAATGTTGTGCTGAGCATTCATCTTATACTAAGATCAACCTAAACTCCACACCCCTCAACTTACTGCCATCCATGTGCTTGTCCAGTAGTCACTGAAATGTCCCTAATGTCTCTGACTCTAACACCACACTCGCAATGCATTCCATGCACTCACCAATCTCTGTATAAAGAACCTTCCTCTGGCATCTCCCCTATACCTTCCTCCAATCATCTTAAAATTATGACAACCATTTCTGCCCTGGGGAAAAGTCTCTGGCTCTCTACTCTGTCTATGCATCTCGTTACTTTGTACATCTCTATCAAGTCACCTCTCTTCCTTCTTCTCTCCAGAGTGAAAAGCCCTAGCTCACTCAACCTCTCTTCATAAGACAAGCTTTCCAATCCAGGCAGCATACTGGTAAATATCCTCTGCACTCCCTCTAAAGCATCTATATCCTTCCTGTAATGAGCCCAGCACAACTGGGCACAATATTCCAAGTATGGTCTAACCAGGGTTTTACAGAGCTGCAGCAACACCTGACAACTCTTAAACTCATTCTCCCTGTTAATGAAAGCCAAAACACCATATGTCTTCTTAACAAACCTATCCACTTGGGCAGCAACTATGAAGGATCCATGTACATGGACGCCAAGATCCCATTGTTCCTGTCTTTAACCCTGTATTCAGCATTCAAATTCAAACTTCCAAAATGAATCACTTCGCATTCATCCAGGTTGAACCCCATCTGCCACTTCTCATTGCATCCTGTCAATGTCTTGCTGTAGCCTGCAACAGCCTTTGACACTATTTACAACACCACCAACCTTTGTGTCATTGACAAATGTACGAACTCACCCGTCCACTTCTTCATTCAAGTCATTTATAAACAGTAAAAAGAGCAAAGACCCAAGAACAGTTGCCTGCGGGACACCACTGGTCACCAAACTACAGGCAGAATACTTTCCATCCACTATCACTTGTTGTCTGGAACCAGAATTGGCTGGCCAAAAGAAGACATTTCCCTTTTTCCCATACCTCCTAAATTTCGGAATGAGCCTACAGCGGGGAACCTTATCAAATGCCTTCCTGAAATCGATATACAAGACATTCACTGCTTGACTGTTGTCAACTTGTCTCATCACAATTTCCAAGAACTAAATAAGGATTGTGAGGCATGACCTGCCCTTCACAAAGCCATGCTGACTATCTTTACTCAAACTATGTTTTTCCAAATAGTCATAAATCTTATCTCAGAATCCTTTCCAGTACCTTGCTTACCACAGACGTAAGATTGACTAGTCTATAATTCCCAGAGAATTCCATATTCCCTTATAGCTCTAAGATCAGGTTCATCAACCACACAAGCACCCATAGAATCCATGAACCCAATGGCACAGGATTTTCTAAGTGGACAATTATATTGGTTAGCGAGTGATTGCCAATGATGTACAAAGGGACCTGGATGTCCTTGAGCTGATCACTGGAAGCAAGAATTTGGTTCAGCAAGCAGTTTGGGAGACAAATATATACTGTCCTTCATTGCAAGAATATTTGAATACAGAAGCAAAGAAATATATACCCTTGATGAGAACATATCCGGAGTATTGTATGTTCTTTTGGTCTCTTCACCCAAGAAAAAATACACTTGACATAAAAGGGTTGCAATAAAGGTTCAGCAGTCTAATTTCTGGAATGGCAGTTTTATCAATTGAGGAGATGTTTGAGTCTATATCACTGAAGTTTAGAAGAATGAGCAGGGATCTCTTTGAAATGTATAACATTCTGACAAGGCTGGACACTTCAGATCCAGGTACTGGATGGACCTTTTATGCATCTCAGCCTGCAGTAGTTTAATATGCTCCGGTCTCCTATAGGAACAGTAAACAGGGTTAATGGGCTACAAGACCATAGCACCATAACATATAGGAGCAGAATTAGGCCATTTGGCCCATTGTATCTACTGTGCCATTTGATCATGGCTGATATATTTCTGAACCCCATTCTCCTGCCTTCTCACAGTAGCTCTTGATGCTCTTACCATTCAAGAACCAAATGATCTCTGTCTTAAATGCGTTCAATGACTTGGCCTCCATAACCTTCTGCAGCAATGGGTTCCACAAAGTCACTCCCTCGGACTACAGAAAATATTCCTCACCTCTGTCCTAAAGGGTGGTATCTTCATTCCAAGGTTGTGGCTTCGGGTCTTAGTCTCTCCTACCAGGGGAAGCATCTTCCCCACGTTCACTCTCTCCAGGCCCCTTAGTATTGTGTAAGTTTAAATGAGAATCCCCCCCCCCCCCCCCGCCCCCATCCTTCTTAACTCCTCATGTGACAAGCCCTTTAGCCCCAGGATACTTCTTGTAAACCTCCTCTGGACCCTCTCCAACGCCAACACAGCCTTCCTTAGCTATGGGGCCCAAACTTCTCACAATATTCCTGACACAGTCTGATCAGAGCCTTATAAGACCAGCAGTACTTCTCTGTTCTTGTATTCCAGCACTCTTGAAATAATGCTAACATTGGATTTAACACTTTAACTGCCTTTGCCATTTTAACTGTCAACTGAACATGGATGTTAACCTTAAGAGAATCCTGAACGAGAACTTCCAAGTCCCTATATGCTTCACCTTTCTGAAGCCTTTCCCATGTAGAAAATAGTGTACACCTCTATTTGTCCTACCAAAGTGCATAACCTCACATTTTCCCTCATTGTATTCTCTCTGCCACTCCTTTGCCCATTCTCCTAGTGTGTTCAAGTCCTCTGCAGCCTCCTCGCTTCCTCAACACGACCTGTCCGTCTACCTATCTTTTTGTCATCTGCAAACTTAGCAACAATGCCTTCAGTTCCTACATCCAAATTGTTAATGTATAATGTAAATGGTTGTAGTCTCAACACTAACCCCTGCGGAACTCTACTACTCACTGGCTGCCATATTGTAAAAGATTTCTTTATCCCCACTCTCTGATATCTCTGATGAAGGCCTTATGCCCAAAACATCGATTCTCCTGCTCCTCAGATGCTGCCTGACCTGCTGTACTTTTCCAGCTCCACCCTTTTTTGACATCTGCCAGTCAGCCAAACCGCGACCCTTGCAACACTTTGCCCTTAACACCACGGGTTCTCATCTTATTTAGTAACCTCCTGTGCAGCATCACGTCAAACTTCTTCTGTAAATCCAAATAGATCATGTCCTCTGGCTCTCCTTTGCCGAACTTGCTTGTTACCTTGTCAATGAATTCTAACAGATTTGGCAGGCATGACCTCCCCTTGATGAAGCCATGCTGACTCAGTCCTATTTTGCCTTTTAAACATTTAAAAACACTCTTGGCAATCTAATTTTCTATCACCAGCTAGCTTACTTTCATATTTCATCTTCTCCCCTTTATGGCTTTTTTTAGTTATCCTCTGCTGGATTTTAAAGACTTCCCAATCCTCTGACTCCTCACTAATCTTCACTATATTGTATGATTTTTCTTTTGCTTTTTTGTTCTCCCTGACTTCCCTTGTCAGCCATTGGGAGCCTTATATGTTTCTTTGTCAGTGGGATGAGTTTCTGCTGTGCCTCCTGAATTATCCCCAGAAACTCCTACTATTGCTGCCCCATTGCCTTCTCCGCCAGGGTCCCCTTCCAATCAACTCTGGCCAGCTCCTCCCTCATGTCTTTGTAGTTACGTTTACTCAATTGTGATGCTGTAATGTCTGATTCCCAGCTTCTCCCTCTCAAACTGCAGGGGAATTTCTGTGGTCACTACCCTCTCGGGGTTCCTTCACCTTCAGCTCTCTAATCAAATCTGCCTCATTACACATCACTAAATCCAGAACTGCTTGTTTTCTTGCGGGCGATACCACAAGCTGCTCCAAAGTTCATTCCATGACTTTCTTTCCTTGAGATCTGCCACCAAACTATCTTTCCTGGTCTCCTATATGTTGAAGTCTCCCATGATTATTGTCATAGTGCCTTTCTCACATGCCATTCTACCTCTGATTTATTTTCTTCCTGACATTCTGGCTACTGCGAGGAGGCCTATACACAGCTCCAGTCAGGGTTTTTATCCTTTGCAGTTCATCAACTCTAACACACAGATTCTACAAATTAATAACAATTTTTTGACAAATTCATGCATTCACTAGATTTTTAAAAATTAATATCATTTTCTGTGACCCTTAAAGAAA
Organism: Chiloscyllium punctatum; assembly: GCF_047496795.1. Lineage (NCBI taxonomy): Eukaryota > Metazoa > Chordata > Chondrichthyes > Orectolobiformes > Hemiscylliidae > Chiloscyllium > Chiloscyllium punctatum. Next base: position 82,617,542 of record NC_092763.1, on the reverse strand, counting down.
ATGCAAAAGCAGCTCACTTATTACACAACATGTCAACCACAGAAATCTGCTTCTGGAGTTTTCTCGAAATAACTTGGGAAGTTTTCCCAGCACTGACTGCTTTTGAGATTTCTATGAACAGCTTCTCTGATGAAACAAACTTTTTCTCTCTATGATATTGTGTCATTAGATATTTTATTGCTAGGCAACAGCCAAAGTCTCCTCCACTCTTTTTCAAACTGTATAATCCTAGTGCTATTCCAAGGTTGTAAACTCTCATCAAAATGCATGTATGAACAAAGATGAGATTTTTCAACATCAAAACTCAGAAACTTAAACATGAAACTAAAACTACGCCCTCTCCTTTTTTTAGCATACACAATAAAGCTATGCATCATACTTCCACTTTAGAACCCAAGGTCTCAAACAATGACAATATATTACCGATCTTCATCACAATAGCACAGCTGATTGCTACTCCTGCTGTGTACGGACTGAATAAAAGTCTTTTTTTTATTCATATTTTTATTTTATATGCGGGTGTCGCTGGCTGGCCAGCATTTTCATTGCCCATCTTTATTGCCCTTGAGGAGGTGGTGGTGAGCTGTCTTCGTGAACTACTACAATCCACCGTCTGTAGATTGACCCACAATGCCATTAGGGAGGGAATGCAGGATTTAGACCCAGCGACAGTGATATATTTCCAAGTCAGGATGGTAAGTGGCTTGGAGGGAAATTTGCAGGTGGTGATATTCTCATGCATTTGCTGCCCTTGTCTTTCTTGAAGGAAGTAGATATGGGGTTTGGAAGTGCTGTCTATGGATCTTTGGAAAATTTCTATAGTGCATCTTGTAGGTAGTACACATTTTTATGACTGAGGATCAGACGTGGAGGGAATGGATGTTTATGGATGTGGGCTGCTTTGTCCTGGCTGTTGTCAAATGTCTTGCTGTTAGAGCTACAATCATAAAGAGAAGTGGGGAGTGTTCCATCACACTCCTTATTTGTGCCTTGTAGATGGTGGACCCAGGCTTTAGGGAGTCAGGCAGTCACACAGGATGGTAACAGAACTTTCTGTCCAACTCATCCATGTCAACCCAAATATCCTAAATTAATCTAGTCTCATTTGGTAACATTTGGCCCATATCTCTAAATCCTTCCTACGGTGTTCATATAGCCTTCCAGATGCCTTTTAAATGTTGTAATTGTACCAGCCTGCTCATTCCATTAATGGACCACCCACTGCATGAAAAAGATGCCCCTTAGATCCCTTTTAAATCTTTTCCCTCTCACCTTAAACTTATACCACATTATACATTGACGAAATGCTCATTATAGGAGAACAACCTGTATTGAATTCCCATTCACATTTGGCAATACAGTTTAACTCCTGCCCTAATCCCACATCCAAAATAATTAATCGACTGTGCCCATCTTTCTTTATCTCGTGTTTTATCACATTTTTGGAGTCTACCTAGCTTTGACATTCCTGAAGAAGGGCTTATGCCCGAAACGCAACCTTTCCTGCTCCTCGGATACTGTCTGACCTGTTGAGCTTTTCCAGCGCCACATTCTTGACTCTGATCTCCAGCATCTGCAGTCCTCACTTTCTCCTAGTCTTTCCAGCTTCAGTCTCACAAGTGCTGCTTCTTGAGCCCATATTGCTTTCCTTAAAAAGCTCTTCTGGCAACATTACAGACTCAAACATTCTTATCAACTCTTGATAAGCTTCAGCTTCTATCCATATCACTCTCACAATATTATACATCATGTTTAGGCATTCTGATGGTGCCTCATTACAGCACACCTCATAAATTCTCAGCTTCTCTCAGAGCCAGGCAGTGTGACTAACAAAGTGTTAGGTTTCATCTAACCAATTTCACAACAAAAAGTAAGCATTCGTTAAGTGCCTGATTTAATCTTGAACCGGGTCTTCTCCATGTGCTGACCATCATGAATGGAGTAAGTTTACTCTTCAATAAAATGATGCAGCACAGAAGGAGGCTAATTTGCCCACGATTCTTGTGCTAGCTCTTTTCAGTAGACCTATTCAAGTAGTCCCACCCCAATGCCCTTCCTCCATTACAGTAAAATATTTCCCATTAAGTATTTATTCAATTTTCTTTCAAAGCTCATCAATGAATCCTCTTCCATCACCTCTTTAAGCAATGTATTCCAGAACACAACAACTTCCCTCTTGCCAATCACGCTAAACCTGGATTCTCTGGTTACTTAGCCTTTTGCTTATGGAATCAATTTATCCTTATTTATTCTATGTAATCTATTTTCATATTTTGAACATCCCCATCAAATTTCCTCAATACTTTCTCACCATAAGGCAATCAAGTATAGGAGGAGACGTAAACCATTTGGCCCATTGAGTCTGCTCCATCATTCTATGGGATCATGGCTGATCTCATAACTCAACGCCATTTTCCTGCCTCATCCCCTGAAAGAGACATCAACTTCAACAAGCGAGGACATGACGAGAACTGAGGGAACAGCTGAAAGGGTGAGGCATTGTCAGAGCAGGGTGGACTTAAATAGAGGTTCTTTGAAGAAAAACAAAATGCCCCAAATTTCTTGCAATGTTGATCAGGAAGATCTGTACACACATAATCTCACTATAATAGCATTAGAATTTGTTTTCTTTATTCATTCATGTAGGCGTTATTGGCAAGGCCAATATGTGTTGCCCATCCCTAATTACCCTTGAACGAGTGCCCATTCCAGAGGTCACTGAAAGGTCAGCCATATCAAAAGTCATGGTTTGGTTTAGACTCAGAAAGGATGGCAAATTTTCCTTTCTCAAGGACGTTAAAGAACCAAATAACTTTTTTTTAATGTCACCAGAGCAATATCCTAGATTACTAGTTCAAAGACACTGCCACTACACCACCACCTCTTCCATTTTTAGATTAGATTCCCTACAGTGTGGAAACAGGCCCTTTGGCCCAACAAGTCCACACCAACCCTCCGAACAGTAACCCACCCAGACCCATTCCCCCCTGACTAATGCACCTAACACTATGGGCAATTTAGCATGGCCAATTCACCTGACCTGCATATCTTTGGACTGTTGGAGGAAACCCACGCAGACACAGGGAGAATGTGCAAACTCCACACAGACAGTTACCCGAGGCAGGAATTGAACCCGGGCCCCTGGCACTGTGAGGCAACAGTGCTAACCACTGAGCCACAGTGCCGCCCTCTCAAAAGAAAGCAAATGAAGAAACATTTGTCATGTGCTACATTGTTAAAATTTTAAAAATGACACTGGTCAATATGGTCAGATTTCGAGGTTGACCACTGAAGCCAAACGCCAACTCAAGGACACCTCTTCCTACTGCCCCCTCGACCATGACCCCACTCCCCATCACCAAACCATCATCACCCAGACCATGCAGAACCTCATCACCTCAGGTGATCTCCCACCCACAGCTTCCAACCTCATAGTCCGGGAACCCCGCACTGCCCGTTTCTACCTCCTTCCGAGGATCCACAAGCCTGACCACCCTGGCTGACCCATTGTCTCAGCATGTTCCTGCCCCACTGAACTCATCTCTACCTATCTCGACACTGTCCTATCCCCCCTAGTCCAGGAACTCCCCACATATGTTTGAGACATCACCCATGCCCTCCACCTCCTCCAAGACTTCCGTTTCCCCAGCCCCCAGCGCCTCATCTTCACCATGGATATCCAATCCCTCTACACTTCCATTCGCCATGACCAGGGCCTCCATGCCCTCCATTTTTTCCTCTCCAGACGTCCCCAACCGTACCCTTCCACCGACACTCTCATTCATTTGGCCGAACTGGTCCTCACCCTTAACAATTTCTCCTTCGAATCCTCCCACTTCCTCCAGACCAAAGGGGTATCCATGGGCACACGTATGGGCCCCAGCTATGCCTGTCTCTTTGTTGGCTACATAGAACAGTTTATCTTCCATAATTACACTGGCACCATTCCCCACCTCTTCCTCTGCTACATTGATGACTGCATTGGCGTCACCTCGTGCTCCCATGAGGAGGTTGAGCAATTCATCAACTTCACCAACACATTCCACCCTGACCTTAAATTTACCTGGACCATATGTGACACCTCCCTCCCTTTCCTGTACCTCTCCATCTCCATTAATGACGACCGACTTGACACTGACATTTTTTACAAACCCACTGACTCCCACAGCGACCTGGATTACACCTCTTCCCATCCTACCTCTTGCAAAAATGTCATCCCATATTCCCAATTTCTCCGCCTCCGCCATATCTGCTCCCAGGAAGACCAGTTCCACCACAGAACACACCAGATGGCTTCCTTCTTTAGAGACCGCAATTTCCATTCCCACGTGGTTAAAGATACCCTCCAACACTTCTCGTCCACATCCTGCACCTCCGCCCTCAGACCCCACCCCTCCAACCGTAACAAGGACAGAATGCCCCTGGTGCTCACCTTCCACCCTACCAACCTTCGCATAAACCAAATCATCTGCCAACATTTCTGCCACCTCCAAAATGATCACACCACCAGGGATATATTTCCCTCCCCACCCCTTTCCGCCTTCTGCAAAGACCATTCCCTCCGTGACTACCTGGTCAGGTCCACGCCCCCCCTACAACCCACCCTCCCATTCTGGTACCTTCCCCTGCCACCGCAGGAACTGTAAAACCTGCGCCCACACCTCCTCCCTCACCTCTATCCAAGGCCCTAAAGGAGCCTTCCACATCCATCAAAGTTTTACCTGCACATCCACTAATATCATTTATTGTATCCGTTGCTCCCAATGCGGTCTTCTCTACGTTGGGGACACTGGACGCCTCTTTGCAGAGCGCTTTAGGGAACATCTCCAGGACACCCGCACCAATCAACCACACCACCCAGTGACCCAACATTTCAACTCCCCCTCCCACTCTGCCGAGGACATGGAGGTCCTGGGCCTCCTTCACCGCCGCTCCCTCACCATCAGAAGACTGGAGGAAGAACGCCTCATCTTCCGCCTCGGAACACTTCAACCCCAGGGCATCAATGTGGACTTCAACAGTTTCCTCATTTCCCCTTCCCCCACCTCACCCTAGTTCTAAACTTCCAGCTCAGTAACTGTCCCCATGACTTGTCCGGACTTGTCCTACCTGCCTATCTTCTTTTCCACCTATCCACTCCACCCTCTCCTCCTTGACCTATCACCTTCATCCCCTCCCCCACTCACCCATTGTACTCTATGCTACTTTCTCCCCACCCCCACCCTCCTCTAGCTTATCTCTCCACGCTTCAGGCTCTCTGCCTTTATTCCTGATGAAGGGCTTTTGACCAAAAAAAATGATTTTGCTGCTCCTTGGATGCTGCCTGAACTGCTGTGCTCTTCCAGCACCACTAATCCAGATTTTGAGGTTGAGCTGAGTACAATTGAATGAAGCCTATCAAAATAAATAGATAGCTAGATAACGTCTAATTCCCTTCCTCCTCACACCGCTCCCTGTAATTCCCTGTCGAATTAGGAAGGTAGGTTTCTAGTATTGAGAAACTTATCAGTTAGAATCAACTTTATCCTTTTTGGCAGAAAAACAGACACTCATTGAAACGTTGAGTAAGCCTTTTCTAATTGTGCCCAAGGCAAAAATTTAGTCGCCTGTTAACATCCTCCCACTCACACTCACAAGCGTGAAAACACACAGCGATCCAGCACGCATACTGACTCTATAAATGTCTCTGTCTCTTGTCCAGTACCACCTGAGGACAATTTCATTGCCAGTGGGTTTGAGGACACCTGAACTTGAGGCAGCTGAACCATACTTTGAGGTGAAAAATTCAAGAGTTTTCAAGTTAAATTTCTCAAGTATTTCAGACAATGGAGGTGGTTGTTGACCTGGGGTGATGGTGTCCGGAATGGACATGGAAAGGAAACCAAGGATCTCCATAAGCCTGTTACCGTGGGGAAATACTTTGACAATCCAGTAAGAGCAACACAAACATGGCTCAGTTATATCACTCTCACCTCTGAGTCAGGGGTCAAGTTGAATTCCTTGAACACAGATTCCAGAATGACATGCCCAGTGTTGTATTTATATTGATGCTGCCTTTGAATGTGACATCTGGCTCTCACGTGACACTATTTGTAGAAGAGCAGGTTAGTTGACTCTGGAGTCATGGCCAATATTTATTCCTTGAACAACATTGCAAAAACACGACATTACGGCATTGCTATCTGTGGGAGCTTGCTGTGCGCATATTAGCTGCCATCATCCCTACATTACAACTGTGATTACAGTTCAAAGATATGTTGATGTCTGTGACGCATTCTTGGATGCTTTGGAGTGTAAAAATTACTATACAAATGCAATTCATTTCTTTCTTTGCTGAACTGAGAACAAATACTATGCAGCAGTTGTCAGGTAATGATTTTGTTCCTTTTGTTGGGAGCATGCAAGAAAATCTTTGCAATTACAAAGGAATCACTCCCTCACTCGGCATAAATCATACATTGACTCAGTGTTAAGAGACATAGCTTTATCAATTCGGAAGCCAATCTTGCTCTCGAAGCTTGACAAGTATTCGGTGTTTAAGGTGCAGTTTGTCATGGATGGACTTGAGGCAATAAATTTAAATAAGGTTGGCACAGAGAGGCAAAACGTGAATGAGAAATATGATTACATATTGAAGGACAAATCATTAAATTGAGTGAAAATGGAATTCTAACAAGGCACGACAGCTAACCACAAATGGAACGGGTGTCCTAATTGTCTTGGCATGATTACTAATGTACCAGGAAACTGACAAAGTGTAGGTCAACAAAGTGATTTGTACATTCTGTACATTAAAGCCCAGGCTGCTCATGGAAAAGCAGGAAAACTTGTTGGAAACTACCATGTCACTCAGACACGTTTCAACAAAACTTCACAACCTAAAGAATTACACAACGGTGCAATGACAAGTGAGATGTCAGCAAGTGTAGCTGTCAGCTTGCACATAGTCCAAATGCATAAGCAATCAATGTAATTATGTTTATCTTTTGTTGATTGGATTGAGAATATAGTCTGTGGATTTCTTCATTTTCCTGCAAACATGCCAGCTTTGATGTCCATTTGAGTCACGGGAATAGGCATGCATGGTCTATTGATGACTACACCAGGCGATGCTCACAGTAATGTTATGTCCCATCTGTTCTGAGGCAATGCACTGGGGAGTTGCCCTAATTCAGCTGCTCATGTCTCGTAATCGGCATTGAATTCAAAATATAAAATTCTGGCACAATCTCAACTTCATAGAGTTGAAAAAGTTCCAAGAATGATTATAAAGATAACGTATGTATCAAATTAATAACATTTAAAAAACAGGTTTAGGGAGTTAAAACTTTCTCAATTAAATAAACATAAAGGGTGTGGGACAAGATCCATGTTTGTTTTAACAGAAGAAATCAGTTGGGCATGTAGGGCGGTCTTGTGTGAGTCAGTGTAAAAGAATGAGGGAACATGATTATGAGAAAAGGAACAGCAATTTAAGTTTGGAGTAATGCAAATGGCTAGGTTGCTGACAACATTAGAGAAAAAAAAATTTGGTTTACATAACACCTATCCCCAGCCTTAAGGCATCACAAAGCATTAGCAATCAATAAAGGACTTTTGAATGAATCACTGATGTAACTGAGGAAATATAACACCAATTTGTGCACAGCTCCTATAAATGGCAATGAGATAAATGACCAGATAGAGTCATGGAGATGTACAGCAAGGAAACAGACCCTTCAGTCCAACTCGTCCATGCTGACCAGATATTCTAAATTAATCCAGTCCCATTCACCAGCATTTGGTCCATATCCCTCTAAACCCTTCCTATTCATTTACCCATCCAGATGTCTTTTAAATGTTGTAATTGTACCAGCCTCCACCACTTCCTCTGGCAGCTCATTCCATACACGCACCACCCTCTTTGTGAAAAAGTTGACACTTATGGCCCTTTTCAACCTTTCTCCTCTCACCTTAAACCTATGCCCTCTAGTTTTGGACTCTCTCACCGTGGGTAAATATAACCTGCTTTAATCTGGGCAGCACAATGGTGCAGTGGTTAGCACTAATTCCAGTTTGGGATGACTATCTGAGCGAAGTTCGCATGTTCTCCCTGTTTATTCCCACAGTCTAAGATGTACAGTTTGTGTGGATTGGTTGTGCTATAGTGTCCAGGGATGTATAGATGAGATATAGTAATTGTGGGGTTATGGGAAAGGGTAGGGTCTGGGTGGGGTGCTCTTTGGAGGGTTGGTGCAGATTCAATGGAATGAATGGCTTCTTTCTGCACTGTAGGGATTCTATGGTTCTAATGAAATTGACGATGTATTGGCAGGACATTGAGGAGAATACTCCTGTTCTTTTCAAAATGATGCAGAGTTATTTTACATCTGTCTGAAACCAGATGAGGCCACAGCTGATCATCTCCAGGTGTGCGAGATTCTCTCATTATTCAGCAAGTTTATAAATTCACATCTTTGGATTAAGGTGTGAACCTATGACATCTTCCTGCACACTTTCCTTCCTCTCAGAGAGGAGAAGAAGTCAAATTTGTCAAACCTGGGAGTGGGTAAAGCAGCTGTCCTACTCTTTTAAAGAACATCATCTGATTTATTAATAAAATAAATAAAAATCTTCTGCTTATGGTCCACGCACCAAAGTCAAAAGTGACCACTGCTCTAAAAGTTTCCGAAGAAGTGTCATTAGACTTGAAACATTACCTCCATTTCTCTCTACACAGATGGTGCCAGACTTGCTGAGGCAGCATTTGCTTTTATGTGGTTGTGCTGCAGCGGGTATGTGGAAGGGGTTGGAGGAGTGGCTGGCTGAAAGTGGGTAGGAATTTTAATTTGGTTGAGGGACAGAATGGGCAAATTATAAAATGTACACCTTGCGCAATGCTGTCTCTACTGACTTCAAGTGAAAAGAAGTTCATTCAGGTTTTACAAAAACAGCTCTTTATATATATTTACACCATCTCCCAGAGTTACAATTAGTCACTGCTGTGCCTAATGACCATAAAATTTAGTTTTGATGGCTTTGGATGATAGAATCGGATCATGGTACAGCACAGACAACAGTCATTTCGCCCTGATTATGTTGGTTCCTTGAAAAAACTTGAAACTTTAACATTTGTTTTTGAAGATAAAATCAATGATTCAGGGCCCTGAGCATGTTAAGCATATTTAATGTCCTGCATATTGCAACACAATGTGGGTGTATTTGCATGTGAACCACAGATGAACAGAAAATAGTCCTTTTTCAATCCAGCTTCTCTTAAAAATGAGAAGCTGTGGAATAAGTTGAACTCTTGTCTTCATACCTGTGTGTATAATCTGCTCCTGGTTTAATTGCAGGGTGCAGTCTCATGTAAAAAGCAGGAAAGCTTTCACTGTTGATCTGTAAAACGTAGGTGATGTGGAGCTCAATGATGCAATTGTACACCATGTTATGTCTCAGTTCACCTACTCTGAGATAAGCACCAAAACAAAGGCAAGTCATACAGATCAGCAAAAATTTGCAGCTTAAATAGCAATATTAAATAACAATACTAAGCTGCACAGAGCAAGATGTCTCAGCTGAATAAAATGTTTCTAAATAGATCTAAACAATTCTGCTTGTTTAATCGGCTTGTGAATTAAAAGAGGTACTACACCTTTTTGAAATAATGGAAGCAGTGAGTCGTTGTTAATTTAGCCTTAAAGGAAAACTAAACTTTGTCATACAATTTACTATCAGTCATGATGTGATGAATATTTACAAAGTCGCTAGAGATCTATTTGTAAGTAAAGTTGAGGTACAGAGAAATAAAAAACTTGCATTTGGATAAATTCCTTTCTCATTTCAGAATGTCCCAAAGCACAAAAGAGCTGATAGAATTCTACCATGGTACAGTTTTACTGGCGGAATCACTGGAAACAATTTCTTCACAGCAAAGTGCTATTATTAGCAAGCAAGAGGCTGGAAGAACACGGCAAGCCAGGCAACATCAGGAGGTGGAGAAATCAACATTTCGGGTGTAACCCTTATTCAGGTTCTGCTTGTCTACCCTGGATTTGATCAGCTACAGTCTTTTTTGTCTCTAGTCACAGTCAGCAATGTCACAAATAACCCAATCATCTTGATTTTTGTTTTACAAAATCAAAGCACTAAATTTGGTAGAAATTGAAAATAAAAAACAGAAAACATTTGAAATAATCAGGCAGCATCTGAGGAAATGCAAATAATCATTGAGTACTACAGAACTTGAGTATTGCCGATAAAAAATAGATTTTGTCAAAGCTTTTTGTTTTGCACTCATCAGGACAATTTACAAGAATATCAATTCAACCATTTGTGGTTCATGGGAGGAGAGTGCTTATTGTTTGGCAAATGGACTCTGATGATTAGTGTCATGGAGAAGTGTCTGGCTGGTATATTCTGCATGGTATAACCTCAATCAATCAAGGTTCACTTTCCAATCAAACAGCGCTTTCTTCCAATATAACTATTGTTTTCCATTTACTTTGGTATTTCTTGCAGGTTGTCCAAGATGCAAAGTTTCAACAAGATGTACTTTCTTTTCAAGAAGCAAAGTTAAAGTTTCAAATTGATGACACTTTTTCAGAACTGGGAAAAGTTCAAAATGTAATAGTATTTAAGCAAGTGAATTGGACGAGGGTGATTGGCTTGTGTGTATCAAATGGGTACTAACATGATGGGATTTGCATTGTATTGTGGATAGGGTGGATTTATAACCTGCCTCCTCCTGGGATCATGCCACTGTGGGTGAGACCTGTCTTCAAACAAGAATTAGAGTCAGAGAGTCATACGGATATACAGCACAGAAACAGACCCTTTGGTCCAACCCATCCAAGCCGACCAGATATCCTAAATAAACTAGTCCCATTTGCCAGCATTTGGCCCATATCCTCTAAACCCTTCCTATTCATATACCCATCCAGATGCCTTTTAAATATTGTAATTGTACTAGCCTCCACCACTTCCTCTGGCAGCTCATTCCATTCATGCACCACCATCTGCATGAAAAGATTACCCCTTAGATCCCTTTTAAATCTTTCCCCTCTCACCCTAATCCTATGCCCACTAGTTTTGGACTCCTCTGCCATTTGGAAAAAGACTTGTCTCATGATTTTATAAACCTCTGTAGAGTCACTCCTCGGCTTTTGACGCTCCAGGGAAAATATCTATTCAACCTCTCCTGATGGCTCAATCCCTCCAACCCTGGCAACATCCTTGTAAATCTTTTCTGAACCCTTTGAAGTTTCACAACATCCTTCCTATAGCAGTGAGACCAGAATTGCACACAATATTCCAAGAGTGGCCGAACCAATGTCCTGTACAGCCACAACATGACCTCTCAACTCCAATACTCATTGCACTGACCAAAAGAGGCAAGCATACCAAACACTTTCTTCACTATCCTACCTACCTGTGACTCCACTTTCAAAGAACTATGAACCTGCACTCCAAGGTCTCTTTGTTCAGCAACACTCCCAAGTACCTTACCATTAAGTGTGCAAATCCTGCCCTAAATTACCTTTCCAAAATACAGTATCTCACATTTATCTAAATTAAATTCCATCTGTCACTCCTCAACCCACTGGCCAATCAAGATCCTGTTGTACTCTGACGTAACCTTCTTCGCTGTCCAATATACCTTGAAGAAGAACATGGAGAGGAGACATTGAAAGGGATTGGCGATAAATAATACTGCTGTCCAACTGTTCATTCATTTGCACAACACACGATCCTCATTGTGGGGCCAATCTGAGATAGTTACTGCACAATTAACACTTGTGAAATGTCAAAAGTGAATTTTAGTGTCAATTTAGCAAGACTAACAAGGCAAAATCCTGCCTCCATCTCATTATATAATGCTTTGAAAGGGTTGAGGTAAAATTCTGGAAACTCTCAGCCCCTCTGGGGATCTCTGTCAACAGCAAGAATAAAAAAAACTTATTTAACACCTAAGGTATGATAAATAACCAACCGTCTTACGACAGAGTAACAATAAAATACTGCAGCACAGGAAATCTGATATAAAACCAGAAAGGGCTGATAAAGCCTGAGGAGGGAGAAACAGAGCTAATCTGCTGAACCCTAAGTTTTCTTGGCTAAGCATCAGTTTTCTTGAGTTTCATGGAGGGTTTCTTGCCAAGAGACTTGGTGAGATCTCCCACTGTATTTTACCAAACTTGCCTCATTAAGCATTTACTCTGCCCCCTCACTTGATTCCATCCCCATTCTACCACATTCCATAGCCAGGACAGCTCACTGCTGGTGTTCCAGCTCTCAGTACCATCTTGGAAAGGTCACTGTGCACTCGTCCAAACATGTTAGCCTGCGCAGTTCCTGACAATTGCCTTGGACAGGCCAGTCAAGATGGATCTGGAGCTGTTGGTGAGTGGGCTGGTGCAGACTTGGCAATGTCCTATTCTTCATGACAGTCTGACCCGAGGATGCTGCTTGGGTCAGTGCGGTGTCAACCTTCTGGAGAAATGCCCAGCTATGTCAAAAAGTCAATGTCCTTCTCCACTCTGCCAGGGTAAGTGCTACCATCTTCTCTCTGCCATCTCACCCTCAACCTATCTCTGTTATTGCACTCACCTCCCACTAAGGCTCTTGTTCTATATTGCTGGCAAAATCTTCCCCCACTCACTGTCACCCACCACAAACTCCGACACCTTTATTCTACATGCTTTCTACACTGCCTACTCACTCACTCAGGACAACCTCCACCTGTGCCAATTGCAGTTGTTGTGTCACCCATTTTTATCACCCTCTTATTTCAGCAGGAAAATTGCACAATAGGACAGTGGCGTTGAGACTGGCAGCTGGCTGACTGCCCCCACATGCAGAGAGGATCTGACCTTGACTGAACCAAGTCCCTGATTGACTGTGTCCAAGTTCCTGGACTGGTATTGCTGGCTGGTAATGGGATTACTGTGCTGGCACTCCCTGACCCCAGGTTATCCCCATGACCAGACCGAGATCTGCTAACAAGCAGGGCAAGTTTTTCAGTTTTGTGTTTGCACTAAATGGCACAGCAACGCAGTTATAACATGAACCTGGTATCCCTGGCTAAAGGCCAAGTTAATGCAGGGATATTGTGTGCATCCAGATAGGTTCAAATGGAGCAGGCATTAAGAGAGAAAGCAAACAGACCAGAGACACAGCCTGGTCCACTATACAAGCTGGATGTGTGTCCAAGTGATTGATGCAACATAAAAATAAGTACTACCATTATGTACAAAAGAGCAGAACTTTTACTTTATTCATTCATGGGATGAGGGTATTGCTGGCCATGCTCAGCATTTATTGTCCATCCTTAATTGCCCAGAGGACAGTTCAGAATCAACCACATTGCTCTGGGTCTGAAGTCACATGTAGAACAGACCAGGTCAATAGAGTCAACAGCCAGAGACTTTTCCCCAGGGCAAGATTGACTGGCATGAGGGGTCATAGTTTTAAGATATTAGGAGAAAGGTATAGAGGGGACGTCAGAGGAAGGTTCTTTATGCAGAAAGTTGTGAATGCATGGAATGCGTTGCCAGTGGTGGTGATGGACGCAGAGTCATTGGGGACATTTAATCGAGTGCTGGACATGCACATAGACAGCAGTGAATTGAGGGGTGCACAGGTTAAGTTATTTTACTTTACATTAGGATTAATCCTCAGCACAACATTGTGGGCCAAAGGGCCTGTTCTGTGCTGTACTTTTCTATGCTCTATGTTCTAGTTAAGGATGGCAGTTTCCTTTCTGAAAGGGTATTAGTGACCCAGATGGGTTTTTCCAACAATTGGCAATAGGTTCATGGTTATTATTAGACTCTTAATTCCAGATTTTTTTTATTGAATTCAAATTCCATCATCTGCCAGGGCAGGTTTTGAACACAGATCCCCAGGACATTATCTGGATCTCTGGATTAACAGTCCAGCAATAATATCGCTAAGCCTTCACCTCCTCCCATGAAGATTGAATTGAAGATCAGAAGTAGCCTGTCAATGAGTTGGAGACCATGAGGATATTTAAAAGCTAGCACATTTTGGATGCCAATGTCCAGAATTATGGGGTGCATTTAGCCAATTACCATGGACCATGCCCTGAAATGTTGGTGCCTGGCATCTGTCATGGAAATCCTTTGAACCAAGCCAGTTGAAGTCATAGAGATGTACAGCATGGAAACAGACCCTTCGGTCCAACCCAATCATGCCAACCATATATCCTGAACTGATCCAGTCCCATTTGCCAGCATTTGACCTACATCCCTCTAAACCTTACTCATGTACACATCCCGATACTTTAAAGTATTGTCACTGTACGCGCCTTCATCACCTCCTCAAGTAGCTCATTCCATATACGCACCTCCTTCTGTGTGAAAATGTAACTCCTTCACTCCCATTTACCCAGTATGCTTCTGATTTCCATATTAAGAAATCTTAGTATCTAGCCTGTTCAAAGCAAATATGAGGATAAGATTGCTAACATACAACAATACGTCTTCCTCCATGGAAAGAATCTCACCTTGATGCCAAAAATTTACTTTAAAGATGCAGCAAGTTGTTCTCAACGTTGAGATAGCCCTGACTGGATTTCTCATGTGATGCTGCCACGTTTCTCACTGCAGACCATATCATGGAGAGGTGATGGCCTAATGGACTGTTAATCCAGAGACCCAGGTAATGTCCTGGGGATCTGGGTTCAAATCCCAGCTTGGCAGAATTCAATATAATTCTGGAATTAAGAATCTAATGATGACCATTGTCAATTGTTGAGGGAAAAAAAACTTGTTTGGTTCATTAATGTCCTTCAGGGAAGGACAGGCCATTCTTACCTGGTCTGGTGAGTCCAGACACACAGCAGTATGATTAACTCTTAACTCCCCTACGGGCAATGAATTCTGGCCAGATCAATGATGCTCACATCCTGTGAATAAATTACAAACAATTCAGGCCCTGTATGGGGTCCTGGGAGAAAGTGAGGACTGCAGATGCTAGAGACCAGAGCTGAAAAATGGGTTGCTGGAAAAGCACAGCAGGTCAGGCAGCATCCAAGGAGCAGGAGAACCGACATTTCGGGCATAAGCCCTTCTTCAGGAATGAGGAAGGTGTGCCAAGCAGGCTAAGATAAAAGGTAGGGAGGAGGGACTTGGAGGAGAGGTGTTGGGAATGCGATAGGTGGAAGGAGGTTAAGGTGAGGGTGATAGGCCGGAGAGGGGGTTGGGGCAGAGAGGTCGGGAAGAAGATTGCAGGTCAAGAGGGCAGTGCTGAGTCCGAGGGTTGGGACTGAGATAAGGTGGGGGGGAGGGGAAATGAGGAAGCTGGAGAAATCTGCATTCATCCCGTGTGGTTGGAGGGTTCCTAGGTGGAAGATGAGGCACTCCTCCTCCAGGCATCGTGTTGCCATGGTCTGGCGATGGAGGATGCCAAGGACCTGAATGTCCTTGGCGGAGGGGGAGGGGGAGTTAAAGTGTTCAGCCACGGGGCGGTTGGGTTGGTTGGTGTGGGTGTCCCAGAGGAGGCGCGGTGGTAGTTTGGTGCACCGATCTTTACACCACTGAGGCTAAACGCCAGCTCGCGGACACCTCCTCCTACAGCCCCCTTGACCATGACACCACCTCCTACCACCAAACCATCATCTCCCAGACCATCCATAACCTCATCACCTCAGGGGATCTCCCATCCACCGCCTCCAACCTCATAGTCCCTCAACCCCGCACTGCTCATTTCTACCTCCTGCCCAAATCCACAAACCTGACTGCCACGGCCGACCCATTGTCTCAGCCTGCTCCTGCCCCACCAAACTCATCTCTACATACCTCAACACGGTCCTGTCCCCCTTAGTCCAAGAACTCCCCACCTATGTTCGGGAAACCACGCACGCCCTCCACCTCTTCCATGATTTTTGCTTCCCCGGCCCCCAACGCCTTATCTTCACGATGGACATCCAGTCCCTGTACACCTCCATCCCCATCACGAAGGCCTCAAAGCCCCCCGCTTCTTCCTTTCCCGTCGAACCAACCAGTACCCTTCCACTGACACCCTCCTTCGACTGACTGAACTGGTCCTCACTCTGAACAACTTCTCTTTCCAATCCTCCCACTTCCTCCAAACCAAAGGAGTAGCCATGGGCACCTGCATGGGCCCCAGCTATGCCTGCCTCTTCGCAGGATATGTGGAACAGTCCATCCTCCGCAGCCACACTGGCACCACCCCCCACCTTTTCCTCCGCTACATCGATGACTGTATCGGAGCTACCTCGTGCTCCCACGAGGAGGTTGAACAGTTCATCCACTTTACTAACACCTTCCACCCCACCCCCACTCTGGCCTATCACCCTCACCTTAACCTCCTTCCATCTATTGCATTCCCAATGCCCCTCCCCCAAGTCCCTCCTCCCTACCTTTTATCTTCGCCTGCTTGGCACACCTTCCCCATTCCTGAAGAAGGGCTTATGCCCGAAACGTCGGTTCTCTTATCCTTGGATGCTGCGCTTTTCCAGCAACACATTTTTCAGCTCTGTATGGGGTCCTGCCCAATTTATCAAGTCAAATATAAATTTTTGACAAACCAATGACTAAGTTTACCCCAACACTATTTTAACTGTCAAAATGTTTCCGTCAAATTAAAAGTGACAAATAAAAGGATAAAGGCATGAAGCATAACTTTTGTTCAATTAAATCATGCATACCAAAATTGAAGGATGGACGTTCCCCTTGGGAAGGTACTTTGGTCTACAGTTGTACTGCTCATTCAATAAACCCAAAGCACAAGTGGGAATTTAAAACAAGTTCACCTGAGATGAAGTCATTGATGTAATTAACAGTCAGTCAGAGGTGACATCAGCAAAATAGAATGTTGAGGAGAAACTGAATGTAGAACATCCAATTAGCAAACAAATATCTCAACAAACCACAGGAAAGGAACTTGACTAGTGCTCTCTAAACAACATTGCAGAGTGAGACAATACTCAGACATCTCAACCACTTTAACATAGTAGCATATACTGTGAACGTACAAAATAGAAACAACAGTAGGCTATTCGGCCCTTCAAGCAGGTTTCACCATTCAATAAGATTGTGTCTGATCTGTTTATAATCTAAATTACACATTTCCATCTACATCCAATAATCTTGTCTAAAATTGACCTCTACTTTGAACATATTTACTTTCAGTAGCAAAGAGAGTTCCAAAGTCACTCTTAACTTTAAAAAAGCACACCTTCATTCTGGACTTATGCAGAAGCAGCAATATCCTTTCCATGGCAAAAGTGAGGACTGCAGATGATGGAGATCAGAGTCAAGATTAGAGTGGTGCTGGCAAAGCACAGCAGGTCAGGCAGCATCTGAGGAGCAGGGAAGTCGACATTTTGGGCAGGAGCTCTTTGTCAGGAGTGATGAAGGGCTCCTGCCCGAAACGTTGATTTTCCTGCTCCTCAGATGCTGACTGACTTGCTGTGCTTTTCCAGCACCACTCTAATCTTGACAATATCCTTTCCATGTCCATCTGTCAAGACCTTTCATGATCTAATACACTGCAGCTAAATCATCCCTCGAAACTCCAGTAGAAACATACTTGGTCTGTCCAACCTATCCTCATTAAAGCTACCCATTAATTCCCAGGGTATCAATCTCTGCTGAGCCACTTCCAATAGATTTATATCATAAACAGTTAACCAAGCAGTACTTTATCAAATTTCCTGAAAGGCCAATAGAAACAGATTCAACAATAGCTTTCAAAAAATCGAAGTGGATGTATGGTTGCAAAGAGAAACAGATTTGAGCCACGGGGATGAACCAGGATAGTGGGGTTACTTTTTACCTCAAAGTGCTGACTTAGATGCAATGAACTGAATAATTTCTTTCCATCTGACTCTATGATGCTTCCTTAAAATCTTTGCTCGCTACTAACAACATGTCACATAAACTTTTAAGGCAGAAGTGGGTACGGCCGACGTTGGAGATTAGAGTCACAATTAGAGTGGTGCTGGAAAAGCACAGCAGGTCAGGCAGCATCCGAGGAGCAAGAAAATTAACATTTCAGGCAAAAGCCCTTCATCAGGAATGATATAAATTTTTAACTCATTTACAAGACCAGCATGTATTTGCCCATATCTGATTGCTCTTGAGACAGTGGTGGGGTTGTTGCCGTCTTGAACTGCTGCAGTCCATATGGTGTAGAGATGCCTAAATGCCTTTTGGGAGTTCTTGATTTCTGACCCAGTGACAGTGACGGAACAGTGATTTACTTCCAAGTCAAGTTGGTTAGTGGTTTGGAGGGGAACCTCCAAGTGGTGGTGTTCCCATGTATCTGTTGCCCTTGTCTTTCCATAGTCTAGAGGAAGTGACACACGGATGAAGAAATGTATTCCTGTGTCATTGATTTTCCGCACACCATAGTATGAAGTGAGCAGTTGGTGGAGTTTTAGCACTGGGACAGTTAAGCCTCTTTAAAATATAAAATAAAACAAGTCTTATGTTCCTTATTTATATTAAATGGCTTCATTGAGAATCCCAGGGACTGAAATTACACTTTTTTTTTAATTGTGTTATACAGATTATCCAGCATTCGATTAACTGAATTTCAGATTGTTCGACTAAGATCGGAAGGTCCTGATGCTTGGCTAATGATGTTATGATTAAATTACTTACAGTGTGAAAACAGGCCCTTCTGCCCAACAAGTCCACACCGACCCTCCGAAGACCAACCCATCCCCCTATATTTACCCCTTCACCTAACACTACAGGCAATTTAGCATGGCCAGTTCACCTAACCTGCATATTTTTGGACTGTGGGAGGAAACCGGAGCACCCGGAGGAAACCCACGCAGACACGGGGAGAATGTGCAAACTCCACACAGATATTTGCCTGAGGTGGGAATTGAACCCAGGTCTCTGGCGCTGTGAGGCAGCAGTGCTAACTACTGTGCCACTGTGCCGCCCCATTATCCAGCATTCAATTAACCGAACAAAATACTCCCTACCCGTGTCCATCAGATAATTGAGTTTCCTTTGTATTAGTAGTTAATATTAGTGTTAACATCCCCATCACCCTGAACAACTCCAATCATGATTTCAGACTGTTTGTGTTTTGAACATGACCCAACCAACAGAGAATTGACAATGTACCTGCTAATGGTCCATTATTTTTCACTTAAAGCAGCAAACCTGAACGGGTGACAACCTGACAGAAGCAAAGGGCAATCTTTAAGGAAGCAGATTATTGAGAACACCATCAGGGTCTGAACATCACGTGAAGTCTGACCCTGCTGGAAGAACTCACTGTGGCTTTTCCACCAGACGAAGTCAAGCAAGAAGAGGGTCATAAGCAGAAAAGGAAATGGCAGGTTGGTTTTGCTCAAATCCACCAATCATTCCCAGTACTCTCAGTAGGCTGTTTGTACTGATACTCTTTTCATAATATATGATTTGACATGTTGATTGATTGCCTGAGCTCATTCTGACAGAGTCAATGCACAACCTGTTCAAAAAAGACAAGAAAAATCATGTGGAAACATTTGACTTAACACTGTGAAAAGGAGACATAAAGTTGAAACTTTTGTATTGACTAGAATGCCAAAAATCTGGATTTGGAGAAGGAACAGCAATTTATGTTTTGATGGGGTGTGGTCTCATTGGTCTGATGCTGCAACAGGAACAGTTAACTGTCTTAGTTCTCAGAGCAGTCAGGTTGACTCTGACTGTTCAAGTTGCTGCCGTGGATAATGAAGCAGAGATTGGTAGTACCTGTGAATGCTTTCCCAATGAGTGCGGTATGGGTTCCTTTGCCTACGTAACAACGTTTTGTATGTTAATGTCTGTAGCTTCCAGCACAAGGAAATTAATCACACAACAAGCCTGATTGTTAATCTGACATATGCAAATGAATTGAAATTCAATAACCAGAGCTCACTTCTCAATGTTTGAGTCTTGTCATATTTATCTAACTGTTTTACAGGTTATAGAGGGATCCCTGATTTATGAAGAACATCAGACTTACAAATGGAATCCCTTATAGGGATGTGATTTTAAAGACCCAACAAACAAACACTTTGCGTACTTACAAATGGCTGCTTTACATTGTCATGCATTTTTTTTCTCACTTATGTACAAATTAACAGCCGTTGTTTGTAACCCAGGGATTGCCTTTAGCTGGTTTAAAGAGATGTGTGGTCTGAAAATGTGACGAAGTGATTAATGTTAAAATTAAGCATTATATCAGGGAACTAACACAACAAGGGAGTACATGTGAATATAAGACCCTAGGAAGTACAGAAAATCTGAGGAACTTGGTGAGTATGTCCATAGATCCTTAAAGGCAGCAGGACAGGTAGATAAGGAGGTTAAGAAGTCAAGTGGGATACTTGCCTTTATTAGTCCTGGCATTGAAAGCAAGGGCATGGAGGTTATGATAGAGCTGTGTAGGATTTTGGTTAGGTCAGAGCAGGGGTCCTGTGTGTAGTTCTAGTCACCACACTATAGGAAGGATGTGACTGTACCAGAGAGGGTGCAGAGGAGATTCACCAGGATGTTACCCGGTATGGAGTGATCCAGCGATGAAGAAAGACTAGATAGACACAGGTTATTTTCCTTTGGGCAGAGAAGGCCAAGGCAGGACTATATCGAATTAAGTACAAAGTTATGAGGGCTATAGACAGAAAAACCTATAGGTAAGGAAAAACTTTCCCCCCAGTTGTTGGGCCAATAAGCAGAGGGCACAGTTTGAAGGTAAGGAGTAGGAGGTTTCAAAGAGATTTCACCCAGACAGTGGTGGGTATCTGGGCCTCACCGTCTAAAAGGGTGGTCAGGACAGGAACCCTCAACATTTAAGCACCATTTAGATGAGTGCTTGAAATACTATAGTATAGAAGACTACAGGCCAAATGCTGGTAAATGGGATTAGAATAGAAAGATGCTTGATGGACTGTGTGGACATGATGGGCTGAAGGTCTTTTTTCCAAGCTGTAAAATCTCTACGTCTCTATTTAGCACAAGAACCCAAAAATACAACAGCACTGACTTTTGTTGTGAATGGTCTGGTGTGTAATATCCCAAAGTCCCGGCCAACATTCACCAAGTTCCTCTGCACCAACATGACTGAAAGCACTTTCACTATTCTCCTTTGATTTGCTATGATCAGACAAAAAAAAACTACAGAAGCTAGAATTCTAAGTAGAGAAGCAAGCAGCATCAGGAGGTGGAGAAGTCAACATTTGGGGTATAACCTTCCTTCAGGAATGAAGAACATTCCCAGGACATATTGATTCAGCACAGAATACACAAGTAAACATTTCCTTTAACACAGACTGAGGTTTGTTATTGCCTATTTAATCATTTGCATTTGAAACAAAGGTGTCAGACGATTGGACAGAAGTTTTAGAAAAAAATAACCATTGCATTAATAAGGAGGCAAAAATTTGAGAATAATTTAAAGCTAGACAGAAACATAGAAACAGAGAGTAGGAACTTGTGTTAACATATAAAGAAGAAAGGGGATAACAAAGTGAATGTTAGTCTGATATTAAGCGAGTTTGAAGATTTAATCATGGGAGTTAGGGAGGTGGAAGATGCATAGAACAGGTATTTTGCATCAGTCTTCATTATACAGGATACAAAATATCCCAGAAGCTGTGATATATCAGGAAATGAAAAGATGGAGAAACTCAGGAAAATCACAATCACCAGAGAAATTGCTGTTAGTAAATTATTGGAGCTGCAGGCTGACAAATACCTTTGTCCTGTTAGACATCATCTTACGGTCTTAAAAAAAAGTATCTAGTCAGATACTTTATGCTTTGGTTTCATCTTCTATTCAAGAAAGGAGGGAGGCAGAAAACATGGAATTATAGGCCAGTCACTTTGGCATCTGTCATGGAGAAGTTGTTGGAATCAATTATTTAAAAAAATATAGGGGCATACCTAGAAAAACCCAGACAAATAGGAAGTGTCAGCGTGGTTTCATCAAAGGGAACACATGTTCAACCAATATATTGAATGTGTAACATGCACGATGTATGAGGGGAGCCTATAGGTGTCCTGCCAATTTTCAGATATCATTTGATAAAGTAACACCTCAAAGTTTACTATGGAATTTAAAACTCATGATGTAAAGGGTAACATATCACCATGGAGATAAGATTGGCTGGCTGGCAGAAAACAGACACTCTGCATAAACTGGTTTTTGATTAGCAGGATGTGATGAGTTGAGTTCTGCCAGTTTACAAACTGAGCTGTCAATACTTCACAAATTACATCAATGACTTAGATGAGGGGACTGATGACAGAGTAGCTAAATTTACAGATGACACCCAGATAGTTATGAAAATATGTTGTGAAGAAGAAATTTCATCGCTAGCCACAGGTGAGATGCAGAAGACAGAACAATGTCTAACATGGTCCCATTATTGAACTAAAGTGGTAAGGCAAAGCCAGGGTACTATAGCCTGGTGAGCCTGATGTCAGTGGTGGGTAAGATATTGGAGGGGACTCTGAGGAACAGGATAGACATTTATTTGTAAAGGCAAGGACTGGTTAGGGATAGTCAGCATAGCTTTGTGCATGGGAAATCATGTCTCATGAGTTTGATTGAACTTTTTAAAGAAGAGACAAAGAGGATCAATAAAGACATAGTGGTAGACATTAGCAAGATGTTCCACAAGGTTCTGCATGGTAGATTGGTTAGCAATGTTAGATCATATGGAATCCAGGGAAAACTAGCCATTTCAAAACAGAATTGGCTTGAAGGGAGGAGACACATGGTATGGTAGATGGTTGGTTTTTGGACTGGAGGCCTGTGACTAGAGGTGTGCTGCAAGAATCGATGCTGGGTCCACTGTTTTGTCCTTTATATAAATGATTAGAATGTGAACATAAGAGATATGGTTAGTAAGTTTGCAGGTGACACCAAAATCGGTGGTGTGGTAGGCATTGAAGATGGTTAACTCAGGGCAGATAGAGTTTAATTTAGATAAATGTGAGGCATTGCATTTGGATAAGCCAAATTAAGGCACGTGTTTTCACTTGATGATAGTGTCCTGGGGAGTGTTGTTGAACAAAGAGACCTTGGAGTGCACGTTCATAGTTCCTTGAGAGTAGAGTCACAGGTAGGGGGGATAGTGAAGAAGGCGTTTGGTATGCTTGCTTTTATTGGTCATAGCATTGAGTATAGGAGTTGGGATGTCATGTCACAGCTGTACAGGACATTGGTTAGGCCACTTTTGAAATATTGCATTCAATTCTGGTTTAATTAGAACCGAGAGAACTGCAGATGCTGGAAATCAGAAACAAAAACAGAAATTGCTAGAAAAGCTCAGCAGGTCTGGCAGCACCTTTGGAGAGAAATCAGAGTTAACGTTTCAGGTTGAGTGACCCTTCCTCAGAATTTCCTTTACGTAGGACTTTTACAACAATTTGAGGTAATCAGGAAAAGTCAACATGGTTTTGTGAAAGGAAAATCATGTTTGACCAATCCACTGTGGAGCTTTTTGAGGAGCTAACATGTACTGTGGATAAGGGGGAACCAGTGGGAAATTTCCAGAAGGTGTTTGATAAATCGCCTCATCAAAGCTTATTGTGGAAAATGAAAGCTCATTGTGTAGGAGGTAGAATACTGGCATGGACAGAGGGTGAGCTGTCTAACAGGAAACAGAGAGCAATTATAACTGGGTCATTTTCTGGTTGGCAAGATGTAACAAGTGGTTTGCCACAGAAATTGATGGTGGGAACTCAACTATTTATAACTTATACCAATTACTTGGATGAAGCGAACATGGGGTATGATGGCCAAATTTATTGATGACACATATACAGATAGGAAAGTATGATGAAGAGGACATTAGCTTGCTGGAGAGGGGTAGATATATGTTAAGTAAGTGAGCAAAGATCTGGGAAATGGAGTGTAACGTGGGAAAATGAGAATTTGTGCATTTCGGCAGAAAGAATAAAAAAGTAACACCTTTTCCAAGTGGTGAGAGATTGAAGAGGTGTAGTGGAATCTGGGCATCCTACAGTATGACGCACAAAAGTTGAATATACAGATACAACACGTAATCAGGAAAGATCACAGGATGTCATCATTTATGATGAAGGGAACTGAGTACAACAATATAGGGCACTGGTGAGATCCAATCTGAAGCATTGTGCACATTTTTAAAAAATGTATTCATGAGAATATGGACATTGCTGGCAGGGACAACATTTAATGTCCATCTGAAGTTCCCCTTCGGTGGTGAGCTGCATTCTTAAACTGGCGTGGTCCATTTAGTGTAGAAAGACCCACAATGATCATAGATTCATAGAACCATAGAGATGTACAGCATGGAAACAGACCCTTTGGTCTAACCTGTCCATGCCGACCAGATATCCCAACCCAATCTAGTCCCACCTGCCAGCACCCGGCCCATATCCCTCCAAACCCTTCCTATTCATTTACCCATCCAAATGCCTCTTAAATGTTGCAATTGTACCAGTCTCCACCACATCCTCTGGCAGCTCATTCCATAGACGTACCATCCTCGGCGTGAAAAAGTTGCCCCTTAGGTCTCTTTTATATCTTTCCCCTCTCACACTAAACCTATGCCCTCTAGTTCTGGACTCCCTGACACCAGGGAAAAGATTTTGCCTATTTACCCTATCCATGCCCCTCATAATTTTGTAAACCTCTACAAGGTCACCCCCTCAGCCTCCGACGCTCCAGGGAAAACAGCCACAGCCTGTTCAGACTCTCCCTACAGCTCAGATCCTCCAACCCTGGCAACATCCTTGTAAATCTTTTCTGAACCCTTTCAAGTTTCACAACATCTTTCCGATAGGAAGGAGACCAGAATTGCATGCAATATTCCAACAGTGGCCTAACCAATATCCTGTACAGCCGCAACATGACCTCCCAACTCCTGTACTCAATACTCTGACCAATAAAGGAAAGCATACCAAACGCCTTCTTCACTATCCTATCTACCTGCAACTCCACTTTCAAGGAGCTATGAACCTGCACTCCAAGGTCTCTTTGTTCAGCAACACTCCCTAGGACCTTACCATTAAGTGTATAAGTCCTGCTAAGATTTGCTTTCCCAAAATGCAGCACCTCGCATTTATCTGAATTAAACTCCATCTGCCACTTCTCAGCCCATTGGCCATCTGGTCCAGATCCTGTTGTAATCTGAGGTAACCCTCTTCACTATCCACTACACCTCCAATTTTGGTGTCATCTGCAAACTTACTAACTGTACCTCTTATGCACGCATTCAAATCATTTATGTAAATGACAAAAGGTAGAGGGCCCAGCACCGATCCTTGTGGCACTCCACTGGTCACAGGCCTCCAGCCTGAAAAACAACCCTCCACCACCACCACCTACCTTTGAGCCAGTTCTGTATCCAAATGGCTAGTTCTCCCTGTATTCCATGAGATCTAACCTTGCTAATCAGTCTCCCATGGGGCACCTTGTCGAACGCCTTACTGAGGTCCATATAGATCACATCTACTGCTCTGCCCTCATCAATCTTCTTTGTTACTTCTTCAAAAAATTGAATTAAGTTTGTGGGACATGATTTCCCATGCACAAAGCCATGTTGACTATCCCGAATGAGTCCTTGCCTTTCCAAATAGATGTACATCCTGTCCCTCAGGATTCCCTCCAACAACTTGCCCACCACCGAGGTCAGGCTTACCGGTCTATAATTCTCTGGCTTGTCTTTACCGCCCTTCTTAAACAGTGGCACCACGTTTGCCAACCTCCAGTCTTCCGGCACCTCATCTGTGACTATCGATGATACAAATATCTCAGCAAGAGCAATCACTTCTCTAGCTTCTCACAGAGCTCTGATCA
This sequence comes from Chiloscyllium punctatum, assembly GCF_047496795.1. Classification (NCBI taxonomy): domain Eukaryota; kingdom Metazoa; phylum Chordata; class Chondrichthyes; order Orectolobiformes; family Hemiscylliidae; genus Chiloscyllium; species Chiloscyllium punctatum. Next base: position 82,591,736 of record NC_092763.1, on the reverse strand, counting down.
GGTCCTGGGGGTTTATCCACCTTTAACTGTTTCAAGACATCCAGCACTTCCTCCTCTGTAATCTGGTCATTTTCCAAGGTGTCACCATCTATTTCCCTACAGTCTATATCTTCCATTTCCTTTTCCACAGTAAATACTGATGCAAAATATTCATTTAGTATCTCCCCCATTTTCTGTGGCTCCACACAAAGGCAGCCTTGCTGATCTTTGAGGGGCCCTATTCTCTCCCTAGTTACCCTTTTGTCCTTAATATATTTGTAAAAACCCTTTGGATTCTCTTTAATTCTATTTGCCAAAGCTATCTCATGTCCCCGTTTTGCCCTCCTGATTTCCCTCTTAAGTATAGTCCTACTTTCTTTATACTCTTCTAAGGATTTGCTTGATCTATCCTGTCTATACCTGACATATGCTTCCTTCTTTTTCTTAACCAAACCCTCAATTTCTTTAGTCATCCAGCATTCTCTTTACCTACCAGCCTTCCATTTCACCCTGACAGGAATATACTTTCTCTGGATTCTTGTTATCTCATTTCTGAAGGCTTCCCATTTTCCAGCCGTCCCTTTACCTGCGAACATCTGCCCCCAATCAGCTTTCGAGAGTTCTTGCCTAATACCGTCAAAATTGGCCTTTCTCCAATTTAGAACTTCAACTTTTAGATCTGGTCTATCCTTTTCTATCACCATTTTAAATCTAATAGAATTATGGTCGCTGACCCCAAAGTGCTCCCTCACTGACACCTCAGTCACCTGCCCTGCCTTATTTCCCAAGAGTAGGTCAATTTTCGCACCTTCTCTGGTAGGTACATCCACATACTGAATCAGAAAATTGTCTTGTACACACTTAAGAAATTCCTCTCCATCTAAACCTTTAAACTATGCCAGTCCCAGTCATTGTTTGGAAAGTTAAAATCCCCTACCATAACTACCCTATTATTCTTACAGATAGCTGAGATCTCCTTATAAGTTTGTTTCTCAATTTCCCTCTGACTACTGGGAGGTCTAAAATACAATCCAAATAAGGTGATCATCCCTTTCTTATTTCTCAGTTCCACCCAAATAACTTCCCTGGATGTATTTCCGGGAATATCCTCCCTCAGCACAGCTGTAATGCTATCCCTTATCAAAAATACCAGTCCCCCTCCTCTCTTGCCTCCCTTTCTATCCTTCCTGTAGCATTTGTATCCTGGAACATTAAGCTGCCAGTCCTGCCCATCCCTGAGCCATGTTTCCGTAATTGGTATGATATCCCAGTCCCATTTTCCTAACCATGCCCTGAGTTCATCGGCCTTCCCTGTTAGGCCCCTTGCATTGAAATAAATGCTGTTTAATTTATTAGTCCTACCTTGTCCCTGCCTGCCCTGACTGTTTGACTCACGTCCGTTCTCAGCTGTACCCATCTCAGTTCAATCTCTTTCCACTCCCCACCTGACTAGTTTAAATCCTCCAAAGCAGTTTTAGCAAATCTCCCTGCCAGTATATTAGTCCCCTTCCAATTTAGGTGCAATCCGTCCTTCTTGTACAGGTCACTTCTACTCCAAAAGAGATTCCAATGATCCAAAAATGTAAATCCTTCTCCCATAGACCAGCTCCTCAACCATGCATTCATCTGCTCTGTCTTTGTATTCCTGCTCTCACTAGCTCGTTGCACTGGGCAGTAATCCAGATATTACTACCCTTGAGGACCTCCTTTTTAAATTTCTGCCTAACTCTCTGTAATCTCCCTTCAGAGTCTCAACCTTTTCCCTTCCAATGTCATTGGTTCCAATATGTACAATGACCTCCTGCTGACCCCTCTCCTCTGTGAGAACATTCTGCACCCTCTCTGAGACATCCTTGATCCAGGCACCAAGGAGACAACACACCATTCTGCTTTTTCTCTGCTGGCCACAGAAACATCTGTCTGTACCTTGGACTACAGAATCCCCTAACATAATTGATCTCTTGGAAGCCGACATACCCCTTGTTACATTAGAGCTAGTCTCCATACCAGAAACTTGGCTGTTCGTACTATTCCCCTGAGAATCCATCACCCCCTACATTTTCCAAAACAGCATACCTGTTTGAAATGGGTATATCCACAAAAGACTCCTGCCCTAGGTGCCTACCTCTCTCACCCTTCCTGGAGTTAACCCATCTATGTGACTGTATCTGAGACTTTCCCCCCTTCCTATAACTGCCATCCATCACATACTGTTGCTGTTGCAAATTCCTCATCGCTTCTATCTGTTTCTCCAACCGATCCACTCGATCTGATAAGGTTCACATCCAACAGCGTTTATGGCAGATATAATCGGCAGTAACCCTTAAACTCTCTTTAAACTCCCACATCTGACAAGAAGTACATATCACTGCAAAGGCCATTTTTGCTCCTTCACAATCTACAGACCCAGAAAATAACACCGTCTTATTCCTCTACAAACACTGCCCCAGGTTAGATTAATAGCTATGGCTTATATTTTAAGTTTAATCAAGAGACTTATCTCCAAAAACATATAATCAAGAAAGAACCCATAGCACTCACTAATACAGCCTTTCTCTTGGACAGACTTAAAACAACAATTAACTTATCTGATTCTGTGCTGTGAACTTTGCCCAACAGTTCCTCCAAGATTAGTTGTGAATTTCACTGTTTGATAATTTTCCCAGATGCACTCCGATGTCCAGCGATACACGAATTCAAACAGCAAAGGCAGTAACTGTGCAGGTTCTCTCTCTCTCTCTCTCTCCTGCTCTGTCCTCACCATGTGCTTCCTTTGTCTGCTCTTCTCCCTTTTAAAACTGCTGTTGTTTTGACTTTTTTTTTCCCAAAGTAGCAAAACAATGCAACAGCATATAAAACAGTAATTGCTGCTCCTGGAATTCGAGGAAATCACCTCCAACACCTCAAATACCTCAAAAAAAGGAGCAGCTCTTACAGCCAGAAATTTTAAAGTGAGGACTCCAGATGCTGGAGATCAGAGTCAAAAAGTGTGGCGCTGGAAAAGCACAGCAGGTCAGGCAGCATCCAAGGAGCAGGTGAGTCGACGTTTTGAACATGCTCGAATCGTTGATTCTCCTGCTCCACGGATGCTGCCTGACCAGCTATGCTTTTCCAGCGTCACACCTTTTGACCATAATGATGTTAGGCAGTTCCACCCTGCTTATAATTATTACCTTAGTTAAGGAAGAATGTGACTGCATTTGAAGTGTTAAAAAAATAGTTTAATGGCCTAATACCTACAAAAAGTGGATTATCTTTTATGATAGGTCAGACCGACCATGCTAGTATCAATTAGAAGTTAAAAGAATAGGATGGAACTTGTTGAGATACATAAGTTTCTGAGAGCTCTTGCCACTTAGAATCATAAAATCATACAGATGTACAGCATGGAAACAGAACCTTCGGTCCAACTCAACCATGCTGACCAGATATCCTAAATTAATCTAGTCCCATTTGCAGTATTTGGCCCATATCTCTCCAAACCCTTCCTATTCATATACCTATCCAGATGCCTTTGAAAGTTGAAATTGTACCAACTTCCACCATTTCCTTTGGCAGCTCAATCCATCCTGTACATGAAAAAACTGCCCCTTCGATCCCTTTTAAATCTTTCCTCTCTCACCTTAAACTTATGCCATCTAGTTGTGGGCCCTTCCACCCTGGGGGAAAAAAAAGCCTTGTCTACTTACCCTATCCATGCCCTTCATGATTTTCTATACAATCACCCCTCAGCCTCCAACATTCCAGGGAAAACAGCCCCAGACTATTCAGCCTCATCCTCTCGCTCAAACTCTCCAACCCTGGAACCATTCTCGTTAATCTTTTCTGAACCCTTCCAAGTTTCACAACATCCTTCCTATAGCAGGGAGACCGGAACTGCACGCAGTATTCCAAAAGGAGCCTAACCAATGTCCTGCAGAGTCATTGTTTAAAAACAAACATTGTTTTAAAACAGAAATGAGGTGAAAAATTTCATTCTTCTTCAGGGGATCATAAATCAATGGAACTCCCTTCCTGAAAAAAAAATGGCAGGGGATACAGAACCTTTGCATAGTTTTAAAGTGGAGACATGTTAGATTTTTGTTTAATTAAGGGGTTAAAGGTTATGAGGTGGGAAAGTGCTTTAAGTTAACAATCCAATCTGCCATGATCTGATTGAATTGCAGGGCAGTCTGGTGGGGCAGAATGGTCGACATCTCTTCCGTTTTTGTGTGTTTATATTCCTCAAACTTAAAATCGCACTTCCAACATGGCAGTGTCCTTTGGCACTGTAATGGCGTGCTAACATGAAATTGTTGTACTTCAATAGCATCTTTATTGTGTTCAAACATCGCAAGGTCAATTTCAAACATGACATATTATCAGTCAAAAATGTCACATTTGAGTCACATCAAATGGTGACCAATTATATTTTCAAAATGTAGGCTTTAGTGTCCACCTTAAAGGAGGAAAATGAGGCATTAAAACATCAGAAGGAAATTGAAACACCGAAAGCGCGGGTGCCAATGGTGGAGAGATTAGAATGTAGGATGCTCCAAAAATTTGAATTGGAAAAGAACGGGGTCTCAGAGAACTATGAGGACTGGAGAAGATTGCCGTGATCGGGAGGGGTGACACCATGGTAGGACTTTGATACAGGTCAGCCTGGTTTATGCCCTTGTAATTCAGCAGCTACAATCAAGAAGGTGCTTTCAGCATATACTAAAGTTTTAATCTGATATTTGGTTGAAAAAAAACAGGTAACAAGGACTTGTACAAGAAATGATCACGTGGTTTCAGATGTCCGTGATCTCTTAAAGAGCACAGCTCACTGGTAAGGTGATTCATCTCTTAGCTTGAGGTTGATTAATTCACCTACGGCAGAAATAACTGGTTTTGCATGTTACTAAGAAGGAAATTGCTGCTTTGAGGTGCTTAGGGTTGTCTTTAATGTACATCCCCCATTCAGGTTTGTGAGTATCAGCTTATAATCATTCACTGGGAAAAGGGTGATTGAATCACCCAGTAGTAATGCAAGTGTCAGTGAAAACTCAGCATGGATCACACACACACACACACACACACACATCCTAGGTACATACCTGTGATGTTGAGTCCTATTCCTAAGATTGGGGGGGGGGGGGTAAAAAAGGAGAGGGGGTGGCGTTGCTAATTAGAAATGGTATAACGGCTGCAGAAAGGCAGTTCGAGGGGGATCTGCCTTTGGAGGTAGTATGGGCTGAAGTCAGAAATAGGAAAGGAGCAGTCACCTTGTTGGGTGTTTACTGTAGGCCCCCCAATAGCAGCAGAGATGTGGAGAAACAGATTGGGAAACAGATTTTGGAAAGGTGCAGAAGCCACAGGGTAGTTGTCATGGGCAATTTCAACTTCCCAAATATTGATTGGGAGCTCTTTAGAGCAAGTAGATTGGATGGGGCGGTGTTTGTGAAGTGTGTCCAGGAAGCTTTTCTAACTCAGTATGTAGATTGTCCGACCAGAGGGGAGGCCATATTGGATTTGGTACTTGGTAACGAACCGGGACAAGTGATGGGCTTGTTAGTGGGTGAACATTTTGTTGATGGTGACCACAATTCTGCGACTTTCACCTTGGTTATGGAGAGAGATAGGTGTGTGCAACAGGGTAGGTTTTACAATTGGGGGAAGGGTAAATATGATGCTGTAAGACAGGATCTGAGGAGCATAAGTTGGGAGCATAGGCTGTCAGGGAAGGATGTCGTGGAAATGTGGAACTTTTTCAAGGAACAGATACGACGTGTCCTTGATATGTATGTACCTGTCAGGCAGGAAAGAGATGGTCATGTGAGGGAAGCTTGGTTGACGAGGGAGGTTGAATGTCTTATATAGAGGAAGAAGGAGGCTTACATAAGGTTGAGGAAACAAGGTTCAGACAGAGCATTGGAGGGATACAGGATAGCCAGAAGGAAGCAGAAGAAAAGGATCAGGAGAGTTAATAGAGGGCATGAAGAATCTTTGGTGGGTAGGATCAAGGATAACCCCAAGGCATTTTATGCGTATGTGAGAAACATGAGAATGACGAGAACGAGGGTAAGTCCGATCAAGGACAGTAATGGGAGACTGTGTATTGAGTCGGAAGAGATAGGAGAGGTCTTGAATGAGTACTTTTCTTCAGTATTTACAAATGAGAGGGACCGTATTGTTGAAGAGGAGAGTGTGAAACGGACTGGTAAGCTAGAAGAGATACTTGTTAGGAAGGAAGATGTGTTGGGCATTTTGAAAAACTTGAGGACAGACAAGTCCCCCGGGCCTGACGGGATATATCCTAGGATTATGTGGGAAGCAAGAGAGGAAATTGCAGAGCCATTGGCAATGATCTTTTCATCTTCACTGTCAACGGGGGTGGTACCAGGGGACTGGAGAGTGGCGAATATTGTGCCCCTGTTCAAAAAAGGGAATAGGGATAACCCCGGAAATTACAGGCCAGTTAGTCTTACTTCGGTGGTAGGCAAAGTAATGGAAATGGTACTGAGGGATCGGATTTATGAGTATCTGGAAAGACACTGCATGATTAGGGACAGCCAGCACGGGTTTGAGAGGGGTAGGTCTTGCCTTACAAGTCTTATTGAATTCTTTGAGGAGGTGACCAAGCATGTGGGTGAGGGTAGAGCAGTGGATGTAGTGTACATGGATTTTAGTAAGGCATTTGATAAGGTTCCCCATGGTAGGCTTTTGCGGAAAGTCAGGAGGCATGGGATAGAGGGAAATTTGGCCAGTTGGGGAGAAAACCGGCTAACAGGTCGAAGTCAGAGAGTGGTGGTAGATGGTAAATATTTAGCCTGGAGCCCAGTTACAAGTGGAGTTCCACAGGGATCAGTTCTGTGTCCTCTGCTGTTTGTAATTTTTATTAATGACTTGGAAGAGGGAGTCGAAGGGTGGGTCAGTAAATTTGCAGATGATACAAAGATTGGTGGAGCTGTGAATAGTGAGGAGGGCTGTTGTCAGCTGCAAAGGGACTTAGATATGATGCAGAGCTGGGCTGAGGAGTGGCAGATGGAGTTCAACCCTGCCAAGTGTGAGGTTGTCCATTTTGGAAGGACAAATAAGAATGCGGAATACAGGGTTAACAGTCGGGTTCTTAGTAAGGTGGAGGAGCAGAGGGATTTTGGGGTCTATGTTCATTTGCCACTTTGAAAGTTGCTACTCAGGTGGATAGAGCTTGTAAGAAGGCCTATGGTGTATTAGCGTTCATTAGCAGAGGGATTGAATTCAAGAGTCGTGAGGTGATGTTGCAGCTGTATAGGACCTTGGTAAGGCCACAGTTGGAGTACTGTGTGCAGTTCTGGTCACCTCACTTTAGGAAAGATGTATAAGCTTTGGAGAGGGTGCAGAGAAGATTTACCAGGATGTTGCCTGGAGTGGAGAATAGGTTGTACAAGGATAGGTTGAGAGTTCTAGGCGTTTTCTCATTGGAACGGCGAAGGATGAGGGGTGACTTGATAGAGGTTTATAAGATGATCAGAGGAATAGATAGAGTAGACAGTCAGAAACTTTTTTCCCCAGATACAACAGAGTGTTACAAGGGGACATAAATTTAAGGTGGAGGGTGGAATGTATAGGGGGGATGTCAGGGGTAGGTTCTTTACCCAGAGAGTGGTGAGGGCATGGAATGCGCTGCCTTTGGGAGTGGCAGAGTCAGAATCATTGGTGACCTTTAAGCAGCAATTAGATAGGGACATGGATGGGTGCTTAAGCTAGGACAAATGTTCGGCACAACATCGTGGGCTGAAGGGCCTGTTCTGTGCTGTATTGTTCTATGTTCTATGCTCTATTCCTGGGACTTGAGCCCATAACTTCAACTGATGCTTCAGTGCCATCTTTTGGATGAGACTTCACATTAAAGAATAAGTTATATGGTTACTTATCTCGTACAAATGTAGAAAAGAGGAACAGATGTAGGCCATTCTACCCTTCACACCTGCTACCTCATTCAATATGATCATGGCAGGTCAGCCTTGATCATATTGAATGGTGGTGCAGGCTCGAAGGGCAGAATGGCCTACTCCTGCACCTATTGTCTATTGCCTATTGTCTGTGTTCCGCATTCTACATTCTTATGTGGCCCAATAACTGTGATTTCCTTGCCTCCATCAAGAATCTGTCTGCCTCAATCTTAAAAATATTAAATGGCCCCACCCCTGTTGGCTTTTAAGGCAGGGAGTTCCAAATGTGCACAACCCCCTGATAGAATAGAAAAATTCTCCTCATTTGTATCCTCAAAGGGTGACCCAAAATTTTAAAATAATGTCCCTGAACTCACCCACAAGGGTAAACTTCCTTTCCAGTCTCAAAAGTGTGATGCTAAAAAAGCACAGCAGATCAGTCAGCATCCAAGGAACAGGAGAGTCAACATTTCAAGCATAAGCCCTTCATCGGGATTCCTTTCCAATCTTCTATTCAGGATCAGTCACACCCTGCGCACCACCCCCAACCCACTATTTTAAACTTCAGTGTAAACAAGCTCAGTCTCTTCAACCTGTCCTCATATGACAATGTGTTCATCCAGGTATCAATCTAGTAAACCATCTGCAACACTTTTGCATCCTTCATTAAATAAGGAGAGCAAGTTGCAATGCAGTTTTCAAGATGCGATCTCACAACTGCTCTGTATAACTGAAGCATATATTCAATTCCTCCTGTAATAAAGGACAGCATTCTGGTAGCCTTCTTGATGTATTGTACCTACACATGAATGAGTTATGACACATGTACTAAGACACCTAGATCCCTCTAGATCTTGGAATTCTGCAGTCCTTCGCCATTTAAATAATGCTGTATTTTATTCTTCCTGCCATAGTAAACAACTTCATCTTTTCCCACATTATGTTCCATCTGCCAGATTTGTGCTCACTCACTTATCCTTTTGGACTGCATCCTTGTTGTACCTCCTTTACAAACATACTTTCCTATCTTTCTTTGTGTAATCTGTGAATTTAGCCCCTATGTCTTTGATTTCCTCATATAAGTCATTGATAAAAGTTAAGGACCCAGCACTGGCCATTGCAGGAGCCCAGTTGTTACATCCTGCCCATTATTTGAGCTGCAACACAAACTGTAAGTGCTGGAGAAGCTCAGCAGATCTGGCAGCATCTGTGGAGAGAGAAACAGAGTTCATGTTACAAGTCCTTCTTGAATAGAGCAGTTATATTTCTTTATTTATTATGTGATAGAACCTTTACAAAATTGAAAGATTCTTTGGAAATTAACACCAATGCATCTACTAACTCATTGACCACACCTTTCATGATCTGAGGACAAGTCCATCTGGTTCATCAGGTTCCTCAATACTGCTTCCCAGCAATAATAATTCCTTCTCTTCTTTCAATGTTCTGATTTACAGGAATTGCTGAAATGCATTCCACATCCTCTACAGTGAAGACAGGAGCCAAATATTTACTGGTTACATCTGCCATTTCCTTATTATCTACTAGCAACTCTCATTCATGAGATCAGACTTGATCATATCAAATGGCAAAGGCCTGTTTGTGGAATCCTACCCACCACTAGGGCCCAATGGAAAACTGCACAGTTTGGCACAATCCATCATTGTTACCAGATGCAAACTCTGCTTCAAGATAATGAAGATAATCCCAAACATCTGCCTATGTAGAGGAAAACGGAGGAGAGTAGGGAAGGAGGAAGGACTTGCATTTACACAGAACCTCAGGGTGTCCAATGTGCTTTACAATGAAATATTTTGAAATGTAGTCACTGCTGTAATGTGTGAAATGCAGCAATCAATTTACACTCAACCAGCTCTCACAGAACAATGTAATAATCATTAGAAAATCTGGTTTACTAATGTTGGCAAATATTGGCCAGGGCAGTTATTGCAGAATGGCACCCCTTCACACACCCTTTCTGATGTAGTATCTCAGCTGGTCTCACAGGGGTCGACCTGACCTCCCAGTCACCGCTCATTTCAATTCCTCTTCCCACTCTCTTTCCAACATGACCATCCTCGGCCTCCTCCATTGCCATAGTGAATCAGACCACAAATTGGAGGAAGAACACCTCATTCTTCTGCCTGGGCAGTCCACAGTCTGGAGGACGCATATTGAGCTCTCCAATTTCAAATAATCTCCCTTTCGAGCTCCTCCCCCATCCCTTCCAATCCTCTGACCGACCCTTTCTTCCAACTGAATTCATTCCTCCCATTAACCAACCAGGTTGTACCCTCTACTTGTTTTCACCTTTCACTCCCTCACCACCCCACCCCTCTCCCCAGCTGAAACCCTCCCACATCCCCTTTATCTGCAGCTCCCCTTCCCCAGTCCTGACGAAGGGTTACACCTGAAACATTAACTTCTCCACCTCCTGATGCTGCCTGGCTTGCTGTGTTCTTCCAGCCTCCTGTTTGTCTACCTTGGATTCCAGCATCTGCAGTTTTTTGGTCCTTAACCACTGTTTTATGTGTGTATGGAATATATTACTGTCTACACTGGTGAGAGGGATACAGTGATATGTCTTAGAACAATGCAAGAGAGGAATCGATGCCAATTGAAAGCAGCAGACATTCCTGACCACCCGTCAACTCAAGACAGGGTAATGAGTTGTGAAAAAAGTAGCAGAACCAGTTATCTGGCATTGATGCAGTTGATTTTATTCCAACAATTTTAGTCTGTGTCCTAACAGGTGGTTAACGCCCATCACCCTGCTGCACATATACAGAGGGAAGGCATGGGAACATTGCACATTAATCTTCGCATCTATGAACTCTGCCTGCAGGCACAGACAATTAACCTTTCTGTTTAAACATCTTTCACTGACTGGCAACGTCTTCACTGCTTGAGGACAGAGATCATCACAGGTTTAATGCTACATAGAGGCCAACAGGTCCCAGTTTAGCAGATCGTAGCATGAGGGGACAAGTAGCATTGGCCTCAGTTCCCCTGGGCTAAAGACGGGGAGGAAAATCAATAAAATGTACACTCCTTCTTGCTGTGTGATGACTCTCACCGCAATTTTTTTTCAAACTTTTTATTAATTCCAGGTATTAAGTGTATCATTGGCAAGAACAGACAATAAGCCTTATGAGAAAAGACTCCATCTGTATCCTCTAGAGCTCAGAAGACTCAGGGAAACACATAGGATCATGAGGGAACCTGGCTGGGTGGATGTGGAAAGGATGTGGGAGAAGGTGGAATTAGGGGTGGTTGTTTCATAATAAGAGGTCACCTATTTAAAACAGAAGTGAGGAAACTTTTTTTTTCTCTCTCAGTGTGTTGTGAGTGTTTGGAATTCCCTTTCTCAAAAGGCAGTGTATGCAAAACCTTTAAATATATTTAATGCAGAGGGAGATAAGTTCTTATTAACAAAGAGATGAAAGGTTACTGGGGATGTGCAGGAATGCAAGGCTGAGGTTAAAAGCAGATCGACCATGAATAGGGGCAGAATGCTCAAAGGGCCAGGTGGCTTACTCCTGTTCCTTATTTGTATGTAAATGACAACATTCATTGTCTATTCCTAAGGTTCCTTGTAAGCTACAACTGACTATTTTTGAGTATAGGAACAGGGTTGTCTTGCTGTAGGGTCTTGATGAGACCACAGCTGGAGTACTGTGTGCAAGTTTGGGTCTCCTTATCTGAAGAAGGATGTTCTGGTGATGAAGGGAGTGCAGTGAAGGATTATCAAAGTGATTTCTGGGATGGCAGGACTGATGAATGAGGAAAGGTTAAATCCGTTAAGATTATAGTCACTGGAGTTTGGAAGAAGGAGGAGCGATCAATTGAAACCTGTAAAATTCTAACATGACAGACACAGGAAGGATGTTCCTGATGATGAGGGAGTCCAGAGCCAGGGGTCAGAGTCTAAGGATTTAGGGTAAACCGTTTAGAACTGAGATGAGGAGAAATGTCTTCACCCAGGGAGGGGTGAGCCTGTGGAATTATCTGCTACAGTGGTGTCAAGAGTGTGGTGCCAGAAAAGCACAGCAGGTCAAGCAGCACCTGAGGAGCAGGATGCCGCAGTGGAGGCCAATTTCAAGAAGTAAGTGGATGCAGCACTTGGACCAAAGGAAATGAGGGAATAGCAGGAATTGGTTATTGAGTTGGATGTCAAGATTAGAGCAGGGCTGGAAAAGCACAGCAGGTCAGGCAGCATCCGAGGAGCAGGAAAACTAATGTTTCAGGCAAAAGCCCTTCATCAGGAATTAAGTTGGATGATCAGCAAGATCAGAATGAATGGTTACAGCAGGCTCAAAGGGTAAAATGGCCTACTCCTGTTCCTATTTTATTTCTATATCTTGTTGGCCACTTAAGCATCAACCACCCTAATATGAAAACAACAAATGCTGGAGGTCACAGTGAGTCAGGCAGTACTCCTGGAGAGAGAGAAAGCTAACGTTTTTGAGTCTTTGTTCCTCCAACCACCCTAACGTAGTTGTGAGTTTCATGTCAGACTAGTTTGGGTAAAGGCAGCAGGATTCCTTCCTTCTATGGAAAACATGGCAGCAAATTGGATTTTCAAGGACAATTTGACAACACTGGCTTCTTATTTCCAGACTGTTTGTGAGCTGAATCTAAACCCCTGAATATCCACAATGGGGAACTGAGCTGCAATTTTCTGAAACATTAGGACAGTGTGTGCTTATGGATCTTTGAACACAGACTGCTTTCTGAGGCTGACCATATCTGATCTCACTCCCTATTAAACTTCCACATTCCACCTTTTTTGTTTATTTATTCACAGAATGTTGGTGCCGCTGGCTAGGACAGCATTTATCATTCATCCCTAATTGCCCAGAGGGAAGTTAAGAATCAACCACATTGCTCTGGCTCTGGAGTCACATGTAGGCCAGACATAAAGTAAGGTGAGAAGGAGAGATTCCCTGCCCTTAGGGGCATTGGTGAACTCAATGGGTTTTTTTTCCAAGAAAACCAGGATTGAGTTTAATGGAAACAAAAACAGAAATTGCTGGATAGGGTCTGGCAGCATCGTTGGAGCAAAATCAGAGTTAATATTTCCGGTTCAATGACCCTTCCTCAGAACTCAAATTGATCTCAAAATGTTAACTCTGATTTCTCTCCATAGACGCTGCCAGACCTGCTGAGATTTCCCAACAATGTCTGTTTTGTTTCTGATTTTCAGCATCCGCAGTTCTTTCAGTTTATATTTAGTGCGATATTGCTCTCTTTTTCTGCTGGAAAAGGTTGGAAAAATTGACAACCCCCTGAATCTGTTTCCCATCAATCTCATTAGATTAATTTGATAAATTAGATCAATTAAAAGACAAAGTCAAAAACTCAGCAAAGGTGTTCAGGGTTCCTGTTTGGCTTAACAGGTTCTAATAGGTTGGAAGGCAAATTGCTCGGTGACATTCATGCACCTGATCCCATTCCTCTCCGATGAAGGGGAAAGAATTGTATTTGGAAATCCACAGTCACACGCATTCCTTGGGAAAATGCATTCAGATTCTGTCTTGACAGTTTGACAGGAAGGTCACAGTGGGTGGAGATGGTTGAGAAATCATGGCAAAATAAAGACTCCTTTTTCCCCAGTAACTGCCCTGAGGTGAATAAAATAGTCAGTGAACAATGTGGACGAACATGTAGAAAATCAGTCTTTCCAAATGAATAGCTGCATATGTTGGGATGGAAGTAATACTAAGTTGCCCTCTTTTATCAAACTCAAAATGAGTGCAAAGCCAGACAGTTCTGGGGGACTAACATGAGTCTTTTCTTACTACCCTGAATTGTTAGCTGAGATTACATGCTTTTACCTGCTGGGGGTGGGGGCTGTCACACTGGAATTATCTGACTCAAACAGGGTGGGGGGAGAAAATGAGAAATAATTACTTTCTTAAAAATAGCAGTGATGTTGTCAAAGCTCTCTCACTGTCGTCATCATCACCTTAGAGACTTTCGTTTGCAAGTGGTTTCTGCGCTGAAGGAGCATAAAAGACAGACGTTTGTTTGTATCATTTGAAATCATTTGCAAATCCTGCCAACACAAGTAGACAAAAGGAGCAGCTCTTTGCTAAATCTCTCAGGTAATCATTTGCCACTGTGATCCTACTTTGTGTGGAATGCAATAATCTTACAGTTTTCCTAGGCAATTCTTCTGCAGTCTGGATTTAGGAGAGAGAATGGAGTTGCACCTGTATTCATTTGTTTATATAAATTTGTTTGCATTTGAGGTGAGATTTGCACTCCAAACGTTGCGCTACTGACCAGTCAGTAGTGGAAGGCAATTTGGAGAAGGTTCATATTAATCCTTTCCATGAAGTTAGCTCTTTGTCTCCACCACCCCACCCACCCCTTTACAAGGACAATGACCTGATGAAGGAGCAGCGCTCCAAAAGCTTGTGATTTCAAGTAAGCCTGTAGGACTAAAAGCTGACAGAACTGCAGATGCTGGAAATCAGAAACAAAAACAGATATTGCTGGAAAAACTCAGCAGGTCTGGCAGCATCAGTGGAGAGAAAGCAGAATCAATGTTTCAGGACCAGTGACCCTTCTTCAGAACTCAGAGCTTCAGAACTGCAGTTCTGAAGAAAAGTCACCAAAAGGTTAACTGATTTCTCTCCACAGATGCTGCCAGACCTGCTGAATCTTTGCAGCAATTTCTGTTTTTGTGTCAGTGTTTCTATTGGACTTCCAAACAGATATTTAACATGAATTCTGGATAATCCAAGATGGAGGACCAGAAAAAAAATGCATGGCTGTAAGAGCTGTTCCATTTTGAGGTATTTTAGGTGTTGGAGATGATTTCCTCGAATTCCAGGGGCAGCAATTACTGTTTTAAATGCTGGTGCATTGTTTTGGAACTTTGGGAAAAGAAAGTCAAAACAACAACACTTTTAAAAGAGAGAAAGACAGACCAAAGCAGTGAGCACATGGTCAGTAAGAAAGAGAGAAAGAAACCTACACTGCTAACTGAGACAGCAGTGAATCTACACAGTTACTGTCTTATTAGAACATAGAATATAGAACAATGCAGCACAGAACAGGCCCTTCGGCCCACGATGTTGTGCTGAACATTTGTCCTAGCTTAAGCACCTGTCCATGTACCTATCCAATTGCGCTTAAAGGTCACCAATGATTCTGACTCTGCCACTCCCACAGTCAGCACATTCCATGCCGCCACCACTCTCTGGGTAAAGAACCTACCCCTGACATCCCCCCTATACCTTCCACCCTTCACCTTAAATTTATGTCCCCTTGTAACACTCTGTTGTACCCGGGGAAAAAGTCTCTGTCTGTCTACTCTATCTATTCCTCTGATCATCTTATAAACCTCTATCAAGCCACCCCTCATCCTTTGCCGTTCCAATGAGGAAACGCCTAGCATTCTCAACCTATCCTCGTACGACCTATTCTCCATTCCAGGCAACATCCTGGTAAATCTTCTCTGCACTCTCTCCAAAACTTCCACATCTTTCCTAAAATGAGGCGACCAGAACTGCACACAGTACTCCAAATGTGGCCTTACCAAGGTCCTATACAGCTGCAACATCACCTCACGACTCTTGAATTCAATCCCTCTGCTAATGAACGCTAATACACCATAGGCTTTATTACAAGCTCTATCCACCTGAGTGGCAACTTTCAAAGATCTATGAACATAGACCCCAAGATCCCTCTGCTCCTCCATCTTACTAAGAACCCTACCGTTAACCCTGTATTCCGCATTCTTATTTGTCCTTCCAAAATGGACAACCTCACACTTGACAGGGTTGAACTCCATCTGCCACTCCTCAGCCCAGCTCTGCATCATATCTAAGTCCCTTTACAGCCGACAGCAGTCCTCCTCACTATCCACAACTCCACCAATCTTTGTATCGTCTGCAAATTTATTGCCCAACCTTTGATTCCCTCTTCCAAGTCATTAATAAAAATTACAAACAGCAGAGGACCTAGAACTGATCCCTGCGGAACTCCACTTGTAACTGGGCTCCAGGCTAAATATTTACCATCTGCCACCACTCTCTGACTTCGACCGGTTAGCCAGTTCTCTATCCAACTGGCCAAATTTCCCTCTATCCCATGCCTCCTGACTTTCCACATAAGCCTACCATGGGGAACCTTATCAAATGCCTTACTAAAATCCATGTACACTACATCCACTGCTCTACCCTCATCCACTTGCTTGGTCACCTCCTCAAAGAATTCAATAAGACTTGTAAGGCAAGACCTACCCCTCACAAATCCGTGCTGGCTGTCCCTAATCGAGCAGTGTCTTTCCAGATACTCATAAATCCAATCCCTCAGTACCTTTTCCATTACTTTGCCTACCACCGAAGTAAGACTAACTGGCCTGTAATTCCCGGGGTTATCCCTATTCCCTTTGTTGTTTGACGTCATGTATCACTGGGCATCGGAGTGTGTTTAGGAAAAATTAACAAACAGCAAAATTCACAGCTGACCTTGGAGGAACATGTGTGGGAGAGCTCACAGCACAGGAACAGATAAGTGCATATTTTTTAACCTGTAACGTTGCTGTAAGTTTATAGTAATGAGTAGAGTAGGTTCTTTCTTGATTATATGTTTTATTGAGATCTTGATTAAATTTAAAAATGTAAACCATAAGCACTAAGTTAGCCTGGAGCACTGTTTTTAGAGCAAAAAGACAATGCTATTTTCTGGGTCTGTAGATTGTGAAGGAACAAGATGGCCTTCATTCGGGTGATATGTTCTTTCTGTCTGATATGGGAGTTTAGGACAGTTTCCGTGTTACTGATGATTATGCCTGCAAGAAGTGTCTTTGGTTGTGAATTCTATCAGATATTGCATGAATTACTTGGAGTGGCATTGGGGCAATGAAGAATTTACATGAGCTAGGGGCTGTGATAGATGGTAGTTATAGGAAGGGAGAAAAGCTGCAGTTACTGTTCAGATGGGTTAACTCCAGGAAAGGTAGGAGGGATAGGCAGGTAATGCAGGAGTCTTCTGTGGCCATTATACACATTGGAACTAATACCAAAGGAAGGGGAAAGGATAAGATTCTGAAGAGAGAATATAAAAAGTTAGGCAGGAATTTAAAAAGAAAGTCCTCGAGGCTAGTAATAAATGGATTACTCCCGGTTCTATGAGCAAGTGAGGGCAGGAATAGGAGGAGACAGCAGATGTGGCTGAGGAACTGATGAAGGGTAGAAGGATTCATAGTTTTGGATCATTGGAATTTCTTCTGGGGGAGGTGTGACCTGTACAAGAAGGATGGAGTGCACATGAATTGGAAGAGGACTAATATACTGTAAGGGACATTTGCTAGCGCTGCTTGGGAGGAGCTTGCTGAGATATTTATATCATCGATAGTCACAGATGAGATGTCGGAAGACTGGAGGTTGGCAAACATGGTACCACTATTTAAGAAAGATGGTCAGGAAAAGTCAGGGAATGATAGACCGGTGAGCCTGACCTCAGTGGTGGGCATGTTGTTGGAGGGAATCCTGAGTGACAGGATTTACATGTATTTGGAAAGGCAAGGACTGATTAGGGATTGTCACCATGGTTTTGTGCGTGGGAAATCATGTCTCACAAACTTGGTTGAGTTTTTTGAAGAAGTAACAAAGAGGATTGATGAAGGCAGAGTGCTGGATGTGATCTGTATAGATTTCAGTAAGGCATTTGACAATGTTCCCCATGGCAGACTGGTTAGCATGGTTAGATCTCGTGGAATACATGGAGATCTAGCATTTGGATACAGAACTAGCGAGAAGGTGGAAGACAGAAGGTGGTGGTGGAGAGTTACTTTTCAGACTGGAGGCCTGTGACCAATGGAGTGTCACAAGGATCGATGCTGGGTCCACTACTTTTCGTCATTTATATAAATGATTTGGATGTGAACCCAGGAGGTATAGCTAGTAAGTTTGCAGATGACACCAAAATTGGAGGTGTAGTGGACAGCGAAGAGGGTTACCTCAGATTACAACAGGATCTGGACCAGATGGGACAATAGGCTGAAGAGTGGCAGATGGAGTTTAAATTAGCAAAATGCAAGGTGTTGCATTTTGGTAAAGCAAATCAGAGCAGGACTTTTCCTTTTATGGTGAGGTTCTGGGGAGTGTTACTGAACAAAGAGACCTTGGAGTGCAGGTTCATAGCTCCATGAAAGTGGAGTCACAGGTAGATATGATAGTGAAGAAGGTGTTTAGTATGCTCTCCTTTATTGGTCAGAGTATTGAGTACAGGAGTTGGGAGGTCATGTTGCAGCTGTACAGGACATTGGCTCAGCCACCTTTGGAATATTGTGTGCAATTCTGGTCTCCTTCCTATCAGAAGGATGTTGTGAAACTTGAAAGTGTTCAGAAAAGATTCACAAGGAAGTTGCCAGGGTTGGAAGATTTGAGCTATAGGGAGAGGCTGAACAGGCTGGGGCTGTTTTCCCTGGAGCATTGGAGGCTGAGGGGTGACCTCATGCAGATTTATAAAATCATGAGGAGCATGGATAGGACAAATTAACAAAGTCTTTTCCCTGGAGTCGGGGAGTCCAGAACTAGAGGGCGTAGATTTAGAGTGATAGGGGAAAGATATAAAATAGACCTAAGGGACAGCTTTGTCACGCACAGGTTGGTATGTATATGGAATGAGCTGCTAGAGGAAGTGGTAGAGGCTGGTACAATTACAACATTTAAAAGGCACCTGGATGGGTAATTGAATAGGAAGGATTTAGAGGGATATGGACCAAATGCTGGCAAATGGGACTGGATTAGGTGAGGACATCTGATTGGCATGGACGAGTTGGATCGATGGGTCGATTTCTGTGCTGTACATCTCTATGATTCTCTAACCTTAGGTTTGAGCAATCAGAGTTCACAGTGTTGGACATAGTATATTGGCATGGATAAAGAATTGGCTAATGGGCAAGAAACAATGAGTGTTGCTAAAGGATTCTTTTCCACATTGGTGACATATGACCATGGGATTCCACAGGGATCAGTGCTTGGATCACAACTGTCTACAATATATATTAATGCCTTGGAGAAAGGAAGTGAATGCACTGTAGCCAAATTTACAGATGACAAAAGAATAGGTAGAATGGAAGGTTGAGAGAGGGACACAAATGGTTTACAGAGAGATATTGGTAGGTGAAGTACGTGGGCAAAAAGTTGGCTCCTGGAAGATAATGTGGGAAAATGTGAAGTTATTCATTTTGAAAGGGACAGCAAAAAGAACAGTATTATTTAAATGGAGAAAAACTGCACAAATCTGCAATGCAAAGAGACTAGGGGGACATGTGTACAAAACACAGAAAATTAGCACCCAGGGGCAGCATGTATCAGGAAGGCTCATGGAATATTGACATTAATTTCAAGGGGGTTGCAGTATTAGAGGAGTGAAATCTTACTGCAGTTGTACAAAGTGCTAGTGAGACCACATTTGAAGTGCTGTGATCCATTTTGGTCCCCTTATTTAAGGAATAGGTATTATTTGACTGGAGCAAGTTCACAAAAGGTTCTCAAGGATGATCCCCAACATTGAGGACTTGTCTTATGAGGAAAAGTTGAACAGGTTAAACTACTCACTGGAGTTTAGAAAAATGAAAGTTGATCGCATTTCGACAGTTTGGATTCTTATGGAGCTTGCCAGGGTAAGTGCTGAGAGAGTGTTTCCTATGATAAGAGAGTCTAGGACCAGACGACATGACCTCAGAAAAAAGAAGCACCAATACAAGACTGAGATGAGGAGAAATTTCTTCTGTCAGAGGATTGTGAGCCTTGGAACTCCTTGCCACAGACAGCTGACAGGCAGAGTCCCTGTGGATATTTAAGGATGAGATAGAGAGATTCTTGATCTGTCGGGGAATCAAGGGAAAGGGGAAGAAAGTGGATGTGAGGAATGTCAGATCAGCTGTGATCTGATTGAATGGTGGAGCAGGCTCAAGGAGATGAATGGTCTACTCCTGTTCCTGTTTTATCTAGTGGTTAGGATGCAGCGCTTTCATCGCTGCGACCCGGGTTCGATTCCCAGTCAGGGGACGGGTGCTTTGTTTATTCAGTATGTGGATGTACCCAGTAGAGAAGGTGCAAACCTTGACCTTCTCTTGGGAAATAAGGCAGGGCAGGTAACTGAGGTGTCAGAGGGGGAGCACTTTGGGGCCAGCAACCATTATTCTATTAGATTTAAAATAGTGTTGGGAAAGGATAGACCAGATCTAAAAGTTGAAGTTGTAAATTGGAGAAAGGCCAAGTATGACGGTATTAGGCAAGAACTTTCAAAAGCTGACTGGGGGCAGATGTTCACAGGTAAAGGGATGGCTAGAAAACGGGAAGCCTTTGAGATAACAAGAATACAGAGAAAGTATATTCCTGTCAGGGTGAAAGGAAAGGCTGGTAGGTGTAGGGAATGCTGGATGACTAAAGAAATTGAGGGTTTGGTTAAGAAACAGAAGGAAACATATGTCTGGTATAGACAGGATAGATCGCGTGAATCCTTAGAAGAGTATAAAGGCAGTAGGAGTATACTTAAGAAGGAAATCAAGAGGGCAAAAAGGGGACATGAGATAGCTTTGGCAAATAGAATTAAGCAGAATCCAAAGGGGTTTACAAATACATTAAGGATAAAAGGGTAATTAGGGAAAGAATAGGGCATTTCAAAGATCAGCAAGGCGGCTTTTATGTAGAGTCGCAGAAAATGTGGGAGATTTTAAATGAGTATTTTACATCAGTATTTACTGTGTAAAAGGATAAGAAAGATATAGAATGGGGGGAAATGGATGGTGACAACTTGCAAAATGTCCAGGTTACAGAGGATGAAGTGCTGGATGTCTTGAAATGGTTAAAGGTGGATAAATCCCGAGGACCTAATCAGGTGTACCCAAGAACTCTGTAGGATGCTAGAGAAGTGATTGCTGGGCCTCTTGCTGAGAAATTTGTATCATCGATAATCATAGGTGAGGTGCTAGAAGACTGGAGGTTGGCAAACGTGATGCCACTGTTTAAGAAGGGCGGTAAGGACAAGCCGGGGAACTATAGACCGGTGAGCCTGACCTCAGTAGTGGGCAAGTTGTTGGAGGGAATCCTGAGGGACAGGATGTACATGTATTTGGAAAGGCAAGGACTGATTAGGGATAGTTAACATGGCTTTGTGCGTGGAAAATCATGTCTCACAAACTTGACTGAGTTTTTTGAAGAAGTAACAAAGAGGATCGATGAGGGCAGAGCAGTAGATGTGATCTACATGGACCTCAGTAAGGCGTTCGACAAGGTTCCCCATGGGAGACTAATTAGCAAGGTTAGATCTCATGGAATACAGGGAGAACTAGCCATTTGGATACAGAACTGGCTCAAAGGTAGAAGATGGAGGGTGGTGGTGGAGGGTTGTTTTTCAGACTGGGGCCTGTGACCAGTGGAGTGCCACAAGGATCGGTGCTGGGTCCTCTACTTTTTGTCATTTACATAAATGATTTAGATGCCATCATAAGAGGTACAGTCACCATGTTGGCAGATGACACCAAAATTGGAGGTGTATTGGACAGTGAAGAGGGTTACCTCAGATTACATCAGGATCTTGACTAGATGGGCCAGTGGGCTGAGAAGTGGCAGATGGAGTTTAATTCAGATAAATGTGAGGTGCTGCATTTTGGGAAAGCAAATCTTAGCAGGACTTATACACTTAATGGTAAGGTCCTAGGGAGTGTTGCTGAACAAAGAGACCTTGGAGTGCAGGTTCAGAGCTCCTTGAAAGT
This sequence comes from Chiloscyllium punctatum, assembly GCF_047496795.1. Classification (NCBI taxonomy): domain Eukaryota; kingdom Metazoa; phylum Chordata; class Chondrichthyes; order Orectolobiformes; family Hemiscylliidae; genus Chiloscyllium; species Chiloscyllium punctatum. The sequence goes on along the minus strand of NC_092763.1, from coordinate 82,570,115 downwards.
GGAGTCGCAGGTAGATAGGATAGTGAAGAAGGCGTTTGGTATGCTTTCCTTTATTGGTCAGAGTATTGAGTACAGGAGTTGGGAGGTCATGTTGCAGCTGTACAGGACATTGGTTAGGCCACTGTTGGAATATTGCCTACAATTCTGGTCTCCTTCCTATCAGAAAGATGTGAAAATTGGAAGGGTTCAGAAAAGATTTACAAGGATGTTGCCAGGGTTGGAGGATTTAAGCTATAGGGAGAGGCTGGGGGTGTTTCCCTGCAGCGTCGGAGGCTGAGGAGTGACCTTATAGAGGTTTACAAAATTATGAGGGGCATGGATAGGGTAAATAGGCAAAGTCTTTTCCCTGATGTCGGGGAGTCTGGAACTAAAGGGCATAGGTTTAGGGTGAGAGGGAAAAGATATAAAAGAGACCTAAGGGGCAACTTTTTTCACGCCGAGGGTGGTACGTGTATGGAATGAGCTGCCAGAGGATGTGGTGGAGGCTGGTACAATTCATGGGTATATGAATAGGAAGGGTTTGGAGGGATATGGGCTGGGTGCTGGCAGGTGGGACTATATTGGGTCGGGATATCTGCTTGGCATGAACAGGTTGGACCGAAGGGTCTGTTTCCATGCTGTACATCTCTATGACTCTATGACTCTATATGGTTACAACCAGACCCCAGCTGGATTAGCCTCCAGATGCCAAACTGTCAAGTTCTTGGATGAGGAGGAATGAATGGGCTCTCCTTCCTTACTCACATGTAACACTCCATACCCCAACAGTTTGGTCATAATTGTTATATATAAGAAGAGAAATGTTTTTAAATAGTGCTCAAGTCCATACTTATAGTGAGAGCTTTATTTCACTTAACCACACTCTGGACAGTTCGTGCCACACTGATTACTAGCTCCCATATTTATTTAACCAATTCATACACAATTAACCTTTCACTGTATATCTATCATCCATTCCCACATTCCATTTGATCTCAGGCATCCCTTGAGATGTCTTAAGTTGTATGTAATTTAATTGTCATGCAACTGAAACAATATATTGAACAAACCTAGGTTGCTGTTCAGTCTTTCATGGTTGCATGACACTGAGATCTTTTGATATAAATTATGTGTCTTATGATCCTGCTCCACACTACCTGATGAAGGAGTAGTGCTCCGAAAGCTAGTACTTCCAAATAAACCTGTTGGACTACAACTTGGTGTTGTGTGATTTTTAACCATTAACCATGTAATTCTTGTTCTGGTTTCTCTTACAAAAATGCAATATCTCACATTTATCTAAATTAAACTCCATCTCCTATTTCTCAGCCCACTGGCCCAGTTGATCAAGATCCCGTTGTACTCTTAGATAACCTTCTTCACTCTCCACTATGCCACCAATTTTTATATCATCCACAAACTTACGAATGCTTTTGATATTCTAATTCAATGACAAACAACAGTGGACCCAGCACTGATTGTTGTCACACACCATTGTTCACAGGCCTGCAGTTTGAAAAACAATCCCCATCATCATCCTCTGTCTCCTCCCATCCAGCCAATGTGAATAACAGCTCTTTCATTTATTTAATAGAGAGGTTATTTCTATTGAATAGATATGATAGTGCACTGATTGTGGAAATTTCACTTCCACAGATTTACCGATCACAATGGCTTTGACATTTTCCATATCTAGTTTCATCTGAGCTTTCTTCGTCAATGGCTGCCTTAATAACTACATTATTTCTCTGGACATTACATCCATCCTAATAAAATTATTGTTTCTGGTTATTGTACAAGAAATGGTCAGTCTTTTAAGGATTTTGATATGTTATCATTCCCAAATCTGAAACTGGTGGGATTATCAACTTTACTAAAAGATGATGTGGAGGTGCCAGTATTGGACTGGGGTGGATACTGTCAGAAGTCACACGATACCAGATTAAAGTCCGACTGACAGGTTTATTTGAAATCACAAGATTTCAGAGTACTGCTCCATCGTCAGGTAAAGTCCTGATAAAGGAGCAGCACTCTGAAAGTTTACGATTTCAAATAAACCTGTCGGACTATAACCAGGTATTGTGTGACATCAGACTATTTATCAGAAAGTCTGGTTAGTATCTTAATTACAGAATAGGTGTATTCCACACACAATAAATGTGCATCCACTGTACAATACAGCACAACTGAAAGATTTTGCCATTAAAGCATTCACCATTGGGCTGAAATTTCTTGTGAGCTTGACAGAACCGTCTCTTTGTTCTCATCTCCATGTGATTGCTCCAAATCTTTCATTTCATGTTTCATTTCAAGCATTCGATTATACTGAATCAGACAGTTCTGTGTAATGGGACTTTGATTCACACCAGAAGTGTCAATGAACAACACCCTGAGCCTTTCAGAAGCTCATTCGCTTATTGTGAATCCCAAATTCTCACCTTAGGTTAGATTACTTAACAGTGTGGAAACAGGCCCTTTGGCCCAACAAGTCCACACCGACCCGCCGAAGTGCAACCCACCCATACCCCTACATTTACCCCTTACCTAACACTATGGGCAATTTAGCATGGCCAATTCACCTGACCTGCACATCTTTGGACTGTGGGAGGAAACCGGAGCACCCGGAGGAAACCCACGCAGACACGGGGAGAACATGCAAACTCCACACAGTCAGTCGCCTAACCACTGTGCCACCGTGCCGCCCACCTCTTCTCAAAGTTATTAACAGCATTTCAGTCTTCATTGTATTTTTCCATACTGTCATACTCCATACTGTCATACTCCATACTGTCATACTCCATACTGTCGTATTCCATACTGTCATACTCCATACTGTCATATTCCATACTGTCATATTCCATACTGTCACCTGAAACCTACAATGGGAAGGTCTCACTTCTCTTCTATGTTCTTTTAGATTGTCAATTTCCCCTCTGGTACTATGATCACTGCTGGGAAAGAATGCTTTCCTAACAATTTAAATGCTTCTGATATTTGTTCTTGCAGTGTGTGACTACTCTCAGAATTTGACTACTGTAAAAACTAGAAGTCTGCCCATACTTGATACTTTGGCACAGTCCAAAAATGTAAATGCCGGCACAGATTGAGGAATTTCAATATGAAATCTCAGCAGACTTGCATGCAACCTATTAACTGGACTCTGTAGCCTCAAATATTGCTGATCTTGCTAATGTTGAATTTGTGAAGCACACACCCCGTACAATGTAACCTATACGCCTAAATCTTCTCACAACCTCTATTCGGTACATCCTTGCTTGCTATGATCTGCTTGTAAGCAATGTTTTTCACTGAACACATGACAAACAAAAATCAATCAATCAAATTCTATTATGGAATCTTGCACAGTTCTCCCCTCAGTCTAAAATTTGTCAAATCTTATTATGCTTCATAAACAGTCTAAAGATCACCTTTCTAATATTATCAAGCTCTCTCGACCCTACCTGTGTTTAAACCATCAAGGTCTGGATCTGAAAAAAAAACTTAGCTTCTTTTCTTTCCCGCACACAATAACAAAAAGTGCTGAAGCCATACCTCAACTGGGCCAGTGGGCTGAGGAATAGGAGATGGAGTTTAATTTAGATAAATGTGAGATATTGCATTTTTGTCAGAGAAACCAGAACCTCATATTTGGTACAGAAATAATCCAAGTATCAAAGTAATTTCATTCCTCCACAGATCATAGGGTGAGTTTTCAGCAAACAGGGCTGGGTGATTATATATTTGAAAGTGTACATTTTGACTCAACTGCCACCATGGGTAAGCATAAGAAAATAATTAATTGAAACGGAATTCAAGTCCACATTTTTAGTGAGATGTTCATTTCAATTAGCTACGCTCCTGAAAACTCACACCCACACTGATTATGAGCTCCCCAGTTTTGTGTAAACAATTCAAACCCAATTAACCTTTAATTAATAAACACATTCTCTGTTCTTATATTTGTTGGATGAAAGATTATCAGTGGATATACAGGGAATGTAGAGTTGAGATAAAATCTGATCAGCCATGATTTTATTGAATGGTGGGGTAGGATTGCCCGAAACGTCGATTTCGCTGCTCGTTGGATGCTGCCTGAACTGCTGTGCTCTTCCAGCACCACTAATCCAGTATTTGGTTTTCAGCATCTGCAGTCATTGTTTTTACCTTGTTGATTTTAACCCTACTGCGAATCCTCTTGCAAGGATGCCTGCCTTGAAGAAGTTTTCCTCCTCTCTCTACAAGAATCTCAGGGAGTCCCTCTCCCACTTCAAATCCCAGGTCATTTCCTCTGCACTGAAGTTCTTCAACCATGTTGTGAAACAAACTAGGATTGAAGGGTTGAGTGGCCTACTCTTGTTCGTATGTTATGTTCGTATCAGGCCTCAGGCACTCCTTAAGACCATATTAAATGAGTACAGCAACAAAATTAATTTAGGAAGGTCCTTGTGGCGACCTTTCTCCCAGACCAAAAGAATTATGCTTATAAGAGGAATCAGTTTAACCAAGACTTTCTTGAGTTGACAGACAAGTGAATTTATGATTCATTAAACATATGAAATGCTGATGCAAAACACACACATGCACACTGATTATAAGTGACATGTGAGTTTAACAAAGTTGGAAGTTAAAAGATGTATGGATCGGTCACTGTGGGTTGTTCAAGTCAAGTCAAGATTGGGATGCTGCAGCCTTTACTTTGTGTACTATCAGCATTTACATTGAGAGTTGAACAGTTGATTTGGAGATTGTTCACACTGTAATTTCGTTGAAATTATTTTGTCTTGCCTCTTTTTGACTTGCTTGCTGGTTGACTTTCAGTACAACAGAATCCTTTACCTACAATGCAGGGGTGATGAGAGGATGGTTCTTCGATTCTGACTTTCACATGCACACTGGCCCTGGAACCTAGGCTGGGTACACACCAATACTTCAACTTAGTAGCACACATGAGCATCTTAGTCCATGAGCACTCACAGAGCAACTTCGAAAGTAGCACTTAAGTCCAGTTCTTGAATGGAGAAAAGAGACAATGGCTCCTACCCAGACTGTTATGTTTTTTTCCCATAATTTTCACAGTCTGAAATATTCACAGGATTATAGTTTGGTTTGTAGTCCATCTCTTTGAAGCTTCCTTAACACCATCAAACATGACATCTACAAGAGTGTCTGTGGGCAACCATTGAATTCACAACTGCAAACAACCTTTGGCTGTAACTCCACTTTCTAAAGAACACACATTGTAAATAAAAATTCAATATGTCCGTAAGTGATCCATGGTTATGGTCTTTGGTCATGACAGCAGAGAAAAGAAAGACCTTTCTTTTACCAAACTATGTATTACTTATTGAGTCCTTTCAAAAGTACATCCACAAACCAATAACCCCTAGAAAGGCAAGTGAAACATGTAAATGATGGAGCAGGTTCAAAACGCTGATTGGGATGAGAAGTCTCAGTTGTGAAGAGAAACTGGATAGGCTGGTTTTGTTTTACATCTGGAGTCGAGGACGGGGACGGGGATCTGATTGAGGTAAATACAATAGAGAGGCATCGGCAGAATTGATCATGAGAATCTCTTCCCCGTGGCAAGTGTGTCTAAGACCAGAGGATGTAAGTTTAAGGCAAGGAATAAGTTATTAAGAGGAAATCTGAGGAAATTCTTTTTCACCCAGAAGGTGATAGAAATATGGGATGTGCTGCTCTGAGAGGGAGGTGGAGGCAGGTGCTCTCACAGCATTTAAGAAGCATCAGGATGAACACGTAAAATGCCAGGGCATAATAGGCAATGGGTCAAGTGCAGGTGAATGGGATTTGTTTAGTTTAGTGTTTGTTGGTCAGCTTCGACATCATGGGCTGAAGGGCCTGTTTCCATGCCGCATGACTCTATGACTGCTTAGCAATTCATCAGAGCCAGCATTGTTTTATGCAGAGTAAATTGTCTTTGACTAATTTGCTACAGTTATTTGAAGACATAATAAGCAAAGTGAATAATGGGGGTCCTGTAGATGTAGTATATCTGAATTTACAGAAGGCATTTTATAAGGCACTGCACAAAAACTTAATACTCAAGGTAAGACCACATGCGGTTAGGAGTGATTTATTCACTTAGATAGAGGATTAGCTGACCAACAGAGTGCAGAGAGTTGGAATAAATTGGTGTTTTTCTGATTGGCAAGATGTAACAGTTGGGGTGCCACAGGGTTTGGTCCTCAGGTGCCAACCATTTACAATCTACATTAATGGATCCATCATTGCTGCCATTTCCTTTAAAACTGTACAGTGTAGGCCCTCAGGCCCTGTGGACGTGTCTGCCTTCAATCCCAATAGTTTGCTCAGTGCATTTTCCCTCGTGGTGATGATTGTTGAACGTCCCTTCCTTTCTATTACTTCTGTGTGACCTGTTAACAATTGGGATGGTTTTAGTGTCCTTCATCATGAAAACTGCAGCAAAATACTGATTTCATGGCTCCTACATTTCTGCGTTCTCCCACTACTAACTCCCAAGTCTCAGCCTCGAAGGGACAAACATGCACTACAGCTCTTCCCTCGTTCTGTAATTGGTAACCTTTTACTAATGGCTGCTGGTTTCTGATTAAATGGCAGCTCATAGATCTTTAACTGGCCTGGTAGCTCTCTGAAATGGATCTTCCTGAGCTAAAGAGGTGGAATTCATGCCTGGGGACGATCAGAATTAGAATTAGCTTTGTTGTCACATGTACTCAAATGAGTAAGCTGAAAAGTTTATAAGTCGTCATTTATGGTGTCATCTCAGATACAAAGGTACATCAATACAAATTCTTAGGGGAAACAAAAATTAGAAAAATAACAAAATAAAAGTTCGAAATAACAGTCCTTCCAACCCTGTCCATGCCAACACCGAGCGGAGCTGGGTGTAAGGGAGGAAGTAGGGAATGTGGTGCTTCATGTCATCTGACCCTTGGAACCTTACAGCACAGAAGAGAATATTTGGTCCATTGTGACTATGTCAGCTCTTTGAAAGAGCCATCCAGCTATCCCACTCCCAAATGCTCTCTTCCACGGAGTCTTGATAATTTCCCTCTTTGAGCATTAATTCATTTCTTTATTGAGTTACTATTGGATCCCCTTCCTTTCAGTCTGCCTTGTTTCAGATTACAACTCACTGTTTAAAAACATTCACCTCTCCTCACCTCTGGCATTTTTTTCTGAATACTTTAATCTATGTGCTTTAATTTCTCACTGTCATTCCAGAGGAAGCAACTCCTCCATATTTAATCTGTCATTTCCAAGGAACTCACTCTGGTGGACGGCACTTCATTGAAGTCAAGTTGCAGCTAATAAACTAATGGAAACTTTCCAAGATCAATAAAGAAAGAAAAAAAAATGCACAGAACTGCAGTTCTTAAATCTGAAACAAAGCCAGAAATTGCTGGAGAAACTCAGTAGGTCTGGCAGCATCTGTAGAGAGAAAGCAGAGTTAATGTTTCGAGATCAGTGATCCTTCTTCAGAACTTCAAAAGAAAACATTTACATTTCAGTATTGTAGTTTGTTACTTTAGAACCAATGAAGGGGACTTTGAAACAGTAAGGACTGCAGATGCTGGAAGTCAGAGTCAACAGATGTGAAGCTGGGAAAACATAGCAGGTCAGACAGCATCTGAGGAATGGGACAGGCAACCTTTCGAGCCAAAGCCCTTTGTCAGTCCTGACCGAAACGTTGAATTTCCTGCTCCTCGGCTGCTGTCTGACCTGCCGTGCTTTCCCAGCTTCACATCTATTGGCTCTACATCTTTGAAGTGTAGTCACTATTGTAATGTAGGAGACCCGGGCAGCCAATTTGCGCAGCAAGCTCCCACCCACAACAATGTCGTGAAGATCAGATAAACTGACTTTTGTGATGTTGGTTGACAACATATGAAACATTGGAACATAAGCTGCATGCTGACGGGAATACGGAAAGGGAGGAACACGGTGACATCAGAAGGTACAAACGTTAGTAGAATAAGAATAGAAGTAGGCTATTCGCCCCCCCCTCCCCCCCCCAACCATGTGCTACTGCCTAATTAGATAGCAGCTGGTCTGTATCCAATAACCATCCACCTGGGTTGTGACACAAGGACATGTGTTGGCAGTTCATAGTGTTGTGCATATGGTCAGCAAGCATGCCGAGAGTCTCCTAATTGTTCATTAGTTCAGACTGAACATTTCTGTCCCTCAAAACCTTAGACCACAAACTGAGGCTACACAAGTGCAGCCACCCGCGTCTCAGCTCTGTTTCAGTTTGACAATTCATTCAATTGCGGCAACAAAACCCAATTTTGCGTTTTGCACATACCTTATTGAAACCAATAAACATGAGAGAGATGGTTATTCTTTTTAATTGTTCAATTAAGTGAGTGAATTGACTTGCTGAAAAACAATCAAGATAACCTTTATTTGTCTAGGCTGTGCACTGTATTCATGGTATTTAGTGACTTAAAGTTGGAGTCCGTGTTTTGGGGTAGAGCGGAACATGTTAAAAACCTGGCTGATAATTATGTGGAAGTCCCAACAAGCATAAAATGACGGGCACTTGCTCTCAGAGTTGGTGTGATATTACGAGTGGAGACCTTTATGGGATTAGAAAGAAAACCATTAACAAAGACCGGAGGCTTCTCAAATATCTCAGAGCAAATCCGCACTGAAGGAGATTTGAGTAGTTGATTTAAGTATTAGTCAGAGACACTAAACCTGTGAGAAAAACAGGAAGCTCTTTCCTTATTACAGATTATATTTCCAAATTAATTTCAAAATTTGGACATGTTGATATAAGTTCCTACACCACCATGAATTGTGATAAAAGTATTTTATGCTGATCTATTTCATGCTGTAAGATGTTTACTCCTCTCTTTGCCCTCGGTATGTAATGTCTCAGCTCTCCAAGCTCAGATTCATTTTTACTTAAATATATTTCACAATGGCCGATGGTTTCCTCCAAATGACCAGGAAGTTTGACCGAATATTCTTTCAGGGACACCTCACCTTCATCGGGCAATACCCCTCAGGCAGGTCTGCTGACTAACAGAAAGACAGTCTTACTGATGAGCTATGGTCAAAACAAACGTGCATTTCTGTAGCACTTTTCAGGACATCAGGGCATCCTGAAGAACTTAACAGGTAATAAGCACAGGGAAGTGATGACCAAAGGGTGTAATTGCTGGACTGTTAGTCTGGAGACCCAGGTAATGTTCTGGGGACTCAGGTTCAAATCCTGCCATGTCAGGTGGTGGAATTTGAATTCCACAAAAGACTGGAATTAAGAGTCTAATGATGAGCCTGAATCCATTGTTGATTGTCTGGAAAAAGCACATTTGGTTCATTGATGTCCATTAGAAATGCCCTCCTTACCTAGTCTGGCCTACATGTGACCACATAGCAATGTGGTTTACTCTTGAACCCTCATCTAGGCAATTAAGAATGGACAATAAATGCTATCCTTGAGAATGATGCCCTCATCCTGTGAATGAATGAAAATATATATATACGCAACCTGAATGAAGCACAACTGTATAACCAGCTCCTAAAACAGCAATTGACAATGGTCAAATAATCTGCTTATTGATGATGGCTAAGAGTTATTGGTTTTGGCACCAGGTAACAATTCCTCTGCATTTTTTCAAAAATGCTCACTTGAAGGTGTAGCTTGTGTTTGGAGAAACACATTTTTAGAATGTACATTGTGGCTGGCTGTCGTCATGGAACTTTCAATTATGGCTGCTTTCAGTTAAAAGAGTGAGGCCTTAAAAAAACACATATGGAACATAGTGTCAGAAGCAAGCAGCTGAAATAGTGTGAATTTTGAGAGCTGTAAGACAGCTAGCTACTATAAGAAGCAGCAAGGAATATTGTGAACTGAAGTCTGCAACATTAACTGCTGGGAAGTCAGTATGGCCTAGAATTTTCCAATTAGTCCTCCGACAGAGATGAATGGGATTTGAGACAGAATTAGAAATCATTCAAGCCTCAGGGAAAATATCAGGAGATGACTGTGGAGATGAAGAGCAAAACTCAACAACTAAGAATAGCAGAGCTTGGAAAAGAGTAGCACAAGCTGAATTGCAGTCTGGAGTTTGCTGAGGAGCTGAAAAGCCAGAATGGAGAACTACTCAAGGCTTTGAAACCCCCTATTTCTATCAGTGTTGTATGTGATCACGATACCTTTAACATCAGTTGTCTTAGGAAGATAGGAAGAAATATTCATGAAAGGGCCAACAGAAAGATCAAATCCAGCTCCTGGTTATAAGTGCTGCAGAGGGCGTCACTTGAAAGCTGAAATTCCAGCTTCTGGATTGCCGATCCTGTCACCAAGTCACCCTTTATTTACATATTCACAGTACACCGGCTGTGGTCAACCAGCTCGAGGTCAGTCATAGAACACTACAGCGCAGTACCCTCCCTTCAGTCCTTGATGTTGCGCCAACCTGTGGAACCAATCTGAAGCCCATGTAACTGACACTATTCCATTATCAATGTTTATCCAATGACCAGTCCCTGAGGTCAGGAGACACTCTGAATCCCCTGCTTATTTTTTTTCTTTTCTTTGTGATTAGATTAGATTCCCTACTGTGTGGAAACAGGCCTTACAGCTCAACCAGTCCACATCGACCCTCCAAAGAGTAACACACCAGACCCATTTCTTTTTTTTTTGGTTGCAGCAGTGGTGGGGGCAGGCCTGTTGGGGAGGGGCCCCAAGGCAAGTCCCAGGCAGCCCCAAAATAGAGTCCCAGGCAGCAGCAGTGGAGGTGGGCCTCAGGCAACAGCAGCAGTGGTAGAGGTCCTGGGGAGGGGCCCCAAGGCAAGTCCCAGGCAGCAGCAGTGAGGCAGGCCCCAAGCAGCAACAGGGGGAGTCCTTGCACATATTACCAGACTCATTTCTCTCTGACTAATGCACCTAACATTACGGGAAATTTAGTATGGCTAATTCACCTGACCTGCACCTCTTTGGATTGTGGGAGGAAACCCACACAGACACAGGGAGAATGTGCAAACTCCACACAGACCATCACCAAGGCTGGAATCAAACCTGGGACCCTAGTGCTGTGAGATAGCAGTGCGAACCACTGAGCCACCATGCTACCCTAATCACCTGCTTCTTTTTTTGTTGTTGTGTGTGCGCACGCAGGTGTGAAACACAGTGAGAGACACAAGGTGCATGAATCTTTATTCAGTTTCCACCAGCAGGAAACTAGGAAAACACCAGAGTGGCCCGTGAAAGGGCACAAAGGGCAATGCTGTGTGATCAAACAGTGAAGGGGAGGGTAGGGACTAAATCAAAACAGAGTTGGAGGGAGAAATAATACACTCCAGAATTAGATAGAGCTCTTAAAGATAGTGGAGTCAAGGGGTATGGAGATAAGGCTGGAACAGGATACTGATTAGGGTCTGAGCACCACCATTTTATGGTGTCAGATGGCGGTGGCCACGTACTGGACGTCTACCGCTGCCCCGCTCGCTATGTCCTGCGGTAGTGTCCAGCCCAGGCCCCCCCACGTCTCTGACCCTGGTCACCCTCGCCGCCACGACCCTGCCCTCCGACAGCCTCTCGAACCAGCGAGTATGGAGGTGCGGATTCCTGACAACGGCTCCCTGACGACAGCCGCTACTCCAGCCGGAGGGTAGGCGCGACGCGATTCGACCATGTTCCAGACAGTGATCAGGTCCTGGTAAAAGACAAGCAGCGTCTTGAGGGCAACATCCAAACTGTCATGGTCGACGAACAGGAGCTGGGTGTCATAGTTGAGGTTACGCACCTGGCGGAAAAAAAATACATCGCCAGGGCACACAACCTAGGAGGAGGCTCGACGTAAAGGTATCGCCGCAAGGTCTGAAGGCAGATGCACACCAGTGACTGACCGCCCTCCTCAATAGGGAGACTCAGAACCTGCGCGGCAACCCAGTGCATCTTTTTGTCCCAGAAGAAGTCGACCGACATTCTCTGGATGTCAGCGACAAAGCCAGGAGGAGGGACCAAAGTGACCAGCCGGTACCACAACATGGCGGCCACCAGCTGGTTTATGACCAGCACTCGATTCCTGTAAGATAGCACTCTGAGCAGTCCTGTCCAGCGGCCTAGGCGAGCCGAGACTTTGGTCTCCAGCTCCTGCCAGTTGGCCGGCCAGGATTCCTCAGCCGGGCTGAGGTAGACCCCCAGGTAGAGGAGATGGGTGGTACTCCGAACCCCCGTAACTCCTCCGGCAGAGAGTCCACCCACCACGGACCGACCAGTAGTCCAGAACATTTGGCCCAGTTGATCCTGGCGGAAGACGCCGCTGAGTACACGGCCTGGCACTCGCGCATCCTCCCCAGGTCAGCCGGGTCGGTGAAAGTGAGGAGCATGGCGTTGGCATAGGTAGAGGACCACCCCCGACAACCTCCTCCGCAAGAGGCGCAGGAAAGGCTCCACGCACAGGGAACACAGCTGGCTGGACAGGGGGCAGCCTTGACGCACTCCTCTCCCGAAGCGAAGGGGCGCCGTCAGGGACCCGTTAACTTTAACCAGACACTCTGCGGCAGCGTACAAAAGTCGGATCCGGGCGACGAACCGCATCCCGAACCCGAATGGCCGCAGAGTCCCGAGCAGGTACTCGTGATCGACCCTGTCGAACGCCTTCTCCTGGTCGAGACACAGGAAGGCGCTCGGCAGACCAGCCCGCCGACAGAAATGGATCAGGTCCCGGACCAGGTGGACGTTGTCGTGTATCCTCCGGCCCGGGACCGTGTAGGACTGGTCCGGGTGAATCATGTGGGCCAGCACGGAAGCCAGGCGAGAAGACAACACCCTGGCAAAGATTTTGTAGTCCATGCTGAGGAGGGAGACCGGACGCCAGTTCTTCAAAGAACGAAGGTCCCCCTTCTTTGGCAGCAGGACGATGACCGCCCTGCGGCAAGAAAGGGGCAGCTGTCCGGCATTTAGACACTCCCCCAGGACCTGTACGTAGTCACTCCCCAGGACGTCCCAGAACGCCCTGAAGAACTCCACAGTCAGCCCGTCCAGCCCCGGGGTTTTGCTCCTCGAGAGCCGGTCGAGGGCGCCGGTCAGCTCCTCTAAAGTGACGGGAGCGTCGAGCCTTCCGGCGTCCTCCGGGCTGAGCTGCGGCAGGTCCTCCCACAGAACTCTGCGAGCATCCTCGCTGGACGGATCCGGTGAGAACAGAGCCGTGTAATAGTTTCGAACGTGGGCCCTGACGCCCTCCGGATCCGAGATGAGGGACCCGTCGTCGGCCAGCAGCACAAGGAGCTGCTGACGGGTGCCACGCGTTTTTTCCCAAGTGAGTAGAAGAAGGGGGAGCCGCGGACCAGGTCCTGGAGGAGCTGGATCCGCGACCTCACGTACGTGCCCCGAGCCCCGACGAGCTGCAGGTCCCGGAGCGCGGCCTTCTTCTCTTCGTACACCCCGCGCAGGGCCGGGTCCGCGTTGGGCTGACCGAGGCGTGACTCCAGGTCGAGCATCTCCCTCTCCAACTCCACGATCCTGGATTTCCGCCTCTTTGTCGACCCCCTCGCGTACTCCTGACAGAAGACGCGGATGTGAGCCTTGCCCACGTCCCACCATAGCCTCAGGGAGGGGAAGCTTCCCCGCTTCCTTCTCCAGCCGGCCCAGAAATGACGAAACGAGTCCCGGAACCGCTCGTCCTCCAGCAGCAGGTTGTTAAAGTGCCAGTACGCGGAGCCGAGCCTGGCGCCGAACGGAAGGAGTTCCGCCCACACCAGGTGATGGTCCGTGCACGACACCTGCCGCGTGGAGGCCTTCGGAAAACAGGAGGCGTACGCCCGTGAAACGTACAGGCGGTCGATTCTGGACGCTCCAACCCCAGGCCTCACGAAGGTGAAGGCGATGGAGTCGGGATGGAGAGTCCGCCAGACGTCCACCAGGTCGAAGGACTTGACCAAGTCCCCCAACCTCTTCCCTGACGCACAGCCAGTGCGGGCACCGCCGTGGTCCCTGCCCTCGAGGACGCAGATAAAATCTCCCCCGAGGACGACGCACTGGTTCTTGTCGATTGAGGCGAGATGAGCGGACACTTCTTCAAAGAAGCTCGCTTGCCTCGGCCCGGCCAGGGGAGCGTAGACGTTCACCAAGTGAAGCACCGCACCCCCCAGCCGAACCATCAGGTGAAGCAAACGGCCTGGCACGGGCTCCCTGACCCCCCAAGATCTCCGGCTGAAAATGCGGGGCCAACAGGATAGCCACCCCGCCAGATCTGCGGGTGAGGGGACTCATGTAGAAACCCCCCCTCACCACTCCAGGAGCCAGGTGGCTTCATCTCCCAGGGTAGTGTGGGCTTCTTGCAGGCAGCACACTGCATACCTCCCGTCCCGAAGGGCCGAGAGGGTCTGGAGTCTGCGCTGTGACTCCCTGCTGCCGTTGATGCTGAGGCTAGCTATAGTCGTCTCCATGTCGGAAGTGTTGTGCAACCACCACCAGTACAGTTAAAAACCAATATATACATTTATAGGAGGGGCACAGGAGTCCCTTGCCCTCACCAGGAGTGCCCCCAGGAAGTTCCTGACTCGCTTTCGCTCATTCGCATCGAGCTCAGGCGCCTGGCGAGCAGCATGGGCCAACCAGTAAACTCTTCCAAAAGAGCCCCAGCGGTCGAGCGCCAGTTGGGCTCCATCCCGGCGACCCCGAGTTTCCTTGACAAATTCCCAGAGTTCCTCGAGAGGGATGAGGGGGAGATCGGCGGGGGGCACCTAGGACTCAAAAATGTCACTGCAGACAGAGTCCATGTCATTCCCATTGTCCGCCACCGATCCCGATCCCTCCTCCGGGAGATCACCCTGTCACCGACCCCTTCCCCACCGAGGATAGGGGCTGGTCCGGCACCACCAACCGGCCTCAAACTCCCAGCGACCCCACCCCCAGGGTCACCAGCGGTACCTTCCTCAGTACACCCCATCCCAGAACACCCCGAGTTCAAGCTCAGGACCCCGCTCCTCTCCCGACACCAGGACACCTGGCTCCTCAGGGAAAAGATCATCTCCCAGGAAAAGGTCATCCCCCAGGGCCAAGGCCCCTGGAAAAAACAGTCTGGGAGGGAGAAGCAAGGATAACCTTCCTCCCCTCCGCCGCACAGCGACCCAGTAAAAGGTCCTCTTTCATTGCCCACACCATGGCCTTCATCATTGTTAAAGTCCTACCCAGGGGCCAGAGGAGTCAAGGTAGCAGGAAGCCCTGCCGTAGCCCCTGGGGGGTTCTGATAGGTTAGGTCAGGTCACAGTGCAGGACAGTTGGGGGGCACCATTGGCTCATCCCCTGCAGAGGGGTAGCACCACCAACACACTGCAAGGATGTCCCTCCTCTCCAAAGAGAGACGGGGGGAATTTATGGGCCTTTCTCTCCCCGCCCGCCTTGGTGGTCATGGGGCCTGAGGCCCCTCCTCCCAGCCATTCCTGGAATATAATTGGCTGGGGGAAGATAGGGGGCATGTCATTTTTCTGTCCCACCCCTCATTTATCAGGTGACAGCAGGTGGGGCTGGGGGCCCAGGCCCCCGGCCCCCGGCCCCCGGCCCCCGGCCCCTGCCCCTCACCCCTCTTTGGGGCCTGGAGACACGGTCACTGCAGGAGGTTGGGCAGTAGTGGATCCCTCCAGGTTCGTACCAGGGTGTGGCTGGGCTTGAGCTCAGGGGCCCCCAGGTGAGGTGTTGCAGTGCTAGGGGCGGGCGTCGAAGCCCCAGGGGTTTCTTTATCAGGGTTGGGGGTAGATGTGGGGTCAGGGTCAGAGTTCCCGTGCCGGGGTGACGCTGGCACGGCTGCAGGGGCATTGTCGTGCTGGGGCGGGGCAGGGTGTGGGCTAGGTATCAGGGAAGGGGATAGGGTGGTCTCCCCGTGGGCGGGCTTGACGCGACGCATCTTTTTCAGCGCCTTCTGGCCAGCCGGACGCTCACCCCTCCCTCCCTGCCGGAGGCTGGAGCATTGGAAGCCTCCGGTGCTGGGGCTTGAGGTGTTGACTTTGGGGGAGGGGGAGTGGTTGCGGCAGCACCACCATCAGCCGTTGGCACAGGCTGGGCTCCTTCTGGGTGGGGCAGTTTTTTCTAATGTGCCCCACCTCACGGCACAGGTGGCACCGCACGCCGTCCGCCGTCCAGAAGGCGCGGTAGGCCACGCCCTCATAGAGGAGGGTAAATGAGTCCTCGGTGACCTCCTCCCAGGCCAGGCAAATAAACACCTGGCGACGGAAGGAGTAGATGTGCTGGAGGGCGGGGTCCTTCAGACCGAGCAGGAGCGGTTGGATCCCCGACCGGATCTCCCCCAAGGTGGTGAGGTGGGGGAGAAGGAGCTCGCTGGCAAAGAAGGGCGGCACGTTGGAGATCACGACCCTCTGGGCCGTAACCTCCAGAAGGTCGATGGGCAAATGTGTCCCGCCCACAGTGAGCCCCCTCTCCACGGCCAGGTGGACCGCCTGCTCGGTCCTAAGGAAGAATACGGCCTTCCCATACATTCGGGCCGCAGCGACGATGGCCAGTGGGCCGACCACACGAGCCATGGCCTTGCTGCAGGCCTCGATGGACATGTTCGGGTGGGGATAGGCCTTCACTCCCAGGCATTTAGTCAGGTGCCTGAAGGGTGTTGATGTTACAGCCAGGGCAGGGACAGCCGAGCCTAAGGTAGCGGCTACCCCGGTGTAGGTACGGCTGGGCCCCGCGACCTTCGGGCTCACCATACTCTGCTGCTGTACGTGGAGTCGAGCCGAGCCTCTGGCAGCAGCAGTGGTGGAGGTTGTGGGGAGAGTCCCAGGCAGTGACGGTGGAGACCGGCCTCAGGTAACAACAGTGGTGGAGGCAGGCCTCAGGCGAGTCCCAGGTGGGCCCTCAGTCGCAGTGGTGGGGGGCAGACCTGTTGGGGAAGGCCCCCAAGGCAAGTCCCAGGCAGCCCCGAAATTGAGTCCAAAGCAGCAGTAGTGGCAGAGGTTGTAGGGAGGGGCCCAAGGCAAGTCCCAGGCAGCGGTGGTGGAGGCAGGCCTCTGGCAAGTCCTGGGCAGGCCCTTGGTCGCAGCAGTGGGGGGGCAGACCTGTTGGGGAGGGTCCCCAAGGCAAGTCCCAGGCAGCCCCGAAATTGAGTCCCAGGCAGTGGTGGTGGAGGCAGGTCTCAGGCAGCAGCAGCAGTGGAGGCAGGCCTCTGGCAAGTCCTGGGTAGTTCCTTGGTTGCAGCAGTGGTGGGGGCAGGCCTGTTAGGGAAGGGTCCCCAAGGCAAGTCCCAGGCAGCCCCAAAATTGAGTCCAAGGCAGCGGTGGTAGAGGCAGCCCTCAGGCAACAGCAGCAGCAGTGGTGGAGGTCCTGGGGAGGGGCCCCAAGGCAAGTCCCAGGCAGCAGCAGTGAGGCAGGCCCCAAGCAGCAACAGCTGAGGCAGGTCCGGGCAGGGTCTCAGAGACCAGCGGTGGGAGTGGGCCCCAGGTCAGCAGCAACACTGCCTTGACCTGGGTGAGGCCCAGGCTGCAGCTCCAAAAGTAGGCCCCAGACTCAAAAGCTCACACTTCCTTCTGCTTCTGCTGCCTCCTCTTCCTCTTCTTCCTTCCTCTCTCTCGATGTGGAGGCAGCTAGTCCAGGGACAGTCCTCTTCAAGGAGGAGAGTCCTTGCACATACGTACACTCACATTGATCCAACTCTCAATAGGGAAAACACCAGAGTGGCCAGTGACAAGCACTGCCCCTTCGCATCAAAGGGCAGTGCTGTGTGATCAAAACAGTGAAGGGGAGGGTAGGGACTAAATCAAAATAAACTCCAATTTATTTTTTTTTAAAGCACTGCTCTTCACAAAAGGTCACCCTTCTGTTTATTTGTTTTTAATTTTTTTTTCCTTATCCCCACACTACCGCCTAAAAGCGGTAGTGCTTATTTTTTCCCCAGCACCCATGGTGTGTGTGTGTACAGGTGTGGGACGCAGTGAAAGACACAAAATGCACGAATCTTTATTCAATTTCCACCATCAGGAAGATAGGAGAACAAATCCCCTGCTTTTTTTTTCTTTTTAAAATTTTTTTATGGGAAACCAATAGCATTTTATTTTTTTTTGTTGTTCTTTTATTTTGCAGAGTCTGAGAATATCCTGTTTATTTTATTTTTCTTTTTTTATGCTTATTTTTTCCCCAGCACCCATGGTGTGTGTGTGTGCAGGTGTGTGACGCAGTGAAAGACACAAAGTGCACAAATCTTTATTCAGTTTCCACCACCAGGAAGATAGGAGAACAAATCCCTTGCTTATTTTTTTCTTTTTTCTTTTTTTCTTTTTTTTTAAATAAAAAAGGAAACACCCAAGTAACTAGTGACAGGCAGTGCCCTTCACATCAAACGCCCCCACCAAGTTTTTTTTTCTTTTTTTTTTCTTTCTTTCTTTTTTTTTAACCCCACACTACCGCCTAACTGCGGTAGTGCTTATTTTTTCCCCAGCACCCATGGTGTGTGTGTGTAGGTGTGAGATGCAATGAAAGACACAAAGTGCACGGATCTTTATTCAATTTCCGCCACCAGGAAGATAGGAGAACAAATCCCCTGCTTTTTTTTACCCCAGCACCCATGGTGTGTGTGTGCAGGTGTGAAACACAGTGAAAGACACAAAGTGCACGAATCTTTATTCAACTTCCAGGCCCCTGTTTATTTTTTTTTAATTTAATCCCCACTCTACCGCCTAACTGCGGTAGTGCTTATTTTTTAAAATCCCTTGCTTATTTCTGTCAGCCAGAGCTCTGTGATTGGCTCAGGTTAACATTTCCAATAAAGGATCTCATAGTCAATAAGATTCACCTGGTCCAATATCTACAAAAAAAGTAAACATGAGTTTAGAGGGATAAAGTCTAAATGTTGGAAAATGGGACCAGATCAGTTGAGGATATCTGTTTGGTGTGGATGAGTTGGACCAAAGGGTTCTGTGTGCATGAACTCGAACTTCAAATGAAGCTGAGAGCCCATGGTGATAGGCAAGGCGATGTTCTGCACTTCCAGGTGAAGCATCACAGCTGAAGCAATTCCACACCTTATACTGTTAACTGTAAATGTGTCTGGAGAGATTGGCAGTTATTCACAGGGTATCAGGCCAGTGATTACAGAACATATCCTTTAAAATACTGAGATGTTGTGTCAGGTCTTTGATCTACTGGACCATTAATCCAGAGACCCAGGTAATGTTCTGGAGCCAGAGAGGGAGTATCATCCCAGGAAAGAGTAGGTGAACAGCCAATGGAAAATCTTATGCATGCCATTGAAAACCTAAACACTTTAAAAATTACAAATGCAGGGACAAGTGAAAAGGGGGTTGACCAGAGTGTACAAACAGCTTTTCTCAAGTATGAAATTTTTTTTATTGACTATGCCGATTGGGTAACTTGTGAATGATATCGTGTGCATCACTTGTTGCTTTAGAACATAGAACAATGTTGTGCCGAACTGTGAAACTAAACTAAAGACTATTCAACCTACACTATTCCATTATCATCCATATGTATTCATCATTATCCGATGACCATTTAAATGCCCTTAATGTTGGTGAGTCCACTACTATTGCAGGCAGGGCATTCCACACCCTGAGTGAAGAACCTACCTCTGATATCTGTCCTATATCTATCCTGCCTCACTTTAAAGCTCTGTCCTCTTGTGCTGGCCATCACCATCTGAGGAAAAAGGCTCTCATTGCCCACCCTATCTAATCCTCTGAGTATCTTGTATGCCTCTATTAATTCACCTCTTAATCTTCTTCTCTCAAACGAAAACAGCCTTTAGTTCCTCAGCCTTTTTCCATAAGACCTCCCCTCCGTACTAACTAACATCCTGGTAAATCTCCTCTGCACCCTTTCCAATGCTTCCACATTCCTCCTATAATGCAGTGACCAGAACTGTATGCAATACTGCAAGTGCGGCTGCACCAGAGTTTAGTACAGCTGGTACATGATCTAATGGTTCCAAAACTCAATCCCTCGACCAATAAAAGCTAACACATGATGCACCTTCTTAGCAACCCAATCAACCTGGGTAGCCACTTTCAAGTACACAGACACTGAGATCTCTCTGCTCATCCACGCTACCAAGAATCTTACCATCAGCCCAGTACTCTGTATTCCTGTTACTTCTTCCAAAGTGAATCACCTCACACTTTTCCACATTAAACTCCATGTGCCACCTCTCACCCCAGCTCTGTAGCTTATCTATGCCCCTCCGTAACCTGCAACATCCTTCCATACTATCCACGACTCCACCGACCTTAGTATCATCTGCAAATTTACTAACCCATCCTTCTCCTCCCTCATCTGGGTCATTAATAAAACAGATCCTTGCATTAAACCACTAGTAACTAAACTCCAGGATGAACATTTCCCATCAACCACCACCCTCTGTCTTCTTACAGCCAGCCAATTTCTGATCCAACCACTAAACCACCCTCAATCCCATGCCTCTATTTTCTGCAATAGCCTACCATAGGGAACCTTGTCAAACGCTTTACTGAAATCCACATACACCACATCAACTGCTTAACCCTCATCCACCAGTTTGGTCATTTTCTCAAAGACCTTATTAAGGCTTATGAGGCACAACCTACCCTTCACAAAACCGTGTTGACTATCCCGAATCAAATTATTCCTTTCTAGATGATTATAAATTCTATCACTTGTAATTGTTTCCGACACTTTACCCACAATCAAAGTAAGGCTCATTGGTCTATAATTACCAGGGTTGTCTTTACTCCCCTTCTTGAACAAGGGACAACATTTGCTATCTTCCAGTCTTCTGGCACTATTCCTGTAGACAATGATGATTTAAAGATCAAAGCCAAAGACTCCACAATCTCCTCCCTGGCTTCCCAGAGAATCTTAGGATAACTCCCTTCTGGGCCAAGGGATTTATCTATTTTCACATTTTCCAGAATTACTAACACCTCCTCCTTTTGAACCTCAATCCTGTCTAACCTTTATCTCCGTATTCTCCCTGACAACATTGTCTTTCTCCGATGTGAATACGACAAATTATATTCACTTAGCACCTCTCCTATGTCTTCTGACTCCAAGCACAGTTTCCCACTACTGTCCTTGACTGGCCCTAACCTTACCCTCATCATTCTTTTATTCCTGACATACATATAGAAAGTTTGAGGTTTTTCCTTGATCCTATCTGCCAAGGACTTCTCACGTCCCCTCCTGGCTCATCTTAGCTCTATCTTTCGGTCCTTCCTGGCTAACTTGTAACTCTCAAGTGCCCAAACTGAACCTTCACATGTAATTTTCACATAAACTTCCTTCTTCCTCTTGACAAGATATTCAACTTCATTTGTAAACCACGGCTCCCTTGCTCAACCACATACTCCCTGCCTGATAGGTACATACTTGTCAAGAACCTGCAGTAGCTGTTCCTTGAATAAGCTCCACATTTCAATTGTGCCCATCCCCTGCAGTTTCCTTCCCCATCCTATGCATCTTAAACCTTGCCTAATCGCATCATCATTGCCTTCCCCCACCTAAAAGCTTGCCTTGCAGTATATACCTTTCCCTTTCCATCACTAAACATAACCATATTGTGGTCACTATCAACAAAGTGCTCACCTACCTCCAAATTTAACACCTGGCTGGGTTCATTACTCAGTACCAAATCCAATGTGGCCTCACTTCTTATTGTGGATTAGTGGTGCTGGAAGAGCACAGCAGTTCAGGCAGCATCCAACGAGCAGCGAAATCGACGTTTCGGGCAAAAGCCTTTCATCAGGACGTCGATTTCACTGATTGTTGGATGCTGCCTGAACTGCTGTGCTCTTCCAGCACCACTAATCCAGAATTTGGTTTCCAGCATCTGCAGTTATTGTTTTTACCTCACTTCTTATTGGCCTATTTATGTACAGTGTCTGGAAACCCTCCTGCATAAATTGGACAGAAACTAACCCACCTAAAGTTCTCAAACTATAGCAGTCAATATTTGGAAAGTTAAAATCCTCCATAAGAACTACCCTGTTACTTTCGCTCCTGTCTAGAATCATCTTTGCTACCCTTTCCTCTACATTTCTGGAACAATTCGGAGGCCTATAGAAAACCCCCATCAGGGTGACCTTTCATTTCCTGTTCCTAACCTCAGCCTATACTACCTCAGTAGACGAGTCCTCAAACGTCCTTTCTGCCATTGTAAAACTGTCCTTGACGACAATGTCACACCTCCCCTTCTTTTACCATCTTCCCTGATCTTACTGAAATACCTAAACCCTGGAACTTGCAACAACCTTCCTGTCCCTGCTCTACCTATGTCTCCAAAATGGCCCCAACATCTTAGACACAGGCACCAACCCATGCTGCAAGTTCACCCTCCTTATTCTGGATGCTCCTGGCATTGAAATAGATACACTTCAAACCACCTTCCTGCTTGCCAGTGAACTCTTGTGACCTTGGAACCTTATTCATGACCTCACTACTCTCAACCTCCTGTACACTGAAGCTACAATTCAGGTTCCCACACCCCCTGCTGAATTAATTTAAACCCTCGCAAAGAGCGTTAACAAATTCTGCTCCCCCCAACCCACCCAACCAGGATATTGGTACCCCTCAGGTTCAGGTGTAGACCATCCCATTTGTAAAGATCCCACCTTCCCCAGAATGAGTCCCAATAATCCAGGTATCTGAATCCCTTCCGCTTGCACCATCCCTGAAGCCACGTGTTCAACTGCTCTCCCTCTACCCCTCTACCCCTCTACCTCATCTTGCTCGCACGTGGCATGGGTAACAAACCAGAGATGACAGCGCTGTTTGTTCTAGCTCTAAGCTTCCACCTTAGCTCCCTGAATTTCTGCCTTAAATCCCCATCCCTTTTCCTATCTGTGTCTTTGGAGCCTATGTTCCCCCTCCCCCTTAATGATCTGGAAAACACGATCCGAGACATCACGATCCCTGGCACCTGGGGGGCAACACACCAACCGTGAGTCTCTCTCATTCCCACAGAATCTCCTATCTGTCCCCCTTACTATGGAGTCCCCAATGACTACTGCCCTGCTCCTCTTCCCCCTTCCCTTCTGAGCAACAGGGACAGACACTGTGTCAGAGACCTGTACCCCATGGTTTAGTCCTGAGAAGTCTTTTCTCCCCAGCAGTATCCAAACCGTATGCTTGTTTTTGAGGAGAATGGCCTGCACTGCCTACTTCTTATCCTTTCTAACAGTCATGCAACTATCATCATTCCTCAGAGTAACCACCTCCCTGTAGCTTTTCTTTATAATTGGATCTGCCACCTGAATGATCCTGAATTCATCCAGTTCCAGCTCCAGTTCCCTAACACAGTCTCCAAGGAGCTGGAGTTGGGTGCACTTTCTGCAGGTGGACCCAGCTGGGACTCTAATGGTGTCCTTCACCTCAAACATCCTACAGGAGGAACATTGCACTGCCTGCACTGCCATCCCTGCTAAGTTCCCTCACTAAGAAACAAAAGAGAAAATGATTACCCTCCAGTGGTGCAAAGTTAGAGGACGTGGGTGGGTGGGAGGACCTAGAGGTACAGAGTCTCGTGTTTAACAAGCACGAGTTGAAGGATGTTTGGAGAAATATAATTGCACCCTGTACAAAATCCTTAAGTGTGGTTTTCAATTCAGAGGGAGATGCCATTAAGAGCTAACGCATGGAACAGATGGGGTGCCAGTTTAACATCTCACCCTTTGACTGCAATGTCAGCTACACTTTAAGTTCAACTCCCTGGAGCCAACACACAATCTTTTGATTCAGAAGCAAGAGGTACAGTTGACATTTCTCAATCAATATTGATTCAAACAACATGTCACTGTTAAACAAGTGCATCGATACACAATTGGTGCACTTTACATAGATTTTAAGAAGACATATTTGTTACATAAAATGCTTACTAGTTTGTCACCTAAAACACTGAGACATGAGGGAGACAAGGAAAGCAAATGTGGGAAGAAAAAAGTAGGTGGAGAATGAAAAGTCCTGGGCCTCCTTCACCGCTGCTCCCTCACCACCAGACGCCTGGAGGAAGAACGCCTCATCTTCCGCCTCGGAACACTTCAACCCCAGGGCATCAATGTGGACTTCAGCAGTTTCCTCATTTCCCCTTCCCCCACCTCACCCTAGTTCTAAACTTCCAGCTCAGTAACTGTCCCCATGACTTGTCCGGACTTGTCCTACCTGCCTATCTCCTTTTCCACCTGTCCACTCCACCCTCTCCTCCCTGACCTATCACCTTCATGCCCTCCCCCACTCAACCATTGTACTCTATGCTACTTTCTCCCCACCCCCACCCTCCTCTAGCTTATCTCTCCACGCTTCAGGCTCACTGCCTTTATTCCTGATGAAGGGCTTTTGCCCGAAACATCGATTTCGAAGCTCTTTGGATGCTGCCTGAACTGCTGTGCTCTTCCAGCACCACTAATCCAGAATCTGGTTTCCAGCATCTGCAGTCATTGTTTTTACCCCGAGAATGAAAAGTGATAAGGCTGGAAGGACTGTGAAAAAGAAAGAACAGAATGAAGAAAGAAATAATGACTAAAGTTTAAAATTACTTCCAATGACATTGATACCGCTGCTTTGATATAGGACATGATGAGTGGTACTTCACTGAGGAAAAAGGCAGCAGAACTTTGAGGTGTTAAGACCATAGACATAGGAGCAGAAATAGACCATGGTTGATCTTATAACCCTCACCTTCACTTGCCTGCCATTTCCCAGTAACCCTTGATTCCTTTCCTGATTAAAAAAACTCTGATCCTTGAATGCACTTAATGATCCAACCTCGAGAGTTCTCTTTGGAAAAGAATTTCACAAGATAGGAACATAAACTATGGAGTTTGGAAAGGATTTGCAGAGAAGTTCTAAAAATAAACGTCATCTTAGTCTGGCTTTCATTGGAGAGAGATTGACTGGAAGGGGCTTAACCTCAGGCAAAGGACAAGGTTGAGAAAGTGGGGCATTCACAGTCACCTCAGTTAGGGAGCTGAATGGGACATGAATCCACGGTGTTGGCATCATTCAGCATCAAAAACCAACCTTTCAGTGGTCTGAGCTAACTGACCCTGAATGGAAAAATAGTGTTAGGGTGGTTGAAGAGCTGTGTGAGAATGGCACCTCCCTCCGCCATCCCTCCTGCATTGCCACTTGTGATTCTTTTCATTCAGAAAAAGATTCCAGTGCAGATTGGACAGACGTGTGGGTGGATACAGCTGATGTTAGCTCATCAACTGCAGGCAACTTTTCAACCATATTTTCTAGTGGGGTCTTAACTTGCTTTGACACCAATCAAAGTAAATTTGCTCCATGCACGATGTGGTTAAAACCTCCTGAAGGCATTCATGAACCTGATTTACGGTCAGTCACTGACAGAGTTTCAGCCGCTTTAAGGCTTCTGTGAAGGCAAAGTGAGAAAGTGGGGTGCCTATATTCTTCAGCAAGACTCTCAGTTTATAGAGAATTACAGCATTGCTGCAATGCAGAAGGAAACCATTTGGCCCATTGTGCTGACACTGCCTCTCTGAACATAATTAACAAACTCCAGCTTTTCCTCCATGATTCTGCACATTATTCCTATTTAAATAAACACTTTACACATCAGTGGAAGCTGTCTCCACCATACTTCCAGGCACAGCTTACCAAATCCAAAATACTTGCAATGTGTAAAAGTTAATTTAACATCGCAGCCATACCTCTAAGTGTAGGCTGTCTAAATGTGACCCTAATCAGCTCTATCCTCCATTTATCGTCTTTCACAGAATCCCTATAATGTAGAAGCAGGCAATTCAACACATACTGACCCTCGAAAGAAGACCCCACCCAGACTCGCCACCTACCCTATCCCTGCAACCCTGCATTTCCCATGGCTAATCCACCTAGCCTGCACATGCCTGTGAAACTATGGGTAATTTAGCATGGCCAGTCCACCTAACCTGCATATGAAGGTAAGCATGCAGGTACAGCAGGTAGTGAAGAAGGCTAATAGCATGCTGGCCTTCATAACAAGAGGGATTGAATATAGAAGCAAAGAGGTTCTTCTGCAGCTGTACAGGGCCCTGGTGAGACCACACCTGGAGTACTGTGTGCAGATCTGGTCTCCAAATTTGAGGAAAGACATTCTGGCTATTGAAGGAGTGCAGCGTAGGTTCATGAGGTCAATTCCTGGAATGGCGAGACTACCTTACACTGAAAGACTGGAGCGACTGGGCTTGTATACCCTTGAGTTTAGAAGACTGAGAGGGGATCTAATTGAGACATATAAGATTATTAAAGGATTCGACACTCTGGAGGCAGGAAACATGTTTCCGCTAATGGGTGAGTGCCGAACCAGAGGACACAGCTTAAAAATACGGGGTAGACCATTTAGGACAGAGATGAGGAGAAACTTCTTCACCCAGAGAGTGGTGGCTGTGTGGAATGCTCTGCCCCAGAGGGTAGTGGAGGCCCAGTCTCTGGATTCATTTAAGAAAGAGTTGGATAGAGCTCCCAAGGATTGTGGAATCAAGGGTTATGGAGATAAGGCAGAAACAGGATACTGATTAAGGATGATCATCCATGATCATATTGAATGGTGGTGCAGGCTCGAAGGGCAGAATGGCCTACTCCTGCACCTATTGTCTATTGTCATATCTTTGGACTGTGGGAGGCAACTGGAAAACCCAGAGGTAGTCCATGCAGACTCTGGGAAGAATGTACAAACTCCTCACAGACAGCCACCCAAGGGTGGAATCAAACCTGGGTCCCTGATGCTGTGAGACAGCAGTGCTAACCACTGAGCCACCACGCTGCTTCATTTACTTAAATGATGAAAGAGAGTTCTAGATTAAAATGATTAACATGCTGAATTGAAATGGTTTTCTTCAGAGAAAAGACGTAGGAAATATCTAAGCTCATTGAGATAATAGAAAAAAACACTTCACACTTAAGTAGTTTTGATGTCAGTATACAAAGAGAGAAATAACAAAGAAAAATTGAAGCAGTGAATCCTGAAAAGGGTAGGACATGGTAGAAATCATTGCAGTCCATGCAATTTACATCGTTAATGTGGGAAAGTATATCATAATTATGACTTTATACTGTCACACTGCAACAAGTTATCAATTGAAATTGGTTGATCAGATTATATTTAACATTCTGTATGTTCCTCTGCTGTAAAATAAAGTTGCTAAATAATTATTTATTATAAAGCCATTTATTATAAAGAGATTTGAGGACAAAGTGAAGGGCTCCACACATCCTTGTTACTCTCCCAGAAAACTAAACGATTAGGCTGCTCTGGGAGCGAAAACCACCACCAACCCTCTCTGAAGATATGGTGGGACACTGCATAGGAACACAGAAAATAGAAGTAGGACTAATCAATTCAGCCCTTTGAGATTGCTCTGCCATTCAATCTGATTGGAGCCATAGAGTCATACAGCACAAAAACAGACCAGTCCATGCTGACCGTGTTCGCAAGCCAAACTAGTCCCACCTGCCTGCTCATGGCCTATATCCGTCCAAACATTTCTTATTTGGATTAAGCTGAATGTCTTTTGATCTTTGTAACTGTACCTGCATCCACCACTTCTGGAAGCTCACTCCACGTGCAAACTAACTTCTGTGTAAAGTTGCCCCTCATGCCTTTGTTAAATCTTTCTCCTCTCATCTTACAGATGTCCCCCTTCAACTTGAACTGCTCCCCCTTCAGGGAAAAGACTCTTGCCACTCATCTTATCTACACCCCTCATGGTTTTATAAACTTTCGTCGCATTATGCTTTATATTTTATATATTTTGTATTCAATTTTGTATCCAATTGGCAAGCTCACCTTGAATCCCATGTGATTATGATTATGATTGATCATTCAACTCAGTGCCATGCTCCCACTTTCTCCCCATACCCTTTTGATCCCTTTAGCCAAAAGACGTTTTTAAATTATAGGATTACAAGAGGTGGATGGAGTGGATAGAAAGCAACTGTCTGCCTTAGGCAAAGGGTCAGCATCAAGAGGCATCATTTTAAGGTGGAAGGGAGGAGTTTGAGAGAGGAGTTGAGGAAATATTTTTTCACCCAAAGGGTGGTAGTGACCTGGAATGTGCAGTCTGGGAGGGAACATCACAACCTTTGAAAGGGTACTTGGATGAGCACTTGAGATGACACAATATTCAAGGAAATGGGCCAAGTGTGAGAAAGTAGCACTTGTGCAGATTTCGATGATTTGAACTCTGTTGTGAAAACATTCAAAGTTTTGGCTTCAACCACTTTCTGTGGCAGACAATTCCACAGGCTCCCCAGTGTCTGGGTGAAGGCCTTTTCTCCCAGTCTAACATGGCCAGCCCCATATCCTTAAACTGTGACCCCTAGTTGAGATTCTACGTTCTTTGGAAGCAACATTCCTGTATTTACCCTGCCTAGTCCTGTTGGAATGTCATAGGTTTCTATGACATTCCCCTCATTCTTCTAAACCCCAGCGTATATTATCCTAAACCCATCCAGTCTCTCTTTATATTTCATTTCTGCCATCTGAGGAAATCTACACTTCCATGCTTTGAGTGCACTAATGTTGCATTGACCCCACCACATTCCTGTGGCCATTTTAAATATTGGCATAAAAAGAAAAACAAGTCTTAAAGACCATCAGACTAATCAGGCATGCAGAATATCAAACTATTTCTGAAAGAAAATAAGGAAGAGAAAGGAACTGCTTTATTATATTAAAAATGCTATATAAATGCATGTTCGTAACTGCAGTAAAATGATCTCAGAACATGAGTCATGCTGGCAAGAATGACATTAACTGAACACTTAAGATAAAAGAAAAATCCTGCTGATGCTTAAAATCTACAACAAACACTGGAGAAACTCAACAGATCTGGTAACATTGGTGGAGAGAGAAAGAGAGTTAATATTTCAGGTCCGGTTCTGGTCATTAGACCTGGAGTACTAATTATGTTTCTCTCTCCACAGAAGCTGTCAAACCTGCTGAGTTGCTCTGTGCTTGTATTAACTGACCATCCTCTGCTGTGAGAAGTTGGTGATGATGGAATATCGCAAATTGCCTCAACCCGTAGAGTGCTAGCACGGTCACAACTGGGTCCAGGACCTCATCATGTGTGTGTAAGTGTCGTTTAATAAACATAAGATTACTTCCAAGTATCTGGCCAGCAAAAAACTGAATCCAGGCTTATGGCATTGAAAGCCCCTCACAAGCTGGAGCTTGCCAGGAGAAGATTGCAGCATCTGAGAAAGGGCTGCTGGTTGGAACGGTTCTGTTTGTATTAAATAAGCACAACACAGAAACTGCTTTAAGGCAGATTGCATCCGGAAAATATTCACTACTGACAGCACTGAATTCAGTTAGCAATACCACCCCGACATTGCTGGGGGCCTCCACTTAGAAAGTACTTCATTGGTTGTCAAACACTCCGGGACATTCTGCAATCGTGAAAGACGTAAACCCAAGTGCTCTCTTTATTTTACATTCCCAGCCTGATCTGGGAGGACAATGCACCAAGACGATGGACCAGTTCTTTAATAATGCAGTCCAATTTGTCCCCACTACACCATGTGTTTCCCTGGAACTTGGCCCCAGTATTCCCCCAACCCAAAATTTGCTGTTGTAAATTATTATTGAAACTGCTTCCATTCACCTTTCAGGAAGGGAATGCTGGATCTTGATTACTTGTGGTGTAAGTGCTTTTTCTCATTATTCAGTCTCTCCACACACTGGAGACTCTCGCATGCAACTCCTTCCAAAGTTCACAGACCCTCATTTTCTCCCAGCAGCCTCACAAAACCAAAGGTAGAGACACTTATGCAGAGCGTGGGGACAGTCTGCTTGATGATTTAAACGTAGGGAAATTACTTGCATTTCTAGTCCATCTTTCATGACCTCAAGATGTCACTAAGAACTGTATGGCTAGTGGTGTACTTATTGGAAACAGAAACAGAAAGAGCTGGGGAAGCTAAGCAGATCTGGCAGTAGCTGTGGAGAGAGAAGCAGAGTTACTATTTCAAGTCCAGTATGACCCTTGTTCAGAACTCAAGACCTGAAGACGATCCATTGAGACTCGAAATATTAATTCTGTTTCTGTCTTCATAGATGCTGCCAGACCTGCTGAGTTTCTCCAGCATTCTCTGTTTTTATCTATTTAAGATTTCCAGCATTTGCAATATTCTGCTTTCAGTTAAGTACTTTTTTTGAAGTGTAGACACACCTGTAATGTGACAGCGAATTTATGAAACCACTGACAGATAAGAATTGGTTAATGATAACATTTTCTGTTTTTATTTAAATGGTTTCTGGTTGAAAGATAATGTTGGGCTGGACTCCAGGCATGAGTTTAAATTGTCTTTTCTGAAGTGGTTTGGAGGTGCCAGTGTTAGACTGGGGTATACAAAATTAAAAATCACACAATACCAGGCTGTAGTCCAACAGGTTTATTTGTAAGCACTAGCTTTCAGAGCGCTGCTCCTTCATCAGGTGGTTGTGGAGAATAAGATCGAAGGACACAGAATTTATAGCAAAAGTTTACAGTGTGATGTAACTGAAATTATATATTGGAAAAGACCTGGATAGTTTGTTAAATCTCTCATCTTTTAGAATGGGCATGTTAATTTCAGTTCTTTCATATAGATTCCAGAACTTTCTTAAAGTTACATTCTCTACTGAATGATTTTCAGGATGGGATATTTTAGATTTTCCCTCAGTACTATAATGGAATCATCAACTTGGATCACATGGTCAAGCCCCTAGAGTGGGAATCTATATCCAGTACCTTCTGATGTCATGATGGTATACCGTAGAATCACAGAATGACTACAGTGCAGAAAGAAGACATTGGGCCCATCCTGCCTGCACTGGTTCATTATCTCGTGCCAATCTCCAGCATTTTCCCCATATCCCTAACAACTGAATCATGCTGATAATTTTATGAAAGGCCTGTTCATCTAGTCCAAAGCAGTAGATATAAATCGAAAAGTGTGGTGCTGGAAAAGCACAGTAGGTCAGGCAGCATTTGAAGAGCGGGAGAATCGATATTTCGGCGTAGGCCCTTCATCAGGAATGTCAGTAGACATGATCCAAATGTAGATTCCACTTTGTTACAGCCAACTTTACCACATTCAACTGCCATGGTTGGGACATGTGACAGTGGCATGGCAAAAGATTGCTCTGTACAGAAGGATACCTGCATGTGATAGCATTTACCTTCAAAGCCAGCCTGGGTGATTAATGTGTTAAATAACTGGTGTCATTCTACTTACAACAGGTTTCATTCTATACAACTGCTGCAGCCTCATGAGGCACAGACCGGGTGCGGACTGTGGTGTGATGGTGCTTTCAGAAAGAAAGAAAGGCTACCATTTGTCTTGCCCTTTTCTCAGTCACCTTTCATCCTGGTGTTTTATAACAGAATCTTGTGATGTAGTGGTATTATCACTACCACTAGTGCGGCTCCAGGCTCCATTCCCAACTACCCCAGAGGTGCATCAGAATATATAGAGTCATAGAGATGTGCAGCACGGAAACAGACCCTTCAGTCCAACCCGTCCATGCCAACCAGATATCCCAACCCAATCTAGTCCCACCTGCCAGCATCCAGCCCATATCACTCCAAACCCTTCCTATTCATATACCCATCCAAATGCCTCTTAAATGTTGTAATTGTACCAGCCTCCACCACTTCCTCTGGCAGCTCATTTCATCTATGTACCACCCTCCGCATGAAAACATTGTCCCTTAGGTCTCTTTTATATCTTTCCCCTCTCACTCTAAACCTATGCCCTCTAGTTCTGGACTCCTCGACACCAGGGAAAAGACTTTGCCTATTTATCCTATCCATGCCCCTCATAATTTTGTAAACCTCTATAAGGTCACCCCTCAGCCTCCGACGCTCCAGGGAAAACAGCCCCAGCCTGTTCAGCCTCTCCCTGTAGCTTAAATCCTCCAACCCTGGCAACATCCTTGGAAATCTTTTCTGAACCCTTTCAAGTTTCACAACATCTTTCCGATAGGAAGGAGACCAGAATTGCATGCAATATTCCAACAGTGGCCTAACCAATGTCCTGTACAGCCACAACATGACCTCCCAACTCCTGTACTCAATACTCTGACCAATAAAGGATAGCATACCAAACGCCTTCTTCACTATCCTATCTACCTGTGACTCCACCTCCAAGGAGCTATGAACCTGCATTCCAAGGTCTCTTTTTTCAGCAACACTCTTTAGGACCTTACCATTAATTGTATAAATCCTGCTAAAATTTGCTTTCCCAAAATGCAGCACCTTGCATTTATCAGAATTAAACTCCATCTGCCACTTCTCAGCCCATTGGCCCATCTGGACCAGATCCTGTTGTAATCTGAGGTAACCCTCTTCGCTGTCCACTCCACCTCCAATTTTGGTGTCATCTGCAAACTTACTAACTGTACCTCTTATGCTCACATCCAAATCATTATATCTGAGCACGTTTATGAAAGTTACCATAATTTTGAATTGCAATGTTGTTTTGCTTCTGCCTTGATCTTTCTGAATGGTCGAGGTCTCTGGTTTGGACATTGTGGTCCAAAGTAGCTCAGGCAAGTTGCCTCACTCTATCCAGTGGGATATACAAACTGGAACTACAACAGAGGACACAAAGGCTGGAGAAACTAGGCTTGTATCCTTTGGAATTTAGAAGAGTCAGAGATGACTGAATTGAAACATAAAAGATCCTGGGGGGATCTGACCAGGTAGATGTGAAGATGGCTATTTTTTCATGGGAGAATCTAGAACCAGGGGTCATCATTTAAAAATAAAAATTGCCTATTTAAGACAAAGATGAGGAAACATTTTGTCTCTTCTCCGTATTTTGTGAGTCTTTGGAATTCCCTTCCTCAAAAGGCAGTGGATGCAGACCCTTTAAATATTTTTAAAGCAGAGAGAAATAGATTCTTGATGACCAAGGGGATGAAAGATTATTGGGGAGATGTAAGAGTGTAGAGTTGAGGTTAAAATTAGATCAGCCATGATTGCATTGAATGGGGGAACAGGCCTGTAGGGCTGAGTGGCCTCCTCTTGTTCCTTCTTTGTATGTTTGAAGATTTAGGTTGGGTTGGCAAGATGCCAATCGAGAGAACTGCTTTAACCTGGAAGGTATCAAGCTACTTGAGTGTCATGTTCTAATCAGTAGAAGATGCCTTGACATGGTCTTTGTTTAGGAAGGTTCCAGCTGTTCATACAGAATACGACCACAGCTCTGAATTGCTGTAACGTCATTCTTTTGTGCAGAATTACTTGATCTGGGTTATTTTCTCACTGAGGGGAGCTGGTGTTATGTTTCAGTGCTTGAGATACAGGCAAGGATTGCAGGTTTGAAAACTAAAATCTGGTGAAATTAAGGCAGTTTCATATCCTAGGGGGCGGAAGGTCAGAAAGGTAAACAGCACCATCTCAGAGCATCATTATATTTGGCAAGCAATGTATGAAAGGGGTGACAAATGGGGGAGGAGCTGTACCTGTGGGTAGAAGGAGTGGAGGAGGGTTTACGTTTTTACCCTTCATAAAGTTGAATTTCAAAAGACCTGAATTGAGATGCTCATTCCTTATGCCTGAAGGCTAGAGAATTACAAAGACACATCAAAGAGCTTTACCTAGCACCAAGCAATTCCAAAGCAGAAAGTGAGATTCTGAATTGAGTGGCAGCAGGGGTCTTACTGGCTGCCTTTGTAAAGAAGCTCTCAAAAATCCAGCAAAGGAATATTAAGTGGTCATATCCAGTTTATATCATTTTACTTCTTTCATTCCAGCAACGTTGCAAATTTAAAAAATTGAGTGTGCTGAATATATATGCATGGAAACATATCGTTTGGTCCAGCTGATCCAAATTGCTGATGTTATGCACACCGAGAATCTCCTCAAACCCTTCTTCACCTCACCTCACCAACAGATCATTTGATTACTTTCTCCCTCATGTCAGTTCTAGCTTCCTCTTAAATTAAGCAATATTATCTTCATTGCTTACATCATAGGCTACGTTCTTATTCTCAAAACATTTACCCAATTCCTGATTGGATCACCATTGTTTTTTCACAAAACAGCCCCAGTCTGTTCACTCTCACCCAATAGTTATTCCTCTCAGTTTTGGTGTCACCTAGAATTAGAACAAAGAAAATTTACAGCCCAGGAACAGGCCCTTCGGCCCTCCAAGCCTGAGCAGATCCAAATGTACTGTCTAAACCTGTTGCCCAATTCCTAAGCATCTGTATCCCTCTGCTCCCCACCTACTCATGCATCTGTCCAGATGCATCTTAAATGAATCTACCGTGCCTGCCTCTACCACCTCTGCTGGCAACACGTTCCAGACACCCACCACCCTCTGTGTGAAGTACTTGCCGCGTGTATCCCCCTTAAACTTTCCACCTCACACCTTGAAAGTATGACCTCTGATTATTGAATCCTTCACCCTGGGAAAAATCCACCCTGTCTATACCCTTCATGATTTTGTAAACCTCAATCAGGTCCCCCCCTCAATCTCCGTTTTTCTAATGAAAATAAACCTAACCTACTCAACCTCTCTTCATAGCTAGCACCTTCCATATGAGGCAACATTCCTGTAAACCTTCTCTGCACCGTCTCTAAAGCGTCCACATCCTTTCAGTAAACATTCCTGTAAACCTTCTCTGCACCGTCTCTAAAGCGTCCACATCCTTTCAGTAATGTGGTGACCAGAACTGTACACAGTATTCTAAATGCAGCCGAACCAATGTCTTGTACAATTTTAACATGACTTGCCAGCTCTTATACTCAATACCCCGTCCAATGAAGGCAAGCATACTATATGTCTTCTTGACCACTCTAGCCACCTGCGCAGAAAACTTCAGGGTACAATGGATCTGTACTCCCAGATCTCTCTGCCCATCAACCTTTCCCAAGGCTCATCCATTCATTGTATAATTCACTCTAAAATTAGTCTTGCCTAAATGCATCACCTCACATTTGTCTGGAACGAACTCCATCTGTCACCTTTCTGCCCAACTCTCCTGTCCATCTCTATCCTCCTTTGACAGTCTTTGACAGTCCCTTATGCTTTCTGCTACTCCACGAATCTTGGTGTCATCTGTAAACTTGCTGATCATACCAACAGTGCTCTCTTCCAGATCATTTATGTATATCACAAACCACACTGGCCCCAACACTGACCCCTGTGGAACACCACTGGTCACCTTTCTCCATTTCAAGAAACTTCATTCAACTACTATTCTCTGTTTCCTGTTGCACGACCAGTTCTTTATCCACCTAAATTGGTAAGGCATGATCTCCCCTGCACAAAACCATGTTGCCTATCAATAATAAGCCCATTCTTTTCTAAATATAAATAGATACTATCCCTCAGTACCCTCTCCAGCAACTTCCCCACCACCGATATCAGGCTCACTGGTCTGTAGTTACCCGGAATATCCCTACTATCCTTCTTGTACAGGGGGACAACATAAGCTACCCTCCAGTCCTCCAGCACCTCACCTGCATTTAAGGATGCCACAAAGATATCTGTCAGGGCCCCAGCTATTTCCCCACTTGCCCCCCTCAGCAACCTGGGAAAAAGCCCATCCGATCCTGGGGATTTGTCCACCTTAA
This sequence comes from Chiloscyllium punctatum, assembly GCF_047496795.1. Taxonomy (NCBI): domain Eukaryota; kingdom Metazoa; phylum Chordata; class Chondrichthyes; order Orectolobiformes; family Hemiscylliidae; genus Chiloscyllium; species Chiloscyllium punctatum. The sequence goes on along the minus strand of NC_092763.1, from coordinate 82,534,607 downwards.
TAACCTCTATCCTACCCAACACATCTTCCCTACTTATGCCAACATGATCCAGACTAATCTAGCTTCTATCTCTAATCTCAACATTCATCATGTTCCTCTCCTCAGTGAACACTGATGCAAAGTAATCATTCAGAATCTCACCCATTCTCTCAGGTTTGACACACAAACTTCCTTCCTTATCCTTTAATGGATCAATCCTTTCTCTAGTTACCCATTTGCTTCTTATATAAGAATAAAATGCTTTGGGATTCTGCTTAATTCTGCTCGCTAAAGCTGTTTCATGACCCTTTTTCACCCGCTTGATTCCTCATTTAAGACTTGACCTACTCTTCCGATATTCCTCCAGGGCCTGTTCTGTTCTTAGCTGCCTAGACCTTATGCGTGCTTCCCTTTTCCTCTTGGCTAGTCATACAATTTCTCCTGTGACCCACGATTCATGAATCTTGCCCTTCCTATCCTTTGCCTTCAATGGGACATGCATATCCTGCACTGCCGTTAACCTATCTTTGAAAGCCTTCCACATCTCAAATGTGGACTTCCCTTCAAATAGCTGTGTCCAATCCACATTTCCGAGCTCCTGCCTAATTTTGATATAATTGGCCTTGGCCCAGTTTAGTACTCTTCCCTTATGACCACTCTCTTCTTTATCTACGAGTATTCTAAAATTTACAGAATTGTGGTCACTGTTCCCAAAGAAATCCCCCACCGCAACTTCTACCACCTGTCCTGGCTCATTCCCCAGTGCCAGGTTCAATATTGCCCTTCCCTTGACAGACTATTGACATACTGCTCTAGGAAACTCCTGGATGCTTCTTACAAGTTCTACCCCATCCAAATCTCTGTTTGTTGTCACTGTCTTTTCAATTTAATGGATACAGACCACATTTACACTGAAAATGACAATAAACGCATAGAGCTCCATGGTACGCAGAATAATCAGTAAAACTAAGGCAAAAGGTGAATCATAATTTTTCAGTGTTCAAGAAATGTCTTAAATTTCAGAGATAACCTGAAGCAGAGAATAGACATCATCTTTCTCTTGGAACAAGACTGTAGTGTCAGCCATGAATCTGTGGGTGTGATCTCACCTCTTCATCAAAGTGGTGGACTTGAGCCACATTTCTAAGTCTAAAGCATGAAGACTAAGCTGACAGTCACAACACAGCATTGAAGAAGTGCTGCACTGTCAGAGATGCCATCTTTCAGATGTGGTGTTGAACTGCGGCAACTTGCTCTTTAGTCCAGATGAATAACTGCAGACCACCTATTACTACAAAATTCACTTTGGAAACAATGTACAAAAGATCCTCTAGGTCATGTTTAACAGGATAGTAAACATTGACACCAGTGTCTCATTTGGTGACTCAACTAAAGGTGACCCTGAGTCTTATATTCTTTGCATTCCTTGAACAGATATCATAAAATCCAGCTTGATAGAATATTACTGAACAGAATACTCACTAAACTCAACTAATTTGGGATTGAGTGTTTAAGAGTTCATCGCTTATTTTTATTTATTGACAGGATGATGGCATCTCTTGCTGGGCCAGCACTTATTGCCCATCCTAACTGGCTCGAGGCAGTTAAAGGTCAACCACTGCTGTAAGGATCTGGAGTCACATGGAGGCCAGACCAGGTAAGTATGGCAAGTTCTGAGGAAGGTTCACTCAACCCGAAACATTACACTGATTTCTCTCCACAGATGCTGCCAGACCTGCTGAGATTTTTCAGCAATTTCTGTTTTGTTTCCAATTTTCAGCATCTGCAGTTCTTTCAGTTTTTATTAAGTTTCCTTTCTAACAATTGGTTTTTTCTAACAATTTCTTCATCAGTGATAAATAAACTGTCTGCTTGTATCAGCTGCACAGTTAATAGATTGTGTGGCTCATTCAAACTGATTTACAAATCAGCAGGGACTGACGCAGATCTCAGAGAAGGCAGGAAATAAAATACAGAAGTTCCTGCTCATGTATGGAGGAAGTAGCCTGCAGTCCAGCTCGTCAAAGTAGTCCGATATAGATTTATCTGGTCATCTAGGAGGAGAGACCTTGCGTTTTACTGAAGTAAGGCTTGTCCAAATGTTTGATCTTGCACTCATTCAGAGGTGGCATTCAAAATAATTTAAAACCACAACGAATGCCAAGTAAGAACAAACCTTTTCGCACAATGACTAGTTAGCGTCTTGTATGTACTGCCTGGAACACAGATTCAATTCAGTCATTGGACAGGGCATTGGATCCCAAGGTGATAAAGAAAGAACAATGAGCAAGGTTTTGGAGAAAATACCATAGAATGGCACAAAATTATAATTGGCTAGCCAGGACAGACACAATGGGCTGAATGGCCTCTTCCTTCATAACACTTCTGCCATTCAGTGGTTTTCTGGTCCAATCCTATTAGACCCCTAAAAAGCAACAATCACCTCATCTCTCGACCTCCTCTTTCCAGAAACAACATTCTTCAATAATCGAATCCCTCGGTTTCCTCATTTTGGATCTCCTGTCTCCTCCATGCTCAAAAGATCTGCAATATGTCCTTCTGCATTGTGACCACTGCGGCTGTGTATAGTGTTCTGAAATTGAAATACTCACTCCATTAGCAGAATGGGAAAAAAAGACATAGCTAGTCTCAGAAATGGTAACATGCAGCTGTCAGCTCTGCTGAGATCCAACTCCAAACTGCAGGAAGCCTTCAGAAAAAAAGAGAGTCAAAGGCTGCCTGGGGTGCTGACCTCTGATCACCGGTCATTTAGTTAATGTGCGCTATCTGTTCAGGCTGTGGGGATTTTCTATTTGGTTGCTCCTCATCCAGACTGTGAAATCTCCCCTTCCCTCCCAGGCTCAGGATTCCTCGATGTGTCTCTTTGATGTGCAATCTCCTGTATGGGCCAAGAGAAATCACTCTTCTATTTTCTTTCATTCACGAATGCAATCATGACAAATTACTGCCAACAGCTGATCACAGCCAGAGAATAACAGATCACAGAAGGAGTCCGTTCAGTCCATCATGCATAGTGCTCTCATTTCCTTCAGAAGCTGGCTCTGAGGAGAACTGAAGTAAATTCACACCAAGTGAACAAGCGAATGCGTTCTCTCTGAATTCCCCTGGACAAGGTTTAGAGACGCAATGAATTATCCCTCCAACTGATTTCTACAGTCCGGTGTGGTGGGTCTCTCAGTCCGGTGTGGCCTCACCATAAATTTCTGATCTCAAGATGATTCCCAAAGTGTGGTTCCACCGCGGCTAAACTCCAAAGAAAGACCTGAATGTTTGAACTTTGAGCTCTACTTCTTTATTTTCTACCTAAAACTAAGAAGGATTGCAGTGTGTTCCTTGTAACCTTATTTTGTATATTTTACAGTGTACTGCAATGTTTAACTTTTAACTTTGGTTGTTCATTCAACATTTTTCTTAAGATTCCGCAATGAGGTACGTAAAATCTAAGATGGTGTTTTGTGTTGTGACATTATGCACTTTTCACTGCACTCCTGAACTCTTGCACATGTGTACGTGAGACAATAAAATCAAAATCAGTTTTTTAAACACCCAAGCCCCCTCCATTCTGCTCCTTTCACATTTTTGCAACATCCTTCCAATCCTGTCTCAACATAAAACACAAAACAGTACAACCCAGTACAGGCCCTTCGGCCCTCAATGTTGTACCAGCCTTTTATCCTACTCTAAGATCAGATTAACCTACATACCCTTCATTGTACTATCATCCGTGTGCCTATCCAAGAGTCGCTTAAATGTCCCTAATGTATCTGACTCTACTAACACCGCTGGCATTACATTCCACGCACCCACCACTCTCTGTGTAAAGAACCTACCTCTGACATCTCCTCTAAACCTTCCTCCAATCACCTTAAAATTGTGCCCCCTCATGATAGCCATTTCCACTATGGGAAAAAATCTCTGGCTATCCACTCTATCTATGCATCTCATCATCTTGTACACCTCTATCAAGTCACCTTTCATCCTTCTTCACTCCATTGAGAAAACCCTAGCTCTCTCAACCTTTCTTCAAGAGACATGCCCTCCAGCCCAGGCAGCATCCTAGTAAATCTCCTCTGCACCCTCTCTAAAGCTTCCACATTCTTCCTATAACGAGGCGACCAGAACTGAACACAATATTTCAAGTGTGGTCTAACCAGGAGTCTATAGAGCTGCAGTATAACCACGCAGCTCTTAAATTCAATACCTCTGCTAATGAAAGCCAACAACTCTATCAACCTGGATGGCAACTTTGAGGGATCTATGGACATGGACCCCAAGATTCCTCTGTTTTTCTACACTGCCAACAATTCTGCCTTTAGCCCTGTATTCTGCATTCAAATTCGACCTTCCAAAGTGAATCACTTCACACTTTTCCAGGTTGAACTCCATCTGCCACTTGTCAGCCCAGTTCTGCACTCTGTCAATGTCCCATTGCAACTTACAACAGCCCTCCTAATTTCCCCTCCAATATATTGTTATTGGCCTCAAGTACTCAATGTGCAACTTTCAATCATGTTATCCCTGCTATAAAATGCATTTACAAGCTATTAAACCTTTGACAACATTTACATTCATCAAACATCTCAAATAAACTGCAGTTTAAAAGGTGTCATCTTTCAAATCTGATATCTGCTTTCTCGGGTAGACATCGAAAATCCTAAAAGGAAGAGCAGGAGAGTTCACTCCAGTTCCCCAATTAATGTTTATCTCCTGGAAAAAGTCACCTGGTCATTGTCACATTGATATTTGTTGGAGCTTGCTGTGCAGAGATTAGTTCCTGTTTTTCTTACACTGTAACAGTGGAACCACTTCATTGGTTTAGGATGCTCTAAGTTTGTGAAATTAGAGTTGTAAATGCAGTTTTCTTTGCTTGCACAAAACCACAAGGCCATAAGATACTGGAGTAGATTTAGTCCATTCGGCTCATCAAATCTGCTCTGCCATTAAGTAACAGCTGATATATCAAGACAGCATTGTGGCTCAGTGGTTAGCACTGCTGCCTCACAGCGCCAGGGACCTGGGTTCGATTCCAGCATTGAACACCTGTCTGTCTGTCTGGAGTTTGCACATTCTCCCCATGTCTGCGTGGGTTTCCCCCCACAGTCTAAAAATGTGCAGGCCAGGTATATTGACCATGCAAAATTGCCTATAGTGTTAGGTGCATTAGTCAGGAGTAAATATAGAGTAGGGGAATGGGTCTGTGTGGGTCAGAGGGTTGGTGTGGACTTGTTGGGCTGAAGTGTCCGTTTCCACGTTGTAGGGAATCTCTTCTGTCTTAGCGACACTGTTAAAAATCACACTTCAGGATTCTGGGTAATCCAAGATGGAGATCAGGAAAAAATCCTCACGGTAACAAGCTGCTCCTTTTTTTTAAGGTATTTTAGATGTTGGAGCTGATTTCCTCCCATTCTAGAAGTAGCAATTACTGTTTACATGCTGTTGCATTGTTTTGGAAATTTGGAGGAAAAAAGTCAGATCAATGGCACTTTTAAGGGAGAGGAATAGAGAATAGGCAGCACATGGTCAGGTCAGTGCAAGAGAGAGACAGAGAAAGAAACCCACACTGCTAACTCCAGCAGCAGTGAACCTGCGCAGTTACTGCCTTTGCTGTTTGAATTCATGTATCGCTGGACATCGGAGCATGTCTGGGAAAATTAACAAACAGTGAAATTGAAAACTAATCTTAGAGGAACGTGTTTGAGAGAGGTCACGACACAGAAACACATAAGTGAATAGTTTTAAGAATAGCCTTACTGTAAATCTACAATAGTGAGTAGAGTGAGTTCTTTCTTGATTATGTGTTTATCGGGATCTGTCTCTTGATTAAACTTAAAAATATAAGACACAAATATTAAGTTAGGCCGGAGCAGTGTCTTGGAGAGGAATAAGTCGGTGCTATTTTCTTTGTCTGTTGATTGGAAGAAGCAAAAATGGCCTTGAATAGAGTAATATGCTCTTTCTGTTGGATGTGGTAGTTCAGGAAGAGTTTATGTGTCACTGAGGATTATATCTGCAATAAATGCCATTGGTTGTGAATCCTTTCAGATCGAATGGATTGGTTGAAGAGACGGTTAAAGGCAATGAGGAATTAACAAGAGCTAGGGGGTGTGATGGATGGCAGTTATAGGAAGTGAGAAAAGCCACCGATATAATCACATAGATGGGTTAACTCCAGGAAAGGTAGGAGGGGTAGGCAGGTAGTGCAGGAGTCTTCTGTGTGGCTATCTCCATTTCAAACAAGTATGCTGTTTTGGAAAATGTAGGGGGTGACGGATTCTCAGTGGAATGTAGCACAAACAGCCAAGTTTTTGGTGTTGAGAGAAGCTATAATGTAATGAGGGGTACATCGGGTTCCAAGAGATCAATTGTGCTAGGGACTCTCTAGTCCAAGGCACAGACAGACGTTTCTGTGGCCAGCAGTGAAAAATCAGAATGGTGTGTTGTCTTTCTGGTGCCAGGATCAAGGATGTCTCAGAGAGGGTGCAGAATGTTCTCAAAGGGAGAGGGACCAACATGAGGTCATTGTACACATTGGAACCAATGACATAGGAAGGGAAAAGAATGAGATTCTGAAGGGAGAAAATGGAGAGTTAGGCAGGAATTTAAAATGGAGATCCTGGAGAGTATAATATCTGGATTACTCCCCATGCTGTGAGCTAGTGAGGGTAGGAATAGAAGGATAGAGCAGATGAATGTATGGCTGAGGAGCTGGTGTCTGGGAGAAGGATCCACATTTTTGGATCTTTGGAATCTCTTCTGGGATAGAAGTGACCTGTACAAAAAGGATGGGTTGTACCCGAATTGAAAGGGGAATAACATACTGGCAGGGAGAAAGATGGAGGATGGGAAAAATTTCTGGCTGGAACAGGCTGTTCCTTTGTGAGGTATTTCAGGTGTTGGAGGTGATTTCCTCGAATTCCAGGAGAAACAATAACTGTTTTATATGTGTTGCACTGTTGTGGAACTTTGGGGAAAAAAAGAAGTCAAAACAATAACACTTTTAAAAGGGAGAGGAACAGACAAAGGCAGCTCATAGTTGAGGTCAGTACAGGAGAGAGAGAGAGAGAGAAAGAAAGAAACCCATACTGCTAACTGATGGAACAATGGACCTGCACAGTTACTGCCTTTGCTGTTTGAATTCATGTATTGCTGGACATCGGAGTACATCTGGGAATATTAACAAATAGTGAAATTCACAACTGATCTTGGAGGAACCTATTTGGAGCGGTCACAGCACAGAAACGGATAAGTGAATATTTTTAGGTGTGGCCTTACAGTCAGTCTGCAGGAGTGAATAGAATGGGTTCTTTCTTGAATATTTGTTTTTGTTGAAATATGTCTCTTGATTAAATTTAAAAATACAAGCCATAAGTATTAAGTTAGTCTGGAGCAGTGTTTTGTAGAGGAATAAGATGGTGCTAATTTTCTGGGTCTGTCCATTGAAAGAAGTAAAAATAACCTTTAGTAGAGTGACATGCTCTTCTTGTTGGATGTGGCGGTTTAGGGAGATCTTACATGTTACTGAGGATTATATCTGCAATAAATGCCTTTGGTTGTGAATCCTATCAGATCGAATGGATCAGTTAGAGAGACAGTTAGAGGCAATGAGAAATTTGCAAGAACAAGGGGGTGTGATGCTTTGCAGTTATAGGATGGGGAACAAGTCTCAGATACAGTCACATAGATGGGTTAACTCCAGGAAAGGTAAGAGAGGTGGGCAGGTAGTGCAGGAGTCTTCTGTGGCTATCCCTATTGCAAATAAGTATGCTGTTTTGGAAAATGTAGGAGGTGATGGATTCTCAGGGGAATGTAGGACAAACAGCCAAGTTTCTGGTACCGAGACTGGCTCCAATGCAATGGGGGGTACATCAAGTTCCAAGAGATCAATTGTGTTTGGGGATTCTCTAGTCCGAGGCATAGACAAATATTTCTGTGGCCAGCAGCGAAAATCAGAATGGTGTGTTGTCTCCCTGGTGCCAGGATCAAAGATGTCTCAGCAAAGGTGCAGAATGTTCTCAAAGGGGAGAGGGAGCAGCAGGGGGACATTGTACACGTTGGTACGAACGCCATAGGAAAAGGAAAAGGATGAGATTCTGAAGGGAGAATATAGAGCTAGGCAGGAATTTAAAAAGGAGATCCTTGACAGTAGTCATATTGAAATTACTCCTGATGCTGTGAGCTAGGGAGAGCAGATGAATATATGGCTGGTGTATGGGAGAAGGATTCACATTTTTGGATCATTGGAATCTCTTCTGGGTAGAAGTGACCTGCACAAGAAGGAAGGATTACACCTGAATTGAAAGGGGACTAATATACTGGCAGGGAGATTTGCTAGAGCTGCTCGGGAGGATTTAAACAAATAAGGTGGGAGGGTGGGACCAAGGGAGATAGTGAGGAAAGAGATCCATCTGAGATTGGTATAGTTCAGAAAAGAAGTGAATAAACAGGCAGGACTGGCAGGGACAAAACAGGGAACAAGGAAGGACTGATAAATTAAACTGCATTTAATTCAATGCAAGGGGCCTAACAGGGAAGGAAAATAAACTCAGGGCATGGGTAGGAACATGGGATTGGGATAGCATAGCAATTATAGAAACAAGGCTCAGGGATGGACAGGACTGGCAGCTTAATTTCCAGGATACAAATGCTACAGGAAGGATAGAGAGGGAGGCAAGAGAGGAGGGGGAGTGGCATTTTTGATAAGAAATAGCATCACAGCTGTACTGAGGGAGGATATTCCTGGAAGTACATCCATAGAAGTTATACAAGACAATTTTCTGATTCAGTATGTAGATGTACCTACTAGAGAAGGTGCAAAACTTGACCTACTGTTGGGAAATAAGGCAGGACAGGTGACTGAGGTGTCAGTGAGGGAGCACTTTGGGGCCAGCGACCATAATTCTAATAATTTTAAAGCAATGATGGAAAAGGATAGACCAGAACTAAAAGTTGAAGATCTAAATTGAAGGAAGGCCAATTTTGATAGTATTCGGCAAGAACTTTTGAAAGCTAATTGGAGGCAGATGTTCACAGGTACAGGGACGGCTGGAAAATGGGAAGCCTTCAGAAATGAGATAACGAGAGTCTGGAGACAGTATGTTCCTGTCAGGGTGAAAGGAAAGGCTGGTAGGTATAGGGAATGCTGGATAACTAAAGCAATCGAGGGTTTGGTTAAGAAAAAGAAGGAAATATATGTCAGGTATGGACAAGATAGATTGAGTGAATCCTTAGAAGAGTATAAAGAAAGTAGGAGTTTACTTAAGAGGGAAATCAGGAGGGCAAAAAGGGGACATGAGATAACTTTGGCAAATAGAGTTAAGGAGAGTCCAAAGGGTTTTTACAAACACATTAAGGACAAAATGGTGACTAGGGAGAGAATAGGGCCCCTCAAAGATCAGCAGAAGCCACAGAAAATGGGGGAGATACTAAATGAGTATTTTGTATCAGTATTTACTATGGAAAAGGATAATGAAAATATAGACTGTAGGGAAATAGATGGTGACATCTTGCAAAATGTCCAGATTACAGAGAAGGAAGTGTTGGCGAGGGGATAGCAGAGTGGGGGACTCCTGGTGTTGGCGAGGGGACAGCAGAGTGGGGGACTCCTGGTGTTGATGAGGGGACAGCAGAATGGGAGACTCCTGGTTTTGGCGAGGGGACAGCAGAGTGGAGGACTTCTGGTGTTGGTAAGGGAGTAGCGGAGTGGGGTCTCCTGGTTGCGGAGCGAGTGTGGGCTCATCATGGGACCTGGCATCAGTGACAGCATTGATAAGGAAGTTCCAGCAGCCCAGGTTGCCACCTGAAGAGTGGCGAATGCTACATTGGTGGATCTGACGCAGACATTGGTGGATCTGACGCAGGTGGAGAAGGGCTGGCGATGCTGGTGTCACTGGTGAGCCGCCTCGGGCCTCAGGACTCTCTTTCTGATTCTTTAATTAATTCAAAATGGTGATAGCTGAAACTTTTCACTGTTATTTTTGCTGTAGAATGAAAGTAACATTTAAATCATTCAACCTCAACTTATAAGGTCATCCCTTTGCTCTGAGACTGTGCTCTCAGGTCCTTGTCTCTCCTACTGAGTGGAAACATCATCTTTATGTCCACTCTGTACAGGTCTCTCTCTATTCTAAGTTTCAATCAGATTCCCCTCATCCTTCTAAACTCCATAGAATATTGAGTCAAAGACTTCAGCTGCTTCTCATTAGACAAGAATGATGCATGGGGTCATTTTTTAAAATCTTCTTTGGACCCCACTCCAACGCTAGCACATCCTTCCTTATATACAAGGCCCAAAACTGCTCACAATATTCCAAACTAGGCGAAAGTGGTTACTGCTGGAGATTAGAGTCAAGATTAGAGTGGTGCTGGAAAAGCACAGCAGGTCAGACAGCATCGAGGAGCAGGAAAATTGATGTTTCGGGCAAAAGCCCTGATGAAGCCCTGCATTCCTGGTGAAGGACTTTTGCCCAAAATGTCGATTCTTCTGCTCCTCAATTGCGGCCTGACCTGCTGTGCTTTTCCAGTACCACTCTAATCTTGACTCCTATTCCAAATACGGTCTGACCAGCATCTTATACCGCCTCAGCAACACATCTTTGCTCTTATTTTCCAGCCCTCATGAAATGAATGCTAACATTATACAGTATCTGACTTCCTAACTATCAACTAAACCTGCCAGTTAACCTGAAGAGCATCTTGAACTAGCACTCCCGAGTCCCTTGAAGCTTCAGATTTCCAAAGCCTTTCCCCACTTAGAAAATAGTCTGCATGTCTAATCTTCTTACCAAAATGCGTAACCTCACACGTTCCCACATTGTATTCAATCTGCCACTTTCTTTGTCCACTCTCCTCGCCTTTCCAAATCCTTCTGCAGCCTTTCCATTTCCTCAACGCTACCTGTACCTCCATCTATCTTTGTGTCATCTGCAATCTTACCAATAATGATCATTCATCCAGATCATTAATGTACAACTTGAATAGTTTTGTCCCAACACAGACCACTGAGGAACTCCAGTAATCACCAGCTACCATTCTGTAAAAGACCCCTTCATTCCCACACTCTGCCTTTTGCCAGTCAGCCAATCCTCTATGCATGCCAGTGCGCAGAACCTTGTCAAAGACCTTCTGGAAATCCAAACAGATCATGATTTGAGCTATAGGGAGAGGCTGAACAGGCTGGGATTGTTTTCCCTGGAGCGTAAAGGCTGAGGGATGTCCTTATAGAGGTTTATAAAATTATAAGGGGCATGGGTAGGATAAATAAACATGGTCTTTTCCCTGGGGTGGGGTCCAGAACTAGCAGCCATAAGTTTAGGGTGAGAGGGGATAAATTTGAAAGGGAACTAAAGGGCACCTTTTTTACACAGAGTTTGGTGCGTGTATGGAATGAGCTGTCAGAGGAAGTGGTGGAGGCTGGTACAATTACAACATTTAAAAGGCATCTGGACAGGTATATGAATAGGAAGGGTGAGAGGGATATGGGCCAAATGCTGGCAAATGGGACTAGATTAGTTTAGGATATCTGGTCAGCATAGATGAGTTGGATCAAAGGGTCTGTTTCCGTCCTGTACATCTCTATGACTTGATGTCCACTGGCTCTCCTTTGTCTAACTTGCTCATAATTTCCTCAAAACATTCTAATTGATTTGTCAGGCATGACCTCCCTTTGGTGAAGCTGTGCTGACTCTGCCCTATTTTACCATGCATTTCCAAGTATGGACATTGGATTGTCAGAAAATGAGGCCAGAGAAGTGGTAATGGGAAACAAAAAAAAGCAGAAGGATTGAGTAGATCAATCCTTAACTGTAGACTCTAAATTTTATTAACAACTGAGGTCAGGCTAACTGGACCATAGATTTTTGTGTTTTGCCTCTCCCCCTTCTTCAGCAGTATGTTGCATTACACATTTTCCAGTCCTCTGGAGCCCTTTCTGATTCCAATGATTCCTAAAAGATCACACCAATGCCTCCATGATCTCCTCAGTTGTCTCCTTCAGAACTCTCGAATGTAATCCATCCGGTCTGGGTGAGTTACCTGCCTTCAGACCTTTCAGCTTCCCCAGCACCTTCTCCTTAGTAATGACAGCTACACTTACCTTGGACCCCTGACTCTCTTGAGGTTCTGGTATGGTCCCTCGTGTTTTTCCACTGTGAAACCTGATGCCAAGTGTCTACTCAATTCTTCTGCTTTCTTTTGTTTCCCATTAACCACTTCTCTGGCCTCATTTTCTGACAATCCAATGTCCATTCTTGCCTCTCTCTTACCTTTTTGACCTTGCCTTGTGCTGAGATTTCTGGGTCTACACATTCTGTGCTCAAGTTTTCTTCATGATCAAGGGTTTGCAGTGAGAGCCTTGCTACCACCTTTCAGGGAATCCCAGAATGATTACAGCATAGAGGACACCATTCTGCCTCTGTGCCACAGCTTCCTGAATGAGCTATTCACCGAGTTCCCTTCTCCTGCCTTCTCTCTGAGGCCAGCACTCATTATCCCTCTTGAAATAACCATTCACTTCTTTTTTTTTATTGTATCGATTGAACCTGCCTCCTCCACACTCTCCGGCAGCACATTCCAGACCCGAATCACCATGAAAATGTTTCTCCACATTTCACTTTTGCTTCTTCTACTAATCACTCTAAGTCTGTGCCCTCTCATTCTCTCGAACATTTCCTCCTTGCTTAGTTGATCCAATCTCCTCATGAGTTTGAATGCTTCTCCCAAATCTTCTCAAGTCCTTAAACAGTCCCAAATTCTCCAGTCTTTCTGATTGGCTATGTTAAATTCCATTGCTGTGATGCTCTGATACAGGACCATGAAAACCAAAATAGTTCAGAGGCAATTACTGTTAAGACCAGCCCCAATGCAAAGGAAAGATCACGTGATGGAAGAAACCACTAATGACCAATAAATCGAAAATCCAAAGGTAAAATGTCACCGTCTTATAAGAGATGCTCAGCTGGTGCATTATTACTGTAAGTACATGAAATACAAGCCCTCAAGGAAAATACATTTTGTTTTCGTACCAGACAGAAAGGATTATTGCATTAATACAGAATCCCTGTATCAAATATAATGCCACCCTACAGCTACTGACAACACACAAAGTTTTGATTTTTGTAACTCCTTTTACCACTGCACGGTGGACAGAAGTAAAGTTCAAGGTCTGAAAATGTAAGTTATCAGCTGAATTTATGAGGAGTTCCTCTCTCTCGTTTCCTCAGGTTTTCAAGAGATCAGCTTCACTGCACAATGACCTCTCACTCCACTGAGTGCATCAGCTTACACTAATGGACTTCATATCACAGCAGAAATGACAAGAGTCCTGAGGCATCGCATAAACTCATTCTCTGATGAACCTCTCGAGGCAGGGGTCATGAGTTGGTGAGATGATCAAGCCACAACTTCGAATACTGTGCAAAAGCAAAACTGAAAAATGCATAGATTTGACCTACTCCAGGCTTTCAGATTCACTTGCAATTTATTTGCTGTAATCTGCATATTTGAGGATTGTGAAACTGCAGTGTAGACTGACAGCAGAAGAAATTTAATACTTGTTCTTCCTGCACTCACTAATATCCAGCCTGGCTCACAACTGCTCCAGTCCTCGCTTATGCCCAATCCCAACTTCCTCTCTCCTAGCCAGGAAATGACCTACCCAATATGGTCATGGTCTGGATCATTCCATTCCAAATCCTATAACATCCACAGGAGGAAATCTACACAGTAGAAAGGCAGAAAAGGTCAATACGAAAGAAGAAGCGGAAAGACATGTAGTCACTGTAGCAATATTGGGAGTGTGACAACCAATTTACAGAGTGATATCTCACAAACAGCAATGTGATCAATGACCAGATTGGCCACAAACATGTCTTTGATGTTATGACATCATCGGAACTTTCCTTGCTGGATCAAAGATTCATCTGGGATGTGGGACCTCTCACATGGGCTGGCAAATCACTCACACCATCAACCAACTTCTGCAAGGAATTGACACAGACACAAAAGACCAATTACGCTACTTCTCTCCTGTAAATTTTATATATTCATGATGAAGTAACTGCACAGACGCTGGTATCCCATCACCAAGTCATCCTTTATTTACTTGGGCACAATACATTGGCTGTGGCCAGCCAGCTCGGAGTCAGACCCCTGCACTGAGGAGATGTGAAATCTCCTGGTTAGACTGGTCAGCTAGGGCTTTCCTGATTTGTCCAGGTTAACAACCCTAATCAAGGATCTTGTGGCCAATAAGATCCAGCTGGTTCTAATCACTACAGCCCTTCCTTCCTAAGTTCAGGGATGTAGGCCTAAACTTTCTCCTGTAGCTTTTCTTGAGACATTTTTGCCCCCGGATCTGGTTCCTCTGACTCAGGCTCTGACAAAGGCAGCATGTACCAGACCATAGCCCGTCTCTTGCATCCAGAGCATCTTGGGAGAATCTCCTCCTGTTCTTTTATCGGTGACTATATCAAGGCTGCATCCACCTCGGACTCTGATGCTGGCTTGACACTAGATTGAGAGGGAGATCCTATGGTATCTGACAGGCTTTCTGGCTGTTCTAAAGGGCCAGCTATGTTTTGCTTCTGTCCAGTTTGTGAGGTAACAGCTTTAGGTGATCCATGTGTTTGTTCAGGACCTTATGACTGACCCGAACTTTGTAAGTGACAGGACCTGACCTCATGTCAACCTCATCTCATTCACATAGGGCCATTTCAATGATTCTGGTACCAAACTTTATCCACTGAATTAAATTGTCTCTCTCACTTTGAAGCAGCATGTGGCCAGCATTGGTGTTCCTGCTGCTGTATCACCCTCCCTCCAGGTCTGGGAATATCAGATTTAACCTGGTGTGGAATCTTTTCCCTATCAGCAACTCTGCTGGAGTTATCCCTGTTGTTGTATGTGGGGTGGTCTTATAATTGAGCAGGAACTGGGACAGTTTGGTATCGAGTGATGCTGTCGACTGCTTCCTTTGGTCTGCCTTCAATGTTTGGGCCACTCTTTCCACTAGACCATTGAACAATGGATGGCATGGAGCTGTCCTTATGTGCCAAATGCCATTGGACTTCAGGAAATATTTGAAATCCCTGCTGGTAAATGACGTCCCATTGTCAGTGACCAATACTTCTGAGAGACCATGTATCGTGAACGATGCTCACAGCTTCTCATCCCTGAGTTTGCTGTGAATGAATTTTATGTACATCCAACGACTTTGGGTGTCCACAAAGACCAAGGATATTAAATCCATGAAAGTATCGGCATGGTCGACATGCAATCAAGTCCAAGGTTTTCTCAGCCACTTCCACAAATGTGAGGGAGCTGCTGATGGCAATTTATGTCCTTGATGGCACTCTGGGCACTGTCCTGCCAATGCAGCTATATTGGCATACAAACCTGGCAACCACTCACAGCTAGTCATTGGTATCTTCATCTTGGAAACCTCTAGCTGAGTTCAGCCAGTATCTGGCAGCAACCATTACTCAGGACAATCACTCTTGCTCCCCACAGTACTAAGGCATCCTCTACGGTGATGTCTTTTTGCCAAGTCTAGACAGGCTTCAATCTGGGTTGCGATAGCCCTTCTGTTTCCTCTATTACCACCAGCTGTTTCAGTTTCACTAGGAGAGGATCTTTTTTGTATCCACAGTCAGATATTGTCAGCAATAACTGGAAGGGTGTCCAGGAAGTTCAAAGTCAAGATGGACTCTTCTAGGTGAGGCACCACTGGTGGAGTATCCGCAAGTGGGAGGCAGCTCAAGGGATCCACATTAGCCACTTGGCTTCCCAGGCAGTGTTCCAACTTGTACTTGTACGTGCTGAGAATAAGGGCCCAATGCTGAATTCTATCAGAACCTCTGGGCAGTGTCGCCTTGTCTTCCTTCAGTAGCCCCAGCAGGGGATTGTGATCTGTTACTACGACAGATTCCCATTTGTAAAGGCACTGGCGGAACTTCCTCATACCAAAGATGACTGCCAAACCTCCATTCTCTATCTGGACGTATTTGTGTACAGCATCAGCCAAAGTCCGGGAAGCATGCACTATCAGGCATTCCTCTCCATTGGGCCACTGGTGAGCCAACACTGCCCAACACCGTGCAGGGAGAAATCACATCACAGCACTACCTTTCACTTTGGATCGTAGTGGGTCAACACATTAGATGATGATAGCAGCTTTTTCAATTACCTAAGGGCTACTTCTTGGCTACATGACCATTTCCAAGGCTGACCCTTTTGCAATAGCAGGAGTAAGGATGCCAAGGTGGTGGCCAGGTTACATATGAATTTTCCGTAATAATTCATTAATCCAAGGAAGGACCTACGCTCCAGTACAGACATGGAAAACAGGGCTCTTTTGATCACCCTCACTTTATCCTCCAATGGGTGTAACCCAGTTTTGACAACTTTGTAACCCAAATAGGGGCACCTGGAACACACATTGTTCTGTTTTAAGGTGTACGCTCACCTGGGAGAAACGTGTAAGCACAATGTCCAAGTTCTTCAAGTGCTCTTTATTGGCCTTCACTAATATTAATACGTCATCCAGATAAATGGCAACCTGAAGTACCCCTTGTAAAAGGTTTTCCATGGTTAGCTAGAAAAGGGTGCAGGCTGATAATACCCCAAATGGCTATTTTGTATATTGATATAAGCCCCTATGAGTATTAATTGTAGTATACTTCAGGAAATCCTTATCCAGTCACCATTGCAGGTAGGCATGGATCATGTCTAGCTTCATAAAGGATATCCCTCAACCAACTCTGCATACAAGTACTCTCCATGGGGGAGTGGGTAGTTATCCAGCTGTGAGAAGCAGTTTACCATTTGCTTAAAATCCCCACAAAGGCGAAGTGAGCCATCCAGCTTCACAATCGGTACAACTAGTGCTGCCCATTCTGCAAACTACACTGGTTTGAAGATTCCTTCGCTCTCCAGCCTCCCGACTTCCACCTCTACTTTTGCTGCCAGGCAAATGGCACCAGGTAGGCCTTGCAAAATCATGGAGTTGCTTCCTGGTCAACATGTAAAGTGGATTTCATTCCTTTGATAGTCCCAAGCCCTTCCTGAAATACGCCTGGGTATTTCATTAGGATTTCACCGAGGCAGCCATTTCTGGTCAAAAAATGTTGAGCCAATCCAGGTGAATCTTCACCAACTAATTGTGCTCCAATGGGCTTGGGCCCAAGCCTTTTACTATCATCAGTTGTAACTGCATAAATTGCATCTCATAGGAGACTAGACCCAAAGTTGTACCCTTAATCTCAGTATGGCTGAGGTCTTGTGCAAACTTAAGGGTTGGAGTCCTGAGTGAATCTTGTTAAAGACAGATTCTGCAACCACAGATACTGTTGCACCGGTATCAACCTCCATTGGAACTGGAAAGCCATTCACCAAAGATTAATTTTAATCGGTTCTGATTTGGATGTCACTGAACAATTTAAATGCTCCAACCCACAGGTAGAGGGATTTTCCAGGGTGTGCACTCTCCTGGGTCCTGACATATGAGTTTTCTTACTCACATCAGGCCTTGTAGGGCTCCTTTGCTCTTTCAAGACCACATATTGGCTGCAACTGCAATGGCTTGCCAGCCCAGATCCTGATGAACATTTTAGACACTTGGTTGATATCTGGATTTGTTGCAGGGTTCTGCTATGGGCTGGTCTAGGGTCCCTCTGCTCAGGGTATGCCCTGTGTAAGGGTATGCAAGAGAGGTCCCAAGCTCAGTCAGAGAGGTGAGGGAGTCCCCTTCCATTGGGATGCTCTTTAGTTCCCATGCTCCACTTGCCATATTTTTTAATGACAAAGCCAGTTGTTGTGCCTGTTTGAAGTCCAGTTGGGCCTCAGCTTGTAGGTGTTTCTGCATGATTACATGTTAATCCCACATCCCAAATGGTCTCTCAGTATCTCATTCAGGGCTAACCCAAAATTACGTGCCTCTGCCAGTGATCTTAACCTCATCAAAAATCCCGATAAGATTCCCCCATTTCTCTAACAGCCAAATAAAATCGATCGTGTCTCAGAATTAGAGGAGGTGTGGGGCCGTAATATTCCTTAACCAACTCCTTTCAACCCTTAGACAGTTTTAGTGTGTTGTGCCTCTGAGAAAGTTAAGCCCCTTACAACCGAGAATGCTGCGGATCCGCAAGCAGTCAGAAGAAAAACTCATTGCTTTTCATTGGCCCCAATGCCATTTGCCCAGAAAAGAAAAGTCATATTCTTTAGACATCATATTCTAGCCCCAGTCTTCAACAGCAGGATCAAATGAGTCAAGCTTCCCAAATAAAGTCAGGATGCCAGAAATGCTTATCCCACTCTCATTGCCACTGAAATAACAGCACAAAGGCCAGCCAACTCAGAGTCAGACCCCTGCCCTGAGGAGGTACTAAATCTCCACATTAGGGTTTTTTAAAAATTAAGCATCCATGTCATGTGTGTGTAAGTGCAGGAGTCAATAAAAACACCATGTTCAAAATAATTTCCTTCAATATATTCCACCACTAGAAAGAATACTTGCGTGGCCCGGGAATCAGTGTCAGGAAGATGGGGGATGGACTACGTGAAAGAAAAAGTGAACGAGGTACAAAAAAATGACTGCAGATGCTGGAAACCAGATTCTGGATTAGTGGTGCTGGAAAAGCATAGCAGTTCAGGTAGCATCCAAGGAGCAGTAAAATCGACGTTTTGGGCAAAAGCCCTTCATCAGGAATACAGGCAGAGTGCCTGAAGGGTGGATAGATGAATGAGAGGAGGGTGGGGGTGGGGAGAAAGTAGCATAGAGTACAATAAGTGAGTGGGGGAGGGGATGAAGGTGATAGGTCAAGGAGGAGGGTGGAGTGGTTAGGTGGAAAAGAAGATATGCAGGTAGGACAAGTCATGGGGACAGTGCTGAGCTGGAAGTTTGGAACTGGGGTGAGGTGGGAGAAGGGGAAATGAGGAAACTGTTGAAGTCCACATTGATGCCATGGGGTTGAAGTGTTCCGAGGTGGAAGATGAGGCGTTCTTCCTCCAGGCGTCTGGTGGTGAGGGAGCAGCGGTGAAGGAGGCCCAGGACCTCCATGTCCTCAGCAGAGTGGGAGGGGAAGATGAAATGTTGGGCCACAGGGCGGTGTGGTTGATTGGTGCGGGTGTCGCAGAGATGTTCCCTAAAGCGCTCTGCTAGGAGGCGTCCAGTCTCCACAAAGTAGAGGAGACCGCATTGGGACCAATGGATACAATAAATTATATTGGTGAATGTGCAGGTAAAACTTTGATGAATGTGGAAGGCTCCTTTAGGGCCTTGGATGGAGGTGAGGGAGGAGATGTGGGAGCAGGTTTTGCAATTCCTGCAGTGGCAGGGGAAGGTGCCAGGATGGGAGGGTGGGTTGTAGGGGGGCTTGGACCTGACCAGGTAGTCACGGAGGGAACGATCTTTGCGGAAGGCGGAAAGGGGTGGGGAGCGAAATATATCCCTGGTGGTGGGATCCGTTTGGAGGTGGCGGAAATGTTGGCAGATGATTTGGTTAATGCGAAGGTTGGTAGGGTGGAAGGGGAGTTCTGTCCTTGTTATGGTTGGAGAGGTGGGGTCCGAGGGCAGAGGTGCGGGATGTGGATGAGATGCATTGGAGGGCATCTTTAACCATGTGGGAAGGGCAATTGCAGTCTCTAAAGAAGGACATCTGGTGTGTTCTGTGGTGGAACTGGTCCTCCTGGGAGCAGATATAGCTGAGGTGGAGGAATTGGGAATATGGGATGGCATTTTTGCAGGAGGTAGGGTGGGAAGAGGTGTAAACCAGGTAGCTGCGGTTGTCGATGGGTTTGTAAAAAATGTCAGTGTCAAGTCGGCTCCTCTGACGAGTCCACTCCCTCCTAACACCCACCAGCTCGCCCCCTGTCCCCCAACTCCCCACACCGGGTGCCTGAAGATCAGGAGCGTGGGACTGAAGTCCAACCAAAAGCAGAGGAGGAGGACCCTTCTGGTTATATTTTTTTTCTAAATCCTCTGTTATTTTGTTTTCCCCTACCACCCCGTCACACTACCACCAAACAGCGGTGGTGCTTATTTTTTCCCAGCACCCAAGTTGTATGTATGCAGGTGTAGGACACAGTAAAGAACAAGTGCAGAAATATTCATTCATACAAGATGATTAGAGGTTTAGATAGGGTTGACCGTGAGAACCTTTTTCCACGTATGGAGTCAGCTATTACAAGGGGGCATAGCTTTAAATTAATAGGACAGATGTTAGGGGTAAATTCTTTACTTAGCGAGTCGTGAGTTCATGGAATGCCCTGCCAGTATCAGTGGTGGACTCTCCCTCTTTATGGGCATTTAAACAGGCATTGGATAGGCATATGGAGGATAGTGGGCTAGTGTAGGTTAAGTGGGCTTGCATCGGCGCAACATCGAGGGCCAAAGGGCCTGTACTGCGCTGTATTGTTCTATGTTCTATGTTCTGTTCCACCATCAAAAAGAAAGGAGGCAATTTGCCTGGCGTGCTGACCAATATTTACATGTCTACTCTCGCCTAAACAAAATGACTCATTTACCTCCCATTTGAACTTCAGCCATTCACTACATGATGAGCACAGCAAAGCTCAAAAGTAGGTTCTCCATTACTTGCCATGAGGTCAGGCAAGGTATTACCTAAATGTAAAAGTTCTTCATTTCTTTAAATAGGTACAGCAATTACTTAACAACAAATGATCTGGGACAAAAAGAGCAAAAGGTGAACATCAGTCAAGTTACAAAATATTTACTATTGAAAGATGAATATGATGGGTTTCATGATGAACTCAATGGATATAATGAACAGTAATGTTTACCATTACATCAGCCGTGCATTCACACTATGCTTCACAGGAACTAATGAATAGAAGAGCATTGTTATCTCACTCAGGCTCCTTTGCTATTTGCCTTTGGTTTCAATACAATCATTTGACTGGCCTTTTGTTGAATTTATTGTCCTTTGTGGAGCTTGATTTTATAGGAATCGCAGAATCTTTCATCCTCCCAACTCACAACACATTGGTTGGCCTTCAATGAGTTGAAAACTTCCATGATCCTGTGAAGAAGATCAGCAAACTGGCAAAGCCTGTATTGTTGGCCATGCCTTAGGTTAAAAAAACTGCATATTTTATGTACTTATTTAAGGATTTCTATGACATGACATCTATAAAGAAATGCAGCCTGAGCAGATATGCAACATTAATGGATTATTTTGGAATTTAAATATGGGATGATATCTGCTTCTCCAATGTTTCTGGGCAATAGACTTGGAATCCCCTTCCTAACAGCACAGTGGGTTGGTTCAAACTTGAGAATTAGGAGCAGAAAGAGACCATTCAGTCCCTTGAGCCTGCTCTGCCATTCAATACGTTTACAACTGACTGTTTCACCTTCCATAATCCCACCTCCTTCCAATAACCCTTGATTTGCTGATCTGTCCAGAACAATGACAGCCTCTCTGAGGCAGAGAGTTCTAAGCTCCAACAACCTAAACAGAGGAAAAGAAATATAAATCCCTAACTAGGTTCTAACCAGCAACTTCCTCATTTTTGAACACCACACCCTACTTCTGGAATCACCCACACAAGGAAGCAACCTTTTCCCATTCATCTTGTCAAGATCATTCAGGATTTTATAAACTTCCATCAAATCATTCCTCATTCTACTAAACTCCAGCGAAAACAAGCCCAGTCGGTCCAACCTTTCGCTATAAGGTAACAAATCCATTCCAAGAATTAATCTATTAAACCTTCTTTTAACAGATTCCAATGCAAAACTGCACTCAGTATTTAAGATATGGTCTCACAAACCCCTGTATAATTGAAGCATAACATCCTTACTCTTATGTTTAATTCATCTTGTAATAAAGGATTCCATTTGCCTTCACAATTACTTGCTGTGCCTACATGCCAACATTTAGTGACTTTGTACACCAGGACACACGCATCCCTCTTCAGCTTGGAATTCTACAGTGATTCTCTGTTTAAATAATACTCTGCTTTTTTCACTCTTCCTTCTGAAGTGACCAAATTAACATTTTCCCAACCATATATTCCATCTGCCAGATTCTTGCCCAGTCACTTAATCTATTTATAACCGTAATACCTTGGTCATATGGCATGGTAGGTAGCATTTGGGCTGGGCTAGTCATTTTTTTTGCAATGATGTTCTAAACTCCCCCATCATTGAGGATGGGAATAATTGTGGAACCTCCTCCTCCAGTAAGTTGCTACATTCTCCATCACCATTTATGACTGTATATGGCAGAATGGCAAATTGACATATTTGTTTGTTGTGGGATCACTTAACTTGAGTTAAGTGATCCCACAGTTTGGAATGCAAGTAGTCTTGAGTTGTTGCTTCACCAAGTTGGTATGTTATTTTATGTATATCTGGTGGTGCTCCTGGTATGCTCTCCTACACTCTACATTGAACCAGGATTGATCCTCTGACTTGATGGGGTGTTGTCGAGGGGTGAGTATACTTAACCATTTATTTATGGGTTATGATCAAATGCAATTCTGATGCTGCTGAAGGCACAGAACACATCTTGAATGTCTGGATTTGAGTTGCTAGACCTAATCTCAATCCATTCCATTTGCTATGATGGTGGTGCACACAACACAATCTAATCTGTCCTCAGTGTGAAGTCAAGACTAATCAGTGGTTACTTCTGCGAATACTGTCATGGGCATGTTCTTCTGTGACAGGTAAATTGGTGAGAGAAAAGTCAAGTGGGTTTTTCCCCTGTAGGTAGTTCTCTTATTGCCTGCTGAATAAACATACTTTGGAGTGCAGGTTCATAGTTCCTTGAAATGCAGGTAGTCAGGATAGTGAAGAAGGTGTTTGGTATGCTTTCCTTTATTAGTCAGAGTACTGAGTACAGGAATGTTGAACTCATGTTACGGCTGTACAGGACATTGGTTAGGCCATTTTTAGAATATTGCATGCAATTCTGATCTCCCTGCTATAGAAAAGATATTGTGAAACTTGAAAGGGCTCAGAAAAGATTTACAAAGATGTTGCCAGGGTTGGAGGGCTTGACTTACAGGGAAAGGCTGAATGGGCTGGGCTGTTTTCCCTGGAGCTTCAAAGGCTGAGGGTGACCTTACAGAAATATTCAATCATGGATAGGGTAAATAGATAAGGCCTTTTCCCCAGGTTAGAGTTGTGCAAAACTAGAGAGTATAGATTTAAGGTGAGAAGCGAAAGACTTAAAAAAGACCCAAGGGGAACCTTTTTGATGCAGTGGGTGGTATATGTATGGAATGAGCTGCCAGAGGAAGTGGTGGAGGCTGGTACAATTACAATATTTAAAAGGCGTCTGGGTGGGTACATGGATAGGAAGGGTTTAGAGGGGTAAATGCTAATAAATGGGACTAGATTGTTTTAGGATATTGGGTGTGCATGGACAAGCTGGACCGAAGGGCCTGCTTCCATATCGTACATCTCTATGAGTCTATGACCAAGTGTGTAATAGAAAGGTAGGTTAACATGTAGGAAACAGTGATCAGAACATCATTAGATTTGAAAACAAAACATTGAAAAGAAAAGTCAAAGACAAAGATATATGAACTGAACAAAAGATTATTTTCAATTCACCTAAAAGGGCCCAGACAAAAAAATTAAATAACTTCAAAATGAGGCAACACACAATGAAACAATGTGGACAAACAATGGTAAAGATTCAAACAGCAGATGATTAAACATATTCCCACAAACTCTAAAGGCAGATTGCAGACAAAAGCCTGAAGATCCTTCGATTAATAAAGGAACAGACATTAAAGAGAGACTTAAAATGGACACGCAAATCAAATCTAAAGAGAAACAAAGACTTGTATTTCTATAACATCTCTCATGAAATCACATGGCTTCAAAGTGATTTGTAGCCTTTAAAAAGCTTTTGAAATGTAGTCAGTTTGTGATGTACAAATTGCAACAGTCAAATGATGTACAGCAAGGTCCTATAAAGAGTAGTGTGGCAATAAAATAGATAATTTTACTAGTTGAGGATTACCAGGAGCTGCTACCCAAATAAGACATTAGTGAATCCACAGTAAAACAATATTCTTGCAGCAAGTCAATCTTTATTTATACATGAACAGTCCTTAGATATAACAATGTCTCAAACAGAGTCAGGCACTAATTGTCAGCACCTCTGACACTCAACCTTTTTATGTCAGTCAGGGCTCCTGATTGGACCAAATTAACAGCCTGAATCAGGGAACTCTTATTCTATGTTGTCCGGCTTGTTGAGCTTCTTACAATCACTGTACATAGAAAATATCGATTCAGAAGCAGAAAATCTTCATGGACATTTAACAGATATATACAATGAGCATGTACATAAAGTAACATTGGGGATTTTACAGATTCATATTCAAGGACGCAGTTAACTCAAGAAGCAAACCAATTATTTGAGAAAACAACAGTTCCTTTGCACAAAAGTAGATGTTACAGATAATTGATGTTTTAAAAATGTGTTTGCTACTAAGGTACGTGATATTAGAAAGGTTGAGGAATGAATTGGAAGCTGATTATTGGGTAGATAAAAAAGAGTAATGGCCAGTGAGTCCAGTTGGAACAATATAAGCAGTATGTAGCTTGATGGTTTCCTATAATTTATCTCAATAAGTTCTGACTAAGATAGAAGGACACATGCTAACAATATTTGTAGATGAAACTAAAATGGAGGTTGATGATTAATTAGGTGGTGGGCCGTAAGTTATATCGGAAGATCATGGACGTGTGAGTGCATTGGTAACAAGGAACATAAGAAGCAGTAAGACTGGGGCTGAGCAATTCCTGTCCCCATGGATCTGGACTCCCTGAGAAATCAAAATCTGCCTGTCTTTGTCTGAAATGGATTCAACATTGGACCACCCATAATCATTTGTGGTTGAGAACTCCAAAGATGTATAATTCTTAGAGAAAATTAATTTCTCTTCATCTCAATCCAAAATCATCAGTCCTTTATTCTGAATCTGTGTCCCCAGGTTTTAGTTTCTCCAGCCAGTGGAAATAGTGGTGAACCTGTCGGGACCCTTCAGAATCTTCTATGTTTCAATGAAATCACTTCTCATTTTTCTAAAGATGAGAGATTATGAACACAATTCGCTCAGCCTCCTACAATAAGGAAAATCTTTCATTAATTTATTAAATCTTTGTGGTCCCACCTCCAATGCAAGTATATTGTTTCTTGCTGTGGAGAAGGATGTTATGTAAAGTGTTTCTCTTTTGTTCTCACTGTACAATTATCATGAAACATATTCATTCATGTATTCCAGTGCCCTTGCAATAAATGACAAATATACTATTGCCTCCTAATGTCTTTTAGCCTGTATGCTAACTTAGTATGTTCCTTTTATTGGTGCATTCTACTCTCTCCAGAGAGTAACAGAAGTTGCTGGAGAAACTCAGCAGAATTAATTCGCCTGAATGGGAACGTTTTACTGAGACTTGAGTACCAAATTTTAAGATCAAGGTCTGAGAGCATCTGTGGACGGAAAGCAGAGTTAACGCTTTGAGTCTCGTAACCCTTTTCAGAACACCACTTTCTTTGAATACTAACATTCATAAATTTGGCTTGTGCTATAACCCATAATATCCCATTTTCTTAACAAAAAAGAACACGCTAATTGTAAATTCATATAATCTATAGCACTGTGTTGACCATAATTACTAAGTTCATTAGTTATTTAACTTAAGCTCATTGATTCAACTCCATGCACCAATATTACAAAAGATGTGAGAAGATTTATGAAACAATAGGAACTCGGAAGATGATTGAAGTGTTGGAATATGAAGTAGATCATGATGTAAAGGAGTAGCAAAGCTTCACATCATTGTGCCACATGAGGCAGTAGTTGTGTTTTTGACAGAAGAGGGATAAAAGTCAAGGCTAGAAGGACCAACAAAAAGGCAGTAGTAAATCATCCAAATAATATATCCCTTCTTCTGATGAAGAGTCACCAATTCTATTTTTCTCTCCACAGATGCTGACAGACCTGTTGAGACTTTCCAACAATTTCTGATTTTGTTTCACACCCCCTACGCAGTTTGCTTTACATAGTCAGGCAGGAAATATAATGGGTGGTTCGTTCATCCCCAACCCACAAATGCACCCCTTAGAATTGAAAACCCCACCAGCCATTCCAGCTCAGGTTGGTTTCCATCACTACTTTTTGCCCAGATTAGAAATTCTTAATTTCAGATGTGCTGCTGTAACATTAACAAAATACTTCATCAACAGGAGAGAGAGAGAGACAGACAACATTGTCTGCTTCCGTATCTCGAACAGATTGTTCTGAGCACTATGGATAGGAGAAAAGACACTACCCCCTACACTCTTTAAAAACTGGATAAATTAACCCATTGCTGGCCTTATTCTGGAGGCAAGGCCATTGTTGAAGCAACTGAATGTATTTAGGCCTTGGATAGTCCAAGGAAATCTCTGTTCTTCAAGATAGTGTCTTAGGCTCTGCCTTCTTCAGTCGCTTCTTCTCTGACCTTCCCTCCATCATAAAGTCAGAAGTGGGGATGTCTGGCACTACTGCGACTCCTCAATCACTGAAGCAGTCATGTCCAAATGCAACAAAGACCTAGGTGATATCATGGCTTTGGTAATAAATGGGAAGCAATATTTGCGGGTAGTAAGTTTCAGACAATAAGCACCTCCAATAAGACAGAATCTAATAACCTACTCTTGATGTTCAATTGCACTATTAGTATCAAATGACCGACTATCAAATCCTGGGAGTTACTGTGATCAGAAACAAATGGACCAGTGAAAAATACAAGAATGGGTCAAAGATAAGGAATTCTCTGGCAAATATCTCACCTCCTGATTCCCTAAACCTGTCCAACATTTACAAGGCTCAAGTCAGGAGTGTGCTGGAACACTGTCCACATTTCTGCACGAGTGCAGCTGAAACAACACACAAGAAGCTTGACACCATCCAGGACAAAACAACTGCTTGGATAGCAGCACATCCACAACATTCAACATTCGCTCTCTCCGTCTCTGACACCCTGAGCATTTACATGTGCACTGCACTATCACGAGCAGAAATTCACTGAGCCTGTCTGACAGCACCTTCCTTTGCTACCTAGAAGGACAAAAGCAGCAAATACATGGGAATGCCATCGCATGCACGTTTCCTTCTGAGGCACTCACCATCCCGACTTGGAAATATGTCACTGCTCCCTCACAGTTCATGGGTCAAAATCCTGCAGCTCCATTGCAAACAACCCTGTGGCTAGGCCTATAACCCAAAGGCATTAACGGTTCAAGAAGACAGTTCACTATCATCTCTCTGGGAATGCTAGGTGCGGTCAATAAATGCTGTCTCAGGCAGCAATGTCTGCATTCCATAAATGAATGAAAAATGTTATGATTGCGAAATTTCTGGCACTTGCAGCATACATTATATAACATCCTTAACATAGGAAAAATGACAAAGGTATTTCATAATCAATTATCAAAAAAAAAGTTGCACTAAAGCATTTAAGGAGCTCTTGGATTTGATTTGATTTGGATTTATTATTGTCCCATGCACCAAGCTACAGAGAAAAGTATTGTTTTACATGGTAATCAGACAAATCATACCTTACATAAGTACATCAGGGTAATAGAACAGGATGCAGAATATAGTTTTATAGCTACAGAGAGGGTGCAGAGAAAGATCATATGAGAGGTCCATTCACAAGGCTGATAACAGCAGGGAAGAAGCTGTTCTTGAATCTGTTGGTAAGTGCTTTCAAACCTTTGTGTCTTCTGATCAATGGAAGAGAGTGGAAGAGAATATAACTGGGGAAGGAGGGCTCTTTAATTATGTTGTCTGCTGTGCTGAGGCATCAGGAAGTATAGACAGAGTCAATGGATGGAAGGTTGGTTTATGTGATGGATTGGGCCGCATTCACAACTTTGGACGGCACGGGTGGCACAGTGGTTAGCACTGCTGCCTCACAGCACCAGAGACCCGGGTTCAATTCCCGCCTCAGGCGACTCTCTGTGTGGAGTTTGCACATTCTCCCCGTGTCTGCGTGGGTTTCCTCCGGGTGCTCCGGTTTCCTCCCACAATCCAAAAATGTGCAGGTTAGGTGAATTGGCCATGCTAAATTGCTCATAGTGTTAGGTGAAGGGGTAAATGTAGGAGTATGGGTCTGGGTGGTATACGCTTCACGGGTCGGTGTGGACTTGTTGGGCCGAAGGGCCTGTTTCACACTGTAAGTAATCTAATCTAATGAGGATGTAATCTGTAATTTCTTGCAGTGTTGGGCACAGCAGCTGCCATACCACACTGTGATAAATCTGGATAGGACGCTGTCTGTGGCACATCAATAAAAGTTGGCAAGCGTCTTTATGGTCATGTTGAATTTCCTTAGCCTTTGGAGGAAGTAGAGGCGTTGGTCAGTTTTCTGGAGTGTAGTGTCAATGTGGATGGACTAGGACAGACTGTTGGTGATATTTACTCCTGGGAACTTGAGGCTTTCAACTATCTCCACCTCAGCACCATTGATACAGACAGGAGCATCTCCTCCACTCCACTTAGTATCATAGAATCATAGAGATGTACAGCATAGAAACAGACCATTCAGTCCAACTCATCCATGCCAACTAGATATTCTAAATTAATCTAGTCCCATTTGCCAGCATTTGGGCCCATATCTCTCTATTCATATTCCTATTCATATACCCATCCAAATGCCTTTTAAGTATTGTACTGGTAACAGCCTCCATCACCTCCACTGACAGTTCATTCCATATATGCACCACCCTCTGTGTAAAAAAGTTGCCTGTTAGGTCCCTTTTATACCCTTCTCTTCTGTTTAGGACTCTTGTACCATGGGAAAAGATCTTGATGACTGCTCCAATCCGTGCTCTTCATGATTTTATAAACTTCTATAACTTCACCCCTCAGCATCTGATGCTCCAGGGAAAACAGCCGCAGCCTTTTCAGCCTCTCCCTGTCAGTCAAACCCTTCAACTCTGTCAACATTCTTGTAAATCTGCTGAGGACCAGCTCCTTTGTTTTACTGACATTGTTGGGGATATTGTTGTCCTTGCACCATGCCAATAAGCTGTCTATCTCCCTCCTGTCCTGTAGGGACAGACAACCGAAAGATTTACCTGGGAATGGCTTTAAATGAGGTGAAAGAAGCATAAATGTTTTGGAAGGGAATTCTGGATGTGAGGCCTTATCTGCAAAAGGAATAGCCATTAATAGTAAAGAAATGAAAATCTGGGAGCGCAAAAGGTCAGAAACTAGGGCAATGGAACCACAGGGGGATTGCAGGAATAGTGTGAGTCTATTAAGGCTATTGTAACAACGATAATGGCTGATCATTTTAGATTGTGTTCTTGTGTGACATTATTCTTGCAGGTTTATGAGGAAGTGATAATAGAAAAATCCCATTCACAAGAAATGTAGAAAAAGTAGATCTGTATTGATAATCTCAGGAAACTTCCAGTTGTTAATCGTGCTACACTGTTAAAGGAGTTTGGACATTATTTTGGTCAGCAGTTTGTCAGAAACACTGATTTAATTTGGAAAATCACCGAGACTTTTCCTTGCCTTTGTGGTCAGTCCATCGTAGTTTATTTTATAACAACCACCAGAGCTGCACAAATGGACAAGGTTTAATTTCAACATCAAATCCATTTTGCAAACCGTGAGCTGACAGCACCTTCGCTTGGACAGACTCAACTGCCTGATCTGCCCAGTAGTCAACCTCTAGGACAAATTAAGGGAAAGGGAATGATAAACAGGCAATGGCAACTAATCAATAAATGACAAGAGTTTGAATCTCCCAGCCATCTTGATGCAACAGCACCCTGCAAAGATTTCAAGACTATAGAAAGGCCTGGGGAAGATAAAAAAAAACACAAAGCATTCTAAAAATTTGATTTTATTCACTCAAATCAACACTATCTCACAAACAACATAAAGGAATCATCATTAAAGTCCATCTGCACTAATTGTGAAATAAAATATGAAATGCACACAAATTACATCGTCAATAATGTAAGGCTTAAGCCTACCCTGAACTCAATGCTGAAAATAAAATGTTGCCTATCACAACAAAATAAACAGAAGTAATTTTATTTTAATTATCTGAATATCAAAGCTTCCTCATTGATTTTACTTTCACTTTCTCCTTCACCAACTTGAATAAGATCTTCAATCAGAATTTTTGATTCTGCTTTTCTTTTTTGCTATAATTTCTCTGATCAGCTAACAATTGACAACCAATAAACTGATTGTTCCCAACAGTAACAGCTCCTTAATGTAAACATTCTGGATGGTGATCAATATTTTTGACCTACTTGTTGAGGATATTCATCTGTCAGCCCCTATGAATGAGAAATGCTCTATCATGTGCATAGGTTAATTCTTGTCCTGGTTTGGGCCATCGCACTTTCATTCATGAGAGGTTTAGCAGGTAAAACTGAGAAACAGCAGAACTTCTTTACAAAGATACTTTACTACCTGTTAGGGTGCGCTTAGTGCAACAATTTCAGATCATAACCATTGCTGCAACTTTTACAAGGAGCAGTTGCTGGTGATATTTCCAGTTTGGCCTCTGACCCAACTATTGCTTTTGAAGTCTGTACCGTTAATGTCTCCTTTTACCTAGCTCCATTGCCCCTTTGTCATTGAATTGTTTCTGTCTTCCAACCTTTCGCTGCCCTCTCCTTTTGTTTTACAGGTCGTTCTGCTATAACGCTCATTTCCTTAATGCAAATTTGCTGTGACACGATTGATGAATTGGGAACACTGTTTCTAAAGTGCAAACTTTTAAAATGTGTGTTGGCTGTATCACAATTATATCGCCAACACTTTAAGTGCTGTTTGTAAAGTGTGACTTCTCTATAATGCAGGGTTGCACAGGAATGCAACCATCATGTTATAGAAGAACTATCTACATCCCACTCTAACCCTACTCTTTCCCTGCCTTTGGCTGTGCATGAAACCTGCCACATCTCTAACATTTTTCCAGTTCTTATGGAGTATTATTGACTTGAAATATTGAACTGAATTTTACCAGATAGCTACTGAATATATGAATAGGTAGGTTCTAGACACCATACTTCAGGCACAATATAAAGACCATAGCAAGGATCCAAGGAGAGTTATAAAGCGATCACTGGGAATGAAGTAATTAGGTTCTGTGGAAAGTTGTGAAAAATTAGAACTTTTTTTTCTGGACAACTAATTAACCCTTTAACGAATTCAAAAATCTACCAAAGCATTTGCAGCTTTTTGACGTTTCGTCACTGTACTGTTGGAGATACAGCAGCCATTTTGCATATGGAAAGCTCCCCCAAACAGCAATGGATGAGTACTCTGTTTGTTTATTAATGCTGATTGTCATCGAGAGTGTAGTGTTGGAAAAGCACAGCAGGTCAGGCGGCATCCGAGGAGCAGGAGAATCGATGCTTCAGGCAGATTGGTCAGGTTATCATGGATTACTCCATTTCCCTCTTTCAAGAGCTACCAAGGGCTCTTTTACGCCCTCCTGAGAGAGGAGATATAATTGATGTTTAACTGTTTTTGAAAGACAGCACTGACAGTGTAACACCCCCTCAAGGCTGCAGTGGAATGCTTGCTGTTATGACAGATCATAACCCTCAATGATTGTGGACGTTTTTACACCGTCATTCCAAAGTGTGCTTCTTTTAAAAGATGGTTTATATAACAAAAACAGTTGTAGATGTAAACTAATTGGCTGTCTAGAGAGACAGAGGGAGAGAATTTAACACCAAAAGTATCAAAGAACCTTCGAACGGATTGGATTGTGAGTTCTAGCGATGATGAAGCCCCTGCTCCTCAGCAAGTCATTTTGTCCAAACTGCAGACAGAATTTGTGTTTTCCCCTCGGAAGAGTGATATAGATATAGAATCCCTTACAGTGTGGAAATGGGCCCTTTGGCCCAATAAGTCTATACCAACCCTCTGAAGAGTAACTCACCCAGGCCCATTCCCCTACATTTACCCCAGACTAATACACCTAACCTATATCCATGAACACTATGGGCAATTTAACATGACAAATTCACCTAACCTGCACATCTTTGGATTATCGGAGAAAACTGGGGCACACAGGGAAAACTCACGCAGACACGGGGAGAATGTGCAAACTGAACACAGACAGTCGCCTGAGGCAGGAATCCAACCCGGGTCCCTGGTGCTGTGAGTGCACATGTTAAAGGTTAGAAATCCAATTTCTTCTCTACTGGAGTGGACTAGTGGCACTGAACACTCTTGATTATATCCTTTCCTGGGTTTGAGTGTCAGAGTGCTGTGAAGAATCACAAAGAAATCACCCCCAAAATACCACTAGTTACTCTGAATCCTGCAAACCAATTCAAAAAGGAATAAGGACAAAGAAACTTCAATCAGTCTGCAAAACCAAAATTCTCAAAAATCCTTTGTTCAACCGCCAACGTTAATCTACCCAATAACATTTGCAATCCCATCTTATTTGCTCTTCATGGACTATTCAGAGCTGGATCCATTTTACCTTTTATCGTAAGATTAGATTACTTACAGTGTAGAAACAGGCCTTTCGGCCCAACAGTGACCATGCCATTAGTGAGTGAATTCCAGGATTTTGACCCAGCGACACTGAATGAACAATGATATATTTCCAAGTCAGGAGGTGGTCATGGGTTTGGAAGATGCTGTCTGAGGATCTTTGCTGAATTTCTACAGCGCATCTTGTAGATGATACGCACAGCTGCTACTGGGTGTCAGTGGTGGTGAATGTGATGAATGTGGTGCCAATCATGTGGCTGCTTTGTCCCAGATGGTGTCAAGCTTTTTGAGTGTTGTTGGGGCTGTAGCCATCCAGGCAAATGGGGAGCATTTCATCACACTCCTGCCTTGTGCCTTGTAGATGATGGATAGGCTTTGGAGAATCAAGAGATGAATTACTCACTGCAGTGTTCCTGTCATAAGTAGCCTTGATATAGTGGAATCTTTAGTGTAACATCTATAATATGGGTGACACAAGAACAGTGCCAACAGGAGCTTTGGTAGAGATTCAATGGGCCAAAGGGCCTTTTGTGTGCTGTCTGACTCTGTGACTATGGAGGCAATGATCAGGACATACTGCCAGGAGTATTCTCAAGACCCCAGGATAAAGGATTGGACTTTACACAGTGCAAGTGCATCTGAATCTAATTAAGGAGAAGTTTTTATGACAGAAGGAGGAAGCCTCTTTGTTAAACCATGTAACAGTGTTATTACAGTGACTCGTGAACCTGTGAAACAGCTCAAGAACACTTAAAAATCTCCCAAATAGTGAGAAGGTAGAAAAGAAACAAAAATGACAAAGCCCAAACCTATCAGCCAGGAGACTCAGTGGCCTCTATAGATTAGCATAGAAGCTCAGGGAAGTGAATTATCTGATGGAGATCACAGATCAAGGCAAGAAGTAAAGACTCTGTCATGTCGAGGTGTTAAAGCAATGCCAAGAAAGGGACAAGCAGAGACTTAAAGAGGCTATTCAATGTATTACTGGATTTATTCAAAGGCTGCAGCGCCAGGGCAGCTCTACATGATGTGGAGGTGAGAGAATCTTCCTCATAAAGTAACATGTCTATCAGCTAGGCCCAGGAAAGCTTGCCCCAGTGTGGAAGGGGTTTAACCGCATGCTGGAGCCTATCAGCAATAGCTGTAACTCCCTAGTTGTGCTTCAACCCAGCGCGAGTTTGGACAAGAGAAATTTATTGTTTAACAGGTCAAACAGCAGTGAGTTGGATGAAATATGGCTGCTGTTTCAACAAGTCAACAGCAACACAATAACCTGAATGGACTTCTCCTGCACTTTGAGCTTCGAGGATTTGATGATTCTATCAACCTTGTGTCTCCTTTTTTGAACTGCCTCCAGACCTTAATCATATCACTTGTCTGACTTAAGCTGTTAGTTAATGTTAGGGAATGGGTGGTATGGTGGCTCAATAGTTAGCACTGCTGCCTCTCGGCACTAGTGATCTAGGTTCGATCCCACAATTGGGTGACGGTCTGTGTGGAGTTTGCACATTCTCCCTGTGTCTGTGTGGATTTCCTCCCACAATCCAAAGATGTGCAGGTTAGGTAGATTGGCCATTGGAAATACAGGGGCAGCGGGGTGGGTCTGGATAGGATATGCTTTGGAAGGTTGCTGTGGACTTGATAGCCTGAAGAAAACCTAGTGAGTTGCTGTAATGCATCTTGTAAATACCTTATGGTGGAGGAAGTGATGTCAGAGGTGGTAAATTAGATGCCAATCAGACTGACAATGTTCTCCTGGATGATGTTGAGATCATTTGAAGAATTGAGAGTTGAGTTATTTATTGCAGAATTCTTAGTCTCTGACCTGCTCTTATATCCATTGTATTTATAGGTCTAGTCCAGTTTAGCTTCTGATCAATGGTAACCCCCAGGATGTTGACAGTGGTGAATTCAACAATGGTATTATCGTTGGATGGTAAGGTGTGGTAGTTAGATTCTGCCTTGGTCATTGTCTGGTACTTAAATGCTGCCAATGTTTCTTCCTATTTGTCAGCGTAAACCAAGATATTGTCCAGGTCTTGCTGCATTTGATCATGAACTGCTTCACCATCTGAGGTATCACAATCATCAGTGAACATCCCCATCTCTGCCATTCTGACGGAGGGAAGGTCATTGATGAAGCAGATGAAGGTAGCTCGGCTGAGACCACTACCCTGAAGATCTCCTGCAGAGGTGCCCTGGAGCTGAGATGACTGATCTTCAACAACCACAACCATGTTCCATTGGGTCAATTAGGGCTCCCTGATTCTCATTGACTCCAGGTTTGCTCCTCGATACCATACTTGGTCAAATGTAACCTTGATGGAAGGCCTATCACCCTCATTGCTCATCTTCAGTTTAGCTCTTTTGGCCATGTTTAGAAACATTAGGAATTCAGCAGTCTTGCTACGATATAAACTGAGCATCAATGAGCAGCTTATGGCTCACTAAGTGCCCTTGATGTGCTGTCAATTCTATTTTCTTGCTGAAGGATGACTATAGACTTCAAAGTTTGTGAGAAGATTTGTAGCTCGGGTGCTCGTTGTTGTGGTTCTGTTCGCCGAGCTGGGAATTTGTGTTGCAGACGTTTCGTCCCCTGTCTAGGTGACATCCTCAGTGCTTGGGAGCCTCCTGTGAAGCACTTCTGTGATCTTTCCTCCGGCATTTGTAGTGGCCTGTCTCTGCCGCTTCCGGTTGTCAGTTCCAGCTGTCCGCTGCAGTGGCCGGTATTTTGGGTCAGAATATATCAACAAACACATTGACCTGGACCCAATATACCGGCCACTGCAGCGGACAACTGGAACTGACAACCGGAAGCGGCAGAGGCAAACCACTATAAATGCCGGAGGAAACATCACAGAAGCACTTCACAGGAGGCTCCCAAGCACTGAGGATATCACCTAGACAGGGGACGAAACGTCTGCAACACAAATTCCCAGCTCGGCGAACAGAACCACAACAATGACTATAGACTCATGAGGTGGTAATTGGCTGGATTTGTGCTGTTTTTTGTGCATAGAGATACCTGGGCAAATTTCCACTTTGTTGGGTTTATAATCGTGTGTTAGCTACAGTGGAGTAGTCTGGCTAGGAACATGGTTAGTTCTGGTATACTATTCATCAACGTTATTGCTAGAATGTTGTCAGGGTGCATAGGCTCAACCGTATGTTTACAGCCATGTCTTGATATCACGTGGAGTAATTAGTGGTGGCTGGATGCTCATATCCAGAATGCTGAGTTTCTCAGGATGGGTGCTGATGATGCTGATTCTTCAGCTGTAACATTTGCACTATTGTGCAGGGCTCCCTTATCACTAAAGATGGGGACATTTGTAAAACTTAATCCACAGTAAGGCAGTGCAATAGTCAATATTTCTCCCTTCACTAACATCACAAAATCGGGTTATCTTATCATGATCACTGTGTGAGGCCTTTCTCTGCAAATTAGCTGCTGTGTTTTCCACATTGCAATAGTGACTGACGTTCATTCATTGCAAAATGATTCAAGCCGTCAACAATCAGAAGATGTAGTTGAAGGCTACATCCTTTACTTATTGTTTTGAACATTTTCAAACCTGAAAGAAGGTCATTGACTTGAACTATTAACTTGACTTCTCTCTCCACAGACACTCCCTTACCCACTGAGCATTTTGAGCATTTTCTGGTTTCAGTTTCAGATTTCCAGCCTCTCCAGAGTCCCATTTTGATTTGGCCTTTCAAAATGACTGAGACTGGCAGAGAGATATTTAAATAGGGAAATGTGAGGAGTAGGGTTAAGGAATGTGACAGCTCTATACAATGTGGTTGGAATCAGTGAATGAGAATACACAGAAAGCCAGAGTCAAAGGCTTTCCAGATTTATCTTAGGGAGACTCTGCTTTTCAATTTTAGAAAATCTTACTCGCAGAAGGTTTGAAACTTAATCTCATTGGGCTCCAAGACAGTAATAATTTTGAGTATTCAGTTACACTGTTATTTCCACACCTTGCACAAAAATTGGACAAGGTTGAAATACTTCATCTTAAACAAGAATATACATTACAGTGCAGCCTCTAGGAAGTCTCATCAGATAAGGTTCCGACTCTTTAAACTCAGAAGCTGCCTTCAAATCTGATGATGCTGAGATAAAGCCACAGACATTCAAAAATTTGCAAAAGTCAAAAGAGAACACTTTTTAGGTTGGAGAGTGTGGTCAGCACCCCCTCTCCTTTCCAATCTTCACCCACTCTCCGCCTCAAAGTTTTGTCTGTAAAACTAAGAAAGTTTTATTCATTTACGTTTAATATTCCCAAGTGGTGGATTGTCTCATGTCATTTATGGGGATTTTGAACTTTCTGAAAGACTGAACATATTCATTATCTCCCCATTAACAAAGCTTAATTCAAAGTATCGAGATCTGATTATTTCAGCAAAACTGAATCTTAACGGAGAAATGACATTTGAACATTATACCAGAGTTCGGGTTGTTCTCTCCTGGTGGAATTATGTTGAGAAAGGGCTCTGATGTTGAAAATGAGGTAGCTTTCCCCAATATCCTAGCTTTCAATAAACAATATGTAAAAAAATGATCTGGTCATTATCATAATGCAACTTTTGGGAAATTTCAATGAATGAAGAAGCTGTCATGTTTCCTACAAGCAACAATCAATTTCACAAGTTGAAATAGGAGTGGTATTTCTCTGGGATTTGAGTGTCTGTTTTGGATATTGCTGGGAAACAGGTCTAAAAGACATGTTTCAGTTTATGCTAAGATGCTTCAAAACTCACAGACAAATACATAGCTATATTTTTGTATAAATTTGTATTCTTTAGTAAATGAATGTTGACAGCTTCATGTTAATGGTCCAGGACTAATCATTATTATAACCAATTGCAAAAATGAAATTTATGATCTATCAAGTCAGATTTCACTCTAGGTTCTGATTTATCAAATATAAGCAGCAGCTGGAATTGTAACAGTAGTATAATGGAAAATGCAAATCCTGATGAATGGAATTGGTAATATTTATGATATGTGGAGCACAACAGAGTAAGGATAAGGGTGAGCTAAGGATGTGAGAGACAGACTAATAGATGCCAGCAGTCTGTAACAATTTATAGACAGCCTCACCCAGAGATACTGAGCAGAAATATCTAAGATTGCCAGCAATGAGGCTTTTTGAAAATTTCACATGTGGGGCATGGACATCACTGGCTTGGCCGTTATTTATTGCCCGTCCCTAGTTGCCCTTGAGAAGGTGGAGGTGAGCTGCCTTCTTGAACCACCGCAGACCACCTGCTGTGGATTGACCCACAACCCTATTAGGGAGTGAATTCCAGGATTTTAACCAGCAACAGTGAAGGTTGGCATGGTGGTTAGCACTGCTGCCTTACAGCTCCAGGGACCTGGGTTCAGTTCCAGCCTCAGGTGACTGTCTGTCTGTCTGGAGTTTGCACACTCTCCCTGCGTCTGTGTGGGTTCTGGTTTCCTCCCACAATGCAAAGGTGTGTGACCAAGTGAATTGGTCATGCTGAATTGCCTATAGTGTTAGGTCCATTAGTCAGTGGTAACTGTAGAGTAATATGGTAGCAAAATGGGTCTGTGTGGGTTCCTGTTTGAAGGGTTGGTGTGAACTTGTTGGGCCAAATGGCCTGTTTCCACACTGTAGGGATTCTAATCTGAATGGCGATAATTTCCAAGTCAAGATGGTGAGTGGCTTGGAAGGGAACTTGCTGGTGGTGGTGTTCCCATGTATCTGTTACACTTGTCATTTTAGATGGCAGTGGGTTGGATGGTGCTGTGCAACTGCAAATTCTCTTTTTTTATTTTAATTTTATTGAATCAGTAGAACGCCGAAGGAGACTATTTGGGCTATTTAGTCCATGTTGTCTCTCTTCAGTGCGATCCAATTAATTCCACTCCTTTGTTCTAGCACTATGCTGCTGCAAGTTTATTTCCACCAATTTCCCATCCAGTTTCCTTTGGAAACCAATCCTGTTTGAGGACAGCACATCCAAAATTCCCTCTTACTGTGTTAAAATGTTCTTCGACATGATCCCACTGTACTTTTGCCTAATCCATCAATCCTTTTACCTTTTATCCTTATTCTGTCACTAAATAAAAACAATTTTCTTTTTCTCCCTTATCTAAACCTGTCTAAACTCAGAGCACCTCTTCCATATTTCCTCTCAATTTCCTTTACTTATAGTCATTGAGTCACACTGTGTGGAAACAAATCCTTTGGTCCAACCAGTCCACACTGATCATGTTCCCAAACTAAGCGAGACCCAACTGCTTGCAATTGGCCCAAAGCCCTCCAAGCCGTTCCTATTTGTGTACTTATCCAAATATCTTTTAAATGTTGTAACTCTAACTGCATCCATCAATTTCTCTAACAGTTCATTCCACACATGAACCACCCACTATGTAAAAGTTGCCTCTCGTGTCCTGTTTAAATCTTTCTCCTCTCACTTTAAAAATACTTTTGAACTCACCCACCCTAGGAAAAAGACCCTTGTCATTCACTTTATCTATGCACCTCATGATTTTGTGAACTCAAATAAAGTTATCCCTCAACTTCCTACGCTCCAATGATAAAGGTCCCAGTCTATTCAGTCCACTCTTATATTTCAAGCTCCCCATTCATGACAGTATCCTGGTTAATCTTTTCTGAACACTCTCTAGTTTAATAATATCATCCTATAACAGGACAACCAGAACTGGATTCAGTACTCCAGAAGAGACCTCACCAACATTCTGTACTACCTCA
Organism: Chiloscyllium punctatum; assembly: GCF_047496795.1. Taxonomy (NCBI): domain Eukaryota; kingdom Metazoa; phylum Chordata; class Chondrichthyes; order Orectolobiformes; family Hemiscylliidae; genus Chiloscyllium; species Chiloscyllium punctatum. The sequence continues at coordinate 82,495,341 of NC_092763.1, read as the reverse complement.
ACATGACATCCCAATCCAGTACTCAAAGGTCTGAGCAATGAAGGCAAGTGTGCTAAAAGTTGTCTTCACTACCCTGTCTATCTGTGACCCAGTTGCCAAAGAATTATTTACCTGAACCCCTAGGTTTCTCTGTTTTACAAAACTACCCAAGAACAATCTCAGCTTTTGTAACTAAAATCTCTCTTTCCTCAAAGATTTTGACTAAATTTCCCCTTGACACCCAAAAGTTCATTCTTTGTACAAATTATTTTTGGCTGTCCTGTGTGTGATATGAGAAATCGATATAATACATTATTTTCATTTTGGAATTTGTATTTTTAAAATAGAGATAGAGATAATTTTCCTTTCAGCTCTGTGAAAGATCTCTTGCAGTTGTGTTGAAGTTGTCCCTTTTCCAATGAAGGAGTTTTACTCTAAATGGTTCCTTACTCATCTCCATGACTAACCTCGACCAGGATTCAATGAAAGAGGGAGTAGGTTTTGAGGAGATGTGAGCAAAATCTTCTTTCATCCAAAGGGTGTTGGGAATTACTGCTTGTAGGGTTGGTAGAGGCAAAATCCCTCACTACATTTGAGAAATATTAAGAGGTACAATTGCAATGCCAAGGCGTACATGGGTATTAGGCCAAATGCTGAAAAATGGGACTCGAGTAGTTATGTGGTTATTTTGGATAGCATATACTTAATGGGCCAAAGGGCCTTTTTTGTGCTGTAGACCTGTCTGACTCTGTGACTCTAACCTTACCGACATTTGTCCCCACAGACACATGAATAATCAAGGTTGTGAACAAAGCAACAGCGAGCAGGAACATCACAACTGGAAGTGTTTACTTGTTTTGTCCTTTGGTCTTCAGTTCACTTTCAGTTGTGTGGTCAGGAATGAATGTGTGTTTGTACTTTTGCTGGTTCTAAGTGCTGTTCAAACATCTTTCATTCTGATTGGCAAGGCTCCCACAGGTACCTCATCCAAATGTTTGTTATGAATGGTGTCAGAATGTAATAGTAAGTGCGTGTGATACCGACTTTGCCTGTACATGTCAACCGGAAGCTCAGTTAAACCTTTCGCTCGTCAAACCGAGCCAATGATTCTGAGCTGATTACCCAATACTGACTCCTACATATGATTGTCACTTTGAACACAGATCAGCTGGATATCTATTGGATTTGGAGGTTACTGATACACTATAACTAATAACACGACGGTCAAACCAAGGACACAAAGAGGAAGGATAAATACTCAGTCAAGCAAATCATTGAACTGAATACAGCTTTTGACAAATCTACACATGTTTCTTCTCGTACTCAAGTTACAATGAAAAGGAAAGACGCTCATGTTTACACCCTTAAGCTGAAATCCAAAGTTTCTGATTTCTACCAATGCAGTATACTTGTCAACTTGAGGTCATGGTTATAAACTGACATTCAGCCTGCCAGCAATTGTCTCGTATTTTAGACCAACCTGTGTGGTTATTGCCATTGAGGGAAGTTGCTAAAACTAATCAGCGACAAGTTGGCATCCTGGATTCTTCCAATGTTTGGGAGGCAGCTTCATCATATGGATCACAGGAAGGCCCACCACTACCGTCTCAGGAGCAATGAGAGATGGGGCAATATTTGTCAGGCTTGCCAATGACGTGTACATCCTGAAAGCCGGAAATGTTCAATCGAGCTTGAATGCAGGCTTGATGGGCAGAATGGCCACCTGCTGCTCTGTAGCACTCATGCAATCCTCAGAACAACAAAAAAATACATGGGGAATTAAGTTTAACAATGGTTGCAATTTGTCATTGATTCCTTGCAGTTAACAGCAAAGTTATGGTGCTCACCACCATACACAAGTCCAAAACTCCTGGCCCCCCCCATGCTGATGGAGGTCAAGGTCTCCAGACAGAATGCAACAGGCCTTCCTGAGCTTCAGGCAGCCCTGGTTACTGGACTGTGATGTACTGCCATGTACTGATCCCTGTTCATTATCCACCTTCATGAAAGCTGTTCATAAACATCTCTTGTGCTGTGGCCAATCAAACAAAAGTATCCTCCCAGACAACAATCCAGAAAGTTGAATGCATTTATTATTATTCAATTTTAATTGTATTATTTACATACTGAAATAAATGAGTAAAACTAGAAAGAGATTAAAATATCAAGTATCATTAAAAAAAGGTTTTAAAATTATTTCAAAACTATAGTTTTTTGACCATAACGGAACAACAAAGCTAATTTTTTCCTGGTGCATGGATGTCCCTGGTTAGTTGTCCATCCCTTGAGAAGGTGATAGTGAGCTGTCTGTCTTCTTGAACTACTGCGGACCATGGCAATTGAATACACCCCCAATTCTGTACAGGAGCGAGATCTAGGATTTTAATCCAGCAACACTTCAAAGAACAGCAATGCGTATCCAAATCAGGATGGCGAGTGGTTTGGAGGGGAACTTGAAGGTGGTGGCGTTCCTATATATCCTTCTCAATGGAAATGTTAATGGGTTTGGAAGGTGCTGTCCAAGGAGTCTTGTGTGCCCTTGAGGCATTCCATTTAGGAGGCGTTACACAATTCTGCTGAATGTATCAGTGGGGGAAGTTCTGAATGTTTGAAGTTCTGGATGTGGCCCCATCAAGCAGTTTGTTTTGTCATAGATGGTGTCAAACTTCTTGAATGTTGTCAGAGCTGCCCATGATGCTCCTGACATGTGCCTTGGAGGTGATGGACAGGCTTTGGAGAATCAGCAAGTGAGTTCCTAGCTATACAATTGCCTGCCTCTGATGTGTTCTTGTAACAGAGTATGAGTGGTCTTGTTTAGGATTTGGTGAAAAGTAAGCTCCCAGGATGTTGTTAGTGGGGAATTCAGTGATGGTGACTTCAAGGGAACATTAAAAGGGAGATGGTTAACTTCTCTGTTTTTAGAGATAGTCTTTGCTTGGCACTCATGTGATTGGAAGAAAGTAAGGACTGCAAATGCTGGAGAGTCAGAGTTGAAATGTGTGGCACTGGAAAAGCACCACAATTAGGCAGCATCCGAGGAGCAGGAGAGTCGATGTTTCAGGCATAAGCCTGACATTCCCTGAAATGTTGACTCTCCTGCTTCTCGGATGCTGCCTGACCTGCTGTGCTTTTCCAGCAACACACTTTTCAACTCATGCAATTGTGCAATCATCTGCAAGTTTTCCCATGTCTGATCTTATGATGGAGAGAAGGTCAAAGGTGAAGCAGCTGAAGGTGCTTTTGCCGAGGAGCTAGTGCAGAGATGTCCTGGAGCTGAGACTTCCAAAAACCACAACCATCTTCAGCTGCTTCATCAATGATCTTCCCTCTATCATAAGGTCAGAAGTGAGGATGTTTATTGATGATTTTACAATGCTCAGCACCATTTGCAACTCCTCAGACACTGAAGCAGTCTGTGTCCAAATGCAGGAAAACTTCCAGGCTTGTGAAGACAAATGGCAAGGAATGTTTGTGACACACAAGTGTAAGGCATTGAACGTCTGCAGCGAGACAGAAACTAACCATTGTCCCTGATTGCTTTGATATCTAGTCATGTGTGGTGGTGGACAGTATCCCCTCACTATTAACATCAAGGGATTATCATTGACTGGACTGGTCTAAACACTTAAATACAGTTGCTAAAAGGTTAGAGGCTAGAAGTCCCACAATGAATAACTCATCTTCTCGCTCTCCAAAGCCTGTCCACCATCTACAGGTCACAAGTCAGGAGTGTGATAGAATGCTGCCTATTTGCCTGGATCTGTGCAGTTCCAACAATACTCAAGAAGCGTGACTCCATCCAGGACAAAGCTGCCCAATTGATTGTCACCAAATATATCGCCGTAATTTCAGTGTCACTGGACCAAAATTCTGGAACTCTCTCCGTAACAACATTGTGTGGAAATCTACCCCAAATGGAGTGCAGCAGTTCAAGAAAGCAGCTCACCTCTCCCTTCTCATGGATAACTAGGAATGGAAAAAAATACCAGCCTTGCCAGCCAGGCCCATGTCATTTGAATGAATTAAAAAATATGACTGTCACATGAGCAGACTGGACATCTCTCTGTGACTCTCACCTGCAGAAGTTTTCAGTCCATGCTCTTCATTCTTTCATATAAGTCATGATTGGATTTCCTAGATAAAGATGAAGGAGAATTTATATAGATACATTCAGGGATAATTATGTTACATTAGGAGTCTACAAACCTCCTGAAAACACTAGGAAGAGAGAAAAATAAATTTGCTAGTGCCTTTCACACCCTGAGGACATCTCAATGTGCTTTACAGTTGATAAAGTCAATGTGAAGAACAGTTACTTTTATGCAAAGCACGAAAGGCACATTGAGTGCAGTGAACTTCCACAAACTGCAGTAAGGGAGTGATAAAACAAGCTGCTGATTCTTTTTCTTGATGCTAGTTGAAGGATAAATAACAAGGACACAACAAAGAAATCTTCTGGTCCTCTATGACACAAATGCCATGAAATATGTTCGAGAATCCCTATAGTGTGGAGGTAGGCCATTCAGCCCCTCGAGTCCACACCAACCCTCCAAAAAGCACCTCACATTAACCCTGTAGCCCTGCATTTCCCCTTGCTAACCCACTTAGCCTGCACATCCGTAAACACTATGGGCAATTTAGCATGGCCTATCCACCCTAATCTGCACATCTTTGGACTGTGGGAGGAAACGTACACAGACATGGGGAGAATGTGCAAACTCCATACAGACAGTCACCCAAGGGTGGAATCAAACCTGGGACTCTGGTGCTGTGAGGCAGCAGTGCTGACCACTGAGCAGCCATGCTACCCCAGCTGGGAGAGTAGGCACTTTGGTTTAACAACTGATGAAACAGATGAGCTCTCTGACAATGCAGCACCTACTCAGTTCTTCAGTGGAGTCTCTGTACAGATTATATACTCAAATCCCTTCATCGGAACTTGAATCCCTGAACTTCTGACTCAGAGATAAGAGCTCTGCTCACAGAGCAGCGGAATAAGCTTGAAACAAATACAATGTGTAATTGTTGGTTCTTGTGTTTGTTCCATTGTACCTTACCATGCATGGAAAGTATCAGTTACAAAGAAACTAGGTGTCAATGAAACTGACCTTTCTAAAATGTATTTTAATTTGTCAAATTCAAGATAAAAATTAAGTGAATTCTTTTATCCCAATTCCAACTGACTGTTTCAAGTAAACACAGTGTCCTGACAATGATGCAGCCATCATAACAGACCCCCAGTGTGTATGGAGCTAACTTGTTGAACAGTTCCACAGGAGCAGCACCGAAAGAGGAAAATCTTGAAGGAAATTTTATCCTAATCCCCACTGCAGCAAAATGCCACAGTTAACCTTCTGCAATATTTTCAGAAGTGTTATTTTTTTACAAAGCGCTCTGCTGAAACTTGCTTATCTGCATAGTTTTCAACTTGACATAGCTTATGATAATTGCAAAGCACTTTAGACTATTACATCCAAAATGTGAAATCCATTTAGAGAATGACAGATCGCCAAAAGGCTGACAAGATATGGGTGATTTCTCTTGCTTTTGTTCGCAACTTCAAAAGGTCGATCATAGTTATCCGATTTCCTGAGCGTTTTAATAGATGATGTTTTGCAACTTGACCATCAGAGATTCAGCTGCCCCTTTAATATTGGTCTAAAGAGAAAGTTAGGCCTGCATGTCTGTAGCGCCAGTCACAAAGACAAAGGATGCCCCAAAGGGCTTTACAGCTAATGCAGTAGATTTAAAGCAGTAATGCAGGAAACATGGATCCCAATTTGTGCACCACAAGCTCCTGGGACCAGTATTGGAAGTAGGATCAAATCTGAAGAACAGTCATTGAGCGTGAAATGTTAACTCGACTTTCTCTGTATGGATGCTGTCGGAGCTGCTGACGTTCTGCAGCAATTTCTGTTTTGGTTTGTTCCAAATCATTTTTGTTTCGTGGTATTGACTGAGGGATAAATGCTGATTGATTCGGTGCATGATTCCCTTGTTCTTCTCCAACATACAGAGGAACCTCAATTATCCGCCATTCAATTATCCAAATATCGGATTATCCGGCAAGATTGCAAGGTCCCAATGCTTAGCTAGACTATGCTAGCTGGCATTCGATTATCCAGGATTCGATTAACCAAGCGAAATACTCCCTGCTCGTGTCTTTCAGATAATCAAGGTTTCTCTGTGGTGCACTGGCAATTCTTTCGATCTATCTGAAAGGACCAGTATTGGTCCTCAGTTTTCCAACTCAGCCAGTGGCAGCATCTCCTGCAGTGCAGCACTCTGTCAGTACTCCAATGGGAGTATCAGCATAAGTTCAACGTTCAGGTCTCAGGTAAAGACTTGAAGTCACAAGCTTCTAATTCAGAGTTTCTCCTGGTGGGACAATCTCAAACTGAGGGATGAACTGTATAAAAATAATGTGTCACTCATTTTTTTATCTTGCAAAGTGCCATGAATCTTGGAAAACTTCCTCAAAAGACGGTGGAAGGAGAGTCCTTGAATATTTTGACGGCAGAGGTAGATATACTTAATGAGCAATGGGTGAAAGGTTCTCAGAGCTCAGAAGGAATGTGGAGTAATCAGATCAGCCCTCGATCCCATTGAAGCATAGAATCCCTCCCTGTAGAAGCAGGCCATTCAGCCCATGCAGTCCACACCAACCGTCCAGAGATTATCCCACTCAGACATATGGCTTTACGCTATCCCTGTAACCCCACATTTCCCATGGCTCACCCACCTGACCTGCACATCTTTGGATTGTGGGAAGAAACCGGAGCACCCAAAGGAAACCCACGCAGAAACAGGCGGAATGTTCAAACTCCACACAGACAGTCGCCCAAGGGTGGAATCAAACCTGGGGCCCTGGTGCTGTGAGGCAGCAGGATGGTGGAGCAAATGGGCAGCATTGTCTAATTCTGCTTCATCGTCCCAAAAATAAGACAGAATTATACTCGGGCAGCCCACATTAACCATGGGCATTATGGGGGTGCTGGGAGGATTGATCATCTTAGAGAGGGGAATGAGAGGGCAAAATAGGCAGAGGGTGGGTTTTAAAGTCCAGATGCAGTAGAAATTGGAGAGCTATCTTCTGGGGGATTCCCCCACATGTTCAAATGTACTCCCTAAAAATAATAGCTGCTCACTCCTTCCTGTTTGCCCAAAACAACTGTCTTATGGCATGGCAGGGTAATATTAGTAATTACCATATTAACTATTAGTTTACATAAACGTGGGCAAGATTGCTGGTGATGTCAGCACTGTCTGGTTTATGGGATTGGCTCAAGGGTGGATGGGAAGGGATGGATGCCTTATTTTAAATGCCACTCCCAGACAAACTCCAAGAGAAAGTGAGAACTGTAGATGCTGGAGATCAGAGTTGCAGAGCATGGTGCTGGAAAAACACAGCCAGTCAGGCAGCATCCGAGAAGCAGGAAAGTCGACATTTTAAGCATAAGCTCTCCATCAGGATCGATGAAGGGCTTATGCTCGAAACGCCGACACACCTGCTCCTCTGATGCTGCCTGACTGGCTGTACTTTTCCAGCACCACACTCTTCGACTATATAAAATCCAGCCCACAGTTTCGGGTCAATTACCTATTCATTAGATCCAGTTAAGTTTGTTGGTTTCACCACAGATGTTTATTTGTAATTCTTATTTGCAGCCCTTCGCTATGTTGAGAGGGGTAACACACACAGAGGTGCAGACAGAAGCTGAAGCATTTAACAAAGTTTTTCAATAGAAACTATCAATGACAAAGACATTAGGTGTCAACGTGTAACCATCAAAGCAACACAATGCCCAACAATTACTGTGTGTGTACCCGCTCCATGCACCATCATATTATCACCAAGAGACTCTGAGAATCAAGTTCTTTACAATGGAGAACAGCCAGCATGTTGTTTACTCCATACACACCGTGGATAAGGAAACAATTAAAGAATAATTTGAGTATGTAAGTGTACAGAAGGCAACATTAAATAAGTAGCTAGGTAATTAGAAAGCACATGTAAATACCAGAGGGAGAGAGTTTTACCTTTCTTGCCTCTTGGGTACAATTTCACTGTAGGAGCAGGAAGTAAAGGTCAGCTCTAGTGTCTGACATAGCTGCTAATACTGTAAATATTTCAGTTAATTTTCTTTTTTGTGTTTAGAATGCCATTAGTTAGCACTAGGTCTTGTACTCTGGGTGACCAGTCTTGTGAGAGTGAGGTGTAACCAAACACAAACAATATCCATCAGTAATGCTCCACCACCCCTGCAAAACCAACCCACCCCATCCCCACTCCTGGGTAAGCAACATATTGTCGTTGCACTGCCGTCTGGCCAGAAGTGAAATTAATCTCTCTGGAATAAATATCCTCAACCCACCTCCAGCTGTAAACCTGCATTATATGATAATAAGAGTCATAAAACAAATTTATTGATCTCCTTGGTATTGATGCCACTGAATGCCAGAAGTGGTCGCACATAAACTATCATTGTTCCCATCCAAAAGTACTAAATTCTTTTGTGCTTTTGATTGTGTTAATGATGCATGTATTGAAGATGAGTTGGAAAAGGCACCTGAATATATCATGTCTCATGATAGACTAGCTATAAGCCTGTTCATGAATTATGTTGACAAACCAAATAAATCTAGTTAAAAACCAATTCTTTTAATTAAATGATGCATGTGTAAATTGTAACCATCAGTTCATGGGATGCTTTGGTGTCTGTGTCCTAATTTCCACCAATCTGATTTAATCATATCCTCTGTGTTTACGAACCTGCGGTCTCTCCCAAGACAGAAGCACTTCTATTTTAGAATTCTTATATGAGTTTGTAAATCCCTTCATGGCCTCACCACACCTTTTCTCTGTAATCCTCTCCGCTGTTAACCCTCCCTGATCCCAGCACTCCTAACCGCACAAACCTGACTTGCATTGCCTTAGAATTTGTGACATATTTTTATCTTCCAGGCCCTAAGATCTGAAACTCAGTAACTACAATTGGCCACTTTTTTTTCTCTTTCCTCTAAGATGTTTCTTTAAACCAACAACCTTATCAAATATATGGTCACCTACCCTAATATGTCCTCATATGGCTCAATGTCAAACGTTGTTTGACAATCTTTTCAACACAGTACCTGAGGACTTTTACTCCATTAAAAGTGTTACAGAAGTTCAGCCTTTTGTTCATCGTTGAATGAAGCCTAAATGTACTTTTTATATCCTTTATATACAGAAGGGCTATCACACATAACTTCTCTAACCAAAAGATCACCCGTGGTTTATTAACTGCCACCAGTAAGTTGCCAATGTTTCCCATTGTTCACTTTACATGCATAACCCAATAACACCAAAGGTGAAAGTGAAATATGCAGTGGGGCGGAACATGAAGATCCTTCTTTTCGTTTTTTTCAATATCTAGTAGTGCTCTTGCATAAAACTGAACTTTTCTTTTCACATCGTCAAATGACCTGTGCATGTTTTTCACCTAATAACCACCAGCAGAAAATTACCCATGTCATCTAATTGAATGATTTATATCCAAAGCCCACTAAGAGCAATGCAAATCGTGGAAGGTGCAGGAGAGGTAGGGACAGAGGAAGAGGGAGAAATCAAAATGGAGTTTAAAGGGAAATCTGGATGTCTTAGTTACTGATGGCTATGACATTATTTGTAATGGTTCAATGCCTCTACAAATGCATCAGATAGAAAACTGTCCCTCTGTCAATTAATAATCAGTGACAGTAATTTTCAGTCTAACGTATTCTTTGAGAGCCAATTGATATCACTATTATAATCACTTAGTTGGTTTCATAGAGTCATAGAGCTGGACAGCATGGAAACAAACCATTCGGTCCAACTTGACCAGATATCCTGAATTAATCTAGTCCCATTTTCCAGCACTTGTCCATATCCCTCTAAACCCTTCCTATTCATATACCCATCCAGATGCCTTTTAAATGTTGTAATTGTACCAGCCTCCACCACTTCCTCTTCCAGCCCATTCCATACACACCACCCTCTGTGTGAAAAAGTTGCCCCTTACATTCCTTTTAAATCTTTCCCCTCTCACCTTAAACCTATACCCTCTAGCTTTGGACTCCCCCACCCTGGGGAAAAGATCTTGTGTATTTATCCTACTCATGCCCCTTATAATTTTATAAACCTCTAGAAGGTCATCCCTCAGCTCCCGATGCTCAAGGGAAAATAGCCCCAACCTATTCAGCCTCTCCTTATATCACAAACCCTCCAACCCTGGCAATATCCTTGTAAATCATTTCTGAACCTTTTCAAGTTGCACAACATCCTTTCTATATATATAGAGCAGGGAGACCAGAATTGCACGCAGTATTCCAAAAGTGCCTAACCAATGTCCTGTACAGCTGCAACATAACCTCCCAACTCCTACTGTCAATGCACTGACCAATGAAGGTAAGCATGCCAAATGCCCTCTTCACTATCCTGTCTATATGGGGCTCCACTTTCAACAAAATATGAACCTGCAGTCCCAGGTGTCTTTGCTCAGCAACACTCCTCAGGACCTTACCATCAAGTGTATAAATCCTACCCTGATTTGCCTTTCGAAAATACAACATCTCAAATTTAGCTAAACTCTGTCTGCTACCCTCAGCTCATTGGCCCATCTGGCCATGTTGCACTCTGAGGTAACCTTTAGTGTCATCTACAAACTTACTAATTATACCTCTAATGTTCTCATCCAAACTATTTATATAAATGCCAAAAAGCAGTAGACCGGTCCTTGTGGCACACTGCTGGTCAGTCTGAAAAGCAACCCTCCACCACCACCTGAAGAAGGGCTTATGCCTGAAACGTCGATTCTCCTTCTCCTTTGATGCTGCCTGACCTGCTGCGCTTTTCCAGCAACACAATTTTAAGCTCTGATCCCCAGCATCTGCAGTCCTCACTTTCTCCATCACCACCCCCTGACTTCTACCTTCAAGCCAGTTCAGTCAGAGTTGTAGAGTCATAGAGATGTACAGCACGGAAACAGACCCTTCGGTCCAACCTGTACACGCCGACCAGATATCCCAACCCAATCTAATCCCATCTGTCAGACCCAGCCCATATCCCTCCAAACCCTTCCTATTCATATACCCATCCAAATGCCTCTTAAATATTGCAATTGTACCAGCCTCCATCACATCCTCTGGCAGCTCATTCCATACACATGCCACTCTCTGTTTGAAAAAGTTGCCCCTTAAGTCTCTTTTATATCTTTCCCCTCTCACCTGAACCCTATGCCCTTTAGTTCTGGACTCCCCGATACCAGGGAAAAGACTTTGTCTATTCATCCTATCCATGACCCTCATAATTTTGTAAACCTCTATAAGTTCACCCCTCAGTCTCCGACACTCCAGGGAAAACAGCCCCAGACTATTCAGCCTCACTCTATAGCTCAAATCCTCCAACCCTGGCAACATCCTTTTAAATCTTTTCTGAACCCTTTCAAGTTTCACAACATTTTTCCAATAAGAAAGAGACCAGACTTGTACGCACTTTTCCAACAGTGGCCTAACCAATGTCCTGTACAGCCAACCAATAAAGGAAAGCATACCAAACGCCCTCTTCACTATCCTATCTACCTGTGACTCCACTTTCAAGGAGTTATGAAACTGCAGTCCAAGGTCTCTTTGTTCAGCAACACTCCCTCGGACCTTACCATTAAGTGTAAAGTCCTGCTAAGATTTGCTTTCCCAAAATGCAGCACCTTGCATTTATCTGAATTAAACTCCATCTACCACTTCTCAGCCCATTGGCCCATCTGGTCCAGATCCTGTTGTAATCTGAGGTAACTCTCTTCTCTGTCTGCTACACCTCCAATTTTGGTGTGATCTGCAAACTTACCAACTGTACCTCTTCTGCTCGTATCCAAATCATTTATGTAAATGACAAAACGTAGAGGACCCAGCACTGATCCTTGTGGCACTCCACTGGTCACAGGCCTCCAGTCTGAAAAACAACCCTCCACCACCACCCTCTGTCTTCTACCTTTGAGCCAGTTCTGTATCCAAATAGCTAGTTCTCCCTTTATTCCATGAGATCTAACCTTGCTAATCAGTCTCCCATGGGGAACCTTGTCGAACGCCTTACTGAGGTATTTGTAGATCACATCTACTGCTCTGCCCTCATCAATCTTCTTTGTTGCTTCTTCAAAAAACTCATTCAAGTTTGTGAGGCATGATTTCCTATGCACAAAGCCATGTTAACTATCCCTAATCAGTCCTTGCCTTTCCAAATACATGTACATCCTGTCCCTCAGGATTCCCTCCACAAACTTGCCCACCACCGAAGTCAGGCTCACTGGTTTATAGTTCCCTGGCTTGTCTTTACTGCCCTTCTTAAACAGTGGCACCACGTTTGCCAACCTCCAGTCTTCCACCACCTCACCTGTGACTACCGATGATCCAAATATCTCAGCAAGTGGCCCAGCAATCACTTCTCTAGCTTCCCACAGAGTTCTTGGGTACACCTGATCAAGTCCTAGGGATTTATCCACCTTTAACCATTTCAAGACATCCAGCACTTCCTCCTCTGTAATCTGGACATTTTGCAAGATGTCACCATCTATTTCCCTTCAGTCTATATCTTCCTTATCCTTTTCCACAGTAAATACTGATGCAAAATATTCATTTAGTATCTCCCCCATTTTCTGTAGCTCCACACAAAGGCCTCCTTGATGATCTTTGAGGGGCCCTATTCTCTCCCTAGTTACCCTTTTTCTCCTTAACGTATTTTTAAAATCTTTGGATTCTCCTTAATTATATTTGCCAAAACTATCTCATGTCCCCTTTTTGCCCTCCTGATTTCCCTCTTAAGTATACTCCTACTTCCTTTATACTCTTCTAAGGATTCACTTGATCTATCCTGTCTATACCTGACATCTGCTTCCTTCTTTTTCTTAACCAAACCCTCAATTTCTTTAGTCATCCATCATTCCCTATACCTACCAGCCTTCCCTTTCACCCTGACAGGAATATACTTTGTCTGGATTCTTGTTATCTCATTTCTGAAGGCTTCCCATTTTCCAGCCGTCCCTTTACCTGCGAACATCTGCCTCCAATCAGCTTTCGAAAGTTCTTGCCTAATACCGTCAAAATTGGCCTTTCTCCAATTTAGAACTTCAACATTTAGACCTGGTCTATCCTTTTCCATCACTATTTTAAAACAGATAGAATTATGGTCACTGGCCCCAAAGTGCTCCCCCACTGACACCTCAGTCACCTGCCCCGCTTTATTTCCCAAGAGTAGGACAAATTTTGCACCTTCTCTAGTAGATACATCCACATACTGAATCAGAAAATTGTCGTGTATACACTTAAGAAATTCCTCTCCATCTCAACCTTTAACACTATGGCAGTCCCAGTTGATGTTTGGAAAGTTAAAATCCCCTACCATAACTCCTCTATTATTCTTACAGATAGCTGAGATCTCCTTACAAATTTGTTTCTCAATTTCTCTCTGACTATTGGGGGATCTGTAATACAATCTCAATCAGGTGACCATCCCTTTCTTATTTCTCAGTTCCACCCAACTAACTTCCCTGGATGTATTTCCAGGAATATCCCCCTCAGCACAGCTGTAATGCTATCCCTTATCAAAAATGCCACTCCCCCTCCTCTCTTGCCTCCCTTTCTATCCTTCCTGAAACATTTGTATCCTGGAACATTAAGCTGCCAGTCCTGCCCATCCCTGAGCCATGTTTCCGTAATTTCTATGATATCCCAGTCCCATGTTCCTAACCATGCCCTGAGTTCATCTGCCTTCCCTGTTAGGCCTCTTGTATTGAAATAAATGCAGTTTAATTTATTAGTCCTACCTTGTCCCTGCCTGCCCTGACTGTTTGATTCACTTCTGTTCTCAACTGTACCAATGACAGATTGATCTCTTTCCTCATTATTTCCCTGGGTCCCATGCACCCCCAAGTTTAAATCCTCCCAAGCAGTTCTTGCAAATTGCCCTGCCAGTATATCATGACAAAATTATTTTACTGTTAGAAATATAAAAATGCAAGCTTTGTCAGCACTGTTTGCAGATTATGAATTAGTTGAACATTCTAAAAACAAATCATTTAAAGCTGTGGCAGAGAGACTTTGCTGAGTCAGCACATTGATGATAATGTTTGACAGTTTACAAACGAATAATGCATTCTTTTGCCAGATATGTAATTTATTCATAAAATGTGTAATGGTACATTATTTAACAGTTCAAATTTGACATTTCATTCAATACAGTACATGAGGTGTTTCACTGCACTGGCTACTTCAGGTTGGGTTTACAATGTACATTTACGTTTCATGTCAAACATACAGCCTGGGGGTTTAGACAGAGATTCCAAACCCTCAGTATATGTTGCTGGGTCTTAGATATTGGCCTTTCCCATTGAACTTTTGCAATAGCTGCTCCAAGCAAATACAACTAGACAGGATGTCGGCAGCCAGATGATTTTGTCTTATATGCCCAGGGAAATAAAATTCATGCGATATGGATGCATTTTATGACTTGTTATACCTAATGCAGGAGGGAATCATCTCCTTCTTTCTGTTTCCTCAGGGAATATTGAAGAATGTTAATGACAGCAAAGAAACATTAAACTTTATTTTACATCTTCAGTCTCAACTGAAGAATAATGAAGAAATAATGTGGCAACAAGAGCTGGGAATGTACATTTTTAAGAATTGTAACTTATATTATTCAACACGCACAAGAGTAGAGGCTAATGGGTCAACATTGAAGACACCTTCAGCCTTCCATAAATGAGAACATATGAAATAGGAGCAAGAGTTGGTTTTAACCTCTGAAACCTGCTCTGCCATTCAATGTGATCTTGGCTGGTGTCTGCCAATTCTGAATGTCTATCTGTAGCCTTCTGCAGTTAATTCATATTTAGTTTCCTGTTTTCTCCACTCTCAAGTTTGGTATCATTGACAAATTTTGAAATTTTACTTTATATTCTCATATCTGAGTCACCTATGGATATCAAAAAAAATCTAAAACTGACCCATGATGAACACTCTCATTTACCATCCTCCAATTTGAAAACCAGTATTTTACTAATTTATCGTTTGTCCATAATCCATTTTTTTCAGCCAAACTGACACTGACTCCTATTCCATGAGACTCAATTGTGTTAACCAGCTTTTATGTCATACTTTGTCAGAAGCTTTTTAAAAATCCCTACAGACGACACTCATTGATTTTGCAATATCAATTATCTATGTTACTTCATCAAAAAATGCAATTGCATTAAGTCAAGTGCAATCTACCTTTTACAAATTTGTGCTGGCTCACCTTAATTAACTCAAACTTCTCCAAGTGCCTCTTAATATTTCATCCCTGAATATTGCTTCAGAAACCTTACCCAGCACTGTGGTTAAACTGGCCTCTGGTTGCTAGGATTGCCCCTGAACCTGTTCTTGGCACTGTTCAATCGTCTGACAGCTCCTCCTTTTTTGGGAAGTTTGGAACACTGCAGCAAATCTTCTGCTATTTCTACTCTAACCTCCTTTAACAACCTTATACACAAGCTAGCCAGAGCAGGCATGCAAACATAGCCAACCTTTCCAGAATCTCCTCCTTCTCAATTTTCACCCTATCCATTACCTCAGATATCTCCATCTCTCCTGATATTGTGGCTGCATTCACTTCATTTATAAATTTTTATTAAGTATTCTTGCCCTGTGGATTTCACTATCCCATAGTGTGGTGGACATTAGGACACTGAGCAAACTTATCACCTTCTCTATCTCTGAAGGACACTTTATTTTTTATGAGAGCTTGGAGCAGGAGTAAACAATTCAGCTGCTCAAGTATGGTCCACCATTCAATATGATCATAGTTGACTCATCTCAGCCTCCACTCCACTTTCCTGCCCATTCCCAATAACCCTTTAATCCATTGCTAATCAACATTCTGTCTCTCTCCTCCTTAAGTGTATTCAGTATCCCAGCATCCAATGCACTCTGGGCCAACTTAATTGGAAGGGTGAAAGTGAGCTTGACATCAAGGCATCATTTAACAGAGAGTGGCATCAAGGAGTCCTAACAAAACTGGAATTAATGGGAGTCAGAAGAAATCTCTCCAACTGATTGGAGTCACACCTAGCTCATAGGAAGATGGATGTTGTTGGAGGTCAGTCATCTCAGCTGCGGGACGTTTCTCCTGGAGTTCCTCAGGGTAGCGTCCTAGGCCCAACTATCTTAAGCTGTTTCATCAATGCCCTTCTCTCCACCAGAAGGTCAGAAGTGGGAACGTTTGCTGATTATTAAACGATGTTCAGCACCATTTTCGACTGCTCAGATATTGTAGCAGTTCATGTACTAATGTAGCAAAACCTGGTCAATGTCTAGGCTTGAGGTGAAAAGTGGCAAGTAACATTTCATGCCATGCAAACACAGGCAATGATCACCTCCAACAAGACAGAATCTAATCATTATTCCTCACTATTCAATAGTGATACCATCACTGAATCCACATTCTCAACATCCTGGGGTTACTTTTGACCAGAACCTGAATTGAACTTGCCAGATAAATACAATGGCTATGAAGGCAGGTCAGAGGCCAGGAATCCTGGAGTGAATAATTCACTCCAGACTCCCTGAAGCCTGTCCACTATCTACAAGGCATAACTCAGGGGGGAGCTGGAATACTCCCCACTGGCCTAGACGTGTGCAGCTCTGACAACACTCATGAAGTTTGACACTATCCAGGCCAAAGCAGCCCATTTGCTAGACACATCAACCATCTTAACCATTCACTCAGTGCACCACCAATGTACAGTGGAAGCAGCAATGACCTTTGCAAGATGCACTATAGAAATTCAGAATGACCCTTTGGACAGCACCTTCCCAACCGGTGACACTACCATCAGAAGGACAAGAGCAACAGGTACATGGGCACACCAGCACCACAATGTCTCCTTAAAATCATACATTATCCTGACTTGGAAAAGTTTAAATGGTCTTTCACTGGGTAGAAATCCTTGAATTCCTTCATATCAGCACTGGCAATGGAACTGGTTTTGGTATGAGGGGCTGAATGGCCTCCCTCTGCACCATAAATGCTCCATGATTCTGGGATTCAATCCTGCGGGTGCCCATTGAAAGGGAGCAGCAACTTCAACTTATTGACAACACAACAACAGCAGCATAAGAATATCAGAGCTAGGAGCAGGAGGAGGCCATTCAGCCCCTCGAACCTTCCTTACAATCATGGCTGATCTCAGCTTGGCCTCTACTCCACTTTCCTGCCTGCCCTCCATAACCCTTTAACCCATTACTAATTAAAATTTTTATATCTTCTTCTCAAATTTGCTCAGTGTCCTAATGTCCACCACACTCTGGGACAGTGGATTCCACAGATTTGCAGATTGTTGAGAAATTATTTGCTTCTCATCTCTTTTATTTTTAAATTTGCCACCTCAAAGCCTAAATCTGTGATGTTCCATTGCCCCACACGGGAAACATCCTCTTGGCATCTACTTTGCCAAGCGGCTTTAACATCTTATATACCTAATCTTATCCTTCTAAATTCTAACAATTGTAAGTCTAAACTGTTCAATGTCTCTTCATAAGCCAAGCTTTCCAATCCTGAAATTAACCTACTGAACCTTCTCTGAACTGCTTCCAATGAAATTACATCATTTCTCAAGTAAAGGGAACAAAACCATAAGTACTCCAGTTTCACTAATGCCTTATACAATTACAATGACACTTCCTTAACCTTTATATTCCATTCCTTAAGCAGTAAATGCCAAAATTCCATTTGCCTTCCTTATTACCTGCTGAAGCTGTATGCTAGCGTTTTGCAATGTATGCACAAGAACATCCAACTCTCTCTGCACCAAAGTGTTTTGAAGTTTTCCTCCATATAGGTAATAAGTTCTCTTTTTATTCTTTTGACCACAATAGATAACCCCACCCTTAGAATCATAGAATCAGAGAATTATGGAATCCTTGTAGGGCAGACAAAGGTTATTCAGCCCCTCAGGTCTGCACCAAAACCTGTGAAGAGCAGCTTATCATATTATCCACATTAACCTCCACCTGCCAAATTTTGCCCCATTCACTTAAACTATCCATATTGCTTTATTTTTTAAAAATTTCTTCATTGTATTTCTTCATTATTTACATGCAGATAGAAGATTTCATGGCTCTGTTGTACGTTAAATATCATTTTATTTTCATATTTTCTCTTTTCCAATCTTATTTTCTTTTTCACTTCCCATCTCAAATTCTTACATTTCCTTTTGTTTGAAGAATTCACATAGATAATTGAACCTCTCTTTTATGCTTCATTATGGTCTCCACCTCCCTCACCAGCTCCACCACAGAACACACCAGATGGCCTCCTTCTGTAGAGACCGCAATTTCCCTTCCCACATGGTTAAAGATGCCCTCCAATGCATCTCGTCCACATCCTGCACCTCTGCCCTTAGACCCCACCTCTCCAACCGTAACAAGGACAGAACTCCCCTGGTGCTCACCTTCCAGCGTGCCAACCTTCACATAAACCAAATCATCCACCGACATTTCTGCCACCTCCAAACGGACCCCACCACCAGGGACATATTTCCCTCTCCACCCCTTTCCATCTTCCACAAAGACTGTTCCCTCCATGACTACCTGATCAGGTCTATGCCCCCCAACAACCCACCCTCCCATCCTGGCACCTTCCCCTGCCACCGCAGGAATTGTAAAACCTGCACCCACACCTCCATCCAAGGCCCTAAAGGAGCCTTCCACACCCATCAAAGTTTTACCTGCGCATGCACCAATATCATTTATTGTATCTGTTGCTCCCGATGCAGTCTCCTCTACATTGGGGAGACTGGGCGCCTCCTAGCAGAGCACTTTAGGGAACATCTCCGAGACATCCGCACCAAACAACCAAACCGCCCTGTGGCCCAACATTTCAACTCCCCCTCCCACTCTGCCGAGGACATGCAGGTCCTGGGCCTCCTTCACCGCCGCTCCCTCACCACCAGACGTCTGGAGGAAGAACGCCTCATCTTCCGCCTCGGAACACTTCAACCCCAGGGCATCAATGTGGACTTCACAGTTTCCTCATTTCCCCTTCCCCCACCTCACCCTAGTTCCAAACTTCCAGATCAGCACTGTCCCCGTGACTTGTCCTACCTGCCTATCTTCCTTTCCACCTAACCACTCCACCCTCCTCTCTGACCTATCACCTTCATCCCACCCCCATCCACCCAGCATACTCTTTGCTATCTTCCCCCACCCTCCTCCCCGGCCTTCATCCCCACACCCATTCACCTATTGTCCTCGATGCTACTTTCTCCCCACCCCCACCCTCCTCTCATTTATCTCTCCACCCTTCAGGCACTCTACCTGTATTCCTGATGAAGGTCTTTTGCCCGAAACGTCGGTTTTCCTGCTCCTCAGATGCTGCTTGAACTGCTGTGCTTTTCCAGCACCAATGTAATCCAGAATCTGGTTTCCAGCATCTGCAGTCATTGTTTTTACTGACCTCACCAACCAAGGGGTCTGAGCTTTTCTCTCCATAGCTTTTCCCCTTGTTGGAATGAAAAGACCCTGGCCTGAAGTATCTCCTCCTTCAAGATCATTCATTACAACCTTTCCTGTTAATCTTTGATCCCCTTTCAATCCATTACATCCTCATTCAACACATCTGATTGAAGTGAACTTTCTTTCAATTTAGAAGTTCCACATTTCATTGCTCCTTGCTTATTCTTTCCCATTGCTAATGTATCTCAATCTCCCACAGCAGTTCCGGCAAATCCTGCTTCCTAGCTGGTCCTACTGCTCAAGGATGTTCTCCTGAGCACATTTATGAAGTGTCTCCCCTCCTTGTCCTTACATTAACCCAATAAGACATTTGGGCAACAAAAGTGACCCTCATCAACATTGCTACTCAATATTTCTTGCTCATTTCTGCAATTTCCCACTCAATTTACTCTTCCATTTCTTCCAGACTATTTGGAAACCTAAGGAGTAGTAAGACAATCTCCTTTTTTACTTGGTGATTCTAATCAAAGGGTCTAGTAGTATTATTGTTGGACTATTAATCCAGAGAGGTGAAAGTGAGGACTGTAGATGCTGGAGATTAGAATTGAGTGTGGTGCTGGAAAACTGCAGAATTGGGCTGAGAGGTGGCAAATGGAGTTCAATGCAGCTAAATGCGAGGTGATGCACTTTGGGAAGAATAACAGGAAGGCAGAGTACTGGGTCAATGGAAAGATTCTTGGTAGTGTGGATGTGCAGGGGGATCTTGGAGTCCATGTGCATAGATCCCTGAAAGTTACCACCCCAGATGGATAGTGCTGTGAAGAAGGCATACAGTGTGTTAGGTTTCATTGATAGAGGGATTGAGTTCCGGAGCCGTAATGTCATGCTGCAACTGTACAAAACGCTAGTGCGACCACACATGGAATATTGTGCACAGTTCTGGTTGCCCCATTACAGGAAGGATGTGGAAGTATTGGAAAAGGTGCAGAGGAGATGCAGGATGTTGCCTGGTCTGGAGGGAAGGTGTCATGAGGAAAGGTTGAGAGACTTGGGTCTGTTCTCATTGGAAAAAAGGTGGTTAAGAGGGGATTTGATAGAGACATACAAGATGATCAGAAGATTAGATAGGGTAGACAGTGAAATACTTTTTCCTAGGATGATGATGTCAGCTTGTACGAGAGGGCATAACTACAAATTGAGAGGTGATAGATTTAAGACAGATGTCAGAGGCAGGTTCTTTACTCAGAGAGTGGTAAGGATGTGGAATGCCCTACCTGCTAATGTAGCCAACACAGCCACATTAGGGAGATTTAAATAATCCTTAGATAAGCACATGGATGATTTTGGGATAGTGTAGGGGGACAAGCTGAGAATAGTTCACAGGTTGGTGCAACATCGAGGGCTGAAGGGTCTGTTCTGCGTTGTACTGTTCTATGTTCTATGTTCTAAAAACACAGCAGGTCAGGCAGCATCATTTGCCAGATCTGCTGAGGAGCACGAAAATCAACGTTTTGGGCAAAAGCTCTTCATCAGGAATTCCCGAAACATCGATTTTCCTGCTCCTCCAATGCTGCCTGACCTGCGGGCACCACACTCTCTACTATTAATCCAGAGACCCAGGTAACGTGACAGATGGTAGAAAGTGAAATTTTAAAAAATCTGGAATTAAGAGTCTAATGTCCTTTCGGGAAGGAAACTGCCATTCTTCCCTGGTCTGGCCTACCTGTGACTCTTGACCCACAGCAACGTAACTCTCTGTTAACTGCCCTCTGGTCAATTGGGGATAGGATGGTGAATCAGTGCTGGCCTAGCAAGTAATTTCCACAAACCAGGAATGAAGAATAATTTCCATTTTTGCCACTATGACACACTTATAAACAGGATTTTTTGCTTGTACCTCCCAAGCATCATATATTGTGCATTGTGTGTATTGCTTTGTGTTGTCTTTGCATTCCTTATCATCCTTTTTTCTCTGTTGCTATCTAATGCAGTGTTATTTCTTTCTTGAGCTCAATCCAAAGGTCTCACTTATTTATGTATCATAAATTTCTTTTCCACTTCTCATTGCTGGTAGCTACCCATTGATCTAACAATCGAGCTTAAACTTTCCCTGACCTCAATAATGGTCTACTGCCCCATTTGGAAGATGGTATCTCTGACAGTGCAACACTGACAGCATTATGCTGACATTTCAGTCTGAAAATAGTGCGCAATGTTTCTAGAACAGGGCTTGATCCGTCAACAATTGGACCAAGCGATGAAAGTGCTGGAAAGTGAATCAAAGCTGAAGCCTTCATTACAATAGTAGTTGCATTTCAAAACAACTCTTGTGTTGCAGGTGCTTCCAACAGATGCACTAAGATACAAATATAAATGCAAGTTTATTTCTTAAGAACAAATGGGTGACAAAATGCAAGCCAGCTTCTCTGTTGTAAACACAGAACTCTCTGTCAAAATATCACAACACAACCAGAGTTTAATTATAATTTAATTTTCCACATCCTAATGCAATTTAATTTCTGTTTGTTAAGACTTGTAACTGTTCCTAAGCAGCTCCTAAGTGATTTAAACAGAGGGGAATAATGAGTGTTAATGATCTGACAAGCAGATATAAGACTTTGGATCAATGAAATGGCTTTCATTTAGGCATGGGCTCATTTATGGGCGTCAGAGAACTCAAGATCCTGATATACAGGGGCTGAACAGTAGCATGTCTATCATGTCAGTAGAAAAAATATTAATTCAAACACTCATAACACAAATCTACGTCAGTGGCTAGCATTCATGTAGCCATCTTTAGTGGGTGGCATGGTGGCATAGTGGTTAACACTGCTGCCTCACAGCGCCAGCGACCTGGATTCAATTCCCGCCTCAGGCAACTGACTGTGGAGTTTGCACATTCGCCCTGTGTCTGTGTGGGTTTCGTCCGGGTGCTCCGGTTTCCTCCCACAGTCCAAAGATGTGCAGGTCAGGTGAATTGGCTGTGCTAAATTGCCTGTAGTGTTCGGTGTAGGGGAATGGGTGGGTTGCGCGTTGGTGTGGACTTGTTGGGCCGAAGGGTCTGTTTCAACACCGTAAGTAATCTAATCTAAAAAAATCCCAATGTATATCACAGGAGTGCAAATCAGAAACCATCTGACATTGAGGTGTGTAAAGTGATATTAATTAATGACAAATTAACTGCAGATGCTAGAATTCCTGGCAGGAGGCATCAGGAGGTGGAGAAGTGAATGTTTTTGGTGCAACTCTTCTGCCAGGCTGGGTGTGGGTGCAAGGGGAGCTGCAGATAAAGGAGGGGGTGGTAGGGGAGGGTTTTGGTTGGGGAGAACAGGGTGGTGAGGTCGGGATAGGTGAAGACAGGCAGAGGTTACAGCCTGGTTGGTCAATGGGAGGAATGAACCCGGTTGGTAGTTGGAAGGAAGGATTGGTCCGAGGAATGGAAAAGGGGTGGGGGGGGAGGGGCTGGGAAGGGAGTTGGGAGATGAGAAGGAAGGTTGGTAGAATTTGGAGAACTCAATGTTGAGTCCTCCAGGCTGTAGGCTGCCCAGGCAGAAGATGAGGTGTTATTCCTCCAACTTGCGGTCTGATAGGCTGTGGCAATGGAGGAGACCGAGGATGGTCATGTTGGAAAGAGAGTGAGAAGGGGAATTAAAATGGGCAGTGACTGAAAGGTCAGGTCAGCCCTTGTGGGCCCATCTGAGATGTTCTGCGAAATGTGCTCTAAGTTTATGTTTGGTCTCACGTGTAGAGAGGACCACATCAGGAGCTCCAGATACAGTAAACTAGGTTGGAGGAGAGGCAGGTGAACCTCTTTCTCACCTGGAAGGAGTGCTTATGGCCTTGGATGAAGGTGACAGGGTTGGGTGCTGGCAGGTTTTCCTTTTTTTATATTGCAGAGGAAGGTACCTGGGGTTCGGTGGGGTTGGTGGTGAGAGTGGTGAATGGAATGGTCCTTACTGGAGGCAGAGAGGGATGGGGAGGGCAAGATGTTCTTGGTGATGGGGTCTAATTCGAGTTGGTAGAAGTGATAAAGGATGATGCGTTGGATGCAGAGACTGGTCAGATGCTAGTTGAGGTCAAGGGCAACACTGTCTTTATTGTATTTGGAGTGGGGTAGGGTTTAGAGCAATGGAATGGGGAATGGAGGAGTGCAGTGGAGAGTTGCCTGGATGTCATCCCTCCACCGCACCTCCTCCATTCCCCACTCCACTGCTCTAAACCTTCCTCCTCCAGACACAAGAAAGACAGAGTCAACCTTGTCCTCACCTACCACCTCCCCAATTTCTCCATCCAACCTGTCATCCTAAACACTTCTGCCAACTCCAACTAGATTCCACCACCAAGAACATCTTCCCCTCCCCACCACTCTTGTCTTCCGCAAGGACCACTCCTTTCACCGATCTTTGGTTTGTGTCTCTCTCCCCACCAGCCTCCCCAACTCCTGGGTACCTTCCCCTGAAGCCGGAAAAGGTGCAAAATTTGCCAGTATACCACTCTCCTCTCCTCCATCCAGGGACCCAAACAATCCTTCCAAGTGAGACAGAGGTTCACCCGCCTCTCTTCCAACCTAGTTTACTGCATCAGGTGCCCCCAATGTGGTCTTCTCTACATCGGGGAGATCAAACGTAATTTCACCGAACATCGCAGCTGGGCCTCCAGGGGCTGACCTGACCTCCCTGTCACAGTCCATTTTAATTCACCTTCCCACTCCCTTTCTGAGATGACCATTCTTAGACTCCTCCATTGTCACAGCAATCTGTTCATCAATCAGTACAGACCACTCAACCCTTCTCCCCCACCCCCTCTTTATCTGCAGCTCCCTTTACACCCACTCCCCAGTTCTGCAGAAAAGTTAGGCCAGAAACGGCGACTTTTCCACCTCCTGATGCTGCCTGGCTTTCTGTGCTCTTCCAGCCTCCTGATTGCCTAAAGTGATATTAAGGCTGATGACCTGAATCTGGTATACGGATGTAGGGTTTCCGAGAACATCTTAAAGGAGGAAAGCAAGATGGAGAGGAGGAGAGGTTTATGGAAAGAATACCAAAGCTTAGACCCAACAGTAACATAATGGCAGCCAGAGGTTAGGCAATGAAACTCAAGGGCATGCAAGACACCAATATTAGTCAACAAACACAGGGGCAACTGGGTGGCATGATGGCACAGTGATTAGCATTGGTGCCTCACAGTGCCACAAATCCACAATCAAATCCATCCTTGGGCGTCTGCCTGTGTGGAGTTTGCATGTACTCCCCATGGTCCTCATGGGGTTCCTCTGGGTACTCTGGCTTCCCCCCACAGTCTAAAGACATATAGGTCAGGTGGATTGGCATGCTAACTTCCCCATAGTGTCCAGAGATGTGCAGGCTAGCTAGATTAGCCATGGTAAACGCGGAGTTATGGGGATAGGGCTGGGTCTGACTGGGAAGATCTTTGGAAGGAGGATGCAGATTTGATGGGTAAAATAGTTTCTTTCCACACTGTAAGGATTCAATGATTTTGGTGTGATTTAGGACTTAGGTAGCAGACTTTCAGGTGGACTCAGCTTTACAATGACTGTCAGTCAGGAGGCCAGCCAGGAGAGTATCAGAGCAGACAGGATTATAGGTGGGTCAAAAAGTGTGGCGCTGGGAAAGCACAGCCAGTCAAGCAGCATCTGAGGAGCAAAAGAGTTGACTTTTCGAGCATAAGCCCTTCATCAGGAATGTAGATGGGATGATCTGCTTAGGAGGGGTCACAAAGTCTTGCCATGCTCTGGCATTATCTTGGGAAGAAGCTGATGATGAATAAGCAATAAAATGATGACGTGGGTTGCAGCCGCTCCCAAGAGGTCACAATGTTGTCTCCTCAATTGTTTTCAACGTTCTTTCAAATCTTTATCCTCCTCATTCGATTATTGGCCATTTCTTCCTGCAAACAAAAGAGGTCTGCTTCAGGCATTGAAGATGTTCAAGTCTGGAAGGCTTTGTTGAGTATAAAGGGAGAGGGTTTTTTGATTATCAGGAAGGTCAATAACAAATCAGAGCACACAGATTTACAAGAAGTAATAAAAAGAACTGGGACCACTTGAGGAATCTTGTTCTTTTTCATGCAATTTCTTCTGGTCTGAAATAATTGCACGACAAAGTCAGAGAAACAGATTTAATAATAAATTTCAAAAAGCAATTGGATATATATTTAAGAAGGAAACAGTTTACAAGGGTCTGGGGGAGAGTAGCAGAGTTAGAGTAATTGGATACTTCCATCAAAAGGGCAACAGGGCTGGAATGGGCTGAACAGTCTTGTGATCTTTGCATTATGTGAATACAAGAGGCCATTCAGTCCATTGACTCTGCTCTGCCATTCAACAAGATCATCAATCTTAATGTCACTTTTTCACACTGCTCCTTATTCCTTAATGTCATTCATCTCTAGAAATCGATCAGTTTCTGTCTTGAACCTGCTCAACAGAAAATTCCATCGGGGCTCCATCCGCCGAGTGAAGACATTTATTCTCATTTCAGAATTACATGGCCTGTCCCTTGGCTCTAGACCCCACAGGTTGGGGAAATTGCTGATCCACACACACTCTGTCACACCCTATAATAATCTTGTATATTTCAATGAGATCACCACACTTTCATCAAAACCCTGGGTAATATAGACCTATTTCCTCATGAGACAATCCCACCATCCCAGGGATTAATGAAACTTCATTAAACTCCATTCATGGCAAGTGCACCCTTTCTTAGATAAGGAGACCAAAGCTGTACACAGTACAGAAGAACCTTGATTATCCAGCATTCAAACAACACACTCCCTGCCTGTGTCATTCGCATAATCACGGTTCTTCTTCAAGGTACAGACTCGCCAATACTTTTTACAATTGAAGCAGGATATCTTTATGGCTGTACTCAAATCCCATTAAAATGAAGGCTAACATACCATCTACCTTCCTAGATACTAGTTGAACTGTATGCTAACCTTTTGTGACCCATAAACAAGGACAAGGATCTCTACAGGCACCCACACTGCTACCCTGTTACTGTTTAACAATATTCTGCCTTTCTGATTTTTCAACCATCGCACCCCATGACAGCCTGCCATGACCCTGTTTCCCTCTGTTAACTTACTCTCAATCTGTGGGCAGAAGGGTGGCTCAGTGGTTAGCTCTGCTACCTCACAGCGCCAGGGACCCAGGTTTGATTCCATCCTTGGGCGACTGTCTGTGTGGAGTTTGCACATTCTGACTGTATCTATGCGGATTTCCTCCCACAATTAAAAGATGTGCAGGTTAGGTGAATTGGCCATGCTAACTTGCCCATAGTGTTCAGAGAAGTGTAGTTGGGTGCATTACTCAGGGATGGTAATAGGTTAATGGAATGGGTTTGGTTGGGTTACTCTTCAGAGGGGCTGGTGTGAACTTGCTGGGCTGAAGGGCCTGTTTTCACACTGTAGGAAATCTATTTATATATTATACTAAATGTTGTTTAGTATAATATTAACAAAATGCCTTATGAAAATACAAATACACCACGTTCATTGGTTCTATTGCTATGCTGCAAATGAATACTTCAACAAATTGATCCGAAATGCGAGTTCCTGCATGGAATTCTATTCTGTCTGTGTTAGTGTTTACCCGGGATAAAGTGAGGACTGCAGATGCTGGAGATCAGAGTGGAAGAGAGTGGTGCTGGGAAAGCACAGCCAGTCAGGCAGCATCCAAGGAGCAGGAGAGTCGACATTTTGGGCATAAGTCCTTCATCAGGAATGTTGGAAAGTGGAGTGCCAAGCTGGCTGAGAGACAAATGGGAGGGGGGGAAAGGGGGATGTTAGGGCTGGGGAGGAATGTAGCTGGGAATGTGATAGGTAGATGAAGGTGA
The DNA here is from genome assembly GCF_047496795.1 of Chiloscyllium punctatum. NCBI lineage: Eukaryota > Metazoa > Chordata > Chondrichthyes > Orectolobiformes > Hemiscylliidae > Chiloscyllium > Chiloscyllium punctatum. The sequence continues at coordinate 82,468,003 of NC_092763.1, read as the reverse complement.
GGGGTAATGGTGACGGGTCGGAGCAGAGGGTGGAGTGGATCGGTGGGAAGGATGGTGGACAAGTAGGACAGTTCAAGCTGGCGATGCCAAGTTGGAGGGTTGGATCTGGGAGGGGAGATGAGGAAACTGGTGAAATTGACATTGAACCTGTGTGGTTGGAGGGTCCCAAGGTGGAAGATGAGGCTTTCTTCCTCTAGGCGTTGGGTGGCTTGAATTTGGTGGTGGAGGAGGCCAAGGACTTGCATGTCATTGGTGGATTGGGAGGAGGAGTTGAAGTGTTCATTAGTGTTTCCCCACCATAGGAGCGAATAGTCCTCATCATATTTATTCTCAATGCTCCCAAATTCTAATTTGCACATTAACATTGCAAAGATCTATCTTTTTGTATTTTTCTCTGCTTTTGAAAATGGACTGAAGTAGGATAAGAATTGCAATAAAAGCTAAAGATTGGTGAAGGGATTGATGCACTTCTTAAAAGCAAGTTTCCAACACTCACTTTAAGTGTTGTTTATCGTGCTGCTCGTTGGTGTGGAGGTGGAGGGTTTTTTAAATTCATTCACTGAATGTGGATGTGACTGGCTAGGCCAAACTTTATTGCCCATCCCTAATTGCACTGAAGTAGTTAAGAGTCAACCACATTGCTGTTGGTTTGGAGTCACATGTAGATCAGACTAGGTAAGGAAGCAGATTTCCTTCCCTGAGGAGCAACAATCAACAATGGTTTCATGGACACCATTGGCGTCTTAATTGCAGATAAGCCAAGGGATATGTATGAATGGAGTTTTGTCTGGCAACAGGTAGCTACTTGGTCTGTGGAATAGTGATCAGATATCGATGACAGGGGCCTTCTACCTGCTAATAAGCCAGTTAGCTAAATAGTCTGTGAGTGTGAATGTTTGCAGAGAAGGTATTGGACCTCTGTAAAGAAGATCCTTTCTTCGCAGTGAAAGTCACCTCAAGCTGGAACAAAGTCAACTTACTTCCCTTAACAAATGCAGTAAGCTGAAGTTTTAACCAACTGATTAGTCAGAGACTTTTTAAGAGAGGACCAGTTGCTCTGTGCCTCCAATAAGCAAGTGAAAGTACTTGGAGAAGGAACATCGAGGAGCAACAAGTCCTGAAAAGGTCAGCTCAGTGAACTCTGTTGATAGGGATCATTGAGCTGCCTTCTCAGTCGCGTGTGTGTGTGTGTACCTACGTGTTGTAGGGAAAGCTTTATGAGTGGATTAGAGTTTTAACCAGTTAAAGTTTTCTGTCTGCAGTTCATAACTTTTTATCCATCACAAGAATCTATCTATTTGGAATATATAGTAACTTTTGCCCGGTTGTGCTTTTGAAGTCTGAAAAATTGGGATTTGGGGAAGTTTGTGATCCTTTATAAATTCTTTAACTTCTGTGATGACTCTGTAATTAATGGAAATAATTACCAGTCACCAACCCAGTGAGAGGTAACAATATAATAAAACACATCTGGAATGCCTAGAGAAATTCTGATTCTACCATTAACCATTCGAGTGAACAGCACTATCTTAACACAGTGTGTGAAATGATGTTTCTCACTTTTTAGTCAACATTCTGCATATTAAATTATGACGTCAACATTTCCAATTCAATTTTGTTTTGTTAACTGTCATGATGCAATTGCTGTCTCTAACCACTAGCTTGGAGGAGAATAACAATTTCTGAGATCTTCCACTGTCTGCTTAGAAAAGGGAACAATACATTTATATCCTGCGCGGAATAACAAACAAAACTGTCCCCATTAGAAAGGGGGTCATTGTTCATAAGAAACAAACAACTAACATTATTAACTGGTATTTTTAGAAAATATTGCATTCAGAAGCAATTGCATTTTTATAGATCCTTTCAATTTTGGGAAGTTTGAATGCACTTTGCATTCAGTGAAATTCTTTTAAGCATAGTCAGAGTCCTAATGTAGGAAACACTAATTTTCACCAAGCAAGATCACACATGTGGTAACAAATTTTGAGGTATCTGTTCTTCCAATGATGACTGAGGGGTAAATATTGGCCCCAACGCTGAAAACAACCTTCTTAGTGCTCTTCAGATTTTTTTACATCCATCTGAGAGGGCAGGGGGAGCCTATTCTTGATGATTCTCGTAAATACAATGCTTCTGACTGCAGGATGTGTCAGAATGTCGGCATGAATACCACCATTACTTGTGGGATACCACCCACCATGTGCGCGGCAGGTACTCATGTGACTCGGCCAATGTCGTCTATCTCATATGATGTAGGCAAGGATGCCCCCCGAGGCATGGCGCATTGGTGAGACCAAGCAGATGCTATGACAGCGGATGAACAGACACCACGCAACAATCACCAGACAGGGGTTATCCCCCCCCCCCCAGTCAGGGAGCACTTCAGCGGTCAGGGACATTCAGCCTCGGATCTTCGGGTGACCATCCTCCAAGGCAGTCTTCGGGACAGGCAACAACATAGAGTGGTCGAATAGAGGCTGGTAGCAAAGTTCGGTACCTATGGGAATGGCCTCAACCAGGAACTTGGATTCATGTCACACTACACTACACACTCTTTCTCTCTCTCTCACACACACACTCTTACATACTCGCACACTCAAGCAGACCCTCCCTCATACACATGCTCTCTCTCATGCACACACGCACACACATATAAATCTATGGGATGAATTTGTACTTGCAGAAGTAAATTTGCAGATATATTCTATTTTGCTCAGAAACTGCACAATCTGCAGGCAGCCAATACATTTAATAATTTGTGTATTCCAGTTTGGAAATAGAAACTGTCTGACTCAAGATTGGGATACAGATAGACTCTAACCTCACACCTTTAATGCATTTCTGAGCTGAGATGTCACCTTTTGTTATAAAATCAAATTATCTCGAGAAGGTGACTTAAAAGACGTTCTGGCAATTTACATATTAATGAACTGAAACCTGCAACCCATTCAAAAGATGAAAGATTTAGCAATCCAGGTTTGTTCAACATATCATGTCAGTTGCATGACACTGTAATCTTTTGCTTTAAATTCTGTGTCTTATGGTCTTATTCTCCACAACCACCTGATGTAAAAGTAGTGGTCTGAAAGCTTACAAATAAACCTGTTGGACTATAAATCGTGCGATTTTTAACTTTGTCCACTCCAGTCCAACACCGGCACCTCTACAAAGACAGAGTAGCACACCTTCAATCGTATATTGGAGTATTAGTAAGATTTTATTCAAATCCCTGGATTAAGGGCTTTAATCAAAGGCCTTCCACCTCAGAACAGAGAATGGTACCATTAAGCAGAAGTTTTAAGCGTAAATACAACTACAACTCATTCTTTCAAAGAGGATCAGTCCCTCCAGCTCCTTATCTTCCTCATTCTCAGCTGGTTCCCATCCTCTCAATTTGCTGTGAATTACCACTGTTCTGATCAATTTGTTCTTTCATTTTGGACCTTGGACATAGACATCGAAAAGTGGATATAAAATATTGGCATAAATTATTACATTAAGGGAATTAACTTCACTTTAACTTTTTTTTGTATTTTTGGCTCAGAATGTTTTTGCTTCCACCGATGATCTTTTAACCTGAAAAAAGAACAATAATTTAAAAAGAAAAGTTTGCTTTGACATAATCTCATTGGATCATGAGGAGTCTTGTGATGTGACATTTATGAAAGGTCATGTCATATATCACTACATCAGAGACTTGATGCCAACTCAGTTTCTATTGTGATAAATCAGGAGCGATTTGAGACGCCCAACTTAAGGTCTGATTATTAATATTGACTTATAAGTCAATTGACTTATTATCAAGGAAGTTGAAGAAGCAAAGCAACGCCTCCAAAAACAACATATTTCATGAGCTTCTGCTGAGTACAATTGAAAGTGCTTTAACCAATAAAGCTGTGTGAAACTTAATAAGAAGAGAGATGGGTTAGCACAAGACATTCAATAGCACAGGGTATCTCACTGTCCATGTTTCTTTTTATGTCCAATAAATCTTTGCAATGTCCTCTCAACAATTAGCAGCAGCTACTATACCATCTGAAAGACCTTACTGTTTACTAGGTACTCATGATGTATTACATCAAGCAACATTACATCTGTGAATTGATACAGGTAAGATAACACAGAGGTTAATCATGGTACAAGACTAGTAATTCAGTTACAATTGAAGCTTGAATTAAATAGTTGTTATCATTGAAAATAACCACAAGCCTGTTAAATTGTGATAAAAATCCATTGGGCTCTTCAGGGGAAATAACCCCATCATCCTGATCTATTCAGAGGAGCCTCAATTATCTGGCATTCAATTATCCGAATATCAGATTATCCAGCAAGATTGCAAGGTCGTGATGCTTGGCTAAACTACGTTATCCTGCATTCGATTATCTGGAATTTTATTAACCGAATGAAATACTGCCTGCCCACATCCTTCGGATATTCAAGGCTCCTCCGGATATGATTCCGGTCCCATGAGAATGTGGATCACTCTGGACTACTTTCTGAGGTGATGAATTGAGTCATTGCTTGTCTTCAACCACTCAATGATGTTGTGGGAACCGAGCCACAGACTGTAGCTTTCCTTTTATTTATTCACTGGATGAGGGCATCATTGGCCAGACCCAGCATTAATTGCCCATCCCTAATTGCCCAGAGGACAGTTAAGCATCAGCCACACTGCTGCGGGTCTGGAGTCATATGCAAACCAGACCAGGTAAGGACGGCAGATTCCTTTCCTAAAGGATATTAGTAAACCAGATAGGTTTTTTCCAACAATTGGTAATGGATTAATTGTCATCATTAAACTATTGCTATGAACACGGTCAGACCCCAATGAAAACGGGTGGCACAGTGACTCAATGGTTCGCACTGCTGTCTCATAGTGCCAGGAACCTGGGTTTGATTCCAGCCTCAAGTGACTGTCTGTGTGGAGTCTGCACATTCTCCCCATGTCTGCGTGGGTTTCCTCCGGGTGCTCCAGTTTCCTCCCACAGTCCAAAGATGTGCAGGTCAGATGAATTGGCCATGACAAATTGCCCATAGTATTAGGTGCATTAGTCAGAGGGAAATGGGTCTGGGTGGGTTACTCTTCAGAGGGTCGGTGTGGACTTGTGGGCCGAAGGGCCTGTTTACACACTGTAGGGAATCTAATCATAAACATTTTAAGAAGGACAACTAGGCCCTAACATTTCTAGTTGTTTCAGGCAGAGGTAAGGTGGATATGCCAGGAGTGATGCAGCTGGTCAAACCACTTGGCTTCAAGTAAAACAGAATTTATTTACACACTATCAAAGGAAACATGAACAAAAGAAAACAGAATTTAGAATAGCAAAGATTGAAAACATGACCGACACAATATCCCCTGTAACTTAACAAAGAGCTGTTCTGATTTCCTATAACATCCCATAAACACACCCCGCCAGGCAATAAATTCATGCACAGGTTCTTACAAGAGCGGTGTCAGAGAGAGAAAGGATTAGGATGTAGGTTTGTTCGCTGAGCTGGAAGGTTCAGAGAGAGGATCAGCCAGAGATCATTTGCTGAAGCATGCAAGCTCTTTCCACCTGTAGCTGCTCCCCTGGGTCCCCGAATAAAACCTAAATTAAACTAGAAAAATCCCTGAACTGGGAGAACTGGCCACTCCCTTTTCATTGCACAAGTGTTCAAAAAAAATAAAAACCTTTTCCTTTATTGTTGCCCAGACAAATCTGAACCTCTGCCTTTTACAGCCCTCCTTTAAAAAAGACCATGAAAACATAATCTTGTGAAAGGAGCAGCATCATCATACTATTAAGTCCAGATATTTTAAAACTTGAATTCAAATGCCACCACCTGCCAAGATGGCATTTGAACCCAGGTCCCCAGAACATTACCAGAACATTCTCTAAATTAACAATCCAGCGATAATACTATTAGGGCATCACCACACCTGTTGTGCAAGCAATTGCTCCAGCACCACATTCACAAAGACATCAATACCAGCCTTGTCAGCAACATCCTGAGACTGAATTGCTTTTTGTTTAATGGAGCACTATGCTCCAGGTCAAATCCAGGTTCTCAATTTCACATCATCCTATCTCTGCCAATTTCATTCTCACTTTTTTGTTTTTCCTGACACTTCTTGCCCCATTCATCTCCTCTCCATTTATTCCAAAGTTAAACAGCACAGCTTTCCATCAAATATGTGGTAGGTGGGAGATCAATAGCTTCCTTCCTCAGCCTTGATATAAATACAAGAGACTTCTTTCCATGGTGTTGGTAAGTAAAGGGTTGGTCAGGACACTGACAGATGAAAATAGAGGAGGTACTTGGCACTACTTAAAGTACATCTGACATTGCAATGGTGAAAATTGTAAGGAAAACAGCCACATTTTCTTGTTAAATATGGGCTAGGAGATTGCAAGCATAATAGAGATGTTCAAAAAAAAAGGATGGGAGGATGGTCAAGCTGATAATTACAGGTCAATCATTGTTCGTGGAGACCTATTAGAAGCAACAACTTGGGAATAATTAAAATATTTTGGACAATATGCACTCTTACAGGGAGACAAACAGACACAGTAGACTGAATGGCCTCATCATATACTATAACAATTCTGTGATGCCATGAATGTGTTAGGACAGTTTCATGATGCACAGTCATTAAACTATGGTGGACTTTTTGCCTTTATAAAATAAAATACACAAACAGTGTAGCAGCAAATGTGAATATCACTGAAAAGACAGGCATGTTGCCAAAGCTTCTCATCTTGCACTAATCAGGACAATTGCAAGAATGCCACATTTCAAATGTCCACAGCAATGCATACTACAGGAGGAAGTTGGCAAAGTCAGCTCTGCCAGGCCAAGGAGAAGGCAATGGGAACTATTGACCCCCCAGTTCCTGTTCAAAAAAGGTGGATGTTTGAATATATTTATATTTGACCTTCTTTACTCTGTAAATCTATGTCAAGTCAAGTTTGAATATCGTATTTAGTTCTCAATTCAAAAAAGATGCGAAGGCTTTGGAAACATTGGAGAAAGGACATATTCAGATGTTCCAGCATTTCAGAGTGTACAGTTATATTGACAGACGGAAACACTGAGGTTTTTGTCCTTATATTAGGGATAGTCAACATGGCTGTATTTGGAAAGGCAAGGACTGATTAGGGATTGTCAACATGGTTTAGTGCGTGGGAAATCATGTCTCATAAACTTGATTGAGTGCTTTGAATAAGTAACAAAGAAGATTGATGAGGGCAGAGCATTAGATGTGATCGATATGGACTTCAGTAAGGCATTCGACAAGGTTCCCCATGGGAGACTGATTAGCAAGGTTAGATCTCATGGAATGCAGGCAGAACTAGCCATTTGGATACAGAACTGACCTCAAAGGTATAAGACAGAGGGTGGTGGTGGAGGGTTGTTTTTCAGACTGGAGGCCTGTGACCAGTGGAGTGCCACAGGGATCGGTGCTGGGTCCTCTACTTTTTTCATTTATACAAATGATTTGGATCTGAGGATGGGAGGTATAGTTAGTAAGTTTGCAGGTGACACCAAAATTGGAGGTGTAGTAGACAGTGAAGAGAGTTACCTCAGATTGCAGATGGGCCAATGGGCTAAGAAGTGGCAGATAGAGTTTAATTCAGATAAATGCAAGGTGCTGCATTTTGGGAAAGCAAATCTTAGCAGGACTTATACAATTAATGGTAAGGTCCTAAGGAGTGTTGCTGAACAAAGAGACCTTGGAGTGAAGGTTCATAGCTCCTTGAAAGTGGAGTCACAGGTAGATAGGATAATGAAGAATGCGTTTGATATGCTTTCTTTTATTGGTCAGAGTATTGATACAGAAGTTGAGAGGTCATGTTGTGGCTGTACAGGACATTGGTTAGGCTACTGTTGGAATATGTGTGCAATTCTGGTCTCTTTCCTATGAGAAAGATGTTGTGAAACTTGAAAGGTTTCAGAAAAGATTTACAAGGATGTTGCCAGGGTTGGAGGATTTCAGTTATAGGGAGAGGCTGAATAGGCTGTGGCTGTTTTCCCTGGAATGTCAGAGGCTTAGGGGTGACCTTATAGAGGTTTACAAAATTATGAGGGGCATGGATAGGATAAATAGATGAAGTCTTTTCCCTGGGGTTGGTGAGTCCAGAACTGGAGGGCATAGGTTTAGGGTGTGAGGGGAAAGATATAAAGAAACCTAAGGGGCAACTTTTTCACGCAGAGGGTGGTACGTGTATGGAATGAGCTGCCAGAGGAAGTGGTGGAGGCTGGTAAAATTGCAACATTTAAGAAACATTTGGATGGGTATATGAAAAAGAAGGATTTGGAGGGATATGGGCCAGGTGCTGGCAGGTGGGACTAGATTGGGTTGGGATATCTGGTCGGCATAGACGGGCTGGACTGAAGGGTCTGTTTCCACGCTGTACATCTATGATTCTATGACTCTATAACAGGAAAGGTTAAGAAATGGTTTGATAGAGGTCTTTAAATTCACGACATGTTTGGTCACATCAATAAAGAAAATTGGTTCCAATGGCTAGTGAGGCATGGGCCAGCACAAATTTAAGTAAGTGGAAAAGAATCAAATGTGACAAGAAAAAGGGCATATTTTAGACAATAAGCGGTCAGATTTTGGAATATACTGCCTCATAGCGGGATGTACATTCAAAAGTAGCTTTGAAAAGGCAATTGGCCAAAAATTTGAAGAAGAATTAATTGCAAGTTCACGGGGAAAGATTGGAAGATTAGAACTAATGGATTATTCTTCAGAAGAAATGACAGAGAGTGAATGGCCTCTTTCAGTGCTGTATGATTCTAGCTCTGTGTATTAATCTATGTTGAGTTCTTAATATGAGCTACAGTATATGAATACCAATTAATAAATAGAGAAATGACTGTTATACATTTATTGAACTAGTTCCCTTTTACAGCAGAAATAAATTGAACCAAAACCTTGATAAAAATTCTTTCAGGTTAAATAACAGAAACTTTAATTCTGCAGCAGCCTTGTCCAACACATTAACCACATGTGATTAATTATGAATCCAGATGTGGATAATTGAATGTCTGGATAGTAAATAAAAAATGAGCAATAGTGAATGCCTTTGGGCATGTGATCTCAATACATTTTTTCACATGGTGTGTAGCTCTGAACTTTAACCTTTTTATGCATTTGTTAATAAAATGCTCAGACAAGGAGCAGAGTGTTTCTTTTGGTCAATATTACAGCTTTGACTTTAATGGGAGATGCTTGTTCAATCAATATGTGATGCATCATGTTTCATGCATCATGTTGGAGACATTTGCAACATTTTATCTCAATGGTTAAAAACAGTAAGCTGAATATTATCTGAAATCAACCAAGTGTCACTTCCATTGAGTTTCCAGGAAGGTTTCGAGGTTTCTCTCCCCGGAGGAGAGTCTGGGACAGAGGCTAGCACATGGAGGCACCATGTTCTGAAGCCGATGGACACTGACTCAGTGCGAAAGGACTGTAACTTTAAAAACTTTTAATTATACTTTTGATTGTCATTCTGGATTTTTAAAATTCGGCATTCCCAATCTAGTCTTTGCTTTTACTATTTCAATTTTGTAGCAACAGTTAAAGTATCTTTACCTGGATACCCTGTACCTAAGATGGTAAGAGAGGTAACATTAAACAAATGAATTACTAACCGCTCCCTGCACTCATTTGCGTGCACATGACAATAAAGGCTCTTCTATTCTAATTCTAATTTTTCTTACTCTTTTGCCCAAAATATGCCTCATTAACTCAAGCTGACATTACCATTTACTCTCAATGAAGATATTTGGCACAGCCGGGACGTCCCAGATTCCTGGCATCTGCACCTATTTAAAAGGTCGGGTGCTGACAGTCTCTGGATGGTTCATGGATATTTACCTCAGACATGACAGATCAGGGGAAATTGGTGTGTTACTCTGTCAGGAAAAGTGTCACCATCTTCTTTCTGATACCACACACTCACTCTATCTCTACTACTACAGCCACCTCCCACCAAAGTTCATGTTCTACTGTTCTAATGGTCACATGCAACATCTTCACTCACTTGCTGTCATCCACTAACCCCATCCCTCTTCCCATCCCACCCATACCCGCATGCTATCTGCACCATCTCCTCAATCATCCAGGTCACCTTTCCTCCACCTACATTGGCTCCAACAGCATTTCCATTCCATTCTTTGTCTTGTTCCAAGAGAAACCAATCCACAATAGGGCAGAGGAACCAAGACTGATGGTGGGGTACCCAACCTTCACTTTCTCACCGCCTCCGAGAACAAAACCTTGAACATTACCAGCTAGTGTGGCTGACTGACCATGCCCATGCCCCCCCGAAAGGTATCAGATGTGGCCTTTGACTTACTTTCTCGGAGGTCCTGGGCTGATGGTATAGAAATCCTCTGACTGACAACAACGCCCTCCTCCTACTTACACCGTGATGTTTAGACTTAGATTACTTACAGTGTGGAAACAGGCCCTTCAGCCCAACAAGTGCACACCGACCTCCGAAGAGCAACCCACCCAGACCCATTCCCCTACATTTACCCCTTCAACTAATACTACGGGCAATTTAGCATGGCCAATTCACCTAACCTGCACATCTTTGGACTGTGGGACGAAACCAGAGCACCCGGAGGAAACCCGCACAGACACGGGGAGAATGTGTAAACTCCACACAGACAGTTGTCTGAGGCAGGAATTGAACCCGGATCTCTGGCACTGTGAGGCAGCAGTGCTAACCACTGTGCCACCGTGTCACCCTTGATTGAGGATTGAAGTCACTTAGTGATGTGGACATTGAGTTAATGTGTTTGTAGGGTGTTTGCTATCTAAGTTGCTGCCGGATGTGGGGTATTGAGATAGAACAGCGATGTACAGCAACCTGTCACTCCTCCTCCTCCCTTGACTGATCACTAATGAAAATTAAGCCAACCAGCTTGGTTTTCTGTCTGTGCTGAAGCACAGGCAAGAGAGCAGTACCATGAGCCTTTAAGCTCTGACTGAGAAGGAGGCAAAGAGCAAAAGAGGCAAGAGAAGGATGTTGTGACCATCCATGTAGACACAAATTGAGTGGGGTTTAGATCAGAGTGGTGCTGGAAAAGCACAGCAGGTCAAGCAGCATCTGAGGAGCAGGAAAATCGACGTTTTGGGCAAAAGCCCTTCATCAGGAATAGAGAGTGCTAACAGAGTGAGTGAAATATAACCTGGTCCAACATGGGTGCAGAGTCACAATGAGAACTGTTGGTGAAGTTCAAAGTACAGCGTTAAAGTGCACTGTAAGTGGATTAGAGAGCCAGTACATGTCACATGCCAATGTCTGTGGACATGAAGTCCATGCAGCCACTGCCCATGGAGCGTGCCTTGAGGTGCTGGTGACTGTTGTCCAACAGCCATTGTTGTTCCAGCAACAGGAAGTGTGGAGCATCGAGCAGGAGGCAGTTGGAGAGGTCGTAAGGCTGAATATTTGGGCGGTTGCTTTACCCGAAACATTACTCGGGTAGAGTTGCCCTCCATCCTCCTCTAACCATAAAAAAACTTCTGTGCATCGATTGGTAAGGTGGTAAGTGTTTTCTTTTGTGTTTCATTTTTTCAGTGGTTTATTTGGGAACTTAGAATAGCGGGAATAGAGGTTAGGGCAGTTGAATGCTCCTCCTGCAGGATGTGAGAGGTAAGGGTCACCTCTCGTGTCTCTTCTGACTTTATTTGTGGGAAGTGCACCCAACTCCAGCTCCTCGAGAACCATGTTAGGGAACTGGAGCTGGAACTGGATGAACTTAGGATCATTTGGGAGGCAGAGGGGTTTATTGAGAGGAGTTACAGGAAGGTAGTTACTCCACAGCCATGTGAAGAAGTTGGGTGGGGTAGGAAAGAGAACTAGCAGACAGTGCAGGGATCTCCTGTGGTGATTCCCCTCAACAACAAGTATATCATTTTGGATACTGTTGGGGGTGACAACTTACCAGGGGTAAGCAGTGGGGCACAGGGCTCTGGCGCAGAGTCTGTCCCTGCTGCTCAGAAGGGAAGGGGGAAGAGGAGCAGTAGTCATTGGAGATTCCATAGTTAGGGGGACAGATAGGAGGTTCTGTGGGAACGAGAGAGGTTCACGGTTGGTGTGTTGCATCTCAGGTGCCAGGGTTCATGATGTCTCTGATCGTGTTTTCAGGATCCTTGACTGGGAGAGGGAGTAGCCCCAAGTCAAGGTCCACAGAGGCACCAACGACATGGAGAGGAAGGAAATTGGGGGTTTAAGGCAGAAATTTAGGGAGCTAGTTTGGAAGCTTAGAGCTAGAACAAACAGAATTGTTATCTCTGGTTTGTTGCCTGTGCCATGTGCTAGTGAAGCGAGGAACAGGGAGAGCGCAGAGCTGAACACATGACTGCAGGGATGGTGTGGGAGGGAGGGCTTGGATTCTTGGATAGTTAGAGCTTAGCTGAGGCAGGTGAGACCTCTACAAACAGGGTGGTCTTCACCTGAACCAGAGGGGTACCAAGTACCTGGAGGATGAGGTTTGCTAATGCTCTTTGGGGTTGTGGGGGAATGGAGTTAAACTAATGCAGCAGGGGGATGGGAACCTGAATTGCAGTTCCAGTCTACAGGAGGTTGAGGATAGTCAGGTCAGGGATAGGTTTACACGGTCCCGATAGGGCACCGGCAATCTGGATGTTGGTTTGAAATGTGCCTACTTCAATGCCAGGAACATTCAGAATAAAGTGGGTGAACTTGCAGCATGGGTTGGTACCTGGGATTTCAATATTGTGGCCATTTCAGAGACATGGCGAGAGGAGGGACAGAAATGGTTGTTGCAGATTCCAGGATTTAGATGTTTCAGTAAGAACAGGGAAGGTGATAAAAGGTTCAGGGGGGGAGCGGGGACGGAAAGGGGGTGTAGCATTGTTAATCAAGGATAGTATCACAGCAGGTCAGAGAATGTATGAAGACTCATCCACTGAGGTAGTTTGGACTGAGGTTAGAAACAGGAAAGGAGAGGTCACCCTGTTGGGAGTTTTCTATAGGCCTCCAAATTGTTCCAGGGATGTGGAGGAAAGGATAGCAAAGATGATTCTAGATAGGAGCGAGAGTAACAGTGTACTTGTTATGGGGGACTTTAATTCCCCAATATTGCTTGGGAATACTTTGGTTTAAGTAGTTTAGATGGGTTAGTTTTGTTCAATATGTGCAGGAGGGTTTTCTGACACAGTATGTAGACAGGCCAATAAGAGGCAATGCTATATTGGATTTGGTACCGGGTAATGAACCCGGCCAGGTGTTAGACTTGGAGGTAGGTGAGCACATTGGCGTTAGTGCCTGTAATTCAGTTACGTTTACAATAGCAATGGGCAGGGATTAGGTATAAATCATAGGGAAAGAGGTATAACTGGGGGAAAGACAATTATGATGCGATTAGGCAAGATTTAGGGTGAATAGGATGGGAAGGAAACTGCAGGGGATGGACATACTTGAAAAGTGGAACTCATTCAAATAATAGCTACTGCGGGTCCTTGATAAGTGTATAGCTATCAGGCAGGGAGTTATGTTTTTGTAAGGTTTGTGAAGGTTTGTAGGTCAGGTTGAGATTTAGGGTGTAGGTTTGCTCGCTGAGCTGTAGGTTTGATATCCAGACTCTAGCAATTCTCTGGCATGTCTTTTCTTAGCCTGTCCTAGGATAGATGTGTTGTCCCAGTCGAAATGGTGTTTTTTTTCATCCGTGTGTAGGGCTACAAGGGAGAGAGGGTCATGTCTTTTTGTGGCTAGCCCTCGGAATCCTAGTAGCACACAAACCCACCAACACTCTCAAACAAAAACTAACAAACTTAAAAGACCCAGTACAACCCATGGACAAAACCAACGTCATCTACAAAATTCCATGCAAGGACTGCCACAAACACTACGTAGGACAAACAGGAAGAAAGTTAGCCACCAGGATAAACAAACACCAGCTAGCCACAAAAAGATACGACCCTCTCTCCCTCATAGCCCTACACACGGATGAAAAAAACCCACCATTTCGACTGGGACAACACATCTATCCTGGGACAGGCTAAGCAAAGACATGCCAGAGAATTGCTAGAGGCCTGGCACTCCAACCACAACGCCATAAACAAACACATAGATCTAGATGCCATCTATCAACCCCTCAGAAAACGGACAGGAAATGACATCACCACAAACCCCAGGAACCCCATCCAGGAGAAAGATACAAATAGAAAACAGGAGACAACAGCTTCACTTCACTTGGAGGTCGCCACTGATGATGTTACCTAGCCAGGTAATGAAACGTCTAGATATCAAACCTACAGCTCAGCGAGCAAACCTATACCCCAGGGAGGTACGTGTCAAGAGAGGGAGCAATGTTTTACTAAAGAAGTTGAAGCTCTTGTCAAGAGGAAGAAGAAGGCTTATGCAAGGATGAGATGTGAAGGTTCAGAAAGAGGGCTGAAGAGTTATCAGTTAGCCAGAAAAGATCTAAAGAGAGGGCTAAGAAGAGCCAGGAGGGGCCATGAGAAGTTGTTGGCGGATAGGATCAAGGAAAACCCTAAGGGCTTCTATAGGTATATCAGGAATAAAAGAATGATTACAGTAAGATTAGGGCCAATCAAAGATAGTAGTGGAAAGTTGTATATGGATTCTGAGGACATGGGGAAGCACTTAATGAATACTTTTCATGAGTATTCACATTGGAAAAGGGCAATGTTTTTGAGAATATGGAGACATAGGCTGCTAGATTAGATGAATTGAGGTTGACAAAGAGGAAGTTTTAGCAATTCTGGAAGCAAGGATGGTGTAGGAGGGAGGGCTTCAGATATTTGGACAATTGGACTGCATTCTGGGGAAGGTGGGACCTGTATAAACAGGACGGGTTGCACCTGAACCAGAAGGGCACCAATATCCTGGGGGGTAGGTTTGCTAGCACTCTTCGGGGGGGTTTAAACTAATTTGGCAGGGGGATGGGATCCGGACTTGTAGTCCAGCAAGTAAGCTAGCTGTGTGTCAGGATGTCCAAGACTGTAGGGAGGCTGTGGAGAAGGTAGCACTGACAGGGACTACTTACAGACACAGAGATGGGCTCAAGTGCGTATACTTCAATGCAAGGAGTATCAGAAATAAGGTGGGTGAACTTAAGGCATGGATCGGTACCTGGGACTACGATGTTGTAGCCATCACGGAAACATGGATAGATGAGGGACAGGAATGGCTGTTGGAGGTTCCTGGTTACAGATGTTTCAGTAAGATTAGGGAGGGTGGTAAAAAAGGAGGGGGGGTGGCATTGCTAATTAGAAATGGTATAACGGCTGCAGAAAGGAAGTTTGAGGGGGATCTGCCTCTGGAGGTAGTATGGGCTGAAGTCAGAAATAGGAAAGGTGCAGTCACCTTGTTGGGTGTTTATTATAGGCCCCCCAATAGCAGCAGAGATGTGGAGAAACAGATTGGGAAACAGATTTTGGAAAGGTGCAGAAGCCACAGGGTCGTAGTCATGGGCGACTTCAACTTCCCAAATATTGATTGGAAGCTCTTTAGATCAAGTAGATTGGATGGGGCGGTGTTTGTGCAGTGTGTCCAGGAAGCTTTTCTAACGCAGTATGTAGATTGTCCAACCAGAGGGGAGGCCATATTGGATTTGGTACTCGGTAACGAACCGGGACAAGTGGTGGGCTTGTTAGTGGGTGAACATTTTGGTGATGGCGACCACAATTCTGTGACTTTCACCTTGGTTATGGAGAGAGATAGGTGCGCACAACAAGGAAGTTTCTACAATTGGGGGAAGGGAAATTACGATGCTGTAAGACAGGATTTGAGGAGCATACGTTGGGAGCATAGGCTGTCAGGGAAGGATGTGGTGGAAATGTGGGACTTTTTCAAGGAGCAGATACGACGTGTCCTTGATATGTATGTACCGATCAGGCAGGAAAGAAATGGTCGTGTGAGGGAGCCTTGGTTGACGAGGGAGGTTGAATGTCTAGTAAAGAGGAAGAAGGAGGCTTACATAAGGTTGAGGAAACAAGGTTCAGACAGAGCAGTGGAGGGATACAGGATAGCCAGAAGGGACCTGAAGAAAGGGATTAGGAGAGCTAAGAGAGGGCATGAAAAATCCCTGGCGGATAGGATCAAGGATAACCCCAAGGCATTCTATGCGTATGTGAGAAACCTGAGAATGACGAGAACGAGGGTAGGTCCGATCAAGGACAGTGGTGGGAGACTGTGTATTGAGTCGGAAGAGATAGGAGAGGTCTTGAACAAGTACTTCTCTTCAGTATTTACGAACGAGAGGGACTGTATTGTTGAAGAGGAGAGTGTGAAACGGACTGATAAGCTAGAAGAGATATCTGTTAGGAAGGAAGATGTGTTGGACATTTTGAACAACTTGAGGATAGACAAGTCCCCCGGGCCTGACGGGATATATCCTAGGATTATGTGGGAAGCAAGAGAGGAAATTGCAGTACCGTTGGCAATGATCTTCTCGTCTTCACTGGCAACGGGGGTGGTACCAGGGGACTGGAGAGTAGCGAATGTTGTGCCCCTGTTCAAAAAAGGGAATAGGGATAACCCCGGGAATTACAGGCCAGTTAGTCTTACTTCTGTGGTAGGCAAAGTAATGGAAAGGGTACTGAGGGATAGGATTTACGAGTATCTGGAAAGACACTGCTTGATTAGGGACAGCCAGCACGGATTTGTGAAGGGTAGGTCTTGCCTTACAAGTCTTATTGAATTCTTCGAGGAGGTGACCAAGCATGTGGATGAGGGTAGAGCAGTGGATGTAGTGTACATGGATTTTAGTAAGGCATTTGATAAGGTTCCCCATGGTAGGCTTATGCGGAAAGTCAGGAGGCATGGGATAGAGGGAAATTTGGCCAATTGGATAGAAAACTGGCTAACCGGTCGAAGTCAGAGAGTGGTAGTAGATGGTAAATATTCAGCATGGAGTCCAGTTACAAGTGGAGTTCCGCAGGGATCAGTTCTGGGTCCTCTGCTGTTTGTAATTTTTATTAATGACTTAGATGAGGGAGTCGAAGGGTGGGTCAGTAAATTTGCAGATGATACAAAGATAGGTGGAGTTGTGGACAGTGAGGAGGGCTGTTGTCGGCTGCAGAGGGACTTAGATATGATGCAGAGCTGGGCTGAGGAGTGGCAGATGGAGTTCAACCCTGCCAAGTGTGAAGTTGTCCATTTTGGAAGAACAAATAAGAATGCGGAATACAGGGTTAATGGTAGGGTTCTTGGTCAGGTGGAGGAACAGAGGGATCTTGGGGTCTATGTACATAGATCTTTGAAGGTTGCCACTCAGGTGGATAGAGTTTGTAAGAAGGCCTATGGAGTATTATCGTTCATTAGCAGAGGGATTGAATTCAAGAGTCGTGAGGTGATGTTGCAGCTGTACAGGACTTTGGTTAGGCCACATTTGGAGTACTGTGTGCAGTTCTGGTCGCCTCACTTTAGGAAAGATGTGGAAGCTTTGGAGAGGGTGCAGAGAAGATTTACCAGGATGTTGCCTGGAATGGAGAGTAGGTCGTACGAGGATAGGTTGAGAGTTCTCGGCCTTTTCTCGTTGGAACGGCGAAGGATGAGGGATGACTTGATAGAGGTTTATAAGATGATCAGAGGAATAGATAGAGTAGACAGTCAGAAACTTTTTCCCCGGGTACAACAGAGTGTTACAAGGGGACATAAATTTAAGGTGAAGGGTGGAAGGTATAGGGGAGATGTCAGGGGTGGGTTCTTCACCCAGAGAGTGGTGGGGGCATGGAATGCGCTGCCCGTGGGAGTGGTAGAGTCAGATTCATTGGCGACCTTTAAGCGGCATTTGGATAGGTACATGGATGGGTGCTTAATCTAGGATAGAAGTTCGGCACAACATCGTGGGCCGAAGGGCCTGTTCTGTGCTGTATTGTTCTATGTTCTATGTTCTATGGAAGATCTAAAAATAGACAAGACAATTGAGCGAGATAGGATTTATCCTAAGATTCTCTGGGAAGCCAGGGAGAAGATTGCAGTGCCTTTGGCTTCAATCTTTATGTCATCATTGTCAATGGAAGCAGTGCCAGAAGATAGAGGATAGCGAATGTTCCTTTGTTTAAGAAGGGGAGTCGGGACAACCCCTGTAACTATAGGCCAGTGAGCTTTACTTTGGCTGTGGGTAAGGTGTTGTAAAAGGTTATAAGACATAGGATTTATAATCATCTGGAAAGGAACTATTTGATTCAGGATAGTCATCACGGTTTTGTGAAGGGTAGGTCGTGCCTCATTAACCTTATTGAGTTCTTCAAGAAGGTGACAAAATAGGTGGATGAGGGTAAAGTGGTTGATGTGGTGTATATGGACATCAGTAAGGCATTTCATCAGGTTCCCTATGGTAGGCTGCTGCACAAAGAGTTTCAGATTTGAGGGTGATTTAGCAGTTTGGATCAAAAATTGGCTTGCTGAAAGAAGACAGAGGGTGGTGGTTGATGGGAAATGTTCATCCTGGAGCTCAGTTACCAATGGTGTGCCACAAGGATCTGTTTTGGTGCCACTGCAATTTGTTATTTTTATAAATCATCTGGATGTGGGTATAGAAGGATGGGTTAGTAAATTTGCAGATGGCACAAAGGTAGGCAGAGTTGTGGATAGTGCCGAAGGAAGTTGTGGGTTACAGAGGGTTGCAGAGCTGGACTGAGAAATAGCAAATGGGGTTTATTGCAGAAAAGTGTGAAGTAATTCAATTCAGAAGAAATAGCAGGAATGTAGATTACTGGGCTAATGGTAAAATTCTTGATGGTGCAGATGAACAGAGAGATCTCGGTGCATCCTTCCCTGAATGTTGCCACCCAGGTTGATAGGGTTGTTAAGAAGGCATATGGTGTGTTGCCATTTATTGATAGGGGGATTGAGTTTCGGAGCCATGAGGTCATGCTTCAGCTATACAAGACACTGGTAAGGCCACACCTGGAATATTGTGTACAGTTCTGGTCACTGCATTATAGGAAGGATATGGAAGCTTTGGAAAGTGCTCAGAGGAGATTAATGAGGATGTTGCCAGGTATAGAAGGAACATCTTATGAGGAAAGGCTGAGGGAACTAAGGCTGTTTTCGTTGGAGAGAAGAAGGTTGAGAGATTACTTAATCGAGACGTATAAGATAATCAGATGGTTAGATAGGGTGGATAGTCAGAGCTTATTTCCCTCGGATCGTGAAGGCTAATACTGAGGGGCATAGATTTAAATTGAGGGGTGATAGATTTAGAACAGATATTAGGGGTACTTTCTTTACTCAGAGAGTAGTAGGGGCGTAGAATGGCCTACTGCAACAGTAGTAGACTCATCAACATTAAGGGCATTTAAATGGGCATTGGACATATATATAGATAATAATGGAATAGTTTAGGTTAGATGGGCATTAGATTATTTTCACAGGTCAGCACAACATCGAGGGTCGAAGAGCCTGTACCGCGCTGTAAAGTTCGATGTTCTATGTTTTATGGAAGTCTGGAGGACCAAGTGGTGAACTGGAGTCACCAGGCACCCATTCAGGTTTTCATGTTGGGAAACGTAATTTCTATCTGGAGGGTGGGCTCTTGCATGTTAATGAGGTCAGACTCGATAATGAAGAGGGTGACCTTGAGCAATAATCTCCATTTATGAGCCTCTTCTTACTTGTTAGCGAGAATCTCATTTCAACATCCAGGTCCGGACATCATGAGTAAGTTCACAGGTGACATGAAAATCGTAGAGGCAAATAGTGAGGAGGAAGCCTGAGGTTGCGGGATGGGCTAGTTAGATGGGCTGGACACTAGCAAATGGAAATTGATCCTGAAAAATGTGAGGTGATGCATTTCAAGAGGATGAACAATACAAGACATTACACTTTGAATAGCAGAACCTTAGGGACTACAGTGGATAAGTGAGACCTTGATGTGCATGTCTAATGATCCTTGAAGTCAACAGGAAATACATAAGGAGATTAAGGAGGCATATGGGATTCTTGCCTTTATTAGGCAAGGCATTCAATACAAGTGTAATGATGTTCCATTGGAGCTGTATATAACATTAGTAAGGCCATAGCTGGAGTCCTCTTTGCAGTTGTGGTTGCCACACTATTGGAAGGATGTGAGTGGGTGCAAATTCACCATGATGCTACCAAATTAGAAATGTTTGGGTTTATGGGTCTTTGGCAGCAAAGGTTAGATATTGGCCAAAAGAAAGAAGACAAAAGGTGGGGATCGATGGGCATTTGTCAAATTGGAGATGAGTTAAAAGTGGTGTTCCCCAGGGGTTGGGGTTGGAACCTTACTTTTGCTGATTTACATAAACAATTTGGAGATGGATGGGGAGAGGACAAAATCTCTAAATTTGCAGATGGTACTAAGCTGGGGAGATTGGTAAATTGTGAGGATGGTGCTGAGTGACTTCGAAGGGACATTGACAAGTTGGCTAAATGGCCAGGCACCTGGCAGCTGAATTTCAATCCAGAGAAATGTGAGGTGATGCATTTTGGTACTCACAATACAAGCCTCAATGGGACAACTCTGAGGGGATTACAGGAGCAGACGGACCTCGGGGTTCACATGGATGATTCCCTGAAGGTGGCCAAGCAAGTTGAAACAACTGTTCAAACTTATAGGATCTTTGGGTTTATAAATAGAGGCATAACATATAAAAGCAAGAGAGTGATGGTACACCTCTACAAATCATTGGTCAGATTGGAGTATTGTGTTCAGTTCTGGGCACCTTCTTTAAGGAGGGATGTTAAAGCCCTGGACAGAGTACAAAGGAGATTTGTACCAAGAATTAAAGAGTTTAGATACAAGGAAAGATTAGAGAAATTGGGCTTATTCTCCTTGGAGCAGAGAAGATTAAGAGGTGACCTTACTGAGGAGTTCAAAATTCTAAACAATTTTGACAAGGTACAGAAGGATATTTTGTTTCTACTATTAGGTGTGTCAGTAACAAGAGGTCACAATTTTAAGATTGTCAGCAAGAGAGCTAGGAATGAGATGAAGAGAAACTTCTTTACTTAGAGGGTTGTCAAGATTTGGAATGCGCTGCCAGGGGGGGAGTGGTGGAGGCAGATTCCATAGATTTCCAAAGAGAGCTACATATATATTTGAAAGTGATGAATTTAAAGGGCTGCAGAGATTGGGCTGGAGAATGGAACCAGCTGGGCTGCTCTTTTGGGAACCAGCACTGACTCGATGGGTTTAATGCCTTCTTCTGTATTGTAAAATTCTATGATTTTATGAATCTATGCAGCCTGGGCTGGAGTGATTCGGCTATGAAGAGAGAGTAGTGAGGCTTGGGTTCTTTCTATTAAAGCAGAGAAAGCTAAGCAGGAGTCTGATTGAGGTGTACAAAATTAAAAGGGGTATACATAGGATAGATTGGGAGAAATGTTTCACCTAATTAGAGGGCTCAATAACCAGGGGCACGGTTTTAAAGTAAGGAGCAAGCAGTTTAAATGGATTTGAGCAAACATTTTTTTATCTAGAGGGTGCTGGGCATCCGGACCTGACTTCCTAACAGTGTAATAGAAGCAGGAACCATCAAGACATATAAGGACCATTCAAATAAGCACTTGAGATGCTATAACATCTAAGGCTGTGGGCCAAGTGCTGGTATCGAGATTGGAGTAGATAAATGTATAATGACTGACGTGGACATAATGGGCCGAAGGGCCTTTTCCTACGCAGTAGAAACTTGATAACTTTATGTCTCTTTACCTTGTTTGGAAAAGGTGATCTATTGGGAATGGCTTCACCTGGCTTCACACCCAATTTTCCCAAATTTCTCACCACAGCCCACATCGTTCAGGGCCTGGGGAGATTCCGCCCAGAATCTCCATGGCAATCCCAGGGCCTAGTCAGCACTTTCTATCAGATGACATGGTTACACAAGACTGCTCTGATGACTATAAATAATCCATTTGCCCTAAGGAAGGCAGTGCAAACTAAACAGCATACCACATTAAGACTTTCTGTTTTCTCATGTGATGACGAGCAAGAATTGACAAACCATGGAGCTGACAGTGAATTATAAAGTGTTGCTCATGAGATAAGTGAAGCATGTCATGGATCAAAATCAGGCTGAGAACACAAAGTTTCCTTTGTAAGGTCTTTCTAAAACATTGCAACTTTTGAAAGTAAATTTGCCATTTTTTAAAAGCAATTAATAATAGCTGATTTTATTAAAAAAAACACATGTCCAGTAACTAATTTATTATGCAATGTTGCTGTCACTGACAAGCCTCTGGACTGAGTTGGTTAGAGTTGAACTCTCAATCCAATCACCAAACATTCAGAAATGATGGGAATTGATGTGCACTGGCCCAGGTTTCAGCCTTAGTTCAATGGGTTAATGCTCTAAGTCAGAAGGTCATAGGTTAAAGACACACTTGAGAGGCTTGACAAGGAAATCTACACTGAGCCTCCCACTACACAGGAACACTACCTTTTAGCAAATTGAGGCTCATCACCACCTCAATCAGGTGGATCTGGAACATTCTCTGGCCTTGCTTTTTTTCAAAAAGGTTTACCTGACATCTTGGCTGAGATTCATCACTGAAACAAGCCGTGGTCACACTGTGGTCACACAGTGCATTGATCTTTACATGCCTTCCAAAATGCAGTATGCAGCATTTTTGATTAATTAATTTGTGTTTTCTGAACATCATTGATAAGGTCAGCATTTATTGCCCATCCTGGGCTGCACAATCTGTTAGTCTTTTCAGAGTTAACCACATTGCTGACCATGAGTCATTGGAGCTATATAGGTAATTCAGCCAATTGAGTCTCCAGCACCATTCATGGCTAAAATCCTCAAATCCACTGTTCTGTCTTTTCCCCATAACCCTTGATCTCCTTACTGATTAAAAATCTGTCTCAGCCTTGAATATCCTTAATGACCCAGCCTTGACCGATTTCTGAGGCAAAGAATTCCACAGACTCACTACCTTCTGAAAGAAGAAGTCCCTTCTCATCGATGTCTTAAATAGGTGTCACCTTATTTGTTACTTGTAGGCCAGCCCCAAGGACTGCAAATTCCCTTACTTAAAAGGCATAAATGACCTGATGTGTTTTTAAACAACTCAATAGTTTAATTAGATTTTTAAAGTAAGGTTTATCTAACTGAATTCAAATTCATCAAATAGATATGGTGAGATTTGAACTTGCATTTCTGAATATTTTACTGGGCTGCAAGGTTACTTGCACTGTGAAATAACCATTGTACCATAGTTCTTCAACAGAAAGCAAATTAATTGGCTGTAATGTGCTCAGAGATTTCCTAAAGTCAAAAAGACAACATTATAGAAATGAAAGCTTGTTTTTTTATTGGCTAATCACAGATTTGACGATGCATCTGGAGTACTGTTACATTCATAGGAAAGGATTTTTTTTTATTTTCATGCAAGAGAAAGCAAAAAAAACACTGACATCCACAGACGAAAAGTAAACTATGATGGCCTGAAGGAGACTTTCTGAGTTTAACACTGAAAAGATTCTTTAGCTACTGCCAGACCCGAAATGTCTAACATCTTCAATCAACTGATGATGAATCCCCTGATAAACTGAATGTCCACAAGATAATGTTGCAGCAAACAGCTGCAGGCAGGTCTGTATCTGATTGCAACAGGTTCCGGCACTTTGCTCCACAACCGCACTTAGAATGACTGGGGTTTGGTTAGGGTCTTTGAGCTTATAAAAACATCCGTGATAAAATGACACTGCGTCCTGTATCTTTGGACAAAGAGGCTTTTGAAGTTTTGTGCCTGCATGATATCTAAAAATTATTTTAGAGAAACAGGAAGTTGTAAAACGGAGTACTTACATTCCAGAGAAATGGAAGAGGAGATGGCCATTCAGCCCCTCAACCCTGCTTTTCACCATTCATTATTGAGCTGCACTTGAACCCCATCACTCCACCTTTGCTCAAAGTTCTGACTCCATGAAAAAAAATCTATTGATTTCAGCCTGGAACATTTTAATGTTTCCTCGGTCTCTACAGCTTTTGGGTGGAAGAGTGTTCTTTGAGCAAAAAAATGCACCTGCATCTCACTCCTGAATGATGAAGAACCAATTTTAAGGTTGTGCCCCAATCATTTGCAACCCCCCACCCCACTCACCACTATAGGAAATTGTTTCTTGAGACATTTTCACCGTTTTAAGCATCTCAATTGGTTTAATCTTCTAAACTCAGGGAAATACAGCACACTCGATCACTCCTCAGAACTTAAAGTAGGCACTTACAATACCAGGGCCAACAGGTCTAAGGGCCAAGTGCTAGAAAATGGACAGGTGGTTGTTTCAATCTTTGCAGACACAATAGGCTAATTAGATTACTTACAGTGTGGAAACAGGCCCAGCAAGTCCACACTGACACGTTCCCCCCTAGACCCATTCCCCTACACCTAACACTATAGGCAATTTAGCATGGCCAATTCACCTGACCTGCACATTTGTGGACTGTGGGAGGAAACCTATGCAGACACAGAGAGAATAGGCAAACTCCACACAGGCATTCGCCTGAGGCAGGAATTGAACCCGGGTTGCTAGCACTGTGAAGTAGCAGTGCTAACCACTGTGCTACCATGCCACCCAGGTCTTTTCCTATGTGGTAGATCTCTGCGACTCTATGACCTTTGATATTGTTCTGGTGAAACTGCACTGCATCTCCTCCCAAGCCAAAATATCATCTGTAAAGTATGAATCAACAGTGGATTTTTGCAGATGACCTATTCTAGAAAGTGCAAACAGAGACTATGGAATTATGCTGAGGAATATTACACACAAATACACCAAGTATTCATCTGTAATTGCTTGAACCACCATTTGGGTAAGCTGCTTATTTTACATGGGTCAGTTAAGATAGGGACAAGAAGTAATGCTAACTGTGTGTTCACAAGCTGCTTTTACAGTAAATGATTTCAAAGCCAAAATTGACTAAGACACCAAATAATACAATTAGTAAGATTATATGGAAACACTCTATGAATGGTCCCAGAAAATTGTACTTTCAGTTTGGAGTCATAGAGAGTTATAGAGTCCTACAGCACAGAAACAGACCCTTTGACCCAAACTGGCCCATGCCGATCAAAATGTTATCCACTCTAATCCCATTTTCATTCACTTGGCCCATGTCCTTCTAAATCTCTTCTATCAATGTATTTGTCCAAATGCCTTTTAAATGTTGTTAATGTACCCACCTCAACCACTTCCGCTGGCAGCTCATTCCATTTGCGTACCACCCTCTGTGTAAAAATGTTGCCCCTCAGGTTCCCTTTTATTCTTTCCCCTCTAACCTTAAACTGATGCCCTCTAGTCCTTGATTCCCCAACCCTGGAAAACAGACTGAGTGCATTCACCCTATCCATGCCTCTCATGATCTTATACACTTCTATAAAATCCTCCCTCAGTCTCCTACACTCCAAAGAAAAAGTCCCACTTTTCCAATCTGTCCCTATAACCCAGACCATTGAGCCCTTGCAACATTCCTGTAAAAGTTTTCTTCTGCACTCTTTCCAGTTTACTAGCACCCTTCCTATAGTAAGATGACCAAAACTGAGCACAATACCCCAAGTGTGGCCTCACCAATGTCATGTACAACTGCAACATAACTTCAGAACTTCTATACTCAATGTCCTGACTAATGTAGGCCAGTGTGCAAAAGCCTTCTTCAATGCCCTGTTTACCTTTGACTCCACTTTCAGAGAACCGTGTACCTGAACTCCAAGATCCCTCTGGTTCCACTACACACCTTAAGGCCCTACTAGTCGCCATGAAACCCCTACCTTGATTTGACTTTCCAAAATTATATTTGTGAGAAGGAGAGGGAGCACAGAAATCAGCTTTAGTGACTTGTCATTTGACTATGTGCTACAAACACAAACCAGACCCGAGACGGCATTCATCCTTTAAGTACGTGATGTTGTTTGCCCTTCAAAGCGAAGGATGGCCACAGCCGTCTTTGGTGGAGTCGTGGTGCACCTGCAGGTGAATGCTAAGGTCAACCTATGTCTGAATATTCTGCTGCAAATTGAACAGGTCACTGAACACAACTGAGTTTTGGATGGGTTTTGGTTCAGAGTTTCCTTTCCTGGCATGTTATTTCTGCCTCAGGTGTGCATTTGGTTTTGAAGGTACTGGGTTTACTCAATTGCCCTATTTGCAGTGATCCAGGATTATACTTCTCCCAGTCTGCAAAGTTAAGTGAAGCCTTCAGTGTGTCATAATCGGATAGAATGGAAACAGACACTTCGGTCCAACTGGCCCATGCTGACCAGGTTCCCATAAGAAACTAGCCCCAGTTGCCTGCATTTGGCCCATATCACTCCAAACCTTTCCTATTCATGTACTTATCCAAATGTCTTTTAAATGCTGTTACTGGACCAGCATCCACCATTTCTTCTGGCAACCAATTCCACACACAAACCACCCTCTGCATAAATCCTTCACCTCTCACTTGAAAAATATATTCCCTAGTTTTGAGCTCCTCCACATGAGGGAACAAAACCCTTGTCAATCACCTTATCTATGCCCTTCAGGATCTTATAAACCTCTAGTAGGGAATCTCTCAACCTCCTAAGATCCAATGAAAAGACTCCCAGCCTTTCCAGTCTGTTTTTAAATCTAAAACTCTCCATTCCCCAGCAACATCCTGGTAAATCTTTTCTGAACCCTCTCCAGTTTAATAAAGTCCTTCTTTTCACAGGGTGACCAGAATTGCACACAGTACTCCAGAAGAGGCCTCACCAATGTCCTGCACAACCTCAACATGATGTCCCAATTCCTCTATCAATGGTCTGAGTAATGAAGGCAGGTGTGCTGCATGCCTTCTTAACCCCCTGTCTACCTGTGAGGGAAATTTCGAAGAATTATAGAAACCCTACAATGTGGAAACAGGCCATTTGGCCCAACAAGTCTACACTGACCCTCTGAACAGTGACCCAACCAGACCCATTCCCCCAGCCTATTACTGTATATTTTCCCCTGAGTAATGCACCTAGCCAACACATCCCTGAACACTGTGGGTAATTTAGCCTAGCCAATTCACCTATCCTGCACACCTTTGGATTGTGGGAGAAAACCAGAGGAAACCCGCACAGACACAGGGAGAATGTGCAAACAGTTACCTGAGGGCGGAAGCGAACCCAGATTCCTGTGAAGCAGCAATGCTAACCACTGAGCCACCATGTCACCCTTAAATTATGTAGCTGAACCCCGTAATCTCTCTGTTCTACAACATCACCCAGGGACTTACCTGTAGCAATTGTTTTGGTTACCTTGGGACTACTCCCCAGATTCAAACTGGTTGGGGAAGATTCAATGTGATGAGCAAGTGTCAGGCATTCTGACAATATGTGCAGCCCAACCCAGTTGTGACTGTCTCAATCTGGTACAGGTGCCTGGTATTTTGACCTTCAGCAGCTCAATGAAGTAAAAATGTTGAGATTCTTGATGTGATACAAGAAAACAAACCAGGTATCTCCTGCGAATAGCAGAGTAGACAGACCTTTTGCTCTATCGACTCTCAGTCTGACTAGACTTCTTCACTATGCACAGAGTGACGTTCAAAGTCTGCTGAAGTTAGGCTTTACTTTGACAGTTCTTGTGTTTGTGCTGGTTCTCAGAAAATGTAACTCACTGAGTACCAGTTTGCTGCCTTTTCTCCATTGTCCTGCATAGTTTGTTGATTTTAGATAATGATCCGATCGCTCTGGAATGCCTCATTTCACCCACCACTAAAGACGTTGGCACAGTAAACTGCTCTAGCTGAAGCTCCCCTGCTCACCAGCTCCCATTCCTCTTTCTGTCCTTTTTCCCTCTTACTGCAGATTTCCTTCTCCCCAACCCCCAACTTTTAACTTCTTAAAGTGTCCAACCTGGAGGGAATGGAGAACAGAGTCCCCTTGTGCTAGCCATCACCATCCGAGGAAAAAGACTCTTACTGACCACCCTATCTAACACTCTTACTATCTCATATGTCTCAATTAAGTCACTTCTCAACCTTCTTCTCTCTAATGGAAACAGCCTCAAGTCCCTCAGCCTTTCCTCATAAGACCGTCCCTCAATACCAGGCAACATCCAAGTAAATCTCATTTGAATCCTTTCCAAAGCTTCCACATCCTTTCTATAATACAGTGACCAGACCTGTACGCAACATTCCAAGTATGGCCATGTCAGAGTTTCGTACAGCTGCAACATGACCTCATAGCTCTGAAACTCAATCCCCCAACTAATAAAACCTAACACACCGTATGGCATCTTAACAACCCAATCAACCTGGGTGGCAACCTTCATGGACACCGAGATCTCTCTGTTCATCGACACTACTAAGAATCTTACCATTAACCCAGTACTGTGCATTCCTGTTGCTCCTTCCAAAGTGAATCACCTCACACTTTTACCCATTGAACTCCATTTTCCGCCTCCCAGCCCAGCTCTGCAGCTTATCTATGTCCCTTTGTAACCTGCAACATCCTTCAGCACTATCCATACCTGTACTCACCGCAAATTTACTAACTCATCCAAGTCATTTATAAAAATGACAAACATCAGTGTCTCCAAAACAGATCCTTGTGATACACCACTAGTAACTAAACTCCAGGTTGAACATTTCCCATCAACCACCACGTTCCGTCTTCTTACAGCTAGTCAATTTCTGATCCAAACCGTCAAATCACCCTCAATCCCATGCCTCCATATTTTGTGCAATAGCCTAACATGGGGAACCTTATCAAATGACTTATCGAAATCCATTTGCACCATATCAACCACTTTACCCTCATCCACCTGTTTGCCCATCTTCTGAAAGAACTCATTAAGGACTGTAAGGCATGTCCGACCCTTCACAAAACCATGTTGACTCTCCCTAATCAACTTATTCCTTTCTAGGTGATTATAAATCCTATCTCTTCTAACCTTTTCCAACACTTTACCTGCAATTGAAGTAAAGTTCACTGATCTATAATTACCAGGGTTATCTCTACTCCCCTTCTTGAACAAGGGAACATTTGCTCATCTCTAGTCTTATGGCACTATTCCTGTGGACAATGACGACATAAAGATCTAAGCCAAAAGCTCTGCAATCTCTTCCTTAGCTTCCCAGAAAGGATAAATCCCATCTGGCCCAGGGAATTTAACTATTTTTACACTTTCTAGAATTTCTAACACCTCCTCTTTGTCAACCTCAATGTCATCTAGTCTAGTATCCTATATCTCAGTATTCTTCTCGATAACATTGTTTTTTTCTAGTGTGAATACTGACGACAAATATTCATTTAGCACTTCCCCATCTCTTCTGACTCCACGCACAACTTCCCACGACTATCCTTGATTGGCCCTATTCTTACTCCAGTCGTTCTTTTATTCCTGATATAAAAAGCCGAAGGGCTTACCTTGGTCCTATCTGCCAATGACTTCTCATGTCCTTCCTGGTTTTTCTTAGCTCTCTTTTTAGGTCTTTCCTGGCTAACCTATAACTCTCAAGCACCTAAATGAGCCATCACATCTCATCCTAAAAGAAGCCTTCTTCTTTCTCTTGACAAGAGCTTCAACTTCTTTATTAACCACTACTCCCTCACTTGACAACTTCCTGCCTGCCTGACAGGTACCTATTTATCAAGGATATGCAGTAGTCATTCCTTGAATAAGCTCTACATTTCAATTGTGCCTATCCCCTGCAGTTTCCTTCCTCGTCCTATACATTCTAAATCTTGCCTAATCACATCGTAATTGCCTTTCCCCCAGCTATAACCCTTGCCTTGCAGTATATACCTATCCCTTTCCATCGCTAAAGTAAACAAAACTGAATTGTGGTCACTGTCACCAAAGTGCTCACCTACCTCCAAATCTAACATCTGGCTGGATTCATTACCCAGTACCAAATTCAGTGTGGCCTCATCCCTTGTTGACCTGTCTACATACTGTGTCAGGAAACTTTCCTGCACACATTGGACCAAAACTGACCCATCTAAAGTACTTGAACGATAGTATTCCCAGTCAATATTTGGAAAGTTAAAGACCCCATAACAACTACCCTGTCACTCTCACTCCTATCCAGAATCATCTTTGCTATCTTTTCCTCTACATCTCTGGAACTGTTTGGAGGCCTACAGAAAACTCCCAATGGGGTGACTTCTCCTTTCCTGTTTCTAATCTCAGCCCATACTGCCCCAGTAGATGAGTCCTCAAACGTCCTTTCTGCCATTGTAATACTGTCCTTGACTAGCAATTGCCCTAACCTCCATTCCCACTATTGTGGAATCCTATCGAAACTACTGAAAACTTAAAACAATCTCGTCACCTTACCAATCCGGTGCACAGAAACTGTTGTTTTGGTTAGAGGAGGAGGATGTGTGGGAGACACCACCCGAGTTTCAGGTAAACCAACCACCCAAATATATAACCTCACTTACCCAGCAGTCCTGTGTCCTTCTCAGCGTGCGCTCCGCCTATACACTGGGTAAGTTTTTATACTTTTAGTTTACCTCCCCGTCAGGCCCCTGATCCTTGCTGTCGCTCCTCCCACTGCAGCTGCCACTGAAAAAATGATGTTGCTACTTCTCTTTTTATTTCACGAGTTATAACTTTGCTCACAAATCCGTTGTGTGGTACTTTACCAGTCACCAATTGGAAGCCTATGTGCTTCACATCACTAGCATTACCCTTATCAACCGTCTCTGACACCTCACCAAAAACCTCAAGTGAGTTTGTTAAACATTATTTGCCCTCAATGAATCTATGTAGACTTGCTGAGATAGCTGTCAGTTGGATAGACTCTTGACTGACAAGCACACTAAAGCATCATAAGGAGTAAACAAAAAAGTAGATGCCACAATTAGACCAGCTATGACTTTCACAAACAGCGGAACAAGTTAGAATGGCCAAATAGGCTACTCCTGCTTTCAATTTCTATGTAACACTTCATTAAAATTAATTTGCAGGGTGTAGTCATCACTGGTCAGGCCAGTATTTATTGCCTGTCCCTAATTGCCCAGAGGGCAGTTTAAAGTCAACGACGTCGCTGTGGGTTTGAAGCCACTTGTGGATTAGACCAGGTGAAGACAGCAGATTTCCTTCCCTCAATGATTTTAGTGAACTCGATGGTGAACTCCAACAATTGACAATGGTGTCATGGTCATCCCAATTCATGGTAATCCTAATTGGACTCCTCATTCCAATTTTTTTTATGTGCCAGGGTGGGATTCGGACTTGGGTCCCCAGAACATTATTTAGGTCTCTGGATTGATCGTCGAGCAATAATATCACAAGGCCATCACCTTCTCAATAACTAGTCCACCCAAACGCCTATTATTCTAATCACAAATTATTATTTTTATGTTTCCACAACATCAAAATTAAACAGATTGGCCTGCAGCTTCTGAACTTAATTTTACACCCTCTTCTAAACAAGGATGTGCCCTTTGCAATTCTCCAACTCTCTGGCATCATCCCTGAACCTAAGGAAGATCAGACCATGGTACCAAGGGCATTGTTGAGGTGTTATGTGAATGATTTGTTCCTGCTTTCACTGAAGAAAAAGATGCTCAGGTCATCGTGAAAGAGATTAGACACTTGAAGACTTCAACACTGATAAGGAAGAGTTATTGGACAAGCTGTCTGTGCTGAAAAACATAAGGACCAGAATGGATGCATCAAATAATACCGAGGGAAGATCAAAAATTGCAGCAACATTGGCTACAGTAGTCCATAATATTGGCTGGCATTGTGATACAATTGTTTAACCATTATTTCAGAGATCCGGGTAATGTTCTGGGGACCCTTTTGACCCATAATTGATCTGAATCCTCCTCTTACCACTCCCTGTGCCTTCAAATGTCAATTATCAATCTCTACTCATATTCTCCCTTCGCTGCTCATATTTGATTTTAATTCCCAGCTGACCCGAGTTTGTTTCTTAATCATCTTATTTACCTGAGCATCTATTGTGTTGCTTCTCAGCATCTATGTTTCATCATTCAGGGGGTCCTAGATTTGATTGCCCGGCCTTTCCCCAGTTACGGGAACATTCCTTGACTCTACTTGAACTCTCTCTTTTCTCAAAACAGCCTGTCTTTCAGTTAGTTTTGCACATTAATCTTTGATGCCAGTTGCTCTGGTGCAGTTGCCAGAGGTCACCACTCATCCCGCTGGCAGCACTGAGCTGGCAGGTTCTGAACTGACGGACAAGCTGCCATCTTAATATGGCTGACAGCCCCAAGAGCAATGAATTATTTGGCTGATACCCACTTCCCTGCCAATAAAATGTGGCCATAGGTCCCAATGTCTGAGCTGTGTGCTTGTTCCCAATGCCATGATCTTTTGCCACACGAATAGATTTCTAACATGATGCTCAGGACCCTGCAATAGCCAATACTTTGGGAGAACTACTGGACAGAGAAGGCAGCTAAAAAAAATCAGTGCTTCCAGGAGATACAAGGAGCAGAGAAAAGATAAATCACTCATTTCTTTTATTCTAGTTATAAGCATTCAACTTCATAGAGAATAGCTGCTGTTGCCAACCAATCAAAACCCGAAGTGTGGTGAGGTTAAGTTGGGTTTAAATATCCACAGCATTACAAAGCTCCGACTTTGACAGGTTGACATTGAAAGTGCTAAGAACCATGAGACTCAAACTTCAGTGAAGGAAACAGGATACTGTTCATTTATTGCAATTGATGAAACCAGACCTAGTTGGAACAGCTCGGAGATCGCTATACGATTCCCAAGGGAAACACTGGGAGAGCGAAAACATCACAGGATGACAATAAAATATGAGCAACGGTGTAATAGATAAGTATTACAATCAGGTAACTGGAACCAGGGGAGGGGAAACTTTCCCCCTGGGTCTTCCTTCTATGAGGGGATGATGGCTGTAAGGGAGCAAAATACAGACAACACTGGGCCAAGAAAACTGATACCAGCTAAGGTGCACAAGAGTATCTGACCAGCAAAACATTAACAGCTAAAACATTGCGAGGATCAAATCCAAAACCTTCTGAATGAGCTCATTTGTTCCAGAAACTTGAAAGACCAAAAATCTTGACTTAATCTTCCTTTCATCTCCCTCCATCACTTCCATCCTGTTTCCCTCATTTCCCCATCATCCCCATCCTTCGTCTTCTTCCTCTTTTATGTCCTCATTATCCCTCTCCCTATCCTTTCTTCTTCCTTCAGTTCCCCTTTGTACCCATCTCCGTCTCCTCCTTCCTCCCTCAGGACCCCATCAACAACCTCCTCCACCTGCCTAAGTGTTAAAAGCAGGAGTAGGCCATCAGGCGCCTTGAGCCTGCTCTGTAACTCAAAGAGACAACGGCTGCTCTGATTACTCCACATGTCCACCTACTTCTGAGAACCTTTCGCCTAACGGATTATCAGGAATCGATACACCCCGCCTTAAAAACATGGACAAACTGAGGACTGCAGATGCTGGAGATTAGAGTCAAGAGTGTGGTGCTGGAAAAGCACAGCATGTCAGGCAGCATCCGATGAGCAGGAGAATTGACATTTTGGGCCTAAGCCCTTCATCAGGAATGAAGGTGGGGGAGAAGGTGTTAGGTCGGAGAGGAGGATGGATCAAATAGATGGGAACGGTGATGGACAGGTTAAGAGGGCAGTTGAACCCCGCACCACCCGATTCTACATCCTACTGAAGATTCACAAACCTGACTTCCCCGATTGACCCATTGTCTCAGCCTGCTCCTGTCCCATTGAACTCATCTCTGCATACCTTGACACCATCCTGTCCCCCTTTCTCCAGGAACTACCCACCTACAATTGGGACATCACCCACACCCTTTACCTCTTCCAAGACTTTCGTTTCCCTGACCTCCAACGCCTCATCTGCGCCATGGACATCCAGTCCCTGTACGCAACTATCCATCATAATGAAGGCCTCCAAGCCCTCCATTTCTTCCTCTCACACTGTCCCAACCAGTACCCTTCCACTGACACTCTCATCTGCCTGGCTGATCTGGTCCTCACCCTCAACAATTTCTCCTTCCAATACTCCTACTTTCCCCAAACCAAAGGGGTAGCCATGGACACCGCATGGGACCCAGCTACGCCTGCTTCTCCGTCAGCTACATGGAATAGTCCATCTTCCACAGCTACACTTGCACCACTGCCTTCCCCACCCACCTGTTCCTCCATTACATCGATGACTGTGTCTGCTCTACCTCGTGCTCCCACGAGGAGGTTGAACAGTTCATTAACTTCTCCAACACCTTTCACCCCGACCTCAAATTCACCTGGACCATCTCTGACACCTTCCTCCCATTCTCCATCTCCATCTCCGGTGACCGACTAATCACGGACATCTAGATGGGTATATGAATAGGAAGGGTTTAGAGAGATATGGGCCAAGTGCTGGCAAATGGGACTAGATTAATTTAGAATATCTGACCAGTGTGGGTGAGTTGGACCAAATGATTGGTTTCCATGCTGTGCATCTCTATGACTCGATGACTATGAACTCATGGCTCTTGAGTGAGAAATTAAATCTGCCTTTTCTTTGCCTTAAATGAGTCATCCTTTACTTTGAAACCATATCTTCCTCATCCTGCCAATTTCTCCCCGATAAGTTCTGAATGAGCGTGCTGTAATTTGGATTTCAGATGTTAGTCTGTCCGTGGTTTTCTATATCGGCAATGGAAAGGGTAAGGATATAACAATGAATGCTGAGAGTCTGAAAACAAATTGTTGGAGAACCTCAGCAGGTTTGGCGGGATCTGAGGACAGAAAGCAGAATTAATGTTTTGGGTCCAGTGACCTGTTTTCAGAACAATAAGGGTTAGAAATTAATCTCAAACAGTGAGGAAAGGTGGACATAGTGTAAAACTACTGCTGCTGCCAAAAATGACTTTTGTCCTGAAATCTATATATACCAAACACGCCAGTGTCAGAATAATGGAAAAGTACTAACTATGTGTGTGTTCAAACATGAGGGGTAATAGCCTCCGTTAACACCATGACAATTCTGCGCTAACAATTCTATTCACCTCCCCTGTTGTTCTAGGTTTGTGGTGGATTGAGGAGCCGGCAGCCTGGACTTTGGCTTGTTTTTCCATCTTTCCAAGGAGGTGACACAACACAACATCAGTTAGTGTGTATACGGCTTTATGAGGCATAAGCTTGATGGACTGGTGGCTATTTTCCTGTCTGACATTTTTTGCACATTGCTGTTTGTTAGCATTTACTGTGTGCTAATTGGCTGTCATGATTCCTACAGCACACCAATGACTAAGCATTAAAATGTTTAATTGGTTATAAAACACTTTGGGACATCTTGGAGTCTTTGTGCTATTTTTTCACAGGATTTGGATATTTCAGCATGTATTGTCCATTTCTAATTTCCCTTGAGAAGGTGATAACTGGCTGCTTTTTCTGTACTGTCAGTGGTGAAGGTTCTCTTGCAGTGCTGTTCAGAAGGGACTTCCAGATTTGTGACTCAGCACTAGTGATGCTCCTCTGTGAGAGACTCTATGTAAATGCAGGTCCTTCTTTCAACATAAAGAATAGTTCCATTCAATGTAAGAGAAAATCATGCAAATCTTTGCTCTAGCATTGCAAGTGGGTTAATATGACCTTGACAGTGAAAGAAGAATTGCCAACCTTTCACAGAACTCCCTTATGTTCCTGCCACTCATTTGAACAGGAGGAACAGTTCAATCAAATCAATCCACTCAATTCTTCTTGTCACACCTCACCCAGATGAGAAGAAGCACTCAGAATGTATTGAATTCTATGCCCATTCATCTTTAATCAGCTTCAACAAAGTTTTATGTGACACTGTGGTGACCTACCAGCCACACCTTCAGCTGTCCATAGACAGTAAACTCTGGAATTCTTTCCCTAATTATCATTTCCTCCTCCTTCACCCTCTCTCTCTCTCTCTCTGTCTCTCATGCTTTAACAAGCTCCTTAAAATCAAACTCTTGGATCAATTACTTTTTAATTTCTCCTAAAGTCTCATCATTTAGCTCAAGTCAATTTTATTAGATCTGCCCTGCTTTCATGAAATGTCTTGAAAAGTTTTTTTAAATTTTAGGAGGTGCCGCATCAATATAAGTTGTTGTTGAAATTCCACAAACTATATTTGTCCATGCAAAGCTATATTCTGTGAAACTTATCCAAGTTATGATTCTAATGTATTGTGCCACCACTGAGAAACCACAGGTTTATCTTGGGATAAAGCACTTTATTATTGCAGAGCTTTAATAGCAGTGTCAGGGACGTAGGTTGGGTGGATATTTTGTTTGGCATGAGCCAGTTTGGGCCAAAGGGCCAGTCTCCGTGCTGTAGGACTCTATGACTCTATGGCAGAAGAACAGAAATAAATGGATCAATCTTTCAGAGAATTGAAATCATTCGAATCTCTTGGATAAATCTTGAGTTTTTACAATGGTAAAACTACTGCCAATGGAAATTATGTTAGAAGTCACACAACACCAGGTCAGAGTCCAACAGGTTTATTTAAAATCACAAGCTTTCAGAGAGTTGCTCCTTCATCAGGTGAAGTGAGAGGCTTCTGACTTTGCCCACCCCAGTCCAACACCAGCACTTTGACATAATGGAGGTAACATTTAACAAGGATTGAAAACTGATTGCTGATATGTTGCCATCCAATTTGACACATTTCCCAAAGTCACATCTACCCCAAAGTATTTTTCAGCATTAATGCAATGGGCTGAATGGCGTCTCTAAGCCTTCAAATTTCTACCTTTAAGTTACATTAGTATATTGGTTGACTCTTAATTGCTTTTTGAAAATGGCCCTGGCAAATCCCTCAGATCAGTACAATGAATGTTGGCCCAGCCCCTATCGTTTGAATAAACTTTAGAAAATAATTTACTGCTATTTGCTAATGATCCAGATACTGATGTTAAATGCTCATTGCAAATAAAGTAGACAAGCAGGAGGCTAGAAGAACACAGCAAGCCGAGCAGCATCAGGAGGTGGAGAAGTCAACATATTTCAGTCCAGAAGAATAGGGTTATACCTAAAATGTTGACCTCTCCACCTCCTGATGCTGCTGACTTGCTGTGTTCGTCCAGCCTCCTGCTTGTCTACCTTGGATTCCGGCATCAACAGCTTTTTGTCGCTATTACAAATAAAGTTGCTGTGCAGGAGAATCGAGAACTGTTTAAAAATAAGGGGTGGGTCATTTAACACAGAGGTGAAGAGATTTATTTTCACAGAGGGTCATGAGTCTTTAGAACTGTCTTTCTCAAAAGGCTGTGGAGGCAGAATTGCCAAACATTTTTAAGGCTGAAATAGATAGATTCTCAATATGCAAGAGGGTGAGAGGTTATCAGGGTTTGGCAGGAATGTGGAGTAATCAGATTAACCATGATCTTATTGAAAGGCAGAACAGACTCAAGGAGCTGAATGGTGTATCACTGCTCCTGATTTGTATTTTGATTTGTGTGTAAGATCTGTCTTCATGTATTTTATATCCAAAATACATTGATGGCTTCCAACTGAGTCCACTAATGTGAAAAGGTCTTATATTTGGTTGATGATTAATAAAGGATGCAATGGATGATTCAACAATCCCGCTTTTCCCCCCACCACCACAGCCCCCAGTAAGAAATAAATGTTAAACTACTATGACAGATTCTGCTATTAATTATGTTCTTAGACAGCAAAGAAAAGGTCGAATAAGAGCTGATGTTGAAAGGGTTCTTCAAGAGGCTATGACTCCCATCTTTTCCTTCTTTGAAAGTCTCCTCAACATTTATTTTTAACAAACATCAGTGGGCCTCTTTATTCAGTTCTGTTCTTTCAATCAGAACTCTGTGAAGTGCAACAGAATATCTTTTCAGTTTAAAATTTACTAAATAAATGTAAGTTGATGTGCATATGTACAGCTACATATTCACACAAATGCACTGATGCACACAAACACATGCATGTTCACCACAGGTAAAACAAACCCAATGTATGAATACATAAGCACTTACAATTTTTGGTATATTTATAATATTCCAGCTTTGTGCCTGAAATATGACCAGATTTAATTTTAATTGTAATGTCCTAAAAAGTGTGTTTTATGGTTCCATGTGTTCTCAAATTAGAATTTATCTTATTCAATAAATAAAAGTAATGTATACTTAATAAAAATGCTTGATTTGAAAGCTTCCAAATAGATTTGACATTGTATTCTGTTTAAAAATACTTGCAGTAATTAAACCAAAAAATTATTAAAATGGACTAACACACCTCTCAGGTACTCCCCCATCATTGCTAGAAAATGCTAAATGCCCAACTTACTAACTCTGGCAGTAAATGAGAAAATGACCCTTAAAATCAAATAGACACACACTGCAACTGTGTGCGTGCTAAAAGTGTGAGCCATTCATCATTCTGCTTCATATCATCATCCATTTATACTAAAATGCAACATTAACTGCAGTCTATTCCTTTCCAATTTATCTACTTTAATGTCATAACACAGCATATTTAATCCTCTAATTTTTCTAACATTGAAGATCACACAGTCATAACCAATTTAAATTTAACATGCAAAATTAACATTGGTTGACACCAGGCGAATAGTGAGTAGTCCGGTTATTAAGAAGAATTAATGGAACCATTACCATGCAAATGGTTCTGATCTTTGCCCTCCCAGAGTTATGTTCACCAAAAAGCCATTTGCTTCAATTGAAACTTCTTATTCCCCATAGTGTGGAAAAATGAAATCATTTTTTAATCTTCTCTTATTTGTGTCAAAACATTTGCGAATCTCCCCCTTCCAATTTTTCTTCTAATGGTATAGTGTCCAATTTCCAATCTATTAGGTTACTTACCCCCTTAAATTAATCTTTTCTGTGTCCTTATTTTCTGAGATTAATTAATAGCAAGTAATGGTTGATATGGTTAGGTTAATGTCCAATTCTTTCAGAACTGCTTTACACTACAGTTTTACACCACAGACCATGTTCAAGGACAATTGAAACATCCTCATCTTACTTTGAGTGCTGGGGTAATGAAGACCTGGCTTACTTGGTGAACATAGATACGTCACCATCATTTATGAAGTCTACGTCCATGCCCTTCTTTCCTTTATTGTAGATCATTTAAGTTCTCTCCCAGCCGACTAATCTTCCCGTGCTTTTCAATAACATACTGCTGCAATCTGAACTGACACCATAACCTATTACTGTTGTGCTCAGGGATCAGCATCAGCTTGCTGTGCTACTGACTGCATGGGGCTCAGTTAGCTCAGTTGATTGGATGGCTTGTTTATGCTGCAGAGTGATGCCAGCAGTGTGGATTTGATTTCCGCACCAGCTGAGGTTACCATGAAACACTCTCCTTTTTAACCTCTCCCCTTGCCTGAGGTGTGGTGACCCTCAGGTTAAACCACCACCATACTTCACTCTCTCTAATGAGAGAGTGCGACTATGGTGA
Organism: Chiloscyllium punctatum; assembly: GCF_047496795.1. Classification (NCBI taxonomy): domain Eukaryota; kingdom Metazoa; phylum Chordata; class Chondrichthyes; order Orectolobiformes; family Hemiscylliidae; genus Chiloscyllium; species Chiloscyllium punctatum. Next base: position 82,428,628 of record NC_092763.1, on the reverse strand, counting down.
CTTTAGTACATTAAAGTGCATTGCTTGTTTATCGCTGCAATCCTATCAAATCTGCATTTCTCCAATCCTATCCTCTGTATGTATCCCTGACTTTCATCACTCCATTATCAGCAGCCTTCAGATCCTCCGGTCTGAGCTCTGAAATTCCCTTTAAAACTCTCTAACCTCTTTGAAGATTCTTAGGAACATCAGAACTAGGAGCAAGAATAGGTCATGTGATCCCTTGAAACTGCTCTGCCATTTATAAAGATCATGGCTGATCTGATTGAGCCTTAATTCACTTTCCTTCCTGTGCCACATCTCTGGACCTCGTAATTGATTCCCTTCCAGATAAAAAGTGCACTCACCCTTGAAGATGTTCAGCCTCTACTGCGTTTATTCTAAAAATTCTACAAGACATAGAATGAGTCAGTTAGTGTCCATTGGTGAAAAAGAAAGCATCCTATTCAAAGAGTGACTCTTTGTTAGAACTAAATTACAATGATGGACACACACGTGAATAGCCATTCCTATTAGAGATGCTGATAGACCCGTTACCTATAATCCAACTGATTTCTGTCTTTATCTCAGGTTCTAAAAATTCTAAAAAGAAGAAATTCCTCCTCATCTCCATTTTAACTGGGAGACCCCTTAACTTAGACCTATGTTCCCACCTTACACTTTGGCCAAGTTTTAATTAAACATCTTACAATCTCTGTGCATTGTTTGGTGTCAAGTATCGTTTGGGTGAAATGTCCTGAAAGGTTTTACTATACGCTATATAAATGCAAAGCAAAGCTGAAGATGGTGATGTACAAAGTGTGCAGGCAGGGATTGGCATTGAACAATGCCAACTGCAAGTAGATGCAAACCTTTATCCAAAACAACTTAACATACTAAATTGCCAGTATGAGAACTTGAAGGATTATGTATGTAGTTAAAGAACCGAACAAAATGTTTGAGTGGAATTGTTTTCTCAGCATCGTCAGTACAAACAAAATGTGTGAGAAATCGCTTGGTAGTTGACAGATGAACCTGAGATAAAGACAGAAATCAGTTGGATTATAGGTAACGAGTCTATCAGCATCTCTAATAGGAATGGCTATTCACGTGTGTGTCCATCATTGTAATTTAGTTCTAACAAAGACTCACTCTTTGAATAGGATGCTTTCTTTTTCACCAATGGACACTAACTGACTCATTCTATGTCTTGTAGAATTTTGAACTTTGTGCTTCCTTGGGTTGCTTACTCATTGAGAAAAGGTTCAAGCCAATTCAGAAATATTTGAAACATTACAGTTGAAGTTTACACAAAGAAAATGTGGAACCATCTTCTCCAAAAGCTTGTGAACGCAAGTGGAAGTCATTAGAGTGGCAAGCTAGCATCACAGCCAGAAGTTCTGAGGACAAGGGTTCAAATCCCATTATGGCAAATGGTGAAGTTTGAAACTGGTTCATAAAAGGGGATATTTCAGAGAAATGTTTAAAATTCCAACAAGACTAGGCAAGTTAGATGCAGGAAAGGTTATCCCTTTGGTATGGGAGTCTAGGGGTCATAGTTTCAAGATAAAAGGTCAACCTTTTAGGAGTGAGATGAGAAGAAATATATTCACCCAGAGAGTGGGGAGTCTGTGGAATTCTCTGCCACAGAAAGTAGTTCAGACCAAAACATGAGTTATCATGAAGGAGTAGTTATCAACCTTGTAGCTAAAGGGATCAAGGAACATGGTGGGTGGGCAGGATTAATGTAATGATCTTGAAGATCAGTCATTACCATATTGAATGGCAAAGTAAGTTGAAAGGCTCGAATGATCTACTCCTGTTCCTATCTTCGATATTTCTGTGTTAAAAGCATCTGGAATATAGAGTTGGTCTCATAATGTAATCACTGCCAATTGTTATCCGAACCCATCTGGTTCACTAACATTCATTAATGAAGGAAATTTGTCATCCTTGCTCAGTCTAACTATTTTCCAGTTAATCTATGACTCCAGACCCACAGCAATGTGGTTGACTCTTAACGGCCATTTAGGGAATTATAGGTGAACAATAAATGCTGATCTGGCCAGTGACACCCACATGCTGTGAATGCGTCTTTTAATTCAGAGTTTTCAAATCCAAGATCAATAGGTTTTTGTTTCACAACGGTATAAAATAGGATGTGGAGAAAATGAGGTTGTGATGCAGATTGGCCATAAGATTAATGAATGATTCGAGGGGGGAAATGGTAATGGATAGGGCAAAGGCTCTGAAGAGGTTAAATCTTCATGTTGCATTGGTTCCACCCATTCTACTGATACCATGCAGTGTGGGTGGAGATAAGGAGATGTACTCTCAGTTTTTGGAGGGAATAGTTGAATCTTCACCACCTCCCTAAATTCCTCATCATTCTGCCTGACCAAATGTAATTGTACATGTTGTTATCATGCAATAAGCCTTTTTTTTAAAAAAAAGAATCCCTACAGTATGGAAACAGGCCCTTTGGCCCAGACCAACCATCTGGAGGGCAACCCACCCAGACCCATTCCCCCTACCCTATATTTACCCCGACTATTGCACCTAACCTACGCATTCTGAACACTATGGGCAATTTAGCATGGCCAACTCACCTAACCTGCACATCTTTGGACTGTGGGAGGAAACTGACACAGACACAGGAAGAATGTGCAAACTCCACACACATAGTTGCCCAAGGCTGGAATCAAACCTGGGTCCCTGGGTGCTGTGAGGCAGCAGTCCTAATCACTGTGCCACCTCATTATCTAAGAACAGAACCTCTTCTGTAGATACTTGATGAAGGTATATCTTCAACCAATAATCATTGGATAGGCCCAAGACAAAGCAAACAAAAAGGGGAATTAGTGATAATGAACGACCTCAAACAACTCATACCTAGTACCACCAATTGGATGAGATGATAAGTGTCATCAGCAGTGGACAAACAGGAGAACACCACAAAATACTCTTAAAGTTTCTCTTTGTCAAGCCACTCAGAACAATAACGTGTTTTCAAAATAAGCCTCTTTGCCCTCTCATTAAAAATTCTGCAATTTATTTTAACTTTATTTGTAATGAACTACTAAAATAAGTAGAAGCAAGTAATATTAAACCACAATACCACTAAATAAAACAAAGCATACATTAGCCTGGCATTTCCATTTAGTTTTGATTATTTAGCACAATTCATGCAAAGGTAGCAGGGATGGAGCAGAAGATTGGGAAACTGAAGGGCAAACTATACTCAAACTAAATGGAATTCCTGCAATCTTTTGCACTAGTTTAGAAAGCAGTGCATTAGAAACAGACGTTCCCTCCAAAGAACTGGCCACATCACCGCAGCTAATGAGTCTGGACAGAGCATTTCCATGAATTAAGCTCATTCGTAGGTCTTGGAGGCATTTTGAAAACTTAAAGTGGATCATTTAGCCTCAAGGACACTAATTGTACTTTTAAAAATACTTTGCATCTAATATTTTCTTAATTTACTAAGAAGCTGAATTTTCTGGGTCCATATGACTAGCAGATGATTCTGTACAATGCTTATAGAAAGCCTTTATCAGCTACTTAAGAATCAGTTTGCTCACAGTCGGTAGATTGGCACTCTGATTTATCTTTGTGATAAACTCATATTCAGCTATATTCATAAAATAGCCACCTATTACCACTCTTAAATACATCGAGAGACACATTTTAAAGCAACTCAAATGATCATATGTTCCACAACACTGCATTGCACTGCAGAAGGTTTTATGTTCAGTGATATTTGGATACATTTGGGCTGAGATTAACCAAAAGAATGAATTTCAAAATTTGCATAATCTTGGTCACAGTTCACAGTTAGATCATAGCAGGCACCCAAAGTGGAAACTGTACACCAAGGAAGCTTACTATATTTTCAAATTCTGATCCAGGACCTCAGCAACCATCCTCAAACATTTCAGCTGAATACCGCTTGAAGCATTTTCAGAATCTCTTGGTATTCAGTCCACATTCAGAGTCCACTTTCTATATATCATCAGCATAATTCCAGTTATTTGGGCTATTTATTGTTGATTGATTGATTTATTGTTGTCACATGTAGCAAGATACAGTGAAAAGTGTTGTTTTGTGTGTTATATGCAGGCAGATCATACCATACATAGTGCCTCAGGGTATAGATAAGATGAATCGCAATGGTCTTTTTTTCCCTGAAGGTAAGGGAATTCAAAATAGAGGGCATGGTTTTTGGGTAAAAGGAGAAAGATTATTAAAAGGGATCTGAGGGGCAACTTTTTCACACAGACGGTGGTTGTGTGTATCGATTGAACGGCCAGAGGAAGTTAGGTGCTAGTACAGTTACAACATTTAAAAGACATTTGGGCAGGTCCATGAATAGGAAAGGTTTAGAGGAATGTGAGCCAAATGCAAGCAAATGGGACTATTTAGTTTGGGAAACCTTTTTAGAATGGACAAGTTGGATCAAAGTGTTTGTTTCCACGCTGTATTTCTCTTCTCAAAGCACATTTTGTGAACAATGTTCTCTCTAAGTTGCACAGCTGCAGACATGTGCAGCTGCTCTGATGTTTCATGCATGGTGATTGGCAACAGCACGCCAATCATGCCATTGACTTTTGGTTCTAGAAGCTCATGCTACACACAGATCTCAGAAGCCTGCTTAGCTGGATGAAACATTAGAGGAAATGGTGTTGGTGAGACTAAATATCCCACCAATTCCTGGCAGGCCCTGGTTTGTGACTGACTAAAATGAACAAGGTTCCTTCAGGTGGGAACCAAAATACATTGGGACACATCTTCAGGAACATGCAATGGTGAAGTCAAGTCTTATCAACCGCCTCCCATCGAGCTGGAGTCAAGCAGGTCATAGTCAATCCTGAGGTACAGTGTAAGGGAAAGATTGGAATAGACAGGTCCAGAGGGAATGGTAAAGTGCCCAGACAACCATAGGGAAGCTCTCTCATTCGAGGGACACAACTGATGGTGGTTTAAATATGTCTCAGGTGATCGGAGAGGTTGAGAAGGAGACTCCTCCATGTTCACTTCAGCCAGTGTGGGAATTGATACTGTTGGTATCTCACTACATCACAAACCAGCTGTCCAGTCAACTGAGCTAACCAACCCAAGATCCAGACGTTACAAAGGCATGTATGGGGGTTTCAACAATGTATAGGCTGAGAGGGGCATTGAAGGTAGGCAAGATCATGGGCTTGGAAATTAATGGCCTTAATGCTAATATGACTGCGAGGCCTGTAGTTCAACCTGGGCTTACAAACCACATTGTATCCGTCTGGTTTAGTCTCAGGCTCTTACCAGGGACAGGAGTCAACTTTGTAACCAGAGAACAGAATGTGTGGCAATGGAGCAAACACTGTCTCCCCAAAACTGGAAGAAACTTTTGCTCAATCAACTCTGATTGTTGGATAAGTAGCCTTATGACTTTACAACAGTGGAGAGACAATTGTGCTACTGTCATGATGGGTGATATTAAGGTACATATAAAAGTTGAAGCTGAAATTTCGAGTATAGCTGAGGGGCAGCATATAGATGAGAAACACAAGGAGGTCAAGAATAGATCTTTGGGTGACACCAAAATTCACAGCATGGAAACAGGAAGCAAAGCCTCTGCAGGTAAGACTCTAAGACTGAATGGATAAGAATGAAACTGAGTGCCATCACACCCTCTGGAGAACAGTGAAAAGTCATTGGAAGAGAATCATGTGGTCACCCATTTCAAAGTTTGCAAGATGAGCAAGAGTATTAATTTACTGTGTCACGGTGTCACAGTCAGAATGTTCGTAATTTGGAATTTTGGAAAGACATTTCATTAGGGTGGTTAGTGTGAGAGCTTGATTAGAGAGATTACACATGGACAGATGGCCACAGTTTAGGGAGGTAATAATATGTTGATAACAATGGGGATTTTGTGGAGGAAAGGAGAGATTGGAGATGGAGCAATTTCCAAGGACAGAGGTATCAGGATTTACTTTGTAGAAGGGATTAAATGGGTTAATGAAGATAGCAGATCATAAATCTGGAATATTAACTAGATTTCTCTTCTGAGTGCTTCTAGCATTTATTTTGTTTCATTACAAATTTCTAGTAATTTTTTTTGTTTTTGATGGACTATTCTTTTATTTGTTTGAATGTTAAAGATTCAGATATGATCTAACTGAGGTGTGTAAGGTGATTAAACAAGTTTGTCTTTACTTATTCATTGACTGGGTGTGGGCATCACTGACTAGATGTATTGCTCATCCCTAATTGCCCTTGAGAAGGGGATGGTCGGTTGTGAATAGATTGGATGTAGAAAATGGTTTCCTCTGCTGGGGACAGTTCTAAAGGAGGGGGAAGAACTCAAGGTGAATGATCATGTTGGAATTTAACTTCCCACACATGTCCAAGGTTTGACATTTCTGGGATGCTGTTTGTCCTGGATTTCATTGCTTTGTCTTTGTTGGAATTGGAGTTGCTGCCCACCAGTTTCAGATTGGAGTCCATCAGTTCTTTACCGTCTTAGCATCAGCTAACTCTCCCCCGACCCCATGGACTTTGCAGCAGCCTCCTTTTCACTGTTCCACCTCAATTCCTATGGCTTAGAGTTTCCTAATGTCTTTCCACCAAGGAAAAGTAACCATTGTCCTTCCATGCCATAGGGCCGCTCTCTCATTAGAGAGTGATAGAGAGAGAGAGAGAGACAAATTATGGTGGTTTAACCTCGTGTTACCATGCCAGCGTTTGAAGACAATGCCTAGGCTTACCTTAGCCAGTATGGGAATTGAGTCCATACTGTTGGCATTGCTAACCAGCCAAAACTTGTGGTGCTGGAAAAGCACAGCAGGTCAGGCAGTATTCGAGAAGCAGGAGAATTGATATTTCAGGCATAAGTCCTTCATCAGGCGGATGGTAGATAAATTCTTGATGACTAAGGGAATGAAAGATTAACAGGGGATACACAGAGATGTAGATTTGAAGTTAAAATCAGGCTGACCATGATCTTTTTGAATGGTGGGGCAGGCTCGAATGGCCTCCTCCTGTTCTTTGTATATTTGTACCAGGTGAAAATTTCAAAATTGAGATTGATAACTTTTAGGAAAGGAGATTACAGGGTTCAGGGACAAATGTGGAGTTGAGATTTAAGTCAAGCCTCATCTGATTGAATGACAGGTTGCGGAATGTGTCGTGCTCTGTGTTCAAGCCCCACTTACCAACCGGAAAGTTGATGCTAACACTGGAGTATTTCAGCGATTTCCAGTGTGCCATACTATTGCTCATTCTGCATGGGTGTGCTGGCAGAGACTGGGCCCAAGGCTTCTTCACTGCAATCACAAGTCAGTTCTGACTTTTACAGAGTGGGCCTATGGCCTTGTAGGACAATGGTAACTTTACCTTTTTACAGTGCTGAAAGAGGCCAGTTAGCCTTTCTTGTTTATACTAATTTGGCTGGTATCCGTAGCTAGAGATATTTAGAAATCAATCATAGAAAATGGGAACAGGAGTAGGCCATTCAATATGATCATGGCTGATCATTAAGCTTAATAACCTAATCCTGCCCTTATCCTATTGCCTTGACCTCTTTAACATTCTATCGAAGCAAAAAATCTCATTTAGTAACATGTGAGCAGGCAGAGTTTGAAAAGGGGTGTGTGTGTGTGTGTGTGTGTGTGTGGAGTGTTGCTGAACAGAGACCTTGGAGTGCAAATTCATAGCTCCTTGAAAATTGAGTCACAGGTAGATAGGATAGTGAGGAAGGTGTTTGGTATGCTTTCCTTTATTGGTCAGAGTATTGAGTACAGGAGTTGGGAGGTCATGTTGCAGCTGTACAGGACATTGGTTAGGCCAGTTTTGGAATATTGCGTGCAATTCTGGTCTCCTTCCTATAGGAAAGATGCTGTGAAACTTGAAAGGGTTCAGAAAAGATTTACAAGGATGTTGCCAGGGTTGGAGGATTAGAGCTATAGGGAGAGGTTGAATAGGCTTGGTCTGTTTTCCCTGGAGCATCAGAGGCTGAGGGGTGATCTCTTAGAGGTTTATAAAATCATGAGGGGCATGGATAAGATAAATAGACAAAGTATTTTCCCTGGGGTTGGGGAAGTCCTGCACTGGAGGGCATAGGTTTAGGGTGAGAGGGGAAAGATATAAAGGGGACCTAAGGGACAATTTTTTCACGCAGAGGGAAGTGCATGTATGGAACGAGCTGGCGGAGGAAGTGGTGGAGGTTAGTACAATTGCCTTATTTAAAAGATAACTGAATGTGTATATCAATAGGAAGGGTTTATAGGGATATGGGCCAACAGCTGGCAAATGGGACTAGATTAGGTTAGGATATCTGGTCGGCATAGTCAAGTTGGACAAAAGTGTCTGTTTCCATGCTGTACATCTCTATGACTATGACTGGAACATAAGAATATTCTGTATCTTGAAAAAAAAATCAATTATCCAAGTTTTTTAAACCCATCATAAATATAATTATCTTCTCTGATCCTGCTTTAAATATTTGGCACATAGCTTGAGTAGCTTATTATATTATCCAAATAATAACTCAACAAAATATCCTTAATCTCAGTTAGGATATTAATGCAAATTCAATTATTTTGTTTTTTCAAGCAATGTAGGTGTCACTGGCTGGGTCAACATTTGTCTCAATTTCCAATTTCCCATGAACTGAGTGGATTCTGGAGTCAATCCAAAGGACAGAGGGATCTGGCCCACCTCTCCCTGAAAGTGGAATCACAGATGGATAACCTGGTCAAGAAAGCATACAGCACGCTTGTCTTCAGTGGCCGGGGCATCAAATATAAAAGTTAGCAAATTATTTTACAGCTGAATAAAGCTTTAATTAGGCCACATTTGGAATATTGTGTGCAGTTCTTGGCACTACACTGCCAGAAGGATGTAGACGTTTTTGAGAGTACAAAGAAGGCTTACCAGGATGTTGCCTGGTCTGGAGAGTTTTAATTATGAGGAGAGGTTGGATAAACTCAGATTGTATTCACTGGAAAGAAAGAGGCTGAGGGGCTACCTGATAGAAGCCTACAAGATTATGAGAGGCAAATATAGGATGGATAGTCAAAGGCTTGTTCCCAGAGTAGAAAGGCCAACTACATGAGGACACAGGTTGAAGGTAAGATGGGAAATTTAGGGGAGAAATGCGGGGAAATTCTTTCACACAGAGGGTGGTGGGTGCCTGGAATGCACTGCCAGTGGAGGTGGTGAAAGCTGACATGTTAGCAATGTTTCAGGCATATTTTAATAAACACATGAATGGAAGGTGAACAGAGGGATGGAAACCATATGTGAGAAATAAGTAATTGGTCTAAATAAGGATGAGGAATCAGTGCAGTCTTGGTATTGTTCTTTATTCTTCATTCTTTACCAGTTAAAAGTCACCCACATTACTGTGAGTCTGGAATCACTCAGATCAGACCAGGTAAGTACTGTAGATTTCCTTCCCTAAAGGACATTAGTAATCCAGGTGCCTTTAAAAAAAAATCACCCTGGTTTCATGACTGCCTCTGTATTATCTTTTTCAATTCCAGATCTTGTTAATTGAATCTAAAAATATTTGTAAAATGCAGTGCTTTAACAACTTGTAGAGTCATTAGTCCTTCAGAATTGTGCAGGTATCTTCAAGAATTAAACTTTATTCTCCTTTGCAATGCTGCAAGTAAATCCAGTTCAAAACCATAGAAGATTGATAAAAGATCATTCCATTATTTTTGCATTTTTGTTCTTTATTTAATATGCAAGACTAGATGTTTGATTGTGTTGTGTTGGAAGTGTTAGCAGGCAGGCAATGAAGCCTGCAGAAACATATTTAATATTCCACCAATAACTCAAAAATACCTGACGAGATTTCATAAGGGAACTGGATGTACACTGTGGTTATAATGTGCTGGTGCAACTTACAATTTTAACAACTTGTTAAAAAAAAATGAATAAAGCAAACTGAGCAAAGGGTGCAAGCAACAAGCTCTGAAATCCATTTTATTACAAATTCACAAAAATAAGATGTTGGTCAGACGAAAGGCTAAATACATTGACTGGTGTAAGAATAATCATACATACATACATAAAGACTATAGTTCTGTTCGCTGTTCTGAGTTAACTGATCCAAACCTGCGCTATCAGCAGCTTCGGAGGCTCCGAGATCCAGAAAGGAATTCAATCAGCTTCTGATGACTGCATAGCAACTGCTGCCAGGAAGTGTGTGTGAATAACAACAGCATCAAACTCAGCTGTGATGCTTCCACAGCTGAATAACTTGCATTACTTATTCTTTCCTGCATTCACGATGACCGGTGGTTAAGGAAAAGCCTGAGTATTGCTTCACCCAAAGGACAGTGCCCCCTCAGCACTGCACTGGAATATTATCTTTGCTTCTCGTCTTTGTCCAGAATCCTGTGGTTCTGAGGCAAGTGTTCCACCAAAAGAGCCAGAGCAGACCCTCAAGGGAGAGTGTTGGAGATGTAAAAACTGCTCAGTTAGTACAGTGACACTATTTTGGCATTTTCAGAATACAGTATACGGGTCCACCTACAGCAGTTCAAGAAGGCAGCTCACTACCACCTTCTCAAGGGGCAATTAGAGGTGGGCAATAAATACTGACCCAGCCAGTGACACCCTCACCCCATAGTGAGATAGAAAGCATTGTCTCAGTTTCACAAGTCACATTACTAATGTAACTCACTGAAACTTTTGAAAAAAATTACATTTTGTCTCATTCTTAGCAGTACAGCATAAGAATCAGCAATAATCAAACTGCATAATAACTTACAATTGTCAAGCAGATGTTAGAATTATTCTACAGTCAATTGAGAATTGTACAAAATGCAGCAGCTCAAGAAGGCAGCTCACCACCACCTTCTCAAGGGGCAACTAGGGATATTCAATGAATTAGGTAAAAACAATGACTGCAGATGCTGGAAACCAGATTCTGGATTAGTGGTGCTGGAAGAGCACAGCAGTTCAGGCAGCATCCAAGGAGCTTCGAAATCGACGTTTCGGGCAAAAGCCCTTCAATTGTTCCTGATGAAGGGCTTTTGCCCGAAACGTCGATTTCGAGGCTACTTGGATGCTACCTGAACTGCTGTGCTCTTCCAGCACCACTAAGCCATATTCAATGAATGCTGACCCAGCCAGTGACACCCACATCCCATAGATGAAATATAAGGCATTGTCTCAGCTTCACAAGTCACTTTACCATCTAACACACCGTGGTATGGCGGCTCAGTAGTTAGCACTGCTGCCTCACAGTGCCAGGGTTTAAGTCCAGCCTCAGGCGACTGTCTATACGGAGTTTACACGTTCGCCCCGTGTCTGCGTGGTTTCCCCTGGGTGCTCTAGTTTCCTCCCACAGTCCAAAAGATGTGCAGGTTAAGTGGTCTGGCCATGCTAAATGGTCCATCATGTTCAGGGATGTGTAGATTCGGCGCATTAGTTGGGGGTTAATGAAGAATAATAGGGCAGGGAAATGGGTTACTCTTCGGAGGGTCGGGTGTGGACTTGTTGGGCCAAACGGCCTGTTTCCACCCTGCAGGGATTCGAAGTTCCGTTTTCCTACCAGACTCAGCAAGTTTTTTTTAACTTCACTTGATGGAGGAAGAAATGAGTCAGGGTGAAAAAACGCACCGATGACCCCAGACCAAGTTTAAATGCCAGCACTGAACTCTCTGTCACTTCACCCAATTAAAGTAGGAAGGGTATTTCTGGCCCCTACCAGTGAGCCAGGAGACCCAGGTTCAAGTCCCACCCACTCCAGGAGGGTTAATACTATCTCTAAAAACAGTTGACTCGGAATATTACGAACTCTATTTGAAAGTGCTCCTTTGGTACAGTGGTATTGCCTTTGCCTCTGAGTCAGAAGGTCCATGTTCCCACCCGCACTGGAGGTATGGCATAACATCTCTGAATTGGGGAATTTCGCATTACCGCTGTGGTGTAGGTTTAACTTTTCCCTCTCGATTTAACTGTTCATGGTGAACAGAACATCATAAAAAGAATTTGAAAAATCTTGGGAAGAAATATTACTGGCCACGTTAATGGGAACGACATTTTGGTGTATGAATGACTCAGGAATCTGCAGCGGGTGAAATGTGCAGTGAAAGCAAATTACATTTATACGGTGAACCGAAAGCAAAAACTACTGGAGGTCAGGAAGCATGCATGGAGAGAGAACAAGCTAACGCATCCAGGAAAGACAGTTCTTCATCAGAGCTGAAGGTTATGTCCCTCCGCTTGTGTCAAGAAATCGCATCGCATTTGCGCTATAGTTCCGACTTTACACACGCCAGAGAAGTCTTTCCACTCTCTCTCCCTCTCTGAGTTCAGTCTCTCGTTTCTCCCACCCTTTCCTGCATCCAATTTAATTCCAATTCGCCCGGTTTCTTCCCGTTATCGCTGCCTGTGTTTGTCAGTTAATTGCACTGAAAGGTCCACTCGGCCCATCCTCGTCAGGAATGCGCGTGCCACATAGCATTGAAGCTGAAGGATTGCAGGCAAAATTCCCCCCTCCCCAGCCCACACACACACTCTCTCTCCCCCTTCCTCACGGCACTGGACAAGAACCACCTCATCCCCAACATATTCTATGCCTTGTTGCTTTCACCTTGAAGAGAGAACTGCCAGAGTTCCCAAAACTACTTGCAGCCAATCACGTATTTTGGAAATACTGTCGTTGCTGGGAAAAAAAATTCTTTCAATCGATTTGCTTTCAGTCCCTAAAATTCTAATCACTTCAAGGAATACCGTCTTTAACCCGACAGATCCAATGAAATTGAAATAAAAGAACTTCCGTTTGTTGAATCCTGTTTTTTTTAAATCGTGAATAAAAGCTCAGAAAGAAGGACAACAATAATATGAATATATTTATTTTCCTCAGACAAAATGTTGGAGCATTTTGGAGACAGTGAGACTCTGGTCCCACTCAGCGAGGGGCAGTTTCAGGCTGAGCTCACACCAACTCTCTTGTAACTTCAGTCGCTTCTCTCGCCACATCATAGCAGGCATTTGCATCGTGTTTTTTAAACCATCCCACCCCACCCCCCCCAAAAACCCCCCACAAAATCGTGGTCTAAAAAGGCATCTGGATCGGTATATGAATAGAGAGGGTTCAGAGGGATATGGACCAAATGTTTGCAAATGGAACTAGATTAATCTGGTCGGCACTAACGTGTTGGACCGAAGGGTCTGTTTCCGCGCTGTACATCTCTACAACTGCCGAACATCAGAGCGTCCTGCTACAGGGTGCAATCATCAATAAAAGAAGTGGATCAGGGTCCCTGAAGACATTGTAATATCACAGGCTTATTTCTGTGGAGAACTGAGGATGAACAACACTGGTCCTGTCCTCTAGTTGTAACATACAAAGGATATAGACATGTTCACAGGCGGCAATCAATGCGGTTTCATTTAGATTTTTTTTACAGGCAAACCTCTTTTCTGACTATTCCTTTACATTTAAATACACGTGTGTTTAATTCACTGGAAAGCTACTTCTACAAGTACCATCCAGTTATGTTGCGGTTTCATTGTTTAAAAAACGACACCTTGGTTATAGGAAGGATTAAAAGCGATATGCTAATGGTAACGTCCGCCTTTCCTCCAACCCATGGTCCAAAATCTTTAAAACGATCCTCATTAAAAGTGTCCTCCGTGGGCAATATTTTATTCAGTGGTCCTTAGCTGGGGAATGATTTCTGCGCGTCGCTCCTTCCTGCAAAACCACACGACACCAGGTTATGGCCCAGCAGGTTTATTTGGAGCGCCGCTCTGAAAGCTTGTGATTTCAAATAAACCTGTTGGGCGAGAACCTGGCGTCGTGGGACTTCTGACTTTGTCCACCCCAGTCCAACACCGGCACCCCTCGCATCAGGGCGCCCTCCAACAATTTGCGAACAGAGCGCGCTGCAACCTGTCGCATTGGGGGATTTATCTCTGGACCCGTTCACGACCGAACATTCCTGTGTAAGGATCTGGCAGGATGCTTCGGAAAGATGTGGCGGAATTCTCTACAAACTGATGTTCACGTCCACCCGTTTAATTTCCAGTCTAATTCAGTTTGTAAAATTCGTTTTCTTTTCCCAAACCTAGGCAAACCCCTTTTTATTTAAATCCCAAAAAATTAATCTGTGTGTCGGGCAGGATAAATATAAACATCACAACACAGACCGTGTCAATTTCCTACTGTTTAATTTAAATAGTTAAATATTTTCTCAACCTCTAATCTGCTAGGAATGAACTAAATTGTCCTAATTTTACTTCATCGCCATTTTACTTTCACTCCTGCAAAAAAAAATAATACCCTCCTTTCCAAATTAAGCACCTTAAATCCAAAATATAAGCAGTGGTCAACTCCCCAGACTGCAATGAAAACAAGCGGTGTTAGCAGGTGGAACATGTTTGTTTGTGAGAGACTGGAGAGCGAGCGAAATGACCCCTCTGACTCTTTTCGATGCGTCTTTAGCTAATTTGCGGATATCCCAGACCCCTTTAGCCCCGAGAAAGGTCTTTTTTGAGGGGTAGTCGCTGCTGGTAGTGGGGCAGGTGGAACTGCAACTAACCGCGCCAAGGAACAACAACGTTGAGCCGGTTTGCAGATTTCCAGCAACTGGGCGAGGAATGCGGACCATCGGAAAGTTTAAGATTATCGTGAAAAATTCCCTCGGGAGACGATATTATGGGGTAAGGGTCAGATATCAGCGTTTAGACAAATCCTGCATCTCAGGCGAACTTTGAAAATGATATCTGGGGGATGTGGTGTAATTTTCGACAGAGCGATTTTAATCTAACCCGTGCTCGTTTTTCGTAGTCACGAGATCCACAGGGAAGATTAAGTCCAAAATTAACGAGCAAATTGTGTAACGTGCTCCCATCCACCCAGTTAATAACAGAACACAGCAGATGCCTCGGGGAGAGTTGACAGTACCTGGGGAATGGGAAGGTCCTGGATATAAAACCAATAGAAATGTGCTGGAGAAACTCAGCAGGTCTGGCAGTATCTGTGGAGAGAGAAGCAGAGTTAAGGTTTCGAGTCTGATTAGGATTTATTACTGAGCGACATTTTCCAGCATTCTCAGTTTGACCCTTTGGCTTTCAAACCCCGTTATGAATCTTCACAAACTCGGATCTGAAGAACCGTCTCTGGTCACCCACAATTCAGTTCATTCTGTTCCCTCTGTCTCCACAGATGCTGCCAGACTTACTGAGTACTTCTCCTCCTCCCCGCACTACACCCCCCCCCCCCCCACCCCACCACCTTCATATTCATTGGCGATGTTCCTTTTTTTAAAAAAAAGGATTATAACAGATTTGAAAAAACACGATAACATTCGCGATTAAAATCGGGCGAAGGGAGAAGCGGTATAGTGTAGCTCAGGACCCTTCCCGCGCCCCCCTCCCCAAAAAAAACACGAAAATTGAATGTGATCATTTGGGAAATGGAAAAGAGCCGAGAGTTGCTGTTTCCCAGCTGCTTCAGACAGAGCAGTCCAAATCTACAAGTGCTAATTCCTGAAAAATTGGTTATCCAACTGACACCGGTTTGATGACGAGATTGGAACGGCTCTATTCAATAATGCTGCTAATATCACTTTTTTTAAAAAGTCCTTCCACTCAAACCATTGGTATATCAGCAATCCTGTTATGGGCACGGATACTCGCGGCCCGTTAGGAGCGAATTTCCCCACCCGGTATTCCAACAGGAATGAGTTTTTAAGAAAATGATCCGTTTGCTTGCTCTGGGAGATTATTTACAGCAGTAGAGAGCGGAAACTGCGGCTTTATAAAACTAACGCTCATCTCCTAAATCTTCAGGGGCTGAATAGATTACAAATGTCATGCATTTTTTTAAAAGAAAAAAAACAACAAATTTCTGGCAGTTTTGATGCTGCCTATTTGTTAGTGTGTAAGTTCACCGGGAAGTATTTCAGCGTTGCCGGGATAAAGCGACACAATCAGGAACAGTCTCAGTGATTGACTTAACTTTGTCCATCTCCCAGTCACCCTGCAGCAACCCAGGCAGTATCCTCCGGCTGGCCATGAGGACAAGTCCTTGGGGTTGAGAATGCATTGGAAATCTCGGCCTCGACCATAATTCATAAAATCAAGAGTCCGGGGGGAGACAAAAGGTAGGCCTGAAACTGCCTGCAACAGGTTGTGTAGTAGACAGATACTCACTACATTTTAAAACAAAATAGCGCATGTGCTGTGGTATAATTCGCCAATTTCTATTTATTGTTTGAAGGGATGGATGGAGATTTTTTTTAAAGTACTAAAACGAAAAGTCAACCCATCAAATTACAGCGGCGATCTCAGTTAGTACGTAATTGTCAGCTCCAAAAACAAGACGCATCCCCTTAAAGTGTTCCTTTAAAAAATGCCGCCTATCAGTTGCTTTTCAACGTACTCGCCATAACCCCCCACAATTAAAATATTAATCCTGGATGGTCCCAGTTTAACCAGAGCTGCCTCTCCATCTGTTTCGTGTCCTTTTGTTTTTGTGTTCTGTTGGAGAGGTACTGGGCCAACATCAGCGCTCGTGTTTCATTTAAAAAAAAAGTCACCAAGATAAATACTTGTTGGTTCCACAATGAAACACATTTCTGCTGTGGCAGAGCTGCCCTTACAGTACTGACTTTGAATGGACGTTCCATAAGTTTTGTCAGTTTTATTTGCACGCGCATCGGCCCTCATGGAAAGGGGCATTGACACAGAGAGAATATCCTACATTTTCAGCTTCTCTCTATCAACTGAAAATACATCTGCGTGAAAAGCAGTAAAAAGGTGGAATGAAAATAGGAATTGGAATGAAGTACAGAGGGCAGAGAACCTCTTCAGTCCTCCTGGGGAGGGGGAAGAGTTACAACTGGCAGTAAGACTTCAGAGGAACACAATTCTAGTTTTAACAAAGCTGGTGGAAAGAATTAACACTGTTTTAAAGCGCGTTAAAAATTAGAGGTATTTAGGGAGTGACAAAAGCGCGATAAAGTCTTTTTACGAACTATTTCATTTAGTGAAATCAGTTCTTAAAATGCACCGAAATGTGCCCTGAATAAGTTTTTTTTTAAAGTCAGTCCCAGCTACAATTAATGTCAGCGTCCCCCCGCCTCAGTGCTCCGGCCATCTGCGGCTCTCGAGTAAGAACATTGTCCACTCAGTCCGTAACAGAAAGGACAGGCTTTCGGAATCTATATTAAAGGATCCGCTGGACAAGGCCAGGGACCAACAAGATACAGGTAGCTTCTGCAGAAGAACAATGTGAGGATGGAAATGTCAGACACTGTCCCGAGACCCCACAATCTCCGGCAAAGTCCGAGAGTTCAAGGGGGTAGGGCGTTGAGAAATAACCTGTTCTCTGATGGAGCCCGCACCACAATCCTGGATTTCTGTCGCTTTCCGCGCACACACACACACAAAGCTCAGATTTTAGTGCAAGTTACACTAATCAATGAATTGAAAAGCTTTTACTCTAAACGGCGCTCCCCGGGGAAGTTCGAGCGAATGATTACTGAAAATATTCGTTTGAGAGACAAATTTAAAAAAAAAGAGTCGGTCTCAGTGAGGAGTTTTTTTTAAATTGAAACCACTTGTTGCATTGTGTTTGTCCTGTGTCTCGGTTGAGCGAGTTTAAACTGGGGTAGACAACCCGATTGGAGGGACTGGATTCTTTCTGATCAGTATTTAAAGGGCCTCAAATCGAGTTCTAAATCCAACTTTAACAGGTAGTTTAACATCAAGAAAACGCAACCCAAGGCTGGAGATGAATTGTACGATTTTTAATTCGTCTAACTAAACTATCTGTGAAACGAGGCACAATTGCAACCGATTGGCACTTGTTACCGCTCGTTAGCAGTTCGTTGTCAGCGACAGGAAAAGGGGTGGGGGTGGGGGAGGTGTGGAATGAATGACGGAATTTCACCCTGAAATCTCAAAGAATAAGGAAATTTAACTACATCTTTCAACTGTCACGGGTTTTAAATAGAGCGCCCAATCCGCCAATCAGAGATAGAAATCCAATTCTAAATCTTAAAGGAGCGATCGCGAAAACAATGTAAGAGTCCGTAGAAATCTTTAACACATCAATAAAAGATTCGCTTGACCACTCAAGACATAAATTGTTCATCATTTTAGAAAAGAAACATTCGGAGTGCCAAGACAAGAATCCGGGCCGCGTGTGTCGTTTTGTAAAAAAAACAAATTTATTCAACCTCAGTTCAGGAACAAGAGCCGGAGATTTCTTTTTAATTATAAAGAAAACTTATTAGTAAACTAGAACATCTCTTCAATATATAGTTACTCAATCGACATGGTAGATACTGCCATTCAAAAACACAAATCCCAGAAACCGGGAGTAGGGTCTAGATATAGCTTAAAACGTTCACAAGCCTGAAAAGGTGTAACACAAAATACTATAAATTAAAACTCTGCGTTGCGACCCGCACTCTTAAAACCTAAAAAAAAACAAGGGAGAGGGCCAAACAGGTTAAAAACAAACCCTACAAAAAGGTATAATTTTTCCGCATGGTTTTGAAACAAGCTGAATGACACATTAAAAGTTATTTACAGATACAAGGAATTAGGTAAACATTTTCCAAACTCTTCCCCGCCCTCCCCCCTTCCCCTCGCAGTTCCGCTGCCTGTAAATCTGACGGCATTAGAAGTCCCAAAAAAGGCTTTAATATAAAAGTCGGCATCTAAAAGGAGTCTCGCCCGTGTAGAAACGTTGATTGTCTCAACTGGAGAGAGAAGAGGAAAAACTTCAGCATTCAGAAACCAATTTCTTTTTTTAAAAACACTCTTTAAAAGGTTGTTATGCCGCGGAGTGCTTCCTTCAGATAAGAGATCTCTTTCTCTCTCTCTCTCTCTCACTCACACACACACACACACACACACAAACCACAACATCTTCAATCGGATTGGGGAAAAGAGTGGGAATAACATGCCTCTCAAATAACTGAGTTTTGTTTAAATGTCTGTAGAAATCGGGGAGAGTTTGGGTTGTTTGTCTGCGTGTGTTTCTTAATTTTTTTTTGCTTAAATGTGTGTTAGGGGCACTGTCGAACTCACCCCTGTGCCGGGTATAGCTGAATTCTGATAGTGTTGGTGAACACTGTGCAGTCTGCTGCTCTGGGCGGACGGGTCGCCAGCATCTCCTCCTGGAGGGAGATACATACTAATCATGTCCCGGAGATCTCCCAGGCAAGCTCCCCGGGAGTGGGAGGTGAGCGGGGGTGGTGTGGTTGGCTCTGTTTTCACCATGGAGCTGATTGTATTCTGCTGCCCATAAGCCGGGGACATGCTGTAGGTGGAAGCGGCGTTCATGTAATTCTGGGCGCTGGACATCATAGGGCTGTACTGCAGGCTGGCCATCTCATAGCGGTGCATCTGCGGGATCTGGGGGCTGTTGATCCCTGGATGTTGGGAGTAGGCTAACTGATCCTGCATGAGCGGGTAAGTCCCGTTGGCCCAGCCGTTCATGTGAGAGTAACTCTCCATTCTCTGACTCGCTCCCACGCTGTTGTTGACTGGCACTGCTCCCGGAGAGAGCAGCCCGCCAGGGAGGGAGTATTTGTCCTTTTTGATGAGGGTTTTGGTTTTCCGCCGCGGTCGGTATTTGTAATCCGGATGTTCCTTCATGTGCAAAGCTCGGAGCCTCTTGGCTTCGTCAATGAACGGCCGCTTCTCAGCATCCGACAGAAGTTTCCAGTCGGCCCCTAGTCTCTTGCTGATCTCCGAGTTGTGCATCTTGGGATTTTCTTGTGCCATCTTTCTCCTCTGGCCCCGGGACCACACCATGAAGGCGTTCATGGGCCTTTTCACGCGGTCTGGGTTCGCTCCCGGATTCTTGTTGTTGTTCCCTGGAGCGGAGCTGCCGACCGCCCCCGTGTTGGACTGGGAAACAGCCGGCTTCAGATCGGTTTCCATCATGCTGTACATTGGAGCGACTCCGGGGCAGATAGCACACGCTAGGAGCGAAAAAACCAAAACAAAAAAAAACAGACACAAACGGAGAGGAAGGGGGAGGGGGGGTGGGGGGTGGGGGGATGAGGTGAAGGGGGGGGGGGGTGGGGAATACAGAGTTCCCTCAGGCGACTCCAGCGAACTGAAGACGCACTGATCAAGGACGGCACCGAAATTCTTCTGCCAAACTTGCTCTGGCTGAGGAGTTAATAGACACCTTTCCATGTGATGTAGAGTGACAGCCTAGCAATGAGTTGCTGCCAGCCAATCACAGCTCGCTCCCAGGACAGGTCCCTCATCCAGGGCTGTTTGGGAATGGGAGCAAATCATCCTCACCCCCACCGTGCCTCCCACAGACACACACCCCATCCCATACATACATATACACCCCACTCCCCCCTCACACTGACACACACTCCCTTCCCAAACATATACACCCCTTCCCCTCCCACAGACGCACACCCCATCCCATACATACATATACACCCCACTCCCCCTCATACAGACACACACTACCTTCCCATACATACATATACACCCCACTCCCCCCTCACACTGACACACACTCCCTTCCCATACATACATATACACCCCACTCCCCCTCACACTGACACACACTCCCTTCCCAAACATATACACCCCTTCCCCTCCCACAGACACACACCCCATCCCATACATACATATACACCCCACTCCCCCTCATACAGACACACACTACCTTCCCATACATATACACCCCACTCCCCCTCACACCGACACACACTCCCTTCCCAAACATATACACCCCTACCCCTCCCACAGACACAGACACACCCCATCCCATACATACATATACACCCCACTCCCCCCTCACACTGACACACACTCCCTTCCCAAACATATACACCCCTACCCCTCCCACAGACACAGACACACCCCATCCCATGCATACATATACACCCCACTCCCCCTCATACAGACACACACTACCTTCCCATACATATACACCCCACTCCCCCTCATACAGACACAAACTACCTTCCCATACATATACACCCCACTCCCCCTCATACAGATACACACTACCTTCCCATACATATACACCCCACTCCCCCTCATACAGATACACACTACCTTCTCATACATTTACACCTCCACTCCCCCTCACACCGACACAACACTCCCTTCCACACACACCCTTTCCCACATATACCTACCCCCTCACACTGACACACGCCCCCATCCCACAGACACACACACCACTCCCCACACAGGCACACACATCCCCTCACACACACACACCACCCCACACACATACACACAACCTCTCACACAAATACATACATCCCCTCACACAGAAACTCACCACCACCAGCCCCACACAGAGGCACACAACCTCTCTCACACAGACACACACATCCCCTCCCACACATACCCACCCCACCCCCTCACACGCATCCTCCCAAACACACCCTCAGACACACACCCCCACCCACACACTCCACACGCTCTCTCTCACACAGACACACCATCCCTTTCTCTTACACACACACACCCTCCTACACATCTCACCCCCCCTCACACACACTGACCCCCTCCCACACGCAATCTCAAACCCACACCCCCAACCCTTCACACGCACACTTTCTCTCTCATACACAACTGGTGAGAATCTCGGACTGGAATCTCCCCCCATCCGCAAATTCTCTCTCTCCTCCAGAAAAATAGATGATTACTGATTTTTTTTTCCCAAAAAAAGGAACAGACTTTGTTCGATTTTTTTTAAAGGCAACTCTACATTGCGGCCAGTTCACACTCCCACAGATTGGAGTGCATTCACCAAAGCACGATCAGATCCCAGGCGATCTGCAAATGTTTCTCTCTTTAAAAATATTCTGAATTGTCGAACTTTGTTTTGAGGAGGTGGAAGTTTGCAAGAGGCTCCGAGACAAAGGGGCAGTTTTGTATTTGTTTAAAATAATCACAGCTCATCTCAATCAGTTCGACTGCACAAACGATTATATTTTTTTTTTGAAATACTGATTCCGATTATTTTCCGCAGAAAGCAAGATGACATAGCTGCATGTTTCCCTGTGCGTGCTGTTTTGAAGCTGTGTTCCGGGAGGTTCGGTTTGTACATTAGAGAGAGAGAGAGAGGGAGAGCTTGGGAACAGAAGCAACTGCAGGTGTCTCTCGTTCCCTCTCTCACTCTCTGTGTTTTGTTTTAGGAACTCGGCGCTTTCTCTTTGGTGATTGACAGCTTCACCCCGTGTCAATCAAACTCTCTGTGGTCAGTTTCTCAATTGCAGATTGTTTGGTCGCTATGGCAACCGCATCGCCTTGTCATTTCTGGAAGGCGTCCAGGGGCAGCTAAGACTCAGTGCTGGCTGGAGTGTAACTGCGGATCTGGCCCTGATTTGCACCGCATCGAACATATATCTTTGGGTGGGGGTCCCCGACCCTTCAAGAGCAAAATCACCTCCATCTTTGCTCCTGCTTGCCTCATTTTGTTTTTTTTAGTAACACAAAAGTTCCTCCCCAATCTAAAACAAATTAAAATGCAAATTCACGAAGGATTCACTTCATTCAAACCACCCGCTTTTACTTCCTCTCTCAAACTTTTTACAACTTTTTTTTTGTTTCCTTAGTACCGCGCTCGCCTTGGAAATGTAAGTTCAAAATGTACAATTTTTAAAATGTACAATTCCGCAAGGCGAGCAGTTTCAGAAACATTTCCCCCCCTCTCCCTCTCTCTCTCTCACACACACACACACAGAAAGAGAGACAGAGAGGGAGACTGATTTCCTAATCTACTGGGGTCAGATTGAGATCACTGTTCCAAACAGCAACCGGAAACGTCCGAGTACAATGAGGTTGTAATGTGCATTTCGCATGGGATACAGGACCCGCGAACAATCAGCGCGAGCAGGTTTGGGTGGTAATGATTTCTGACGCTAAAACCGAGAATTCACTAAATTATGTGTCATCTGCGGAAAGTAAAAGTATTTTTGTTTGAAATCAACCTGTTCAGAGTTGCTATCACCGACCTCTGGAGCAGGTGGGGCTTGACCTGGTCCTCCCAGTCCAGGGGTAGGGATGCGACCACTAGAGGGCCAAACTTCTCAACAAGATCCAGCCTGAACACATTCCAAAGCGCGTCTGTCCCGATGTCACTTTTCTTCAAGACGGCGTTAGACGCAGTTCTTGAGTTTAAAGGGTATGGGGATGAAAGCAGGATGGTGGGGGCAGGTTTGAAGGACCGAATGGCCTGCTCCTGCTTCTGCAGAGGCATCTGAACATTTAAAGGTGCTTCTCCATTTTTAAAAAGAATCAACAAACAGGTCAGATCATGTTATGGCAGGTAACCCGGATCTCCTGGCCCAGATGTTGTGACACTACCACTGCACCACAAGAACTGTCTGTAGTGTGGGCGCATTAATATATATTTTTTTTCCAACGGCTGTCGCTGGTACGACTTGAATTTTGGTCCAAATGGTCTGGAAGAGGAACTAATCTAGACAGCATTCAGAAAATGAACCAGTTTGATGTGGGGGTGGGGGGGGGGGGTGGAGGGTGGGGGGTGTCAGGAATCACATGTAGGCCCAAGCAGGTAAGGACAGCTGATTTCCTTCCCTTATACAAAAAAAGGGACATTAATGAACCACAGATAACTTTTTTTCTTAACAAACTAGTACTGAAGCTTTTTTTTTCTAAATTTTGCAAATTGATACAGAGCAATTCCATCCAAATCCTGCTCCTGCTCTTTGGATGCTGCCTGACCTGCTGCGCTTTACCAGCAATATATTTTCAGCTTCTATTCAGTATTATTGCAGACATTTCGTAGTAGAGTGATACTGTCCCACCTGCTCCTGGGGGGGGGGGGGGGGGGGGGGTGTAATACCATATCTGAAAAGATTGATTTAAAAAATGACCTAAAAGTGAAAACTCAGGTAGCCAACGCTGTGAGTAGTTTCCAAATCTGAGACTGCTTCTGTCTTTATACGTGTATACTTTCAGTGATTTCAACAGCTTCGGTTCTTGTTAAAATAAATCGAAAAGTTCCGATTTCGTTCTGATTAAATGACTCGCTGAAGTTTTGTAAACACTGACCAATGTATGAATAGGGACAATTTGGTTTTGTAAGCTGATGTAACTCTCAGTCGGGGAGGGGGCGCAAACCCTGGGGGATAAAGTGGGACCCGGGAACCATTGTGAACGGGTGAAGCTCTACCGCCGCCTGGCGACTTGACGCTTATTGCCCGTTGTCAGTGTAAAACCAGCACAGCCGATCATTTAATATCACACACCCATTCACAGCAGCTCCCAGTGATTAGCAACAGAGCAAAAGACACATCCACAGACTGACGTACGTGATCCTCAGCAACTGAACGCTTCAAATGAGTCTCTTTTTAAAAAAAAAAGAAAATATCGAAGTTATCTGCAGCATCACCATGTCTTGGAACACTGCATGTCAGATTGACAAATGCACTTAAACTGGAGACAATTTCGTTTGGTTTATACTGTACATACACTTCAAAATAACCTGCAGAAATGACGAGCTGTTAGAGATACGCTCAGTTTACATCCCTCCTGGTGCCAGAGAGAGAGAGAGAGAGACTGCCGGAACTTCCATACCCTTGTAGACATCAATACACGGTTTACTCTGATCCTCGCATCTACAACAATTTTTTTTTATTTTTTAAAAATAAATATTTGCTTCAATGCTCGGGGAACATCATTTTAAATGCATCATATTCTACAGTCGCCGAAAATAATCAGGAACAAGAAAGTTTTTTTTTAAATCCCGAATTGCAAGTTAAATTTCACACAAGGTGGATTTCTCGCGCAGATTAACATGCGACTGTTGTCGAGTCTATGGGCTCAGTGTTCCTAATAGTGAGGGAATAAAGCCATCTCGGAATGTGCATCAGAACCTAAACCCCACCGTGTACACTGAAGCCTATTTGAAGACAGATTTGACAGATGCTCTTATCCCGGGGACACACGCGTTCAATCTCCCCGAATACTGGCCTCAATGATCTGGTAGCGATCTGTTAGAAAAACACACAGATCTCACAATGTTACCAGACGTTGTGGGAGAGACCTAACCCCCACTCCCATTCCACTAAATAACTGGGCACTAAGACAGTTTCCTTTAACCCGATATTCTGTCTGTGGCAGGGGGTAGCCCTCTCGACATTTTGAGAACTGCGGGCCTTAAATATCCAGATAGAAGCAAACGGAACAGAGTTAAACCCCATCACCTCTGTCAAAATTCACACGCCAGCCATCAGCTGTTAGAACTAAAATTTAACCAGATCAGCCGCCCTTTTATTTTCCTTATAGCAATGATCAATGAAAGCGATAGGATTTCCCGCACTCCTGGAACCAGGATTAAAAACGGTTAATACATAACTGAACAGGAGGGAAGACGTGTGTTCAAATTCTCCAGAGTCCTTGCCATAACTCTGGCACTGAAAGAGAGATAATCGACAAGACCGTGAGGCGATTCGGATGGACGCACGGTTTCAGTGCTCGATATTCATGATTGAATAAGCCCCACATTAAATCATAAATGGAAAGATGCCCCGTGCCGTGAACAGAACAGAGGTTTCGTTACTTAGTGCTGGACTTGCTCGTTTCCGAGAAGGAGCTAGTTGAAGATGTGATCCCAGTGTACAGTCACCTCAGAAAATGTACGGTCACTATTCTTATGTCAGAGTCTAAATCAGTGGGGAGACTGTCAATTGTATAATCTCAAACCCCGATCTTCGTGAGAGAAAAAAAAATCACATTGTTCAAATCCTTCATTACTCCTCAGTAACATGCAGACCCAATACTGATTGGAGACCCTCATTCTCTCTATGGAATCGGTCAGTCTGTCTGCAAAATTCAGTATTAATCCGGTACGATTGCATTGCCCTGTGTCACAGCAATGGGTTAGACCGCATTTGGAGTTAAAACAAGAAACGCTGAATAGATTGTACTACACAGCAGTTCTACAACTGATTGCCCAATCGCTGATTTGAATGGAATAGAGGAAATTTAAGAAACCAACGCTTGGTGGATAGATTATTGAAACAAAAAAAAACCCAACTCCAAGCGAACCTTCTGCAAAGCACTGACGAGAAATCAGACTCATATCATGAGATTCTCTGCTCAAACCTGGAGACATTCTGGAGAGAAACTGCCGTTTTAATTTTGATGTCTGAAACCCCTCATGTGGGATCTGAAGAGAGGCTGGTGTAAAAAGACGACCCCGTGGTGTGCTATTCACCCAGGTCGTTTCTAACACAATCCAATCCAACTAACGATGTAAAAAGTTGTTTATTCTCAAACCATTCGGCGATTTTTTTTGTTGTTGGACATATCTATATATCCCAATGTGACCGACTGAACGCTGCGTAATCTGATTAAAATGAATGGAACCCGCCCTGTGACCAAGTAATAAAGGATTTTTCATGCTCCCAATTAATTATCAGGGATGAGACAAGCGACCACCATCATCGACTTTAAAATTCAACACTTTTCTCAACAGGGAAAATAAATCCCGCCTTTGTTCTTTCCCTTTTGGTCATCGTACATACGGTCCACTGTTTAGGGTCAAAGTTTAATCTGCAGGTATATGTATAACATCGGAGACGGAGGTTAAAATTAAAATTTCAGACCCTCTATCGTTGCAGTGAAGTTTTGCAGGAACTTTTCCCTCTTCGGTCAGCCCACCTACTCCCCCAGCCGCAGTGGGACGTCTGATATGACAGTCTTTACTATCGGGGACCATACCTGTTCGTTAGGAAGATATTGTGATCAGACCACAGACAACAACACACAGACGATACCACCCATAGCGCTCTACAGAAATAAATTCTCCAAAATATATTGGAATTCACTTTCTTAATCGATCCAAGCAAAAAAGCAAGCAGCAACTTTTTCATTCAGACACAGGACAATGTAAAACGGCAAAGCTGGATAAATTTTGAAATGAGGTTCAGTGGCTCGAGAATAAAGTGTCCTGGCAAAGTATAGACAGTTAAAACCATAGAAATCTTTTCTCGTCATCTCGATCTTTATTAATTCAGAGAATATAGCGAGCATTAACTTGATTTGTTCCACGTCAATGTTATCTAAGGCAACAATCTAAGGCTGAAATGGAGTCAAATTCAAAGCTAGGTCAGAAAATACCCATGTAAATGGTGTGCTTCAAATAATTCCGACTAGACTTTGGATGGTGGGCAGACTTTAACTCCTTCTCAAAGGTGGATACCGGTGCTAAGCACCTTCTGATGCAGTCGCCTCTCGGAAAGCAGACCAACCTTTAACAAGATTGTTCGCACAAAATAAAACCAACGAAATCAGCGTTTGGATACAAGAGAGTTCGTTCCCTTGCATCAAGCGGCGAAATAAATTCAGATATTCAAAACTGCGCGTAAATATTTCAAACAAGCACAATGCTGGAGAAACTCGACAGGTCTGGCAGCCTCTGTGGTCAGAGTTAAACACCATCTTTCCTCGGGTGTTTCTGATTCTAATGAGGGGTTCACTGCGTTTGAAACATTACCTCTGTTTCTCTCTCCACAGCTGCTGCCTGACCTGCCGAGTTTCTCCAGTATTTGTTTGTTTCAGATCTCCAGCATCCGAAGTTCTTGTTTCATTTTCTGTAAAGATTTAATTGTTCAAATTCAATTTAAAACGAGACAATGTCGCAAGTCGAAACTATATTTTGTTGGCAACAGTTCCGGGATTTAATTTCTGGTCTGATTTTAAATCCACACAGTTTTTTTTGACAACCCTCCCACCCCCCGCCCTTCGAATTTGTGAATAATAATATGTAACCGAAAAATGGAAATCCTCCTAAAATGCCCGTTCTCTCAGACAGAGTGCAATTCGTTAATGGGAAACCGGTCTGTACCCAGCTTTAATTCGATCCCTACAGTTCACAGAAGTCTCTGGGCTCAGAACGAGTTTAAAACAGAGGTGCACAGAATAATAAATCGGTGCGTCTTGTGGAAGAGCCTTGGCAGCGAGGTTAGCTAGCGCCTTACAAACTCTCAGCCCGTTTCATTGCCGAGAGAGAAAAAACATTATCCGCTCGGCAAATAAAACTGGACAGAAGGGTACAGTGTAAACGCTGCGATATGGAAGACGCAAGAAACGAAACGACGATTCGGGATCAGTCTGAACATTTCGGGAGACACAGAGGGAAGCTTAGAATCCCAATTAACTTTTTTCCTCTCCAATTGTTTCTAAAGTTTGGCATGTTGCCATTCTCATTGGCAGAAATACATTATCTGGATAGTGCGAGGTTTGTTATGAATTTGCAGCCTCTCCCCCTCCCTCTCTTCCACATCACACCTTCACTGAAGAGGTTGTCAATTCCTCTTGTTTCAATTCTGACTCATGGAAACATTGGATTTGTTCAGAATCCAACCATCAACAGACGCTCCTGGGAGCGGAAAACAACAAAACGCTCGACAACTGATTAAGTGCGATCCAGATTTTTTTTTATAAAAAAGGAAAATGTTTGAAATTCCACAGCCACGGTGAGTGAACTCACAAAAGGCTGTGTTAAAATCCCGAACAGATCTATAACTTTACTCCCCCACCTTCCCCGCCTCAGTCCAGAGACGAGTAATCATCTAAACTGGAATTGGGAGTTTGCAAAGGAAAAGCATCTGGATGTCTTTATCAATTCGGTCTGAATGTTGTCTTGGGAAGGTTTGAGACATATGGACAGCGCAGAGGCCCAAATGGGCCCGAGGTACCCACGGAACTGGGAATCTGAAAGTGTTATCTCACAGGCAGGTATTCAGCGGGAATGAGAGGAAACAGGGGATGGGGAGGGGGGGGGAAGGAGAAAAAACGAGTTTGTAATGTGAACACAATCCGTATTAATTTGCTGAGCTATGTTTAAATGGATATACTTTAATTAGGTCTGACATTTCTTATGTCCACCAGCACCTTAGAATTCACTCTTTCCCCCCGCTACGTCCTGTTTCAACGGGAGATGTGTATTCATTAATTTGGGTTCAACTAGGTTACAGAATAGACTGGCTACACTGAGTCTAACCGTGAATTAGATGCACTGCATTACGATAACAAGACTTAATACGGCTCTTAGCCATTACAACAAGTCTTCCACCATTATTCTTTTATAAGAGAGTCGGATACATAATTGCAGTAATCCACAAGACTAATTAGGTGCAAATAAACTATTCATTACGGCCAAATTAAAATGAAACACGCGCTATTCTCACATGAAAGGGGTATCATTAGCGGGAGGACATTCTTTCGCAAGTGTTATTAAAAGCAGGCTAGTGCGAAAAAAAACAGCAGGCAAAACAAACAGGGCCGGATAATTATGTTGCGATGTGGTTTTCGTTTGGGATAAATAATTAAGATAGAGGCCAGATTAATTGACACTACCATCAGCAAAATTCATCTGCCATTCCCCTTCTAAGCGCTGTAAACAACAAGGTCAGGTAGGAGTGAGGGCAGTTTGAGGGGAAGGCACAGGTTTGGGGGGGTCTGGATGCGATGAATAGTCATCACTCCTCTCTCTCAATGGGCTGTGGGAGTTTTTGATCAGAAATAAATTAGCCTCAGCTCACCTCACACACAATAGCGCGCGATTGGAAGAAACCAGGATGGCCCACGCTTATTATATATATATATATATAAAATTCAATCCCTCGCTTTTCAAATACAGCTGCTTATTTCATTAAGAGGCTGGGACAGAAAAAAAACCCCACAAAGCTCATTTGTAATAACGCCGCTTCCACTTACCCCAGTTTCACGGTGCAGGGGAGCGGCCGATATGTAGTTTCACCCCCCGTTATTGTCTAATTAATCCCAATTTCCATACTCATTCAATCGACCAATTTCGGCGCTAATTTACAGATTATTCCTCGTCAACCAACACTAAAATGGGCATATTTTAGAATACACTGCTTGGCTGATCTATTTATCTAAAGCAGTGGCTACATATATGGAGAGGGTTTGAGAAATCTATGCAGCTAGGAATGTAAGGGTTGAGAATACGCTATAAAACACATATAAATTTGAAAAAAAAAGCTGCTTTCCTGTCCAGCGGTTCCACCACAGCATCATTCCCAATCCAGGAGCAGAACTGAATTAACGTGAGGTGACAAACTGAGAAACAGCGTTTAGAAACGGAATGAATCCAGACAATCACGTTTCAGGTTTATTTTGTTACCACTGTCTGTGGAAGCAAAGACACCGTTTCGAGTTTCCTTCCCGAACAGAAGGGGTTCAGATTGGAAATCTCGATCCGCGTTTGTAAAGTACAGGGAATTTCTCTTCCAAAAGAATAGCCCCTGAATTCTCTAGGAACACATAGTCCGATAACCGAATTACAGTGTGCTCGGGATTACTGAGCGATGGGGAAAACGAACATTCCGTTGAAAGACAGGTTTAATTCCCTCTTTTAAATTAAAAAAAAATCAAATATAGACAACAGACAAATAAGAGCAATTAAATCTGGCGACCTTCAGCCCATTATGATAGCTACTGTCCCCAGTCCCATCGAAGTCCAATGGCTGTTTCAGAGAGTCAATGGCTTGAAAAGGGATCAGAGGACAATGTTGTTAATTATCCCTGAGTTTGAGACAATGGACAATGGTTGGAAGGGGAATAAGATCCGATATCAAATGATATCAAATACCTGTCAAATATTTAATTGTTTTTAGTTTAATAATTCACACCGTTCCAACCTGTTACTGACAATCATCGGGAGACAAAACACACAAAATAGACACAGACCCTTCAGGTTATTCTATACGACCATAGCTGATTTGTTTGTGATTCCAATTCCATGCCTGCATCTATCAAAGACTTGATTTCCCTGCCTAACAAGACACCATCACCCGCCCCTCAGAGAATAATTAATAAACCCACCTTCTCTTAAAAGACCATCTTCTACCAAACATTTTATTTTTTCCCAATCAATATTATCTCTGGAACAGGTGGGACTTGACCCCATGCCTCCTGGTTTAGAGATTAGGTTACTTACAGTGTGGAAACAGGCCCTTCGGCCCAACAAGTCTACACCGACCCGCCGAAGCGCAACCCACCCATACCCCTACATGTACCACTTTTTACCTAACACTGTGGGCAATTTAGCATGGCCATTTCACCTGACCTGCACATCTTTGGAGTGTGGGAGGAAACCGGAGCACCCGGAGGGAGAATGTGCAAACTCCACACAGACAGTCGCCGGCACTGTGAGGCAGCAGTGCTAACCACTGTGCCACCATGCTGCCCAGAGGGAGGGGCACCATGGAAAGACAATAACCTAATGGTAATATCAGTACACTATTAATCCAAAGAGCCAGGTAATGTTCAGGGGACCTGAATTCAAATCCCACTATGTCCTAAGGTGGGACTTGTTTTCAATAAAATTCTAGAATTAAGAATCTGGTCATGACTAAACTGTTGTTGAATGTGAGACAAAAACCCATCTGGGTCACTAATGTCCTTTAGGGAAGGAAACCACCATCCTTAACGGTCTGGACTACATGTGACTCCAGACCCACAGAGATGTGGTTGACTCTTAACTGCCCTCTGGGTAATTAGGGATCAGCAATAAATGCTGACCCAGTCCAGAACACCCATATCCCAAGACTTTTAAAAAAAATTCTGTTGCACTACAGGAACCTTCCAACCAAACATTTTAGATATTTTCTAACCATCTTGTCAAGGCATGTTATGGCACACCTCTGGAGCTGGTAGAGACTTGAACCGGGTCTCCTGGCTCAGGGTAGGGACACTACCACTGCATCACATCAGACTGAAACCAAGTGTGATGATCTGAATTTCTTTATCATTAACCTCACCCTGTTCAAATCCCTCCATGGTATTGCCCCTCGCTTCTCTGTAACCTCTCTGAGTTCTACCATCCTCTGAAGACATTCTGCTGAATGTTTATAAAATGTTTGGTCTCAACATGAGGTTTGTCACCAATTCTACCCATCATATTCAGAAAGGATGGATAGGCTTTAACAAGGGTGTATAATACAGGGATGAGGGTCTTCAGTTACCCAGAGAGGGAGATTGTGTTCTCACAGAAGGGGAGGTTTAAGTGGGATTTATTCGAGAGTGTTCAACAACTTGAGGAGTGTGGATAGAGTCTACTCACATTGGCTGAAGGATTGAGAAGCAGAAGACACATAATTAAGGCAATTGACTGAAGAACCAAGGTCAACCTGGGGAAAAGCTTTTAATGCAATGAATGATGAGATTTTGTAGCGCATTGTTCAAGACTGTGGTAAAGCAGATCTAATCACAACATTTGAAAGGAAATTGGATAAATAGCTGGAGGGAAGGAAATTTCTGGATTGCAGTGACAGGTTAAAGGAATTGCATTAGTACTAGCAGAGAAACATGATGTGCAATACTCTAGGATTCAATATCTGCATCCCTCAAATACTGGGCCCTTGAGCATCCACAGATTTCATCATTCCATTCTTGCCTGTGCTTTCAGGTGTCTGAGCCCCAAGTTCTGAAACTTCACTCCCAAATCTTTAATTTCTTTACTTCCCACTTAGAGTCATAGGTTCATAGAGATGTACTGCACAGAAACAGACTCTTCAGTCCAATTCGTCCAGACCAACCAGTTATCCCAACCCAATCTAATCCCACCTGCCAGTAACCAGCCCATATCCCTCCAAACCCTTCCTATTTATACAAACATCTAGATGCCTTTTAAATGTTGCAATTGTATCAGCCTCCACTACTTCCTCTGGCAGCCCATTCCACACATGCACCACCATCTGCGTGAAAAAGTTGTCCCTTCGGTCTCTTTTTCATCTTCCCCCTCTCACCCTAAACCTATGCCCTCTAGTTCTGGACATCCCCACCCCAGGGAAAATACCTTGCCTATTTATCCTATCCATGCCACTCATAATTTTGCAAACCTCTATAAGGTCACTCCTCAGCCTCCGATGCTCCAGGGAAAACAGCCCCAACCTGTTCAACCTCTCCCCATAGCTCAAATCCTTCAACCCTGGCAACATCCTTGTAAATCTTTTCTGAACCATTTCAAGTTTCACAACATCCTTCCGATAGGAAGGAGACCAGAATTACACACAATATTCCAACAGTGGTTTCTCCATGAATCTGCTGTTCTGAAATGATCTTCATGCAAGCTTGTCCCATGTCTCTGTACCCAGAGCTTACACACTTGTGAAGTGCCTTGGGACTAATCATTAAAGATACAACATTAGAATAAAATAGAATATCCTTTATTGTCATGTGTACACAAGTGCAAATGTTCAGGAGAACTGTGAAAAGTTGACAATTTCCCCACGTATGGTGCCATCTTAGGTACAAAGTACCTAGATACAAATCTTAGATACAAAAAGAGGAATAAAAAAGAAAAGAAGTTGAATTACAGTGATTCATAATTTAAGTTAGAAATAAGACACAGTTCAAAGGATAAACATGATATTATGGAGAATGTTCTTGCTTATATTACCATTGGAAATATTGCTGTTTCCAGGAACGTGCACAAAAATGACCACTTCCACAAAGGAATGAAAGACTGATGGGGAGAGAAGGAGGTGAGTTTGGGCAGAAAAGTGGAATGGGAGAGGAAGCTTGGGAAGAGAAGAAGAGTGAGGTAGCAAAGGAAGGCAGGAGGGAAGGGTTGACATTCAACAGAGAAGACGTATTCTGTTCATCAAATGTCTTTGAGGTTGAGATGGCTGACTCTGGTTCTTCTTCCAGTGATTACAGTAAATCATATCAAATTAAATTCAGTTGGGGAAGATATTTCCTGTTTGGGGAGACTCTAGAGCCAGATGCTACTGACAAGGAGTTGTCCATTGAAATCATACATCGGAAGGATTTTTTACTTATGAATGGTGGTGAGCCTT
Organism: Chiloscyllium punctatum; assembly: GCF_047496795.1. NCBI lineage: Eukaryota > Metazoa > Chordata > Chondrichthyes > Orectolobiformes > Hemiscylliidae > Chiloscyllium > Chiloscyllium punctatum. The sequence continues at coordinate 82,394,825 of NC_092763.1, read as the reverse complement.
TGGATCTGTCCTCTTCAAAAGTGATGAAAACAGAGTCTTTAGAATGGGAGTAATTGGATCAGCCACCATCCTACTGAATGGCAACGCGGGCTTGAGGGGCTGAATGGCCTTTTTTTATTCCAAATTCATATGTTTGCAGATTCCCTGCTGCGGTCTGACCATATGCGAGATTACATTGAAATATAGAATCAAATCTATTTGAATTTACTTTGGCTTTTTACAAGAGAAATACAACATAATTCCAATTAATTAGTAATAAAAGTCTGCCTTTTTGTCAGTATGACTGAGACATCGCCTATTTTGTTTTAACTTTCACTTGCAGTTGGAAGCTGAGTTTCAGCAGCTGATAACAGAAGCTTGTTATCCATCTGCTCCAGTATAGATGATTAATTAAGGAAATTATTTTTAAACTTGTTTTTCCTGTCAGATGAGATGGTGGATTGAATTAGTGTTTGCGAAGTGTTTTAAGTATTAAATAAAATTTAATTAGATACTGCAGTTTCTTCAATCTGTGCCAATTTCCCAAGGGTATGGACTTACTATGACAAACAGTGGATCTTCTTTTATAACTTGTCCAGTGTCCATCTTAAACCAGGAATAGGAGGAGGGCATTCAGATCTTGAGTCTGTTTTGACGTTCATATAGATAATGAGTAATCTGTACCTTCATTCCAGTTCCAACACAATCTATTGATCATAGTTTCAAAACTGGGCTTGTCCCCAGAATATACAGTATTTTGGGAAAATAAATTTTAAATTGCAGTACTTTTTTGCGTGAAGGCATGTTTCTGATTTATTAAGGTGATGACTCTTTGCTTTTGAAGTTTCCTCCAAGCCAAGTTATTCCTCGACATTTACGCTTTAAAAAGTTTAGAAAATTAATTGAAATGGGCCACAGACCCCACCCCAAAATATTTTAAGAAGGTAGCCTAGACCCTTACTTTTTCTTATTTTAAGGTCAATGTGTCGTACCGTGTTCCAGATGTGATACAACTGGTCAAACTACTTGACATTAAGCAAAACACAATTTATTCCAACATTATAATTAAACAAGATTTGTGAAGGTTTGTAGCTCAGATTGAGGTTTGGGGTGTAGGTTTGCTCACTGAGCTGTAGGTTTAATATCCAGACGTTTCATTACCTGGCTAGGTAACATCATCAGTGGTGACCTCCAAGTGAAGCGAAGCTGTTGTCTCCTGCTTTCTATTTATATCTCTCTCCTGGATGGGGTTCCTGGGGTTTGTGGTGATGTCATTTCCTGTTCGTTTTCTGAGGGGTTGATAGATGGCAGCTAGAGTAATGTGTTTGTTTATGGCGTTGTGGTTGGAGTGCCAGGCCTCTAGGAATTCTCTGGCATGTCTTTGCTTAGCCTGTCCCAGGATAAATGTGTTGCCCCAGTCGAAATGGTGGTTTTTTTTCATCCGTGTGTAGGGCTATGAGGGAGAGGGGGTCGTGTCTTTTTGTGGCTAGCTGGTGTTCGTGTATCCTGGTGGCTAACTTTCTTCCTGTTTGTCCTACGTAGTGTTTGTGGCAGGCCTTGCATGGAATTTTATAGATGAGGTTGGTTTTGTCCATGGGTTGTACTGGGTCTTTTAAGTTTGTTCGTTTTTGTTTGAGAGTGTTGGTGGGTTTGTGTGCTACTAGGATACCGAGGGGTCTCAGTAGTCTGGCTGTCATTTCGGAAACTTCTTTGATATATGGTAAGGTGGTTAGGGTTTCTGGCTGTGTTTTGTCTGCTTGTCATGGTTTGTTCTTGAGGAATCTGCGCACTGTTTTTTGAGTATCCGTTCTTATTGAATACGTTGTATAGATGGTTCTCCTCTGTTTTTTGAAGTTCGTCTGTGCTGCGGTGTGTGGTGGCTCGTTGGAATAGTGTTCTGATACAGCTTTGTGTGCGTGTGTAACAAACCCCAGGAACCCCATCCAGGAGAAAGATATAAATAGAAAGCAGGAGACAACAGCTTCACTTCACTTGGAGGTCGCCACTGATTATGTTACCTAACCAGGTAATGAAACGTCTGGATATCAAACCTACAGCTCAGCGAGCAAACCTGCACCCTAAATTATAATTAAAATAGAAACAAAAGAAAGAGAACTTTAGAATAACCAAACTATTGGAAAAATTAGGGCGCATGGTATTGGGGGCAAAGTACTAACTTGGATTGAAAGTTGGTTGGCTGACAGGAAACAAAGAGTAGTGATAAACGGCTCCATTTCGGAATAGCAGGCAGCGACCAGTGGGGTACTGCAGGGATCAGTACTGGGACCGCAGTCTTTTACAATATATATGAATGATATAGAAGATGTTATTAGTAATAACATTAGCAAATTTGCTGATGATACTAAGCTGGGTGGCAGGGTGAAATGTGAGGAGGAAGTTAGGAGATTACAGGGTGACCTGGACAGGTTAGTATGCAGTTTAATGTGGATAAATGTATGGTTATCCACTTTGGTGGCAAGAACAGGAAGGCAGATTACTACCTAAGTGGAATCAATTTAGGTAAAGGGGCAGTGCAAAGAGATCTGGGTGTTCTTGTACACCAGTCAATGAAGGTAAGCATACAGGTACAGCAGGTAGTAAAGAAGGCTAATAGCATGCTGGCCTTCATAACAAGAGGAATTGAGTATAGAAACAAAGAGATTCTTCTGCAGCTGTACAGGGCCCTGGTGAGACCACACCTGGAGTATTGTGTGCAGTTCTGATCTCCAAATTTGAGGAAAGACATTCTGGCTATTGAGGGAGTGCAGCATAGGTTCACGAGGTCAATTCCTGGAATGGTGGGACTACCTTACACTGAAAGACTGGAGCGACTGGGCTTGTATATCCTTGAGTTTAGAAGACTGTGAGGGGATCTGATTGAGACATATAAGATTATTAAAGAATTGGACACTCTGGAGGCAGGAAACATGTTTCCGCTGATGGGTGAGTGCCGAACCAGTGGACACAGCTTAAAAATACGGGGTAGACCATTTAGGACAGAGATGAGGAGAAACTTCTCCACCCAGAGAGTGGTGGCTGTGTGGAATGCTCTGTCCCAGAGGGCAGTGGAAGCCCAGTCTCTGGATTCATTTAAGAAAGAGTTGGATAGAGCTCTCAAGGATAGTGGAATCAAGGGTTATGGAGATAGGCAGGAACAGGATACTGATTGTGGATGATCAGCCATGATCATATTGAATGGTGGTGCAGGCTCGAAGGGCAGAATGACCTACTCCTGCACCTATTGTCTATTGTCTATTGTCTATTAACTGAATAATAGATACAGGACCCATTACTAATTAACCATTTCAATTTAATAACAAACCATAAACAGACCCATTGGAAAAAAGGGTAAATTCAGACACAGATTCTTACATGCAGCTCCTTCATTCAGGAGGAAAAAATATCAAGAGAGATTTCAGAGAAAGTGACAGCTGGGAACCCTTTACCAAATTATGAACGTTTCTGGCATGCAAACAACCTCTGAATGTGACAGCTAAAAAAGCTAGAAAGCTTAATCTATGAGAACTGACCACTCCTCTTCCATTGTCACAAACTGTTTTAGCAAAAACCTTAAAGACCTCCTAAGTTATTGATTTAGGCTGTCCTCAGTAGCCACTTCAGCCTTTACAGCCTGTCTTCAAAAAAACCCAGGACAAAATAACCTTCTTAAAGTGATAGCACCGTTACATATTTTAACTACATATTTTATACCCAAAGGAATACAAACCAAGTGCATTGAGACCAGACTCATAATTAAACCCTTTTCAGCACAGTTGATGGTGAGGTCCTGGGAAGTGTTGCTGAACAAAGAGACCTTGGAGTGCAGGTTCATAGTTCCTTGAAAGTGGAGTTGTAGATAAGTAGGACAGTGAAGAAGGTGTTGGGATGTTTTCCTTCGTTGGTCAGCCTATTAAGTGTAGGAGTTGAGAGGTCATGTTGCAGCTGTACAGGACATTGGTTAGGCCACTATTGAAATACTGCATTCAATTCTGGTCTCCTTCTTATAGGAAGGATGTTGTGAAACTTGAAAGGGTCAAGAAAAGATTTACAAAAATGTTGCCAGGGTTGGAGGGTTTGAGCTATAGGGAGAGGCTAATTAGGCTGGGGTTGGTTTCTCTGGAACCTCAGAGGCTGAGGGGTGACCGTATAGAAGTTTATAAAATCATGAAAGGCATGGATAGTGTGAATAGACAAGGTCTTTTCCCCGGGTTGGTGGGGTCCAGAACTAGAGAGCATAGGTTTTGCATTATAGGGAAAGATTTTAAAAAGACCTAAGGGGCAACCTTTCCATGCTGTGTGTGTATGGAATGTGCTGCCAGAGGAAGTGGTGGAGGCTGGTACAATTGCAACATTTAAAAGGCAGCTGGATGGGTATATGAATAGGAAGGATTTAGAGGGATGTGGGCCAAGTGCTGGAAAATGAGACTAGATTAATTGAGGATACCTGTTCCGTATGAAACAACTATTTCCATTCTGTACACCTCTATGAATCTATGATACTGGTATCATTCTGGTGAATGTGGAGCATGGTGCTGGAAATGAAGGCAATGCTCCAGGTCGTGTATATAACTGAGTATTGGTATATATATACTTTCCTATTCATTCATTTGTGGGAAGCGAATGTCACTGACTGTGCCAACATTTTTTTCCCTAGTTTCCCCTGAGAAGGTAGTGGTGAGCTGCTTTCTTGAACTTCTGCAGTCCTTATGCTATAGCTAGGGTTACGAATTTCAGGATTTTGACCCAATGACACTAAAGAACTGAAACATCACTTCCTTTCCTTTGCATTCCAGCCCCACTGCAGTAAATATATAGTATTTGTATCTGGGAGCTTTGACTGTGTTGTTAAACTGACCACAGACAAAAGGTAATGCAGTATTCCTACCCTATTCCAGCTTCAGCCAGTATTCTTACAGGTACACCACAATCTGGGCAAGTGCTGGTGACCAGGAACAAAAACCATTCTCCTTGGTTGAGTTGGAGTTTCAAAATGGTAACTTTGAGTATCATATAAAGCTAGTCTGTTGTGTTTAAAGCTAATCTGCACCTATTGAAAGGTGGGTAGATTGGTCCTGGTGCAGGTGCTGTCACTGTGCAGGAAGTGAATTGGACCTGGGAAACAGTGAAGGGTAGTACAATGTAGGAGCAAACTACTGCAGAGGCTGGAAGGTACAATATAGGAGATTGTGTCTCTGCAGTTTATAGACACAGCACTGGAGGTCTCGGTGGAGGAGGTAGATAATAGAAAGGATGTCTTGTATCTGCAAAGGTGCAGATGGCCTCCCAGGTACATGGTCAAAGGACAGTGGAGGCCAATGTCAGGAGTAAAGCCCACGGACCTGGAAGAAATTCAGTGACCTCAAGGTCAGGTGATGCATCATCAAGTATCTCATCCCATCACGTGTACCTTGAGTCTCAAACATTGCTCAATTCACCACACCCTATTTCTCACCTCTCAGAGGGAAAGAACAGTAAGATTATGGGAACACTTGGAAATTAACACTGTTTGGAGGTATTCAAGACAAGTCAGACCAGAATGCATCATTCACAGGTTTTACTGTTTTTTTTCCTTTTGGGCTAGCAACAATCTCTATTAGTCATGAGTCATACCAAACATTTATTAGTTCCATTTCACAGGTATAGCACCACTGCAAATTTCACACCCATTTCTCCTAGATTGCTAACATGACCAGCAACTCAACCATGACAGCGACATCTTCCAAACATCTTGCACAATATTCACTCTCTGTTAAAGAACAATGTGACGTAACCATAGAGAGAACCAACTAACCAGAGGGGATAGTCACTTGTCCAAATCCGAAGCCCTGTGGGCTGGCCTTTAGTGGGATGCATGATTTCTGAAAGTGGGACCAGAAGCAGGGTGAAAAATGTTGAAGAAGTCAGTATTCTCATAACTGAGCATTTTCTTATAGTCCCTTTGTTCCTATCTCACAGCCCCATTAATTTTACAAAGTGGCCTGGTATCTCATTTTCCCTCTCACTTCTCCCTCCATAGCCACCTTACCACTTGTCGTTTTTTTTCCATTCAGAAACCAAAGAGATGCAACTTGACTAATCCTGGTACAAACAGCAAAATGCAATGATGATGAAAATTCAGCACCATCCCCTTCTTCCAGATTTGTGGCCATCATCTCTTAGAGCGACACTGTATATCTTGAAGTACAGATTAGAGACAAGAGGAGCATGTGGTGAAACACTAGGCATGAAGACACAGCCGGCAAGAGAGGGAGAATGGTGGATCCACTGTAAATGGAATTAATGTTTTGAGTCCAGTATGACACCTCTTCAAAGCTGATGTTGGACTCCTGGAGGAGGGTCACTGGGCTGGCATCATTAGCTCTGCTTCTCTTTCCACACAGACCTACAGAGTTTCTCTCGCACTTTCTGTTTTTATTTCAGTTTTCCAGCATCTGCAATCTTGTGCTTTTTGTTCCAGAGTCAGTTTAGCTTCTCATCTCTTTATGTTAAAAAGTCTGCCTGAATCTGTTCCTCCACTAAGTTTCCCTATTGGTTGGACATGGTCAGGGACCAATTGCCCTCTAGTTTTACCAGGGTCCCTACCATTTCCTGTTCCTGCCCCATATGGGTTCGTCAAACTCTGCCCAATGTTTTTCCCAAAAAAGTGAAGAAGCTCTTTAACCTTCAGCTCACTACTACCAACCACAATAATTACTAGACTACAGTGTTACTCTAGATCTTTACCCTTCCATTAATCCTAACTTTATTTGAATGTTTGGATGTATTTTACAAATAATGCATTTGGTATTGTAATGTATTCTTTGCATAAAAGCTGGAAATACATTTCAAGTGGACTTTTCAATCTCATAACTCATCAAAATATGGTGATGGTAATTTTTTAAATTGCCACATTTTTATTAGTATGTTTCTTTGATGTTATTTTTGAATGTGTGAATAACATTTACTATTCTTGAGGAGTATTGTTTACAACAGATTTGATAGCCGTTCAGCTATTTTGTACAGCTTCCACCTGATGACTTTTCTGCTTTGAACAACCCTTGTCTTTCTCGAACACACTTTGACAATTTAATTAGCAGTGAAATTTTTAAAAATCATACAAATCATGCATTGAAAAATTCAAAGAGTGAATGATCTTAGGTTAGAGTTTAGATTATTTTTTAAAATGGACTGTAACTAGAAACTGGAATAAAGTAACTTGCATCTCACCATGCATTACAGACAAAACCTACAAAATGCATCTGCACAGTTCTGCTCTGCTATTTTTCTGAACTCCAGTTCACAATTCATCATTACTGCCTCTTCTTAAATGGCTTCTGAGCCCAGCATTTATTATTCAAACCCTATTTTCAGTTGGAATGACTGGAATTAGTCGCAACCATCTGAAGCCCTCAAAACCTTGGCTCATAAGTGTAGTTTAGTTCCTTGTGAAAAGCAAAGAGGGCAGTTGCATTCAATGAGCAAGTGTACATTAAATTAGAGAAAATTACACTAAATTACCTGATCTCTAAGGGTGTTTATACATCAACCCCATTTATCTTATTAATATGGTGCTGCACTTCATCTGGTAATAAGGTTCATGATTAGAGTCTTATAGACTTTTCCTGGACTGTAAACAATAATGTGTGCTGTTAGTGCTCATTTTAAACATAATTGTAAAATTTATGACTCCCTTAACACCTATACTTTCTAGATAGAATGTAGAAACAGAAATGCATCATTCAATGCTTCAAGCCTTTACCCCCATTTCATTAAATCGTGGCTGATCTCTGTCTCAAATCGAATGCCCTGTTGAGCTGGATTTAAAAGATCCCCTGATCGTAATCGAAAGATGACCACACAGATTTCTTGGTATCCTGCCAAAATCGTTCTCCAGCCAGCCTCACTAAGGCAAATTATTACTGCCATCTTTCCTTCCTAATGATTGGGACTCTATTGCATTAGGTCTAAGATACTATGAGTTGACATGGAGTCATAAAACACAGAAACAGACCCTTCAGCCCGTGAAGGCTGCCATAGAAATTTCATTTTGCGTTTGCATTTTTCTGTTGGGTAAAGGTTGGGTTGGGCTGTGAGCAGGGTTGGATGCAATAGTCTTGGAAGTTGTGGGGTTTGGCAGCATTCACGATCAAACCTTTATCCAACATTACAGAACACAACTGACAGAAAAATACGGGTAAGTGCAACAATACTGTGCCTCAATACAAGACGTATGATTTGCACAATAAAGAACTGATTTTTATATGTTCAGTATGTCACAAAAAAATTGCACACCAAAAAATTGAGCACTGAAAGATCTGACAAACAGCAGGTGGACGATCACCCAGTCTGTCCCTTGTGATGTTATTTTGGGGCACAAGTGGTGTTCCCAGATACCAGCAGCAACATCTTACATTTATGTAGCACCATTAATAATAGCAAAATCTTTATCAATAAAAAGAAATTGATACCTATAGCTTGGCCAAAGGGATAGGTTTTAAGGAGAGTCATAAAGAATGGTAGCGAGGGAGAAGAGAGAAGTAGAGAGATTTAGGGAGAGAATTCCAGAAATTAGGGCTCACCTGATTAAAAACACATTAATGGTGGAGTGAATAAAATCAGGGGTGCATAAGCTGCCGGGAATTGAAGAAATGCAGAGAATTTGAAGATTTGCAAAGCTGGAGAATGATACACAGGGTGTGATCAGGGAGGGATTTGAAATGAATTTGAGGATTTTAAAATGGAGATGTTGTGGGACTGACAGCTGCAGTAATTTGATTGATGGACTTGGTGCAAATCAAGTTTCAAGCCTCAGAGTTTTGAATGAGGACAGCCATGTGAAAAATGGAAGGCAGTCAAGACTATATGGGAATGGTCTTAGTAATGGACCAGCTATAGAAATATTGAAAATAGGAGCACGCGTAGGCCACTCAGCCCTTTGAGCCTGCTCCACAATGTGGTTGATCATCCAGTTCAGAATCCCATTCCCACTTTCTCCTGATATCCTTTGATCTCTTTAGTCCAAGCTTTCTCAAAATGTAGGCAATATATGTGGGTTGACAGCTCAATTCAGGGTCTAAGAGAACACCAATGTTGTGAATAACCTGTGTCCACTTCAGACTGTTGTTAGAGAGAGGCCTTAATCCCACAGTCCTGAGAGAGAGATCAAGAAAAAATTATTGGAAGCCATTTTGATAAAGCTTCTGGGTAATTCCCCTCCACTTCTCTAAGGCAATATAAAATTGTTTATCTCCACAATCACAGGATCTGAAACTTCATAAGTCTGTGTGGAGCTAGTCATTTTGCAAAGGGCTGTAGTGTATTGATGGCTATTAAAGTTTAGACAGTTAATTTCTCTCTGTTAAAATGAAATACTTCCTAACATCTTTAATTTTGGATTTTACGTGCATGCTCTTTAATTTGACAATCATTTGCACTTCAGACAAATGGCCAACCTCGACTGAATCCAGTTATATTATTATTTAAAAGCTTCAATTAATTATGTGCTTTCCAACATGGGTTATTTCTAGTGTAAATAATCCTGAATCTTGAAACCTACACTACATCTAAAGATATTATGATGGCCTTCCTTTGTATGCAAATCATAAAACTCATTGAAAATTCAAAGGGAATGGAATATAAAAGTAGGGAGAGTTTGCAAAACTATACAAGATGCTGTTTTGAGGAAGGGTCACCGGACTGGAAACATTAACTCTGATTTCTCTTCACAAATGCTGCCAGACCTGTTCAGCTTTTCCAGCAACTTCTGTTTTGTATACAAGCCACTAGTCAGACCATAACTGGAGTATTGTGAACTGCTGTGAGCCTGTTATAGACAGAAAGGTATACTGATGTTCAGAGAAAGTTCACTTGGCTGATACCAGGTCTGGAGGGACTGTCTTATGAGGAGAGCTTGAGTAGGTTTGGCCTGTACTCATTGGAATTTTAAAGAATGAGAGGCAACTGTGATCAGATATAAACAATTCTGAGGGAACTTGAAAGGGTAGATGTGAAAAGGTTGTTTCTCCTTGCAGGGCAAAAGTGAAGACTGCAAACGCTGGAGATTAGAGTCGAGATTAGAGTGGTGCTGGAAAAGCACAGCAGGTTAGGCAGCATCTGAGGAGCAGGAAAATCAACATTTTGGGCAGGAACCCTTCATCAGGAGAATCTAGGACTATAGGGCATAATCTCAAAGGTCAGGGTTCACACATTTAAGGCAGAGGTGAGGAGGAATTTCTTCTCTCATAGGGTAATGAACCTTGAATTCTTTATCACAGAGGGCTGTTGAGGCTAGGTCATTTGGTATGTTCAAGGATAAGGTTTTTAATCTACAAAGGAATCAAGGATGATGGGGAAAAGGAAGGAAAGTGAGTTGAGGTTATCAGATTTTCGATGATTTCATCTCAATGAATGGAGAAGCAGACTGAATGGAATGAATGGGTTTTTTCTACTCCAACTGTTCTGTGGAAATTTACAACAATCACCCCAACATCCACAAACAGAGCTGTGTTAGGACATTATTTAAATTTACCTAAAGCACACTGCAACACACCAGAACTATGCAGAAATGAGGAAGAGCAGCTACACAAGGTTTTCACAAACAACAGATAGCCCAATAGCTTCATCCACTGCTGCCTGTTGGACAGACAACATCAAGTGGACACTTACGCCCTAATACATTGGTTACCCTACCCTATATTAAGAACCTATCAGAAATGAGGACCAGAATCGTATGACCACTAAGAATCATGGTAGCACACTAACGCACAGCAATACTAGACCAACTACTCACAGGGATGAAAGACCCCATTCTCATAACTTGTTGGATTAACGTAATATACAAAATTCCATGTAATAACTACCATAAACACTACATTGGACAGACAGGAAGTAAACTAGCAATCTGTATATATGAATACCAACTAGCAGCAAAACAGCATAACCAATTCTCCCTCACCTCAGTCCACCCAGACAAGGAGGGCCATTAATTTGACTGAGACAACATAGCTTTCCTTGGACGAACTAACCAGAGACATGCATAGGAATTCCCAGAAGCCTGGCCCCCAACCTGAAATGCCATCAACAAGCTTGCAGAAACAGACCCCATGTACAATCCACTGCAGAGAAAAACCGGAAATGACACCACCCACCTCAACAGACTGGATCATGTAAATAGGGTAAAAACAATGACTGCAGATGCTGGAAACAGATTCTGGATTAGTGGTGCTGGAAGAGCACAGCAGTTCAGGCAGCATCCAAGTAGCTTCGAAATCGACGTTTCGGGCAAAAGCCCTTCATCAGGAATAAAGGCAGTGAGCCTGAAGCGTGGAGAGATAAGCTAGAGGAGGGTGGGGGTGGGGAGAAAGTAGCATAGAGTACAATGGGTGAGTGGGGGAGGGGATGAAGGTGATAGGTCAAGGAGGAGAGGGTGGAGTGGATATGTGGAAAAGAAGATAGGCAGGTAGGACAAGTCCGGACAAGTTATGGGGACAGTTACTGAGCTGGAAGTTTAGAACGAGGGTGAGGTGGGGGAAGGGGAAATGAGGAAGCTGTTGAAGTCCACATTGATGCCCTGGGGTTGAAGTGTTCCGAGGTGGAAGATGAGGCGTTCTTCCTCCAGGCACCTGGTGGTGAGGGAGCGGTGGTGAAGGAGACCCAGGACCTCCATGTCCTCGGCAGAGTGGGAGGGGGAGTTGAAATGTTGGGCCACGGGGCGGTGTGGTTGATTGGTGCGGGTGTCCCGGAGATGTTCCCTAAAGCGCTCTGCTAGGAGGCGCCCAGTCTCCCCAATGTAGAGGACGCCGCATCGGGAGCAATGGATACAATAAATTATATTAGTGGATGTGCAAGTAAAACTTTGATGGATGTGGAAGGCTCCTTTAGGGTCTTGGACAGAGGTGAGGGAGGAGGTGTGGGCACAGGTTTTACAGTTGCTGTGGTGGCAGGGGAAAGTGCCAGGATTGGAGGGTGGGTTGTTTGGGGGCGTGGACGTGGCCAGGTAGTCGCAGAGGGAATAGTCTTTGCGGAAGGCGGAAAGGGGTGGAGAGGGAAATATATCCCTGGTAGTGGGGTCTGTTTGGAGGTGGCACATTTCTGCCACCTCCAAACAGACCCCACTACCAGGGATATATTTCAATCCCCACCCCTTTCCGCCTTGCGCAAAGACCGTTCCCTCCGCGACTACCTGGTCAGGTCCACGCCCCCAAACAACCCACCCTCCCATTCTGGAACTTTCCCCTGCCACCGCAGCAACTGTAAAACCTGCGCCCACACCTCCTCCCTCACCTCTGTCCAAGACCCGAAAGGAGCCTTCCACATCCATCAAGGTTTTACTTGCACATCCACTAATATCATTTATTGTATCCGTTGCTCCCGATGCGGTCTCCTCTACATTGGGGAGACTGGGCGCCTCCTAGCAGAGCACTTTAGGGAACATCTCCGGGACACCCGCACCAATCAACCACACCGCCCCGTGGCCCAACATTTCAACTCCCCCTCCCACTCTGCCGAGGACATGGAGGTCCTGGGCCTCCTTCACCGCCGCTCCCTCACCACCAGGTGCCTGGAGGAAGAACGCCTCATCTTCCGCCTCGGAACACTTCAACCCCAAGGCATCAATGTGGACTTCAACAGTTTCCTCATTTCCCCTTCCCCCACCTCACTCTAGTTCTAAACTTCCAGCTCAGTAACTGTCCCCATAACTTGTCCGGACTTGTCCTACCTGCCTATCTCCTTTTCCACATATCCACTCCACCCTCTCCTCCTTGACCTATCACCTTCATCCCCTCCCCCACTCACCCATTGTACTCTATGCTACTTTCTCCCCACCCCCACCCTCCTCTAGCTTATCTCTCCACGCTTCAGGCTCACTGCCTTTATTCCTGATGAAGGGCTTTTGCCCGAAACGTCGATTTCGAAGCTACTTGGATGCTGCCTGAACTGCTGTGCTCTTCCAGCACCACTAATCCAGAATCTGGATCATGTAAATACCAAGCTGAGCAGAACAATGCCTCGTGGAAGTTGCACCGATGATGACACCCATCATGGTGACAAAATGTCTACACGACAAGCCCCCAGCTAGGCAAGTAAACCAACAATCTCCAGAAACAGACGTTTTATCGCCTGTTTACTCTTATTTGCACCAATTAATCAAAGGACAAGCCTTCTCCACCCAATATCATTCCAAAAAATACAGAGGTAAATCCAAACCTGAACCAATCTAGTAAATATTATCAGGCTATTTCACTGTGAATACATTAAAACTGAATCCATTGTCATTTCACATTTGCATGCACTTTGAAGTGGGAATGCCTGAAACAGGATCCTGGGACACTGAGTGTTGCTTTTTCTCTCTTTCATCTTTGGGCCTAATATTAGGTCACTTGGAAAAAGATCAAGCTCATTACAAAGCAGGGACTGAACCAGGAAAATATTGGATACGTATTTGCCAAAATAGCATGTTGGGCAGTTCAATCAGTGTTTCATATTTATATTATAGAACATGCAACATAGAACAGTACAAAGAAGGCAATAGCCTAGTGGGATTTTCGCAGGACTGTTCATCCAGAGTCCTAGGTAATGTTCTGGGGTCCTGTATTTGAATCCTGCCATGACAGATAGCAGAATTTAAATTCAACAAAAATCTGGAACTAAGGGTCTAATGATGACCATGAATCCATTGACAATTGTTGGAAAAACCCACCTGGTTCATTAATGCCCTTCAGGGAAGGCAACTGCCATTCTTACCTGGTCTGGTCTACATGTGACTCCAGACCCATAGAAATGTGATTGACTCTCAATTGCCCTCTGAGCAGTTAGGGATGAACAATCAATGCTGGTTGAGCCAGCGATGTCCTCATCCCATGAATGAATAAAAAAATGCAGGTCCTTCAGCCCTCGATGTTTTACCGCACTTTTATCCTACTCTAAGATCATCTAATGAGTCTAACCTACACACTCTTTGTTTTGCTATCATCTGCCTCTATTACCACTGCTGGCAGTGCATTCCATGCACCCACCACTCTCTGAGTAAAGAACCTACCTCTGACATCCCCCCTAAACCTTCCTCCAATTACCTTAAAATTATGCCACCTGTGATAGACATTTCTGCCTTGGGAAAAAGTCTCTGGCTATCCACTCTATCTATGCCTCTCAACATTTCGTACATCTCTATCAAGTTACCTCTCATCCTTCTTCACTCTAATGAAGAATGGTGGCTAGGTGGTTCACACTGCTGCCTCACAGCACCAGAAACTTGGGTTTGATTCCAGTTTTGGGTGACTGTGTGGAGTTTGCACATTCTCTGTGTGTCTGTGTGATTTTCCTCTGGGTGCTCTGGTTTCCTCCCAGAATTCAAAGGTGTGCAGGTTAGGTGAACTGGTCGTGCTAAATTGCCCATAGTGTTCAGGGATGTGTAGGTTAGTTGCATTAATTAGGGGAAATGTAGAGTAATAGGGTAGGGGAATGGGTCTGGGTAGGTTACTTTTAGGAGGGTAGGTGTGGCCTTGTTGAGCCAAATGGCCTGTTTGCATTCTGTAATGTGGTTTGCACACTGGTTCTGTGATTTACTGCAGAGACTGAGGCCATTGTGTTCATGCCATCCTCCAAGCAGCCTCCAGTGTAATCCTGCTTTCTGACTTTTGGTACGTAACTACAGGATTATAAGTGCATATCCAAGTACTTTCTAAAAGTGAGGAGGAATTATGGTGTGATCATCATTTTACACAGTGAGTTCCCACCAGATATGCAGGCTGTTATTGACATGCTGAGTCAACAAATCTCATGAAATTTCAGAAGTGACTGCAATTCTTCACCTTTGCTGATTTGGTCTTGAAACTTCCTCTGGTGGACTTTTCCATTTTGGACTGTCTCAATGTCTGCTCCTATTCTGGTCATCCATTATCCTTTCTTGGGTCTACACTTTTCTGGACTCCAGAAGCAGAACTCCAGTTTTGCACCGACTGGTAGCTTCACCAAACTGGAACTGCTCCTGGGTTTTTCATTTTGCTCAGTTGCATCAAGAAAATACTGTCGGTCAGATTTTCAACTTCCACTCTCATCTGCCTTGAACTGGCATGTGGCTTTCTTCGAGTCACACACTTACCTGGATACTTCCAGAACACTGACTCCAACACTTAGCTATTTTATTGAACCGCAAATCCTTTACCTGAGTTCTAAGCAGTAAAGTATCCAACTGTTCTTGTGACTACCTACAAGAATACAAATAGTTCAGTTGCCTTCCTAGCAGTATAACCAAAAGTAGAACTACCTAAAATGAATTCCACTCTCTCCCTTACATATTTGAACATACTGACTCATTGTCTCCTTCTACCAACATTGAACTTATGCAGTTTTGCTCCATCGGTGCCGTTTATACAAACTACCCCTGTTAATGTTAAAGTGGTTGAGGGTTGCGATTACGAATCTCCTATTGTTTGTACACTTTACAGAGATTCATCTTTCATCATTCTCTCATTCTTCAGTGGTCTATAATACACCCTCAGAAATATGATTACTCCTTTTCCTATTTTTATCCGGTGATGCTGTTATCCTATTATCCTTGCTCACATCTAGAATTGTTTCTTTAATCAATATTATAACTCCTTCCTTTTTCTTTGTAAGCCTTTTCTCTATTTCATTTGAAAACTCTCCAACCACGAACATTGTAGTGCCATTTCTGCCACTCAGCTATGTTTCAGTAATCAGTACAAGACCATATGAATGCATGCTCTCAGCTCAGCTGCCTTATTATTTGACTTCCTGTGTTGAAGTTTCCACCAGTTGACACCTTCTCAAGCATCTTCCTCCACGCTTGAATGCATGGAGAGCAAGATCAGATACAAGAGGTTTTTTTGGCTTCAGTACTGTGGTAACAACATTGAATCTCACAGTAGAGGGGGTTGGTTAGCTCAGTAGCTGGGTGCCTGGGTTCAATTCCTGTAGCTGCTGAGGTTATCATAACGGTCTTGCCTTCTCAACCTCTCTCCTTGCCTCGGGCATTGGGAACCTCAAGTTAAATCACACTGAACTGTATCTCTCTAATGTGAGAGCAGCCCAAGTTTTAGTAGGACTATGACAACTTCACCGTTACAGCACTGTAACAGGCAATTCATGCACATGCATGCTTATTAAAAGAAAACTATCATCATCACCCTCACCCCCATCCTTTCCCAAAATCCAGCAACTTTCCCTCTTTCAACTGTTCATCCAATTCCCTTTTTGAAAATTATAATTCCACTATTCTTTCAGGCAGCATTTTCCAGGTCATAACAACACAATACCTCTAACAACAAACCTCAGCTAAAACCATGTTTCCGAACATCACTTCCTACTACTTTGCTAACTTTTAAAAAAAAACATTCATTATTATTCCACAAAGTCTGTCAAAGATCTGAAGGTAGATAAGCTTCAGGTCAACTGTTTAAAGTACAAAATGATGAAGGTGGCATTTTAAGCGATAGTTTTGTTGAATGCCTTTTAAATTATAAATAAATTGTTTGAAATTTATTTTTCAAATTCACACATTAAGAGAATGCCAGACACTTGGTAAAATATTTTTAAACAGGATAGAAGAAGCAAAAGCAATGAATACATTATAGACGTAACTAATATGCAAGTTAAGTTATATTGGGAAACTTTGGGGCTGGATGTCTTTTTTGGGGATTCCAGACATTTTTTTCTCTCTGCATTTTTTTCAAAAATGAGGACTGTCCCTTTCAAATAAATTACGACTGAAGGTAAAAGACAGTAAGCAATTTCCTTCCAAAATCAGTTTCAACCCTCAGAACACCATGTCTCTATTTTGATAATGCCTGTCATTAGGTGAATGACTAATGAGGTTCAATCTTTATTATTCCAAACTAAACTCCGGCTAATTTTATGCAAATATTCATAGGATAAAGTGTCAACGAAATTGCAAAGATGTGCATTGATTAGACCAAATAATTGCTGACCTTCATCTTTACATCTAACTTGGTCTTTATTGTTTTTGTTTTACTAATTAAGGGAATCTTGTGTCACTGGCTAGCTCAGCTTTTTTTTGCCCATTCCTAATTGCCCTGGAATTGCTCAGTCATTCCAGAGGGCAGTGAACAGTCAACAGTGTTGATGTGGGTCTGGAATCACGTACAGGCTGTGTAGGGATGGCAGATTTCTTCCCAAAAGGGCACTTGTGAATCTTTATAATTATCAACAACAGTTACATTGTTGCCATTTGGCTGGATTTAATTCCAGATTTTTAAGACAAAATCAAACTTAAATTTCACCATTTGCCATGGCGGGATTTCAATCCACTAACCTGGGATTTATGGGATTAAAAACCCAGGAATATTACCAATGCCTGCCCAGTCTAAGGATTGTGTCTCCTTTTACTCAGTGTCATTGATTTTTTTAATTGCAAAAATATACTTTGTATATCACAATTTTTTATGAATGTGCAGTTACTGCAAGTTTTTTGCAGTCTTTGTACATAAAGAACAAACAAACATTGGAAGTTCGACATTCTCTGAAGTTTCAAAAAACCCAGGCATTATATTTACAAGAGAGTCTGATAACTGAACGGACACCCATTGTAGAGTCATAGAATTATTGAGTCCTACAGCACGGAGACAGGCCCTTTGGCTCAAACTGGTTCATGCTGGCCAAAATATCGATCCATGCTAACCCCATTTCCCTGCACTGGGCCCATATCCTTCCAAGATTATAGTGGTGCTAGAAAAACACAGCAGGTCAGGCAGCATCCAAGGAGCAGGAAAATTGATGTTTCGGGCAGGAGCCCTTCAACCTACCTGAAATGTTGATTTTCTTGCTTCTCGGATGCTGTGCTTTTCCAGCAGTGCTTTAACCTTGACTCTAATCTCCAGCATCTGCAGTTCTCACTTTTGCCATGCCCTTCTAAATCTTTCCAACCACGTATTTGTCCAAATTTGTACTTTACCAGAAATATCTGAAATGATGGAGTTTCCCCACTGCATTAAAAAGGCCACAACACCAGGTTATAGTCCAACAGGCTTATTTGGAAGCCGAGCATTCAAGGCGCTGCTCCTTCATCAGGTGGCTCACTGTGTAATTTTTAACTTTGTCCACTCCAGTCCGACACCGTCACTTCCAAATTGTTTCCCAACTGCGCCTTGGCGGCGGCTGCCCTAAGCTTTAGTATACCCCTCAGCATGTAGTTACAGAGTCATAGAGTCACACAGTCATAGAGATGTACAGCATGGAAACAGACCCTTTGGTTCAACCCGTCCATGCCGACCAGATATCCCAACCCAATCTAGTCCCACCTGCCAGCACCTGGCCCATATCCTTCCAAACCCTTCCTATTCATATACCCATCCAAATGCCTCTTAAATGTTGCAATTGTACCAGCCTCCACCACATCTTCTGGCAGCTCATTCCACACACGTACCACCCTCTGCATGAAAATGTTGCCCCTTAGGTCCCTTTTATATCTTTCCCCTCTCACCCTAAACCTATGCCCTCTAGTTCTGGACTCCCACAACCCAGGGAAAATACTTTGTCTCTTTATCCTATCCATGCCCCTCATAATTTTGTAAACCTCTATAAGATCACCCCTCAGCCTCCAATGGTCCAGGCAAAACAGCCCCAACTTATTCAGCCTCTCCCCATAGCTTAAATTCTCCAATGCTGGCAACATCTTTATAAGTCTTTTCTGAACCCTTTCAAGATTCACAACATCTTTCCGATAGGAAGGAGACCAGAAATGCATGCAATATTCCAACAATGGCCTAACCAATGTCCTGTACAGCAGCAACATGACCTCCCAACTCCTGTACTCAATATTCTGACCAATAAAAGAAAACATACCAAATGCATTCTTCATTATCCTACCTGTGACTTCACTTTCAAGGAGCTATGAACCTGCACTCCAAGGTGTCTTTGTTCAGCAACACTCTCTAGGACCTTACCATTAAGTGTATAAGTCCTGCTAAGATTTGCTTTCCCAAAATGCAGCACCCCGCATTTATCTAAATTTAACTCCATCTGCCACTTCTCAGCCCATTGGCCCATCTGGTCAAGATCCTGTTGTAATCTAAGGTAACCTTCTTCGCTATCTACTATACCTCCAATTTTGGTGTCATCTGCAAACTTACTAACTATACCTCTTATGCTCACATCCAAATCATTTATATAAATGACAAAAAGTAGAGGACCCAGCACCGATCCTTGTGGCACTCCACTGGTCACAGGCTTCCAGTCTGAAAAACAACCCTCCATCTTCTACCTTTGAGCCAGTTCTGTATCCAAATGTCTAGTTCTCCCTGTATTCCATGAGATCTAACCTTGCTAACCAGTCTCCCAGGGGGAACTTGTCGAACGCTTACTGAAGTCCACATAGATCACATCTACCGCTCTGCCCTCATCAATCTTCTGTGTTACTTCTTCAAAAAACTCAATCAAGTTTGCGAGACATGATTTCCCATGCATAAAGCCATGTTGACGATCCCAGTCCTTGCCTTTTCAAATATCTTGGAATGTGCTAGTCTGCAACATTCGGTCAAGGTCAAAACTGGAAGACCCATGACTTTCGGGCAGACCAAACAGCAGCATTCACTGAGTTGATGGTCTTCCAGGTGTAGTCAATGTTTGTCTCGGTGCTCTGCAGGGTCCAATACAGAATCACACTGACCATTGCAAAGCCCTGCTTAAATGGAAAGGAGGTTAGATCATTGTTTCTGGAGTGTCAGTGTGATCAGATCATAGTATTTATTTCTGATTTTCCCATTCATTAATATGAATGAGTTGAAAATCTTAGTTCTGTAAACAAGGCAAATTGATCCAGCCTAACCTGTCATTGAAAGAATCTCCTGCTCTGAGAATACAGCCCCAGGAAATGACTGGCTAATTCCCAGAAATGTAGTATCCAATCATAAAGATCGATGGGAACAAGAAAAAGGAATTCAACCCCTGGAGCCTAATCCACCATTCATAGAGAATGTGTAGCTGAAATCCATTCTGTTTTCTTCTGTCCATATCCCTCACCAAGCAAATGGATCAGAGCCTGTTGATGGTTCCAGATAGCATCATGCAACCACTAACACAAATAGTGCCTATGGTGTGGAAGCAGGCCATATGGAGTAAGTCCACATTACTGTCCAAAGAGCATCCCACTTGTACCCAGCTCCCCACCTTATCCCTGTAACCCTGTATTTACCATGGCTAGCCCACTTAACCTCCACATCCTTGGACACTATGGGTAATTTAGCATGGCCAATCCACCTAACCTGCACATCTTTGGGGTGTGGGAGGAAACTGGAACAGCTGGAGAGAACCCATGGAGGAATGTGCAACCTCTAGACAGTCACCCGAGGGTGGAATTGAACCTGGATCTTTGGTGCTGTGAGGCAGCAGTACTAACTACTGATGAAGGGATTATGCCCGAAACATTGACTCTCCTGTTCCTCGGATGCTGCCTGACCTGCTGTGCTTTTCCAGCACCATCTTTTTCAACTCTAACCACTGAGCCACAGTATGGCCAAGATAATGAAAGGGTTGATCATTATTTTTAATGTACTATCAAACTTGATGAGTAGCTTCATTCATAATCCCATAGTGACAGTGTTTTAAAGGATTTTAACACTGAGACAGAGAGCTAATCTGTTCAGGGTGAAAGTAGGGACTGCAGATGCTGGAGATCAGAATCTAGATTAGAATGGTGCTGGAAAAGCACAGCAGATCAGGCAGCATCCAAGGAGCAGGAAGATTGACGTTTCAAGCAAAGGCCCTTCATCAGGAATGAGGCCTCATTCCTGATGAAGGGCTTTTACCCAAAACGTCGATTTTTCTGCTCCTTGGATGCTGCCTGACCTGTTGTGCTTTTCCAGAACCACTCTAATCTAGACTCTAATCTAGAGCTGTTGTAAGAACACTCACATCTCTATTCACCTAACCTTTGTGTCTGGTCAAATATCGTATTTTCATTGACATCCTCTTTCCTTCCTCCACTTTGCATACCGCCTGTGATGTGCCTTGAAGTTGGAAGGTTGTGGGTTCAAGTTCCATGTGGCATTGGAAAAAATGGTGATGATGATGATACATTGTTACTTGTACTTTGCAATGAATAGCACAGTAAAATACTCTGAAAATCTTCAATTGTTGCCACAATCCGGCACCATTTGAATATTTTAAGAATAAAAAGATAAAGCTGAAAGAGTCCATCTTCATTGCACCACCTCCACCATGAGTCCTGAGCCCTCAGCCAGCTGACCAATGATGGCCAGCCGGCTGACCAGTCCGAATGAAGGGATCTTGTCTGAAACGTTGATTCTCCTGCTCCACGGATGCTGCCTGACCTGCTGGGCTTTTCCAGCACCACACTCTTGGAGGTGACCAATTACACCTTTTGCTGACACCCTTTGTTGCCTGAGCCAGACCCACTAATATCGCAATCACCATTCTTCAGGTGCCATCTCTGCATCACCTTGCCCTGCAACCCGTAGCCCCCGGCTCCATTCTGCCACTGCCTCACCAACATAAGATTCCAGCTCTCGGCCTACTGCAGCCAGAAGCTGCAGCCTTCACCGTGGTGATAACCAGGACACTCAAAACTCTGGGCCTACCGCAACCAGGAGTTCCCTGGCTCTGCTTCCAGGCCAGGCTGCTGCCTTGTCAAGAGTCCCTGTCCAGCCGCTCTCCTCCACCATGCTACCTTCTCTGCCGCTGTTGATAGGAAGAAGATAAAGAAAAAGAAAGAAGATGAAAAGAGGAAGGAAAGAAGGGAAGAAGCCGCCATCTGGAGTGGACAAGCCCAGGAGCCCGAACGCTGTCTACCTTGCTGCTGTCGTCATCTTGGAGATAAACACTGGAGCTGAGGAAATGTTTAATTGTTAATGGAGCTTAATCTGAGATGAGATACAAAACTGAAACTCAGTCTTCAATCCTAGTGGTTGCTGTATTCTCTGTATCATGCAAGTGAATGTGATTCAGAACATATTAAGTGGCTTCCATGGGATTTGTAACTTACATTTCAGTGGATGAACCTTGAACTTGCTCAAGAGATATTTGTACGTGTAAGAAAATTTAATACACACATAAATATAACAATTCTCTCAGCAGGACAGTTTTTGCAGCCATTGAGCTGCATGTGGAGTCCAGTGATGGAATCTCCCAGTTGCCACTACTTTGCAGAAGGTGCTAATACACTGATTTGATGCATTGATATGTCTGTGCTTTCAAGAGAGCAAAATCATGCAAACCTACTGACTGTCTCCCTCTTAACATCTCCAGCAGCCATTCCCAGGCAATGAATTAAAGTTGAACATTTCTTAAATGTCCACCTCAACCCAATGGCTCCCAGCTTCTTACTGCTCACAAGGAGAGTCCAAAACAATGGAGCATAAAGTTAAAACTCGGTCAGGGCCATTCGGGAGTGATGGCAGTAAGCATGCCTCCAAGGACATCTAGAACTCTCTCCCCAAAATGCTTTCGAGGCTGGAGATCAATTGAAAATTTTAGAATGGAGAATGACTGGGAAATGGGATTAGAACAGCTAGGTGAT
Organism: Chiloscyllium punctatum; assembly: GCF_047496795.1. Taxonomy (NCBI): domain Eukaryota; kingdom Metazoa; phylum Chordata; class Chondrichthyes; order Orectolobiformes; family Hemiscylliidae; genus Chiloscyllium; species Chiloscyllium punctatum. The sequence goes on along the minus strand of NC_092763.1, from coordinate 82,372,354 downwards.
TGTTTTTGACCAGTGTGGACACAATAGGTTGTAGGACCTTTATCTGTGCTATAGATCCCCGTGACTCAATGACTGTTCATCATTAAACGATGTTATTCAAGATTATAAAACGAAGGGGAGAGTAGATGGAATTGAGATACAGTTCAACCCTGATCTAATTGAATAGCAGGACAGCGTTGTGTGGCTGAAATAACACATTACTATTTGAACATCTAAATCATACCAGCCATATTTTCTGCAGCCCAAGCCCCTCAGCAGCAAAGGTGATCCATGTGATGTTAAATGCAAAGATGTTACTCTGGAAAGATTGTGAATGAAGAATTCCATTTAGAAAGGCCAGCATTCCTAAGCCTTCAGCGGACACTTTTTAAATTAAGTCACAACAAAATGGCACTTTAAAGCAGAGTACAAGCTAATACATACAAAGCTTTGGGACAAGTGCTGGAAAATGGGATTAGAATAGTTAGATGGTTATTTTTGACTAATGTTGATGTGATGGGCTAAAGGCCCTTTTCAAGGAGAAAGTGAGGACTGCAGATGCTGGAGATCAGAGCTGAAAATGTGTTGCTGGAAAAGCGCAGCAGGTCAGGCAGCATCCAAGGAGCAGGAGAATCGATGTTTCGGGCATAAGCCCTTCGATTCTCCTGCTCCTTTGATGCTGCCTGACCTGCTGCGCTTTTCCAGCAACACATTTTCAGCTCTGAAGGCCCTTTTCACCTACTAGGACTCAAAAGGCTGTTTGGGAAGTTAGACACTGCTGTGCAGTTGTTACATTTGCTCCAATGACCCCCAAATTGCAACTGTAAGTGTACAGGAGTCAAGTCATTGGATGACTTGATTTGGTTTAGCCAGGTTGGAAATCAAATCCAAAATTTTAAATTTCAGTTAACTACCATGAGTTATTGCCAGCTGCAAAAACAATCAAATTGCATCACCAGATAGAACTGTGTGGTATGAGTGAATACGTTGATTTTTAATGCAAACAGTTTTACGTCAGAGGTCAGTGTTTGCGAATAGCAGACGTACAAAAGTATAAATCAAGCCAGAAGCAAGCCTGGATTTATAGCTGAGGAACATTACCCTTGTCAGCAAAAAAAACAACCTGAACAAAAGATTTTTTTTCTGAGTGCTGATGACTCACTCTCATTCTGTTCTTAAACAACTCCAGAGCTCCCTAAAGATCTGATCTCTGTCTATAGCAAAGAACTCCTCCACTCATCATCCACCCACACGCACTCAATCTGTAACTATTTCACCCCACTTTCATCTGTACATCTTGGTGAAGGAGAGAGCTGACACCCAGCCAGTGGATCAGCTCTCTGTAGAATGTGCGTTACTCATCAGCTGAGCTCTTGTCATTCATGAATTTCAAGTGAGCGACTTTAACGAGATCCTGGCCTGTACAGAAAGCTGGGTGTACAGTGATGCCAACTTCCACCTAACTGAAGCCTCCTCACTTGTCTGTACCCTCAAGTACACCAGACCATCACGGAGGAATCAGCAATGATAAGATCATTGAATATCAAGGGGAGATGGTTAGATTCTGAAGAAGGATCACTAGACTTGAAACATTAACTCTGCTTCTCTCCAAAGATGCTGCCAGAACTGTTGAGTTTCTTCTGCATTTCCTTTTTTGTGTGGTTAGATTGTCTCTTTCTGATGAAGGGCTTTTGCCCAAAATATGGATTTTCCTGCTCCTAGGATGCTGCCTGACCTGCTGTGCTTTTCCAGCACCACACTCTTGACTCTTGTTTGAGACGGTCATTCTATCTATAACGTACCACTACACTAAGCCAGTTCTCGATTTTATCTAATTAAACCTGCATTCCTTCAGCTTAAGTAGACAGAGATGAGTGCTTTACTTTGGGCCTGGTCAACATGAAAGTGTGTGATAGATTTATTTGCGACTAAGGCTTTGGAGTTGGAGGTTGTGTTGTTGTCCTGATCACCATATTGTACTTTACTTTGCCCTCTGACTTCTGTAGCATTTTGTCCTCCTTTTCAGCATCTCACCTTGTTCCATCTTTTCACCTCAAAATTATTTTATTCACGACTGGCACATGGGTGTTACTGGCTGGGCCAGTATTTATTGGCCATGCCTAGTTGCCTTGAGAAACTGATGATGAGCTGCCTTGTTCTACCACTACAGTCCACATGTTGTAGGTAGAAACGAGGTTAAAATCCTCATTGTCCACCACCTGCCCAGTTAGCATTTCTGGTCTGAGACATGGTCATTAAAAACCGAAAGAACTTCAGATGCTATAAATCATAGACAACAATAGAAGTTGCTGGAAAAGCTCAACAGGTCTGCCAGCATCTGAAATCAAGGTTAATGATTCAGGTCGAGTGACCCTTCCTACCTCAAGATGATGTTTGTCACTGAGGCATGGTCACTGCCTTCCTTCCTTAGCCTTTTGAGCAAGCAATGTCTTACTCTCGGTAATTTCTATCTTCATTTCATCTTATTACGCTCTCTCTTCTCTGAGTTCACAGACCTTTTTCCCAAAGATTCTGGGTAGGGTCATCCAAGATGGAGGACGGGGAAAATTTCTGGCCATAACAGGCTGCTCCTTTCCTGAGTTATTTTTGGTGCTAAAGGTGATTTCCTCGAATTCCAGGAGCAACAACTACTGTTTTAGTTGCTGTTGCATTGTTTTGGAATTTTGGACCAAAAAAATAGTCAAAACAGTGGCACTTTTAAAATGGAGAAAGACAAAGGCAGCACATGGTCTGAGCAGGAGAGAGAGAGAGAGAGAGAGAGAGAGAGAGAGAGAGAGAAAGAAACCTACACTGCTAACTGACACAACAGTGAACCTGCACAGTTACTGCCTTTGTTGTTTGAATTCATGTATCGCTGGAGATTGGAATGCGTCTAGGAAAATGAACAAAGAGTGATATTCACAACTGATTTTGGAGGAACCTGTTTGGGAGATGTCACAGCACAGAAACAGATAAGTTGAATAGATTTCAGTGTGGCCTTATAGTCAGACTTCAGTAGTGAGTAGAGTTGGTTATTTCTTGACTATATGTTTTATTGTGTTATGTCTCTTGATTAAACTTAAAAATATAAGCCATAAGTAGTAAGTTAGCCTGGAGCAGTGTTTTGTAGAGAAATAAGACAGTGCCATCTTCTGGATCTGCAGATTGGACGAAGTGAAATTGGCCTTTAGTAGAGGAATATACTCTTCTTGTCGGATGTGGGAGTTTAGGGAGAGTTTATGTGTTACTGAGGATTATATCTGCAACAAATGTCATTGGTTGCAAATCCTATCAGATCAAATGGATCAGTTGGAGTGACAGTGAGAAGCAATAAGGAATTTACAAGAGCAAAGGTGTGTGATAGATGGCACTTATATGAAAGGAGAAAAGCTGCAGATACAGTGAGGTATGGGTTAACTCCAAGAAAGGTAAGAGAGGTAGGCAGGTAATACAGGAGTCTCCTGTGGCAATCCCCATTTCAAACAAGTATGCTGTTTCAGAAAAGTAGGGGGTGACGGATTTTCAGGGGAATTGAGCACAAACAGTCATGTTTCTGTTATTGAGACAGGCTCTAATGTAATGAGGGGTATGTCGGGTTCCAAGATATTGATTGTGTTCGGGGACTGTCTAATCAGAGGCACAGACTGATGTTTCTATTGTGAGCAGTGAAAAATCAGAATGGTGTGCTGCTTCCCTGGTGCCAGGATCAAGGATGACTCAGAGAGGGTAAAGAATGTTCTCAAGAGGGAGACAGCTGAGCAGGGAGGTCATTGTACCCATTGGAACTAACGACGTAGGATGGGAAAAGGATGAAATTCTGAAGGGATAATATGGAGGGTTAGGCAGGAAGTTTAAAAGGAGGTCCTCAAGTTTAGTAATATCTGGATTATTCCCATTGCTACAAGCTAGTGAGCGTAGGAATAGGAGGATAGAGCAGATGAATGTGCGGCTGAGGAGCTGGTGTATGGGAGAAGGATTCACATTTTTGGATCATTGGAATCTCTTCTGATGTAGAAGTGATCTGTACAAGAAGGATGGATTGCACCTGAATTGGAAGGGGACTAATATACTGGCAGGGAGATTTGCTAGAGCTGCTCGGGAGGATTTAAACACGTAAGGAGGGAGTTTGACTCAGGGAGATAGTGAGGAAAGAGATCAATGTGAGACTGGTACAGTTGAGAACAGGAGTGAGTCAAACAGGCAGGGCAGGCAGTGACAGGTAGGACTGATAAATTAAACTGCATTTATTTCAAAGCAAGAGGCCTAACAGGGAAGGCAGATGAACTTAGGGCATGGTTAGCAACATGGGACTGGGATATCATAGCAGTTACAGAAACATGGCTCAGGGATGGGCAGGACTGGCAGCTTAATGTTCCAGGATACAAATGCTACAGGAAGGATAGAAAGGGAGGAAAGAGAGGAGAGGAAGTGGCATTTTTGATAAGGGAGAGCATTACAGCTGTGCTGAGGGAGGATATTCCTGGAAATACATCCAGGGCAGTTATTTGGGTGGAATTGAGAAATAAGAAAGGGATGATCACATTGTTGGGATTGTATCATAGACCCCCCAGTAGTCAGACGGAAATTGAGAAACAAACTTGTAAGGAGATCTCAGCTATCTGGAAGAACAATAGGGTGGTTATGGTAGGGGATTTTAACTTTCCAAACATAGATGGGACTGCCATAGTGTTAAGGGCTTAGATGGAAAGGAATTTGTTAAGTGTGTATTAGAAAATTTTCTGATTCAGTCTGTGGATATACCTACTCGAGAAGGTGCAAAACTTGACCTACTCTTGGGAAATAAGGCAGGGCAGGTGACTGAGGTGTCAATGGGGGAGCACTTTGGGGCCAGTGACCATAATTCTATTTGTTTTAAAATAGTGATGGAAAAGGATAGACCAGATCTAAAAGTTGAAGTTCGAAATTGGAGAAAGGATAGTTTTGACGGCATCAGGCAATAACTTTCAAAAGTTGATTGGGGGCAGATGTTCGCAGGTAAAAGGATGACTGGTAAATGGGAAGCCTTCAGAAATGAGATAACGAGCATCCAGACACTGTATATTCCTGTCAGGGTGAAAGGGAAGGCTGATAGATATAGGGAATGTTGGATGACGAAAGAAATTGAGGTTTTGGTTAAGAAAAATAAGGAAACATATGTCAAGTATAGACAGGATAGATCAAGTGAATCCTTAGAAGAGTATAAAGGCAGTAGGAGTATGCTTCAGAGAGAAATCAGGAGGGCAAAAAGGGGACATGCGATAGCTTTGGCAAATAGGGTTAAAGAGAATCTAAAGAGGTTTTACAAATACATTAAGAACAAAAGGGTGACTAGGGAGAGAATAGGGCCCCTCAAAAATCAGCAAGGCTGCCTTTGTGCGGAGCCGCAGGAGATGGGGTAGATACTAAGTGTGTATTTTGCATCAGTATTTATCATGGGAAAGGATATGGAAGATAGAGACTGTAGGAAAATAAATGGTGACAGCTTACAAAATGTCCATATTACAGAGGAGGAAGTGGTGGATGTCTTGAAATGCCTAAAAATGGATAAGTCCCCAGGGCCTAATCAGGTGTACCTGAGAACTCTGTGGGAAGCTAGGGCAATGACTGCTGGGCCCCTTGCTAAGATGTTTGGATCATCGATAATCACAGGTGAAGTGCCGGAAGACTGGAGGTTGGTTAACATGGTGCCACTGTTTAAGAAGGGTGGTAAGGACAAGCCAGGGAACTATAGACCAGTGAGCCTGACGTCGGTGATGGGCAAGTTGTTGGAGGGAATCCTGAAGAACAGGATATACATATATTTGGAAAGGCAAAACCTGATTAGGGATAGTCAGCATGGCTTTGTGCGTGGGAAACCATGTCTCACAAACTTGATTGAGTTTTTTAAAGAAATAACAAAGAGGATTGATGAGGGCAGAGTGTTAGACATGATCTATATGGACTTCAGTAAGGCGTTTAACAAAGTTCCCCATGGGAGACTGGTTAGCAAGGTTAGATCTCATGGAATACAAGGAGAGCTAGCCATTTGGATACAGAACTGGCTCAAAGGTAGAAGACAGAGGGTGGTGGTGGAGTGTTATTTTTCAGACTGAAGGCCTGTGACCAGTGGAGTGCCACAAGGATTGGTGCTGGGTTCACTACTTTTTGTCATTTATATAAATGATTTGGATATTAACATAAAAGGTATAATTAATAAGTTTGCAGATGACACCAAAATTGGAAGTGTAGTCGACAGTGAAGAGGGTTACCTCAGATTACAACAGGATCTTGACCAGATGGGCCAATGGGCTGAGAAGTGACAGGTGGAGTTTAATTTAGATAAATGGGAGGTGCTGCATTTTGGGAAAGCAAATCTTAGCAGGACTTATACACTTAATGGTAAGGTCCTAGGGAGTGTTGCTGAACAAAGAGACCTTGGAGAGCAGGTTCATAGCTCCTTGAAGGTTGAGTCGCAAGTAGATAGGATAGTGAAGAAGGCGTTTGGTATGTTTTCCTTTATTGGTCGGAGTATTGAGTACAGGAGTTTGGAGGTCATGTTGCGGCTGTACAGGACATTGGTTAGGCCACTGTTGGAATATTACGTGGAATTTTGCTCTCCTTCATATCAGAAGGATGTTGTGAAACTTGAAAGCTTTCAGAAAAGATTTATAAGGATGTTGCCAGGGTTGGAGGATTTGAGCTATAGGGAGAGGTTGAATAGGCTGTTTTCCCTGGAACTTTGGAGGCTGAAGGTGACCTTATGGAGACTTATAAAATCATGAGGGGCATGGGAAGATTAAATAGACAAGGCCTTTTCCCTGGGTTGGGGGAGTCCAGAAATAGAGGGCATAGGTTTAGGGTGAGAGGGGAAAGACATAAAAAAGACTTAAGGGTCAACCTTTTCACCCAGAATGTGGTGCATGTTTGGAATGAGCTACCAGAGGATGTGATGGAGGCTGGTACAATTGCAACATTTAAAAAGCATCTGGGTGGATATATGAATAGGAAGAGTTTGGAGGGATATAGGCCGGGTGCTGGCAGGTGGGACTTGATTGGGTTGGGATATCTGGTTTGCGTGGACGGGTTGAACCAAAGGGTCTGCTTCCATGCTGTACATTTCTATGACTCTAAATTATCCCCTGAAAATTCCCACATTCACAGCTACACACTTCTCATTGCCGTTCTATGCCTTGGTTCACTCCCTTTGTGGTCATAATATTCTTCTTAAGGTAAAAAAAGCAAAAACTATATTGTTGCATTTTGCTATTCTGGAAGGCATTACAAAAAAGGCAGATTGTGAAAAAATACAGAAATTCCTAATTCCCATGTCTTTCAGACCGAATTTGACAAAAATCACAGGCCAGATTTCTGGACTTGATAAGAATGACTATCTTCTACATATAAACAGATTTTAGCTACAGGTAAACAATTATGAACTGTTGCCTTATAAGTTTACCACTTAAAACACTAACTCCCTTATAAAACTCTCCCTACATACACATACTAACAGGCACAGACTGACACAGAAAACTAAATGGTGTTATGGATGAAGTGGAAGACTGGGGAGGCAGTTCAATGAGACCTGGCTACAGGGTCCATTGAGATGATCCTTTTGGCTTGACTGGACCTGCTGATTGTAGATTTTTCTCTTCCAGGTATTTTCATTTCTCGCAGGAAGTTCAGAGTGACTGGTTTACAAGTTACGTCATCACTGACATTTTGGGTGAAAATCACAGCTTCCAGCCCAACTGGTGAGAGAAAATTAACTGGCTTTGTTTCAGACATTACTGTAGAAAAAGGACAGCTCCTTCCTTTCCCTTGGTTCATAAAAGCATGAGTGCTCGGAGCAGGAGGAGGCAGTTCAGCCCCTCTAGCCTGCTCTCCCATTTAATACGATCATGGCTGATCTCATCTCGGCCTCAACTTCCTTTCCTACCCGCTCTCTACTATTATCAATTGAAAATCCATCTCTTCAAATCTACTCAATGTCCTGATATCTCTGAGGAAGTGAATTCCACAGATTCGTGACACTGTGAGAGAAGGAATATCTCCCCATCTCTGCTTAAAAATGTCAGCATTATTCTAAGATGGTGACTTCTCATTCTAGATTGTCCCACCTGAAGAAGCATACTGTCTATATCTACTTTGTTTAATGGCTTCTAACTGATTAATCATGCCCACAGGCTATTCAGCACCCTGGAAGTCAATTACATTGTTGCTGGCAGGCAGAAGGCATTTTTTATTGATGACTGGTCACCAATCACCTATTTGTTGCTGTTCGAATCAATCTTTATCAACGCCCCTTATCTGGAACTCATCTTCTCCCCCTGGGTACACAAGCATCAGTGTAAACTGCACCTACAATGAGTGCCAGTAATTTGGTTTTAAAAGCTGCAATAATTCTTTCCATAGTCCTTGGTTTTAAAACACTGTCGGTTTTCCATTTCAATCAACAATCAAATAGAGAAACATAAAAAAAAGTTACGGTGTTTGCAACCTTGTACTCTCCGTGTGGTTTAAACAAGATTCAATGTAATCAAAGCAAGACTCTGCTACTCCTGTGTTAAAACTGTCTTGTGTTAAAGGCTAACATACCATAATCCTACCTAGTAGATTGCTGCACCCACGTTCCTTTGCATATTTACACTTTCCAGGCTCTGAAGAAAAATTCTGTACATCTGTTTTTCCAACCAAATTGGATAACCTTTCATTTTTCCACATTATATTGCTTCTGCCATATTCTTGTCCACTCAAAATGTATATTCCCATTCATCTTTGTGTCATCCACAAATTTGAAAATATTACATTTGATCTGCATATTCATACCATTGATTGTATTGATCTGTATGTGAAAGTCCAGGGCCCAAGAACTGATCCTTGTGCATACTGCACTAGTCACAACATGTCAACATAACAATGATCTATTTACTTTTGCAGTTTGTTTTCTCCCTGTTAGCCAACTTTGCGTACATTATAAAGTCATCAGTTGTTTCGCACCAAAACAGGCCCTTTGGTCCAACTTGTCCATGTTGACCAGCGTGCCGAAACCAAACTAATCCCATTTGCCTGCACACCCCTCTAAACCTTTCCTATCTATGTACCTGTCCAAACGTCTTTGAAATGCTCTAATTGCACTGGCCTCCACCACTTACTCTGGTAGGTCATTCCATACATGTACCACACTATGTATGAAAAAGGCCTCGAGAGTCAGGCTTCCATTTTGAACAGAGCGACAAGGAGAGAGGGCGGAGAGAAACAAGAGATGCCGGGAAGTTTTTAAGTGGGCAAAATCTAAACCCGAGACCCTACACCGTAGGGCCTCCCTCCCACCCATCTCCTCTTACCTTACTAAGAGACTGTAAACTCGGTAAGTTTTCAGGTTTTTCTTCTCTTCCTTTGTTTAGTCCTGTGTGGGGTTTCAGATTAGCAGGGTACGGCTGATAGAGCAGTTGCATGCTCTTCCTGCAGAATGTGGCAGGTGAGAGACACAACACATGTCTCTGCCGACCACATCTGCAGGAGGTGCACCCAACCCGAGCTCCTCGAAAATGGAGTTAAGGAACTGGAACAGGAGCTGGAACTGGATGAACTGCAGATCATCCGGGAGGCTGAGGGAGAAATTAAAGGCTGTTCAGGGAGGTGATCACTCCCCAGACACAGGATAAGGACAGCTGGATTACTGCCAAGGGGTGGAAAGGGAACCAATAGAAAGAGCAGGTATACTGTTTTGGATATTGCTGGTGGGGACAGCCTACCAGGGGAAAGCCATAATTGTCAGGTCTCTGGAACTGAGCCTGGCATTGTGGCTCAGAAGGGAAGGGGGAGAAAAGAAAAGTGCTAGTGGTAGGGGACTCAATAGTTAGACGGATTGACAGGAGATTTTGACAGGACTCCCAGAAGGTAATTTGCCCCCCCGGTGCCAGGGTCCAGGATGTCACCAATTGGGTTTACAGGATTCTGAAGGACGAGGGTGAGCAGCCAGAAATCATGGTGCATATTGGCACCAATGATATAGTCAGAAAAGGGATTGAGGATCTGAAAAGTGACTACAGAGAGCTAGGGTGGAAGCTGAAGAGCAGGACGAGTAGAGTAGTGATCTCAGGTTTGCTACCGGTGCCACGAGACAGTGAGGTGAGGAACAGTGAGTGAGTGCAGCTTAACACATGGCTGCGAGGCTGGTGAATGAGGGAGGGCTTCAGATATCTAGACCATTGGGATGCCTTCTGGGTAAGGTGGGACCTGTACACGAAGGAAGGGTTGCACCTGAATTAGAGGGGCACAAAAGTCCTGGGTGAGAAATTTGTTCATGTGGTTTGGTGGGATTTAATCTAGTTTGGCAGAGGGGTGGGAGCTAGAGCTACATGTCTGAGAGGGGGGTGAGTTGTGGATGGGGCAGTGACAGGATGTAGGGAATCTATCAAGGACGTTTTTCATGTGATGAAACAACGGGATCGGTTAAAGTGTGTTTGCTTTAATGCAAGGAGTGTCAGAAATAAGAGTGATGAACTTAGAGCATGGATCAGTACTTGGGACTATGATGTTGTGGCCATAACGGAGACGTTGGTTTCACAGCGACAGGAATGGTTGCTGGATGTTCCAGAGTTTAGAATGTTTAAAAAGAAAAGGGGGAGGGGGAGAAAGAGGAGGGGGTGTAGCATTGCTAATCAGAGAGTGCATCATAGCTACAGAAGTGAAGGTTGTTGAGGAAGGTTTGTCTACTGAGTCAGTATGGGGGGGAAGTTGGGAACAGCAAGGGAACAGCCACCTCATTGGGGGTTTTCTACACACCCCCTAATAGCAGTAGGGAGATTGAAGAACTCATGGGCTGGCAGATTTTGGTAAAATGCAGATGTAATAGGGTTGTGGTTATGGATGACTTCAACTTTCCCAATATTGACTGGAACCTCCTTAGTGCAGATGGTTTGGATGGAGCCTTTTTTGTCAGGTGTGTTCAGGAGGATTTCCTTACTCAGTATGTAGACAGACCGACGAGGGGAGAGACCATTTTGGATTTAGTGCTCAGCAATGAGCCAGGACAGGTGACAGATCTCATGGTGGGAGAACAGTTTGGTGACAGTGACCACGACTGCCTCACATTTACCATAGCCATGGAGAGGGAAAGGAGCAGGTACCGAGGGAAGATATTTAATTGGGGAAAAGGAAATTATGACACTATCATACAGGAGTTAGGAAGTACAGATTGGGAGCAATTGTTCCACAGAAAGGGCACAGTAGACATGTGGAGACTATTTGAGGAGCAGTTGTTGTGAATGATGCACACATTTGTTCCTCTGAGACAGGCAAGAAGGGGTAAGATTAAGGACCCTGGGATAATGAGAACAAGGAGCTTCTTGTCAAAAGGAAGAAGGCAGTTTATGTAAGGTGGAGGAAGGAAGGGTCTAGCACAGCTTTAGAGGATTACAGGCTTGCTAGAAAGCTAAGAATTGGACTGAGGAGAGTCAGGAGGGGGCACAAAAAAGGCTTGGCAGGAAGGAGTTGGGAGAACCCAAAGGCATTTTACTCATACGTGAGGAATAAGAGAATGATCAGGGAGAAGGTATGGCCCATCAGGGATAGCATAGGGAACTTGTGTGTGGAGTCTGAGCAGATAGGGGAAGCCCTAAATGAGTTTTTTGCTTCGGTTTTCACGAAGGAAAAGGATCTTGTTATGAATGAGAATTTTGAGGAGCTGGGAAACAGGCTTGAACAGATGAAGATTGATGAAGCTGATGTGCTGGACGTTTTGGCAAACATTAAGATTGATAAGTCCCAGGGCCGGACCAGATTTATCCCAGGTTGCTCCGGTAAGTGAGAAAGGAGGTTGCTAAGCCGCTGGCGAAGATCTTTGCCTCCTCACTCTCCACGGGAGTCATACCGGAAGATTGGAAGGAGGCGAATGTTGTTCCTCTTTTCAAGAAGGGGAAGAGGGAAATCCCTGGCAATTACAGACCAGTCAGTCTCAACACCTGTGGTCAGCAAGGTTTTGTAAAGAATTCTAAGGAGTAGAATTTATGACTATTTGGAAAAGCATAGCATGATTAAAGGCAGTCAGCATGGCTTTTGTGAGGGGCAGGTCATGCCTCACAAATCTTATTGAGTTCGTTGAGGAGGTGTCAAGACAAGTCGATGAAGGTTGAGCAGTGGATGTGGTGTATATGGACTTTAACAATGCATTTGATAGGGATCCCCATTGTAGGCTCATTCATAAAGTCAGGAAGTATGGGATACAGGGAGATTTGGCTACCTACATTCAGAATTGGCTGGGTGACAGAAGGCAGAGAGTGGTTGTAGATGGAAAGTATTCTGATTGGAGGTCAGTGGTGAGTGGTGTCCCACAGGGCTCTGTTCTTGGGCCTCTGCTCTTTGTAGTTTTTATAAATGACTTGGATGAGGAGGTTGAGGGGTGGATTAGTAAATTCGCAAATGACACTGAGGTTTGAGGTGCCATTGATAGTATCAAGGGCTATTACAGGCTGCAGTGCGACATTGACAGGACTCAGAGCTAGGCTGAGAAATGGCAGATGGAGTTCAACCTGGATAAATGTGAAGTGATGCATTTTGGAAGGTTGAGCTTGAATGCTGAATATAGGATTAAAAACAGGATTCTTGGCAGTGTGGAGGAACAGAGGGATCTGGGTGTTCAAGTACATAGATTCCTCAAAGTTGCCACCCAAGTCGATAACTGTTAAGAAAGCATGTGGCGTTTTGGCTTTCATTAACAGGAGGATCGAGTTTAAGAACCATGAGGTTTTGCTGCAGCTCTACAAGTCACTGGTGAGACCACATTTGGATTATTGTGTCCAGTTCTGGTTGCCCTACTATAGGAAAGATACCGAGGCTTTGGAGAGGGTGCAAAGAAGGTTTACCAGGATGCTGCCTGGACTGGAGGGCTTTTCTTACAAGAGAAGTTGACTAAACTTGGACTTTTCTCTCTGGAGAGAAGGAGGAAGAGAGGTGTCCAGATCGAGATATATGAGGTAATGAGAGGCATGGATAGAGTCAATAGCCAGAGACTTTTACCCAGGGCAGGATTGACCGGCATGAGGGGGTCATAGTTTGAAGACATTACGAGGAAGGTATAGAGGAGAAGTCAGAGGTAGATTCTTTACGCAGAGAGTTGTGAATGCATGGAATGCGTTGCCAGCTGTGGTAGTGGAGGCAGAGTCATTGGGGGCATTTAAGCGACTGCTGGACATGCACATCGACCGCAGTGAATTGAGGGGTACGTTGGTTAGGTTATTTTATTTTAGTTTAGGAATAATCCTTGACACAACATTGTGGGCTGAAGGGCCTGTTCTGTGCTGTACCTTTCTATGTTCTATTTTCTAAGTTGCCTTTTGGGCCCCTTTTAAATATTTTCCCTCTCATCTGAAACCTGTGCCCTCTAGTTTTGGCCTCTCCTACCCTGAGGTAAAGAACCTCGGCTATTCACTTTGTCTTGTCATGATTTTATAAACCTCTATAAGGTCACCCTTCAGCCTTCTACACTCCTTGAGAAATGGGTCCCAGCCTATCCAGCCTCTCCTTATAACTGCAGTCTTGGTAACATCCTCATAAATCTGCTTCACATACTTTCCAATTTAATAACACCTTTTATGTTCGTGCATCACCCTTATTCCAAATACTTTAATTTTGCTAATCAACCTCCATAGGGAATTTTACAAAAGCCTTCAGAAAATCCAGGCATACTACATCAACTGACTTGCCTCTGGGTGTAGTGGACAGGGAAGAAGGTTACCTCAGATTACAACAGGATCTTGACCAGATGGGCCAATGGGCAGAGGAGTGGCAGATGGAGTTTAATTCAGATAAATGCGAGGTGCTGCATTTTGGGAAAGCAAATCTTAGCAGGACTTATACACTTAATGGTAAGGTCCTAGGGAGTTTTGCTGAACAAAGAGACCTTGGAGTGCAGGTTCATAGCTCCTTGAAAGTGGAGTCACAGGTAGATAGGACAGCGAAGAAGGTGTTTGGTATGTTTTCCTTTATTGGTCAGAGTATTGAGTACAGGAGTTGGGAGGTCATGTTGTGGCTGATCATGAATACACCTGCTATCTCTATAGCTATTTCTTTAATCCTTTGAGATTCACACCAACTTTCAGTCCTACCAATTTTCCAGTACAACCTTCTTATCAATAGTCATTTCTTTTGACTCCTCATTCTTCCTAATCGCTTGGATCTCTATTTTTAGGAGATTTCTCAGTGAAGGAAGACACAACATAGTCAATTAGTTTCTCTGACTTTTTATTCTCCTGATTTTGCCTGTAATTCTCCCACATTTGTCTCAGCTTTATGTTTCCTTTGTAGAAGCCTTTGCGCAGCTATGATCATTTTTATCTCTCCAATCAACTCTGACCTGAAAGAAAATAGACATCTAAACAGTGGGATGTTGTTAAATGTAGTTCTGGAGAAGGATGGAGTGGGTCAGGTGGGGGGGAACACAGGACCAATGAAGATGGCCTCAGGACAGTAAAGGAGAAACCTGCATTCATGAAAATTGTCAAGGACAAGCATGTCCTAAAGTGTGAGAGCACGTTGAAGAAGGCAATTGAATTAGAGGAATGTCGACCAGGAATGAAAAAGGGAATGATGATGTTAACCAGCTTGAAATTGAAAACTGGCTCCTTCCAAGAGCAACAGAAGAGGAAAAGACAAGACTGCTAGGCATAGCAAAATGACAGGGGGACCTAACCTTCATAAATCACCAAATTCACCTGCAGTCTCTACAAAGTCTGTCCACCATCTACACGGCACAAACTGGGAGTTATCCGGGCTTGCTTGGATGAGTGTAGCTCCAGCAGCACTGAAGAAGCTTGACACCACCCAGGACAAAGCAGCCTGGGACATCAGCAACCCAAAGACACAGACTTCAAATAATTGTTCAATGAAACCTGACAGATTGGGAGGTTGGGGCTGGGGGCATAAATTTCTGGATTGCATCATTATGATCTGAACTGTGTTGCTGATTGGTTGGTGGAAGCTGCTCACATTGAAAGGGAAATTGGATTAATTAGGAAGAAAACATTTGTTGGTGTGTGAGGGCAAGGAAGAAAAGCCTGGCACTTATTGCATGGCTTTTTCAAAGAGCTGACACAGGGATAATGGGCCGAATGGCCTCTTTCTCTGCTGCATCAAACCGCATTCTCACAGTCCTAACACTGACTTAATTGTAGATGTTCATCCATTAAGATTGGAGACTGCATAGTCTTTTGCTATCACGATACAGCTGCCTGAAGGAATGATGTAATCACATAGATCTGCAGATAACCCAGTGTTGACACATTTGCTTAACAGAAAGATGGACCCTTTTGTGTTTTCCTGTATCATATTCTCTATGCCCACAGCATGACATGAAAGGAACAGACTAGATCTGTGATTCAGCGACATAAGTTATCAAAAAGAGACGTTTGAAGAATGACAAATCATTTTTGAGTAATCTACCTTAATAAACCTATAAAGACGTCAACTTACAAAGCACATTTATCATAAACTGTGAAAGCAAAGTTAGTTCCCATGATTCAGGAGACGAATGCAGTATGAGACAGATGAGGAGGCCACTCTCCTGAAGCCCTTGCCAAAATACCTCCACCTGTTTGTGAAATCTTGGTGCTTGCAAAATGGCTGTAACATTTGATTAGACAGTAGCAGTGTGCTCCTTTCAATGCCCATTTACACCTCTTCACATCCAACCAATGCCTTTCAAACATATGGAAACAATAGATAGGAACAGATTTGACCAGTACATTCAGCTTGTCCTGTGCAGTTATGACATCCAGGTACTTCATCAGTTTCAGGAATCAAGATGTTGTGAAACTTGAAAGGGTTCAGAAAAGAATTTACAAGGATGTTGCCAGGTTTGGAGTGTTTGAGCTTTTAGGTAGAGGCTGAATAGAGTCATAGAGTCATAGAGATGTGCAAGCATGGAAATCGACCCTTTGGTCTAACTCGTTCATGCTGACCAGATATCCCAACCCAATCTAGTCCCACCTGCCAGCACCTGGCCCATATCCCTCCAAACCCTTCCTCTTCATATACCCATCCAAATGCCTTTTAAATGCTGTAATTGTACCAGCCTCCACCACTCATTCCATACATGCATCACATTCTGTGTGAAAATGTTAACCCTTAGGTCTTTTTTATATCTTTCCCCTCTCACCCTGAACCTATGCCCTCTAGTTTTGGACTCCCCCACCCCAGGGAAAAGACCTTGTCTATTTACCCTATCCATGCCTCTCATGATTTTGTAAAACGCTATAAGTTCACCCCTCAGCCTCTAATGCATCAGGGAGAACAGCCCTAGCCTATTCAACCACTCCCTCTAGCTCAAATCATCCAACCCTGGCAACATCCTTGTAAATCTTTTCTGAACCCTTTCAAGTTTGACAACATCCTTCCAATTGGAAGGAGACCGGAATTGCACACAATATTCCAAAATTGGCCTAATCAATGTCCTGTACGGTCACAATATGACCTGCCAACTCCTGTATTCAACACTCTGACCAATAAAGGAAAGCATACCAAATGCCTTCTTCACTATCCTATTGACCTGCACCTCTACTTTCAAGGAGCTATGAACCTACACTCCAAGGTTTCTTTGTTCAGCAACACTCCCTACGATCTTACTATTAAGTGTATCAGTGCTGCTAAGATTTGCTTTCCCAAAATGCAGCACCTCACATTTATCTAAGTTAAACTCCATCTGCCACTCCTCAGCCCGTTGGCCCATCTGATCAAGATTGTACTCTGAGGTAACCTTTGTTGTCCACTACACCTTCAAGTTTGGCGTCATCTTCAAACTTACAAACTATACCTCATATTCTCACATTTATAAAATGACGAAAAGTAGTGGACCCAGCACCGATCCTTGTGGCACTCCACTGGGGCCCTCCACTATTTCCGATGCCTAAAAATAGACCCCGCCACCAGGATATATTTCCCTCCCCACCCTGATCTGCCTTCCAGAGAGACCATTCCCTCTGTGACTCAGCTAGGGCTGTTTTCCCTAGAGCATTGGAGACTGAGGAGTGGTCTTTTAGAGGTTTATAAAATCCTGAGGGGGATGGATAGAGTAAATAGGCACAGTATTTTCTCTAGGATGGAGGAATCCAGAACTAGAGGGCATATGTTTAGGATGAGAGGGGAAAAATTTAAACAGGAATTATGGGGCAACTTTATTTCACAAAAGATAGTGCATGTATGGAATGAGCTACCAGAAGAAGTGGTGGAGTCTGGTACAATTACAGCATTTAAAAGGGAATATGAATAGGAAGGGTTTAGAGGGATATGGACCAAATGCTGGCCAATGGGACTAGATTAATTTCGCATATCTGGTCAGCATGGATGGATCGGATCAAAGGATCTGTTTCCGTGCTGTACATCTCTATGACTCTGTTACTATATGTAGAGAAATGCCCTCTCTAAAATTCAAAATCAAAATAATTCAAGAGAAAAGTCTTAAAAACCTATGTCCAATCCCTTCATATGGTGCAGCTCTGCCACACTATCATTGTGTTGAACGTCAGGAAGTTCAATCCTAACAGCACTGTAAGTGGGTCCAACCACATGAACTGCAGTAGTTCACGAAGGCAGTTTACCATCACCATCTTAGGGATGGGCAGGAAAGATTGATGGAGCCATCGATGCCATGGGGTCGTGCAAAGTACAGGGGAGATATATTCTGGTTGTTATTCTTTAGTTAATATCCTGGTTATTTCAGTACAGTGTCAAGAGTAATATGGATTTTAGGGTTTGTAATCCTCAAAGACTGGCCTGGAGTATTCAGAAAGAACAATCTTCAGAATACTGCTGTGTATAGAAAACTCATATATAAAATATGGATTGTAAAAAAATAATTTTATCTTGGTACATTAACTTTAACAACATTTAAAAAGCATTTGGACAACTATATGGATAGGAAAGGAGTAGAAAGATATGGTAAAAACAATGACTCCAGATGCTGGAAAGCAAATACTGGATTAGTGGTGCTGGAAGAGCACAGCAGTTCAGGCAGCATCCAACGAGCAGCGAAATCGACGTTTCGGGCAAAAGCCCTTCATCAGGAATTTGGACCAAGTGTAGGATTAGCGTGGGTGGATATTTTGGTCAGCATGGACCAGTTAGGGCCAAAGGGCCTGTCTCCATGCTGTAGGTCTCTATGACTCTTTTTTAAAATATTTCTGCTCACCCGATATTGAAATAAAATATTGAAAATAGATGTTTGGCTGATAGTGAAGAATTCATTCAGTTAGGGATCATATCTTTTTGATTGTCACTTGACCCATAAAATGGTAGCGTGTTCCATGGCTGGAACTATTGGCTGATTAATGGATGAACATAGAACATAGAACATAGGACATAGAACATAGAACAGTACAGCGCAGCACAAGCTCTTCAGCTCTCAATGTTGTGCTGGCCTTTTATCCCACTTTAAGATCAGACTATCCTACATACTCTTCATTGTACCATCTTCCATGTACCTATCCAAGAGTTGCTTAAATGTCCCTAATGTATCTGATTCTACTATTACCACTGGCAGTGCATTCCACGCACCCACCACTCTCTGTGTAAAGAACCTACCTCTGACATCTCCCCTAAACCTTCCTCTAATTATCTTAAAATTATGCCCCCTTGTGATAGCTATGTCCACCATGGGATAAAGTCTCCAGCTATCCACTCTATCTATGCCTCTCATCATCTTGTACACTCTATCGAGTCACCTCTCATCCTTCTTTGCTCCAATGAGAAAAGTCTAGCTCCCTCAACCTTTTTTCATAAGACATGCTTTCCAGTCTAGGCAGCATCCTGGTAAATCTCCTCTGCACCTTTCTAAAGCTTCCAACAATGACAACAAAAAACAAAAACTTGGGGAGAACAAAGGAGAGGTTAACTAAAAACTAAATTGGCGTGGGCCGGGTGGGATAATTAGTCCTCACTCCCCTGGTTCAAACCTAGCATCAGTATTGTTATGAAGGTGTAGGCGTGTATTGTACCTTTAAGAGAGACTGGAAGCTGGCACAGACTTAGAGAGGCACAGAATGTGCTGAAAGAATTTAAATGTAAGATTTGACTGTGAAACCAATAGTGCAGCTGAGTTGCCATGGAACAAAAACAAATGCCCCATGATATCAAAATCTAATCAAATTTGAAATATAATGTTTCAATGACAGCAAATCAATGAAACGATCCTATGTTTTGGGGTATAAGATCAGGCATTTGGAACAGTTGGGGGAGAACTGCCAAGAAAACCAACAAGCACAGGCTGTTAGCCAAATCCCTCTCTGAAAAGAACCTGTCCACAAAAAACTTTCAGCAGCAGAAGAAGAGATGACCCAGATAAACCCAGAGCAAAATCTACAGAGGAAAATCAACCAAGTTGACTGGTTTTGAAACATGATTTTGTTTTTGTAAATCTTAATTGGGATTTTTATTGGACCAGTATTGAAGAGTGAGAAGTAAAAGATAGGTTTAAGAGAAAGAGAACGGAGTTTTAATGTTCTCTGTTGGACTTAAAATTGATAATTTTTACTTCAAATAGTGAAATCTGGGATGGCAGATTACGCTGTGAGGTGAGCTTCTCTCTGTATTGGGTTTAAATTAGCAGAGGGGTTTCCCCATGTTATAACAGTTTTATGGATACTAGCTCTCAATTACAGATTCACTTCACTGACCTTAAATTCCCCAGCAGCCAAGCATAGTAATAGGTTAATATATACCAAAGAATTGCACGTGCTGGAGATCTGATACAAAAAAAAGAAAGTGCTGGAGAAATTCAACAGGTCTGACAGTATTTGAGGAGATAGAGTTAATATTTCACATCTGGGATGACCACTCCTCAGGAGGGTTTTCTGAACCTTGACCTCTCATGTGATTGGAAGCTCAGGTTGTTCTGCCAATCAAGACTTGAAAAGTAAATCGAAATGAATGGACCAGGAGACAAATGTAGGCCAATTATTGAAAATAATCAACTCTTTCCTCTTTGGAAAAACAGTCTACAATAATATCTTATCTTTAAATAGCATCTTTAAAATACACAACAGATTTAAATGAAGACAGTATTGATGGCAGCTGAAGCGAGTTTGTCATGCGTCCAGCTCTTGTGATGACAAGTTTTGGATTCTATCTATATTCTAGATGTTTCTAATGTCTGGCTGTACTTGTGCAATACTGAGAAATGCTACATTGTCAAACATACCAACCAACAGTTTGCAAGGTCATTAGTGTCAGATGACACATGACCAGATTCATTGGAGTGGATTTTCAACTGAAGAATAGCCTGTGTTGTGCCATTTGCAAATGTTAAACAGCCAATTGACTGAGGGGTGAGTTTGGTGTACAATCAGCAGCAACAACATGGAGACTCTCACAAAACAAAGCAACGAAAGCAAGTAGATGAGAAGGAAGGTTCAAAAAAGATTTATAAAGATGTTGCTGGGATTGGACTGTTTGAGTATAGGGAGAAGCTGAATAGGTTGCGGCTGTTTTCCCTGGAGTGTTGCACCCTATATAGGTTTATAAAATCATGAAGGACTTGGATAGGGTGATGAGCTAAAGTCTTTTTCCCCAGGTTAGGGGAGTCCGAAACGAGAGGGCGTGGGTTTAAGGTGAGAGGGGAAATATTTAAAAGGGGCAACTTTTCACACAGAGGGTGGTGCATGTGTGGAATGAAGGGTTGGAGGTTGTACAATTAAATTTAAAAGTTTCCGGATAAGTACATGAATAGGAAAGGTTCAGAGGGATATGAGCCAAGTGCTGGCAAATGGGACTATATTAGGTTAGGATAGCTGGTTGGCATGGATAAGTTGGATCAAAGGGTTTGTTTCCATGCTGGACAAGTCTACGACTCGATGACTCAGAAACTAAATGTGAGTAAAATCTCTTCAATCATGCTGTGCCTAAGGACACATGGAACAACCATCCCATACCGGCCTGTTGGGATCCCAGTATTGGCCTTTGGGTAGGATGACATTTTGTGCCAACTGTTGTTGAGTAGATAACTGTTTTGTCTCTGAGTTGGGAGGTTGTGAAATGTGCAAAACAATTGCAAATTCTTGCTTCCACGCTAAACGTTTTCTATTTGTGAGTTTGTAACAGTCTGGTCTTGTGTCTAGACTGTTTCTGTGACAAAGGTATCTTTCTCTCCTTGAGCAGTCCCCAGGATTGAGGAGAATTTGCCTTTACTCTGACTTGCTGGGTTGCGAGATGACCAATAAGTCCAGTGTGTGATTTTCAGACTCCAGCACATGTACGGCAGGTCGGGTAGATGAGGTACTTTTCCTGTGGGATTCCCACCACAGAAAGCAGTTGAGGCCAAAACATGATCTGGTTTCAAGGAGTTGGATATAGCACTTGGGGTCAAAGGAATCAATGGATATGGGGCCAAAGCAGAAACAGGTTATTTTGTTTGGTTACTGACAATGCTCATAATGAATCGCAAATCAGACTTGAAGGCCTGAATGGCCTACTCCTACTCACGATGTTTGGGATTTTTAAAATCCATTCATTGGATGTTGGTGTCACTGGCCTGGCCAGCATTTATTGCCCATCCCTAATTGCCCTTGGGTGGAGGAAGCATTTAAGAGTCAGTGTTGTGGGTCTGGAGTCACATGTTGGCCGGATATTAGTGAACCAGATGGATATTTTCCTGTTCATAATCATCTTGAGACTATTAATTCTAGATTTATTGAAATTGAATTCAAATTCCAAAATCTGCTTTGGCAGGATTCAAACAGATCAGAGGTAACACCAGCAGGTTTCAGCCAACTATAGATGGGAGGTGGAAGACCTGGAAAAATGGTGCACTGAGAACAACCTAGTTCTCAATGCTGGCAAAACCAAGGAACTCGTTACTGACTTTCAGCAGGATGTTACTCATGAATGGGTAGGGATTGTGGACATAGGATGACATTTTTGTCCCTCCTGAGTTATGATTGGAATGATTGACAACTCTGTAGTCTCACCAGCACCAAAAGAACCACTAGTGGTCATGACTAGAACTACTGTTAGGAAGAAGCTATCTCTTGGACTCTGAAGGTAAGTCCAGGCATTTATTTCTGGCTAGGGTTTGGAGACTGGAACGAAAGGGGAATGGGTTGGGAGGTAAGGTTATGGAGGTCAGTGGGAAGGCACAGGGTGGTACCATCTTAATGGAATGTTTACACATGGGTTAAGTGCACACCACCCCCTCCCTGCCAGCTTTTATCCTATGCATTGAGAACTGCCAGGCTAGTAATCTTCCTTCTGACCCTCTCCATTTTCCTTCTGTAAACTGTGTGGCTTTGCCCATCATTCTGAAATGGAATAAAATGGGATAAACATCTCAAACATATAACCCAAACTGGAATTAACCTACATTTTAACAAATATGACTGACAGAGTTATGAAGCACTATATCTCAGGAGAAGACCAGTCAACTTCAGTAATTCAGCTCTTTACTGGACTCCTTCATCTCACTCCATCAACATAAACTTCATGAATTTAATTTGCCTGATAAATCTGAAAGATCTTTATTTCTAACTCTCATTCAGTTGCTGTGTTTCACAAAGCACGATCAATGTGTTTCATTGTTTCCTATATTTCAAGTTAAGATTGATGTGTTTGAGGCGATGTTATTCATGTCAGGCAGATTCATGAGGGATCTGTCTTCCACAAGGTCATTACAGTCATAAAGTCTACTGCACAGAAAAAGGCCCTTCAGTCCATCAAGTCTGAGCCAGTCAAAAAAAGCAATTGAACTATTCTTATCCCATTTTCCAGCACTTGACCCATAGCCTTGTACACCTTAGTATCACAGATACACATTGAAACACTTCTGCCTCTACCACCCTTACAAGCAATGAATTCTAGACGCCCACCAGCCTCTGGGTGAAAAAGCTTTACTTCACATCTCTTCTAAACTTCCTGTCCCTTCCCTTAAATCTATGTCCCCTAGACATTGATCCCTCCATCAAGGGGAAATATTTCTTCCTCTTTACCCTGTCTCTGCCTCTCAAAATTAGATACACCTGAATCAGGTCCCCTCCCAATCTCCTCTGCTTCAAGGAATTCAGCAACAGGCTCTCCAATCTCTCTTCAGAACTAAAACTTTCCAGGACAGGCAAGCATTCATCACCATAATTCCAACCAAAGTCCTCTCCAAATCCGAGACCAGGGCTCTGCTCCCCCCTGTGCAAGTGGATCCTTGACTTCTTGACCGTAGACTGCAATCAGTAAGAAGATGTGACAACAATTCCTCCACGATAATCCTGAATGCCAGTGCCCTGCAAGGCTGTGTACTCAGCACTTGACTACACTCCTTATACACTCACAACTGTGTGGCCAAATTCCATTCTAACTCGATTTACAAATTTGCTGATGACACCATCATGGTGGTTTGGAACTTAAACAACAACGAGACCAAACACAGTATAGAGATAGGAAGTTAACTGGCATTTTGTAACGACAACAATCTCTCCCTCAATGTCAGCACAATGAAGGAGTTTGTCATCGAATTCAGGAAACAAAGTGGGGAACATACCCCTGTCTGTATCTATGGTGCTGAGATGGCAGTGGTCGAGAGCTTCAAGTTCTGAGGAGTAAATATCACCAATTATCCTGGTCCATCCTCATCAACGCTACAGTCAAGAAAGAACACTAATGCCTCTACTTCCTCAGAAGGTTAAGGAAATTCGGCACTTCCACAAAGACTCTTACCAACTTTTCTACATGCACCATAGAAAGCATCCTATCTGGGTGTATCACAGCTTGGTACGGCAACTGCTTTGCCCAGGACTGCAAGAAAATACAGAGAGTTGTGAACACAGCCCAATCCATTCCACAAACCAGCCTCACATTCATTGACTCTGTCTATACTTCCCACTGCCTCAGGAAAGCAGCCAGCATCATTTAACATCTCTCCCACCCTGGTTATACTCTCTTTCACCCTCTTCCATCAGGCAGAAGATACAAAAGTTTGCAAACATGTACCAACAAATTTAAAAACAGCTTCTTCCCCACTGTTATCAGACTTATGAACGGACCTCTCAAAGATTAGAATTTATCTTTTTCTGCAACTTCTCTGTAGATGTAACACTATATTCTGCACTCTGTTCTGTTACCCTGATGTATTTATGTAAAGTCTGGTTTGTCTGAAGAGCACGCAAAACAATACTTTTCACTGTATCCCAGTACATGTGACAATAATAAATCAAATCAAAATCAAATCTCTTCTGCGCTCTCTCCAATACCAACACATCCCTCCTATAATGTGAATTCCTGAGTTGTGATGCTACTGTGTGCTTTAAGAACAATGTTGCTTCAGGAGCTTGATTTGTTAATTGAGATTTTCTAACTAACCTGTTCAGAGGTGCTATTAGACACCCTCTGAATCAGGTAGGACTTGAACCCATGCCTCTTAGCTCAGAGTAGGGACACTACCACTGCACCGCACAAGAGCCCTTCTTGAATTGTTCATAAACCATGGGCCAGCAAGTGGACCACAAAACACATTGCTGGCAGCAGGTTGGATACATGTGTAACTCCACGTCAAATTCTAACCCCTTCATAAACCTGTGGAGCATTTCAAATAAGTTGAATGCATGCTATGTAAACTGTGTTACTCATCAAGAAAACACAGCAGTCATCATGATCACATGGCTGCAAGTTTTGTGCACACAATCCCGACAGGAAGCTCATATCCCACGTTCCGCTAGTTCAAGATGAAGCCGCTAGTTTATTTTTGTTATTTATTCATAGAATATGAGCATCACTTGCACACAGCATTTATTACACATCCTTAATTGTCCAGTGAAGAGTCAACTGTATTACCATGGCTCTGTGGTCACATGTCAGTGAGACCAGGTAAGGATGGTAGATTTCCTTCCCTAAAGGACATTAGTGAACCAGATGAGTTTCTTTCTAACAATTACCAGAGATAAGCATGGCAACCTTTAGGTTAGTTTTGAATTCCAGATTTCCAATGGAGTTCAGATTTCACAATCTGCCACCATGGGCTTCAAATTTCTGTCCCCAGGAATCACGAGCCCAGTGACAATGCCACCTCCTTCAAGGCATCAACTCATTGTGTT
The DNA here is from genome assembly GCF_047496795.1 of Chiloscyllium punctatum. Classification (NCBI taxonomy): domain Eukaryota; kingdom Metazoa; phylum Chordata; class Chondrichthyes; order Orectolobiformes; family Hemiscylliidae; genus Chiloscyllium; species Chiloscyllium punctatum. Next base: position 82,347,335 of record NC_092763.1, on the reverse strand, counting down.
CTTTTGTTGCAGTTTCCTTCTGGAAATCTGAAATCAGGCAAATATTTAATTGCTAGGACAGGAAAAAAACTCCATAAACTGATGTTGGTGCAATCATCCAACATAGATCAGCTGCTGTACGCCTATAAGGAGGTAGAATGTCATCCTGCATTACCTGATCACTGAACCTTACTGCACAGAAAACAGCCATTCGGCCAATCATACCTGTGCTGGTTCTATGAAACAGCTATCCAATTATTCTCATTCTCCATATAACCTTGCAAATTCTCTTTTTCAAATAATTAATCTGATTCCTTTTGAATACTACCATTTACTTTTTCTTCCTATGGCTCTTTCAATCAGTGCCTTTCAGATTATGACCATGCACAGCCTTAAAAAAAAGTCTCCACTTGGAAACGTCAAGCTGGTAAGGAAATGTGGGTGTATTAGTTTGTGTAAATCCAAAGATTTTAACAAATGGGAATCTCAATATGAGTGTTGAGAAAGGAACACAGCAGAGAGAGAGAGAGAAATTGAATGCTAGTCACAATAATTGCAGGAAAATGAGTGGCTGCAAACCAAACCTTTCTAATCGCATCAATGATTCTGACCCTGACAATCTTGGAAAGGGAAAACAGCAGTCTGAATATCATACTGGGCCAGTTAATACAAGTCTTGTCTAGATTATACGTAATGATACCACAAACAGCCTGTCATTCTGCACGCTGCTATCTTCCTTTGAATGCAAACAAGCAGACAATGGCCTGTGTTGTCAGTAGCCACTTCAGATCTCCTCAGTTGGACATTGGGCGTACTGTTGACCTGAATGATGCACTAATCACAAGTGTCCTGTTCTGTCCACTAAATGCATAACATTTCACTTCTTCCTAGAGGTGTGGAACATGGAGAATGGCACAACGAAAACATAAATTGTGTCAACCAATTCTCAGAATTGGGGGTTGCTGATCCGTGAGGAGAACCCAACCCATTCAGTCACCCTCCTGGTTGAGGGAAGATTCAGAGAAGTAAACTGCAATAATTTACATTTACATGAACTTTCTAACACAGTAAAACATTTCAGTAAGAGCGTTCTTGTAATGCAGTAGTACCTCTGGGCCAGAACGTCCAGGATTAAGTCCCACCTGCCCATAACACGGCTGATTAAAGTGGCTGAGGGGTGACCTTATAGAGGTTTATAAAATTATGAGGGGCATGGGCAGGATAAATAGACAAAGTCTTTTCCCTGGGTTCAGGGAGTCCAGAACTAAAGGGCATAGGTTTGGGATGAGAGGGGAAAGATAGAAAAGAGACCTGAGGGGCAACCTTTTCACTCAGAGGGTGGTACTTGTATGGAATGAGCTGCTAGAGGAAGTGGTGGAGGCTGGTACAATTGTAGCTTTCAAAAGGCATCTGGATGGGTATACGAATAGGTAGGGTTTGGAGGGATATGGGCCGGGTGCTGGCAGGTAGGACTAGATTGGGTTGGAAGAGCACAGCAGTTCAGGCAGCATCCAACTAGCAGCGAAATCAACGTTTCGGGCATAAGCCCTTCATCAGGAATAAAGTGCTCTTCCAGCACCACTAATCCAGTATTTGATTTTCAGCATCTGCAGTCATTGTTTTTACCTAGATTGGGTTGGGATATCTGGTTGGCGTGGATGGGTTGGACCGAAGGGTCTGTTTCCATGCTGTACATCTCTATGACTCTATTACTACAAAATCCCATGGGGCTTCAAAATTTGACACTGAGCCACACAAATAGATATTGTGATAGGCCACCAAAGGTTTGGGCAAAGAGGTAAGTTTTAAACTGTCTGAAATATGGAAAGGTTTAGGGAGGGAATTTCAGAGCTTTATGTGCTGGTGGCTAAAGGTACAGCCACTAGTGTTGCAGCAATAGGAATGGAAGCTTCTAGATGATCAGAAGTGGGGTTGCTGAGTTTGAAGGAGGTCCAAGGCTGGAGGATGTTGCGGGGAGGGGTGAGACACAGAGAGAATTGAACATGATGATGCAAATCTTTAATGTACAGTATTGGTGAACTGGCTGCAGGTATACGTTTATGAAGTCAGGGAAGTTGAGTGAAAGTGATTTGATATGAATCAACTTTCTAGCAGTGAAGTTGTGGAAATTATGATGAGGTATGCTCAGTTGACGACAGCCTGGACAGGAGGATGTTGGAATAATTGAGTCTGGAGGCATCAAAAGCCACAACTACTAACATGGTCACGGATGAGAGGAGGCCTGGTTGAAGCAGGTAGTCGTGGTGTTGGAGAGGACGTGGAGTCTGAAGTTCAAACTCTTGGTTAAATTAAACATTGAGGTTAGAAATAATATGCTTGGTTCTTAAGATAATGGAATGATGTGAAATCATTGATTTGAATGGAGTTTGTGATGGAAGCTTAATATAATGGGCTTTCCCATGTCTCCATCAAGAAAGTGGAGCTGCCCGAAACGTCGATTCTCCTGCTCCTCGGATGCTGCCTGACTGGCTGTGCTTTTCCAGCACCACATTCTCGACACTGATCTCCAGCATCTGCAGTCCTCACTTTCTCCTACTCCTTTCCCATGTTTAACTGTGGAAATTCCTATTCATGCAATAGTTTGTGATTTACCGCATGTCAGAGTTTCAGGAGGACAATAGGAAGGTGCGATTTTACGTCTGGTGAGTTAACCTTCATGTATTACGGGAACCAGTTGCATCATTTTTTCTCTATTGCTGTCCTGATGAAGATCTTCTCATCTTCATCATGCTATTTGGAATGAGGTCTGTTCATCCTCTTGATTTCTGTTTGACAAGCACCAAGCCTTCCTTCAGTGGGGAGTCACATAGCGCACGCCACTCGACACTGGAGCATAGAGTAAAGATTTACCAAGTTGATCCAATCATCTGAAAGCATATTTGGATTTGAAGTACACTCTATTATATTTTCCAGAGTTGTGTTAGCTTCATTTTATTTGTTACCTCTACTTTGTGTGTAAAAGCCTCACTGTTGTCATTAGCTATAACTTTAGGGAAGAGGTCTGATCACGAATTAATTAACTTGGTGCATGGTTCAAGAATGGTACAGGGTGTCACATGGCAAAATGCAGCTTTTGGAATTTCAGGCAATATGGCATCACAGATCAATAAAAGATTTATTTTCCATAAAATTTATTGTCTGTACAGAGCATTAAGTGGCATGTGTTCTTTTAATTGCATCTATTCTGCCTCGCTTGTGTTCGGAGAGAGGGATACAAATGATGTAGCTCTCCTGAATAGTGCATTAGCCACCTTCTTGAGCATTTGCTTGATGAATATTTGCAGTACATCAGTTCCCACTTCAAAGACCTAAGCATATAAACTTGACTGACATTTCCAGAGCAGGTCTGAGGGAGTGCTGCACTGTCAGAAGTGTGCTCCTTCAGCTGGTATGTATACAAAAGTAAGAGCTGTCTGCCTCGCAAGTGGATATAGAAGTTGCTTTTGCAGTATTTGGAAAAACAGAGAAAGAATAGAGTTCGCTCTGGTGCACTGGCCAATGTGTAACTGTCAATTTCCTACCTTGTCGTTATCCTGGCATAGTTTTTGGGACCTTGCTATGTGCAAATTCACTGCTGTAATTTTCCTGTAATAAAGTAAGTGCACTTCTAAAGGAGAAAGTGAGGACTGCAGATGCTGGAGATCAGAGTCAAAATGTGTGGTGCTACAAAAGCACAGTGGGTCAGACAGCATCCGAGGAGCAGGAGGGTCGATGTTTCAAGCATAAGCTTTTCATCAGGAATGTCTAAAGTACTCCATTGACTGTAAAATGTTTTGAGATGCCCTGATATTGTGAAAAATGCTAAAAAAAAATACAATTTATTTCTTCACTGCCAGAAGAATATCTCAGTGTGAGGCATTCTGAGCAAAGTTGAGTGACACTACTGGAATAAGTCCCTCTTCAAGCAATGAAAGATACTGAAATATAGATAAAACAACTCCATTCTTCAGTAGCATACAATAAAGTGGCATCCTCAATGCAGTCCCTGTCTCAGTTGTAAACTTCCTCCTGATCCTAATATCCCTTGTACATTGACAATAATTATTTGCTGTAGACCCTGCAGTGGGTGGGATGAAGGTGTTGGTATCTCCTTTAGTTTTATTCATTCACAGGGTGTGAGCATCACTGGTGAGTCCATTGATTATTTCCCAACCCCAATTGCTCTTGAGATGGTGATGTTTCTTGAACACAAGGAGAAATCCAATTATCCCACTTCTACAGGCTTCACTTGAACCTCCTGGCTTGTTACTTCCTCAAAATCTCTCATAAATTAGGGTGTGTTGGCTAACATGATGGCGCGAGCATATCCAACTTGCTCTGGGGAGACACTAACACACATGCTGGTGAACGGGTCCGAGGGTGGGGGAGCGGGTGGTGTAATGGGGAGATCGAGATCCATTTGAGGGGTGGGTGGATGGAAAGGAGATTGGGACATAGGAGGAGGGGATGGGGAGATATTGCTACTGTGAAGGGAGTGGTGGTGAGGTTTGGGGGGAGCGATGGGCAGGTATTGAATTAAGGATGGGGGGAGGGAAAGCCCCTTTGATTCCTCCCTCCTCCAACCTGATCTGATTTTACCTTCCATCCAGTCCTTTCCCATCCCATTCTCTGACTGTGTCCCTGATCCCTGACCGATTTTGGAAGTGTTTGCTACTGCAGAGCTTCATTTCAATGTGGTATCTTTCTGTGGACATGTGCACTGCATACTTTGCACATGAGGCAATGATGGTAAGGGTCTGGAACTGTGTGTATACTCATTTCCGAGTGAGCACACAGGCACAGTTGCTCTGCAATTTTGGTAATTTTAGTAAACACTGCCAATAAGTTATCCCAACATCATTTCTCTTTCACAAAATTGCTGATTTTCATGAAGCTGCATGAGTGACCCATAGGTCTCTGCTCAATACCACACAAAAACACATTGATGGCACTGCATGTTGGAGACCAATAGCAACAGAACTTTAAATCAAAAACAAAACCTTGCATAAATTCCCCGTGCTTTGGGAAGAATGGCAGATTTCCTTTCTAAAAGATCATTAATGAACCAGTTGGAATTTCCAACAACCCAGTAGTTTCATACAATCAATACTTTTAATTTTGAATTTAATTAATGAATTGAAGTGAGAGTGTCCATTGGCAATGACAGGATTGAAATTCATTACTCCAAATCTTTAGTTGAGTTTGCTGATACTAGTCCAGAAACTTAACCGCTCTCTTATTCTTGATCACACTCACCTCCAGCATGTTATCTCAGAGTCACAGATTTGTTCTAGCATGGAAGGGAGCCATTCATTGCTTCCTGCCAATCTCCCCTGCTTTTTCAATACTCTTATACATTATTTCTATCCAAATCATCATTCAATTCATGATTGGATATCTCAAGTGAACCTGCCTTGATCTCCATTATGGTGCAGTCATTGTTTTTACCTTGTTGATTTTAACCCGACTGCGAATCCTCTTGCAAGGATGCCTGCCTTGAAGAAGTTTTCCTCCTCTCTCTACAAGAATCTCAGGGAGTCCCTCTCCCATTGCAACTCCCAGGTCATTTCCTCTGTTCTGAAGCTCTTCAACCATGTCGTGCAGCACTGTCTCCTTGACTTGTCCGGACTTGTCGAACCTGCCTATCTCCTTTTCCACCTATCCACTCCACCCTCTCCTCCTTGACCTATCACCTTCATCTCCTCCCCCACTCACCCATTGTACTCTATGCTACTCTCTCCCCACCCCCACCCTCCTCTAGCTTATCTCTCCATGCTTCAGGCTCACTGCCTTTATTCCTGATGAAGGGCTTTTGCCCAAAATGTCGATTTCGCTGCTCGTTGGATGCTGCCTGAACTGCTGTGCTCTTCCAGGACCACTAATCCAGTAATTGATCTCCATTATGCCCATGGTGAATTTTGAAAGAAATGTATGATCTTCTCAGGAGGCATCAATGGAGAGATTTGCAGTGATAGAATGTAGTTTTAGACTGCATTTATGCACTTCATTCTTAAATGCACCTTAAAATATAACATTAGTGCAACATCTCAAACAGAATGTGTTGCCAGAGAGTCAGTGCAGTTTCAGAAAAGATTGAGTAACCTTTGACAAGGTGTTTGCAGTTAGGCAAATCCAGAAGAGATGCCAAGGACAGAGGTAGATAGATTCTTGATAAGCAAAAGGTGAAAGATTATCAGGGGAGGGGGTAGATAAGATCTTATTAAATGGCAGAGCAGGCTTCAGGGGCCTATCCCTTTTCTGAATTCAGATGTTGGTGTTTTAGGTATTTGCATATTGGGATGCAGCATGGAGCCTGTCCACCATCTACAAAGAGAAAGTGAGGACTGCAGATGCTGGAGATCAAAGTCAAAAGGTGTGGCACTGGAAAAGCACAGCAGGTCACGCAGCGTCCGAGGAGCAGGAGAATTGACATTTCAGTCAAGGCACAAGTCAGGAGTGTGATGGATCCACTTGCCTGGATGGTGCAGCTCCAACAACACTCAAGAAGCTTGACGCCATCCAGGATAAAGCAGCCCTGACTTGATTGGCACCACATCCACAAGCATCCATACCCTCCACCACCTGTGCTAAGTCGAGGCAGTGTGTACCAGCTACAAGATGCACTGCAAAAACTCACCAAAGTTCCTTAGATAGCACTTCAAACCCAAGTCGACTTTCATCTAGAAGGACAAGGAGCAGCACACACGTAGGAACACCACCCCATGCAAGTTCCTCTCCAAGCCACCCACCATTCTGACTTGGAAATACATTGATGTTCCTTTATTATTCCTAGCTCAAAATCTTCCTTCCTGAATGGTATTGTGGGTCTACTTATTCTGGAGTGGTTCAAGAAGTCAGCTCACTACCACCTTCTCAAGGACAACTAGGGAGGAGTAATTTGTGCTGGCTTAGCTATTGAGAGACACAACCCATTATTGAATAAAAACAGCACATGCGTTAATCTGATAAATGGCAGATGGCGAATTTGAAATCAATAAAAAAAGCAACTGAAACTAAAAATATCTAATGCTGACCATGATATCATTGTTACTTTATATTTTAAAAACCCATCTGGTTCACTAATGGTCCTTTCTGAAGGAAATCTACTGTTCTAATCTGATCTAATCTGTATATGACTTTGGACTTTAGGTTGGCTTTTAGCTGCCTTCTGGGCACTTAGGTGTGGGTGATAAATATTGGCCCAGATGGTGATGCCCACATCAAAAGAGTAAATAGAAGATCATCTCTGATATTCACTGGTCCAATATTAATAGGTAAATCTTCAGATGTTGATCCATAGAACCATAGAAGTGATACAGCACAGAGGAGAGCCATTTGATCCATCTTGTCCATGCCGATCCACAGACTCCAGGATGCCCTTTCTAACCCCATCTTCCTGCACACAGCCCACAGCGCTGCAGCTTACACCACTTAAGGTGTAGATCCAAGTACTTTTTAAAAGAGTTTAGGGTTTCTGCCTTTACCACCAACTCAGGCAGAAAATTCCAGACACGCACTGCTTTCTGTGTTAGAGAGTTTCCTCTCGTACCCACTAATCCTTCTGCCACTTAGTTTGAATCTATGACCCTTGTTTGAACTCTCAGCCAAATGAAATATGGTCATCGTGTCTCATCTATCTCTACAATTGTATATACTTCAGTCATGTTACCCTTCAGCCTTCTCTGTTCCAAGAAAAATAGCCTCAAGCCTTGGTCCTAAGCTCTGGAAATTCCAGCATGAAACAATGCATCCTCTCTGACTATCTCACCTTCTTTAAATATCTCACTAAAATCTTGGAACATACGAACACGTATAGACCATCAGCCTCTCAATCCTATTCTACCATTCAAAAAGATCATTGTTGATCTGTGACCTGACTCCAAAAACCCATTTTAGATCCATCTACCTCATTGACCAAGGTTTTGATGACAAGTCCCAATAAAACATCATCTTCTCGTCCAAATCACACATTTGCAAAGCACCATGGAACATTTTACTATATTCAAGCTGCTGATTAAATGGCAGGTGCTGTTGGAGCCAACAATTTTACTGTTGATTTTTCCCTCGGCTGGTGACGAGCATATTAATTATTTATTTTAACACAGCAGGAGGAACCTGGCAGAAAAGTGATGAATATTTGCACAAAAATATTTGTGGTTATTTCTGTCCTGTGTTTGTCAGTTTGTTTAGTTTCTCACATAGCACCCAATCAGTCTATGCCAGTTGTTATTTTAGACTTGAAACCCTTCTCATTTCTGCTCATTCAAACCTGTCATCTCCATCCTCTGTACCCTCTTCTCACATCTGCATGTCCAGCTTCCCTTTTAATGCAATTATATTTTTACTTCAACCATCCATGATGCTGGTAAGGTAAAAACAATGACTGCAGATGCTGGAAACCAGATTCTGGATTAGTGGTGCTGGATTAGTGGAAAAGCACAGCAGTTCAGGCAGCATCCGAGGAGCAGGAAAATCGACGCTTCGGGCAAAAGCCCTTCATCAGGAATACAGGCAGAGTGCCTGAAGGGTGGAGAGATAAATGAAAGGAGGGTGGGGTGGGGAGAAAGTAGCATAGAGTACAATAGGTAAGTGGGGAAGGGGATGAAGGTGATAGGTCAAGGAGGAGAGGGTGGAGTGGATAGGTGGAAAAAAAGATAGGCAGGTAGGACAAGTCATGGGGACAGAGCTGAGCTGGAAGTTTGGAACTGGGGTGAGGTGGGGGAAGGGGAAATGAGGAAACTGTGGACTTCAACCTGACGAGTGAGTTGCGAAATTGCGGTCTTTGAAGATTTCCCCTCAGACGTGGTTGACGATGCTCTCCACCGCATCTCCTCCACTTCCCGCTCCTCCGCCCTTGAACCCCGCCCCTCCAATCGCCACCAGGACAGAACCCCACTGGTCCTCACCTACCACCCCACCAACCTCCAGATACATCGTATCATCTTTCGTCATTTCCACCACCTCCAAACAGACCCCACCACCAGGGATATATTTCCCTCCCCTCCTCTATCAGCGTTCCGGAAAGACCACTTCCTCCGCAACTCCCTCGTCTGATCCACACCCCCCACCAACCCAACGTCCACTCCCGGCACCTTCCCCTGCAACCGCAAGAAATGCAAAGCTTGCACCCACACCTCCCTCCTCACTTCTCTCCAAGGCCCCAAGGGATCCTTCCATATCCATCATAAATTCACCTGCACCTCCACACACATCATTTACTGCATCCGCTGCACCCGATGTGGCCTCCTATACATTGGGGAAACTGGCCACCAACTTGCGGAATGTTTCAGAGAACACCTCTGGGGCACCCGCACCAACCAACCCAACCACCCCGTGGCTGAACACTTTAACGCCCCCTCCCACTCCACCAAGGACATGCAGGTCCTTGGCCTCCTCCATCGCCAGACCATGGCAACACAACGCCTGGAGGAAGAGCGCCTTACCTTCTGCCTAGGAACCCTCCAACCACAAGGGATGAATGCAGATTTCTCCAGCTTCCTCATTTCCCCTCCCCCCACCTTATCTCAGTCCCAACCCTTGGACTCAGCACCGCCCTCTTGACCTGCAATCTTCTTCCTGACCTCTCCGCCCCCACCCCCTCTCCAGCCTATCACCCTCACCTTAACCTCCTTCCATCTATTGCATTCCCAACGCCCCTCCCCCAAATCCCTCCTCCCTACCTTTTATCTTAGCCTGCTTGGCGCACCTTCCTCATTCCTGAAGAAGGGCTTATGCCCAAAACGTCGATTCTCCTGTTCCTTGGATGCTGCCTGACCTGCTGCGCTTTTCCAGCAACACATTTTTCAGCTCTGATCTCCAGCATCTGCAGTCGTCACTTTCTCCTCCTGGATGATGTTCTAACTTTTAATTATAAGCACCTAGAATTAGAAGCCACCGCTGAATCCGGCCTGAAGCTACGGCTGCACTGCCTGTCCTCTTTAAGCGGATTAGTAGTTTGTGGGCTGTGTTTGCCCATAAGGGTATTGGTGGCACTTCCAGACTCCCAAGTATGATCACCAATCCTTCTTTTTCTTTCTGGGGGCATATTTATGTGCTGCATTAGCCAAAGTCCTGAATACATACACTATTAGGCTTTCCTCTCCATTGAGCCACCTATGAGCTAATACTACACAGATGTTGTATAGCAAGGCATTGTATATCAATACCAGATCTTTCTTGGGATTGGAGTGTGCCAACACCTTACAGGATGATTGCTGTTTCTTTACTTTACTGAAAGCTAGGACTGTCTGTGCAACATTTCCAAGGCTGACCGTTTTTTTTAAAAGAGATTATGCAAAGATGCCAGGGTGGATGCCAGGTTATGTATGGACTTTCCATTATAATTTAGCAGTCCAAGAAATGATGCTACTCTCCTGGACAGACATTTACAATTGTACATGTTATAACCTGCTCAGACCTCATTACAATCACTGTGACAGCCCTCTCCCTCGGTCGTAGATCTTCTTCAGAAGGAACTGTTGGACAGTGAGAGCAAAGAGTTAATGCTGAAAAAATTGCAGTTTGCAGTTTTGATAGCTGACCTGCTAATACTTGTGGGATTTTTAACCCATCCGGAAGGGTGAGATAGGCTTGTTTTGTCGTCCTATCATAAAAACACGTTTCTGACATGGTGTCAGTTTGTTTGCTTTTATGTTTTCAGAACTAGGCTGTTCACTTTCTTTTGAACTCAGATTGGCTGCTATGTTTATTTTAACCCGTCTGAGAATGATTTGTAAAGATAAATGACTTCACGGGATATTAAACGTTGTAATCCTTTACATTCCAGTTTGGCTCAAACTGTGTAGAATGGTGCTAAGTAGAGAGCTTTCTTTTCCCAGATACCATCTGTGACTGCAGCAGGATTATTTGAGAAACTCAGGGATTCTGTATTTCATCCCTTTGCAACATCAAATTCTCTCCTAATATTGCATCACCTATGCGCCATCTGAACTTAAATGCAAATGTATTGCAAATGCAACATATCACCACCTTTTGTGTTTCAAGCCCACTGACCCTCCTAAGAATGTTAACTCTTTTATTGTCGCGACAGCTGCTGCCAGACCTACTGAGTTTCTCCAGCAATTTCTGTTTTTGTTTCGGATTTCCAGCATTTTATTTGGCGTGCATCAACACCTTGATTTAGCAACAGTGGTTCTACCAGTTAGACAGAGCAGAACATAGCATCCTTTGTGCAAACAAACAATGGATGTGTTGCAGAAAGAGGCCGTTTATTCCATTGTACCTGCACTGACTCTTTAAATGAGCCTTATTATTTAATGCCAGTCTCTTGCTTTTTCCCTATACCTCTGCACAGCCATGTTTTTGTTGAATGGTGGGACAGTCTTGAGGGACTGAATGGCCTCCTCTTGATCTCACTTCTCTTGTTTTCATGCTCTTAGCCAAGGTCCTTGTATGTTTTTCATCAAGGTGATTAATTTACTGCTTTGATTTAATTTTCTCCAGATGATGTGATGGCTTTTCCCTCAACTACCTCCTTCTGCTAAATCAATCCGAACTCCAGTAACTCCTGGCTTAAAGAATATTTCCCTTAATCTTAACCTCATTGTAGAACAATTTTAAATCCATGACATTCACTATCCAACCAGAAGAAAATCATTTTGGCTGACCTATTCAACCTAATAAAATCCGCCATAATTCAATGACTCCCCCAATCGATCTCCTGTAAGCTTTGGTAGAAATAGTTCCCTGTATCTCAAGACATTCGTAATAATGACTGTATTGCATTCCTGGAATTACTTGCTGCAGTTATTTCAATTCTATTCATTAGAACTTAACTTATTGAAATAACAGCCAGAAGAGTCACCTATCAGCATTCAATGGGAAAAAGTGTTCGTAATTAGAGAGTGCCCTTGCAGGGAAAGGAACGTGTTATGTCAGACAAGCACAATACACTTTTTAAGAAAATTAGATGGAAAATTGCAATTCTGAAATAAGAATGAAAAACAGAAAATGGGATTATAATAGTTAGGTGCTTTTTTGGACCATTTGTTATATGATTACATAAATTAGGTTTTGAACAGTGCAGACTTGATGGACTAAAGGATCTTTTTCTATGCTGCACCCTCCATGATTCTATAACACTCAAAGTACACAATGGGAGATTCAGCATCTAGAAAAGAGACTGAAATTCGGTAAGGCAATATTAACTTGATGAATTATGTTTTGGGTGTGTCAGAGATCCAATCAATATTTACCTCACCGCCACAAAATGTCAAAACACAATTGATTTCCTTGCTGGTTGAAATAATTGATCATGGAAAGATGAGGAATCATTGTGATCTAACCATAGTCCCAGTGAACCATGGGGCTGCTCTTTCATTAGATGACCGGTCACTACACCCAGGTTGAGGGGAGAGGTTGAGAAGGAGAGTCCTTCATGGTAACCCCAGCTGGTGTTACAAATTAACTGTACAGACAATTGAACCAACTGACCCCTTACCCTTCCTCCCAAACCACTCCCCCGTCCCCAAATTTATGCTCTACTGAAGAGAGGAACTATTAAGTGCAGTTAGTGTATTGTCAGATTACTGGATTGGAATCATATATGACCCAATATATAACACTTTTCATGAGTTACTTCTTTGTGGGTTCAAGCCCCATTCCTGAGATTTGACCATGACACACAAACCGATATTTAGAACCCTTATGATGTAGCAGTAGTGTCCTATTTTTAAGTTAGAAGGTATAGTTTAAAGTCTTACCCTGCCCCAGACATGTCATAACACATCTGAACAGCTTGATTGCAGTGATTAGCTCAGTGATTAGCATTGCTGCCCCAACGTACCAGAGACCCGGGTTTGATTCCAGCCTCAGGAGACTGTCTGTGTGGAGTTTGCACATTCTCCCCATGTTTGCGTGGGTTTCCTTCATGTGCTCTGGTTTCCTCCCACAGTCCAAAGATGTGCGGGTTAGATGGATTGGCCATGGGAAATGTGGGTTTACATGGGTAGGGTGAGATGCTGTACAGAGAATTGTTGCAGACTTGACGGACTGAGTGGCCTTTTTTCGGACTGTCGGGATTTTAAAAATCTCCTTTGACTGCTATTTCAATGCAGGACGGAGGTGACACCTTTGAGCTGATGTTGAGTGTTTGTATATTTGATTTACGTTACAGCAATGTAGAAATAACATTGGTTCTACGTTCACAACAGGATTCATCTCTTATGTCAGCAATGACACAAGATACAATTGACATCTGGGCAAGCAAATCTTCTATTAATGTCCGTGTACAGACCCCACCTTCCACCTCCCTGACCAGATGAAAAATCAGTATTCCTCCAGAACCAGGAGGAAACACAAAGGATGACAGGCCACAAATGTACTCTGTGTGAGATTCTTCAATGTCCATCATTAGGAATTGTTGAAGAAACCCAGCAGGTCTGGCAGCATCCGTGGAGAGAAAGCAGAGTTAACATTTCAGGTCCAGTGACCCTTCTTTAGAACTTGGATCACTGGATCCAAAGCATTAACTCTGATTTCTCTCCATAGATGCTGCCGGACTTGTTGAGTTTCTCTAGTAATTTCTGTTTGCTGTTTGGTTTCGTTGATTTTTTTTTTGGTCCATCATCAGGATTGGCTTGTAGCTGAACTATTGACCTATCCGGACATGTCCTGCAGGACATAGCTGTGAGACTGCTAGTGAAGGTCTCTAAAAAAAAATCAACCTGGTCTCTGCTGCCCACCCACAGCCCCTAACCTTATAGTCTGAGGACCCCTCACTATCTGATTCTACCTCCTCCCCAAGATTCACAAACCTGACTTCCATGGTTGACCCATTGTCTCAGCCTGCTCCTGTCCCAGTGAACTCATCTCTACCTGCCTTGACACCATCCTGTACCCCTTAGTCCAGGAACCCCTCACTTATGTTCAGGACACCACCCAGACATTTCACCTTCTGCAAGATTTTCGTTTCCCCGGCCCCCAAAATCTCATCTTCACCATGGTCATCCAGTCCCTGTATACATCGAGCCACCACGACAAAGGTCTCCAAGCTCTCAGTTTCTTCCTCTCACACTATCCCAACCAGGACCCTTCCTCTGACACCCTCATCCGCCTGACTGAACTGGTCCTCACCCTCAACGCCCCCCTACTTTCTGCAAACCAACGGGATAGCCATGGGCACAGCTATGCCTGACTCTCCATCAGGTACGTGGAACAGTCCATCTTCCGCAGCTACACCGGCACCACCCCCTACCTGTTCCTCCGCTATGTCGATGGCTGTATCGGTGCCGCCTCGTGCTCCCACGAGGAGATTGAACAATTCAGCAACTTCACTAACACCTTTCACTCCGACCTCAAACTCACCTGGACCATCTTGGACACCTCCCTTCCCTTCCTGGACCTCTCCATCTCCAACTCCAGTTACTGACTAAACATGGACATGGGGTGGCATTGGGGCAGCACAGTGGTTAGCACCGCTGCCTTGCAGCACCAAGGACCCGGGTTCAATTCCAGACTCAGGTGACTGTCTGCGTGGAGTTTGCACGTTCTCCCTGTGTCTGTGTGGGCTTCCTCTGGTGTGCTCCGATTTCCTCCCACAGTCCAAAGCTGTGCAGGTCAGGTGAATTGGCCATGCTGAATTGCCCATAGTGATAGATGCAGTTGTAGTGAGTAGGTGAGTGGGTCTGGGTGGGTTACTGTTCGGCGGGTCGGTGTGGACTTGTTGGGCTGAAGGGCCTGTTTCCGCACTATAGGGAATCTAATCTAATCTACTACAAACCCAAGGACATCCACAGCCCCCAAACTGTTGTGACATGGAGTAAACCCCTCTAACTTAAACCAGCAACACAGAAAAGATTCACTTTATGCTGTAATCTGTTAAAACTCAAGGGGCAAAGAACTATCTCAGAGGTCACAATTTAAAGTAAAAATTAACAATTTTATTCTTTAAGTCCAACAGAGAATATCAAAAACCAACAACAATTTACACCTCCTTTCTGTTAAACCTATCTTTTACCTCCCACTCTACAATACTTGTTTGACAAAAAAAATTCTGATTACGATTTACGAAAACATAATCACATTTCAAAACCAGTCAGCTTTGCCAAGTTTCCTCTGTAGATTTTCCTCTGTAGATTCCCTCAAGGTCAGTTTTGATGTTCTATGGTGCAGACTCCCCATAGACAGGTACCTCCCAGAGAGTTCTTGAGCTAGCAGCCGACATATGTTGGTCTTTTGGCAGTTCTCTCTCAACTGTTCAAAAATGTCCAGTTTTACACCCCAAAACATCAAATCGTTTCATTGGTTTTAATATTATCAAAATACTAAATTCAAATTTGATTGGTTTGGTATCTTGGGGTATAATTGAAACTGATTATTGGTCAGAGTATTGAGTACAGGAGTTGGGAGGTCATGTTGTGACTGTACAGGACATTGGTTAGACTGCTTTTGGAATATTGCGTGCAATTCTGGTCTCCTTCCTATCGGAAGGATGTTGTGAAACATGAAAGGGATCAGAAAAATTTGCAAATATGTTGCCAGGGTTGAAGGATTTGAGGTACAGAGAGAGGCTGGGGCTGTTTTCCCTGGAGCTGAGGGGTGACCTGATTGAGATTTATAAAATCATGTGGGGCATGGATAAGGTGATTAGCCAAGGTCTTTTCCCTGGGGTGGGGGTGTCCAAAACTAGAGGGTATATGTTTAGGGTAAGAGGGGAAAGATATAAAAGAGACCTAAGGGACAACTTTTTCATGCTGAGGTTGGTGTATGTGTGGAATGGGCTGCCAGAGGAAGTGGTAGAGACTCGTACAATTGCAACATTTAAAACGCATCTGGATTAGTATATGAATAGGAAGGGTTTGGAGGGATATGGACCAGGTGCTGGCAGGTGTGACTAGATTGAGTTGGGATATCTGGTCGGCATGGACGGGTTGAACTGAAGGATCTGTTTCCATGCTGTACATCTCTATGACTCTATGAATCTATGTTTGGCCAAATTTGTATTTGTTTTTTGTCTCATGGCAGCCCAGCTACTGCTAGCTGCTTTGACCACATGTTACATTGTGACCTTGTTCATAGCACTTTGTGCTGTGTCCGGCAGTTTTATTAGCTTTTCAACTCTCTTAAAGGTACAGTACCTCTACATCTTCATAACATCTATCACAAGATCAGAAGTGGGGATCTTTGCTGATGAATGCACAATGTTCAGTGCCATTCATGACTCCTCAGATACTGAAACAGTATGTTCAACTGCAATGAGATCCGGACACTATCCAGGCTTGGGTTAACAAGTGGTAAGGAACACCAGTGCCACACAAATGCTCGACAATGTCCATCTTCATTGTAACCATTACCCCATGACATTCAATGATATTGCCATCACTGAATGCACGACTATCAACATCCTGGAGGTCACCTTTAGCCAGAAACTGAATTGGAGTAACCACATAAATATAGTGACTTCGAGAACAGGTCAGAGTCTAGGAGTCCTGCAACAAGCAAAGACTGTAGATAGCGGGCAGGTAAATGGAGCTGAATCTGGGATCAGCCATGATCGTATCGAATGGTAAAGCAGGCTTGAGGGGCTGAATTGTCTATGCCTGCTCCTAGTTCTTCTGTTCTGCAATCTTGGAAGTCCCTCCCCAAGTGAATTGTGAATTGGCTAGTAACAAATGGGCTGCATTGGTTCAAGAAGGCAGCTCACCACCAACTTCTCAAAGACAGTTGGGAAGGTGCAATAAATACTGGCTCAGCCAGTGACACCCACACCCATGAGCAAATGAGAAAAATGGTTGAACCAAGGTTTAATTGATCAAGCACACATAGTGACAGATCCAAGGGAATGTCATCAAACGCAACAGATGAGATATTAAATTGAGGTCCCAGCCCTATCTCTCAATTGAATACAACAAACAAATCACATGACACAATTATGAAGAAGAGCAGAGGAATTGTTCCTGAAATTCTGGCCAAAATTGTTGCCTCATCAAATATGGACTGCAAGACCATAACATGCAGGAGTAGAAGGCCATTCTGCCCATTGAGGCTGCTCCATCTTTCAATCAGATCACAGTTGATCTGATAACCCTTAACTCCACTTGCCTGCCTTTTACTCACAACCCTAGATATCCTAAAAATCTGGCTGTCTCAGCCTTGAATGACACAACCTCAACAGCCCTCTGTGATAAAACCTCCATGGATTCACTGCTCTCTGAGAGAAGAAATTCATCCTTGTCACTTTCTGAATGGGCGACCCATTACTGTGAAATGATCCCAGACTCTCCCAAAAATGGAAACAACTTCTTAACATCTAATCTGTCACACCTCTAAGAATCATTAATATTCAATTGTTCTGAACTCTGTCCAAAATACTCAACATTTACTCTTTAAAAGATCCCTCCATATATGGAGTGAACCTTCTCTGGTCTGCCTCCATTGCCAGTATGTCTTCCTTTTGATAGGAGGACCAAACCTTTTTGAGGTATTTTGCTAAAAGTTATTATTTGTGCAAAAATTGTCCAACTCCAAATGTCGGATATTTCCAAACCTTCAGTTTTACAGAACGTGCACCATAATGAGAGATATGAATAAATGGTGCCAAGGATCAGATTGCAAGAACTGTGGGCTGTTATTAAACTTTCTCTTCATACAATCTTTCTAGCAATGCTTTTTCACCTGAAACAAGCTTTCATTCTTGTATGATATTTAGTGCCCAACAATGATGGTACATTCACCTTCACAACTCTATATATTGCTTCAGCTCTGCGGCCTTCAGAAATCTCTCACTTCCAAAGCCTGGCCTTCTATATTCCTCATGTTGATCAATTCACTATTGATGGCCACGCCTTCAGCTTTCGGGTCTCTGGGCTCTGGTATTGTCTTCTTAAACTTCCTTGACTCTACCTTGCTCTTTTCTCCTTTCACACACTCCTTCTAACCCATCCCTTTTATGAGGTGTAGCAAGGTCAGCCAGGTGAACCTCATAGAATATAAGTTCCCTGATTGGGGCCAATGGTCTGGTCCAATCAGGGAGCCCTGACTGACAGATAGGAACAGGAGTGTCTAGAGTTCTGTTCACTCTGAGAGCTAGCTCTGAGGGAGCTGGGTCAGTGTTAAGGGCTCCCTCCGTGTAAGCAATGAGGGTCTTGGTGACAGGATACTTGTCTCTGTGGAGTTATTTCACCAAACTTTCGTTCACCTGTCATCTAGCTCTCTATGTGGCTCATTGTCAGATTGTTCCTGATAACATTTCCTTATGAAACAGGTTGGCAAGTTTGACTACTTTAAGGCTACTATGCAAGTTGTTGTACCATCAGTCACAGTGTAACCCACTCTTATTTGTATTGTGCTGTGCACAAGGCAGAGATAATGCTTCCAAGACCTGGCATGAGGTCTGTGCTGGCACGGTGGCTCAGTGGTCAGCACTGTTGCCTCACAGCGCCAGGGACCCGGGTTTAATTCCTGCCTTGGGCGACTGTCCATGTGGAGTTTGCACGTTCTCCCTGTGTCTGCATGGGTTTCCTTCCACAATCCAAAGATGTGCAGGTCAGGTGAATTGGCCATGCTAAATTGTCCATAGTGTTCAGAGATGTGTAGGTCTGATGGCTTAGTCAGAAGTAATTGTAGCATAATGGGGAATGGACTTGGGTGGGATACTTTTTGGAGGATTGGTGTAGACTTGTTGGGCCGAAGGGCTTGTTTCCACACTGTAGGCATTCTAAAGGTACATAGGAACAGGAGTAGGCCATTCAGCCCCTTGAGCCTGTGACACCATTAATTGAGATCATGGCTGATCTGTGACCTAACTCCATATACCTGCCTTTGGCCAACTCTATTGCATTCCTGATGAAGGGCTTATGCCCAAAATGTCGACTCTCCTGCTCCTTGGATGCTGCCTGACCTGCTGTGCTTTTCCGGTGCCACACTTTTTGATCCCCATATCTCTTAATAACTTTGCTTAACAAAAGAAAGATCTATGTCAGAGTTGTAATGTACAGCTGAAGATGGTAGCCATAGTTGGTTCCCTTAGACAAGGGCTCCATTTAACCTATTGCCACCAGCTCTTGAGAGTGGCCATCTGACTAATGGATTCAAAGGGACCACATTGCAGCCACTATGAGACTGGAACAGGATCAGCTCCGATGGAATGCCCTCGTTCCTGCTCCAGCTCAATTACTCCAGCTGCAGTAGCTGTTTCAAGCAGCAGATTTCCATTATTTACTGGATTCTGATGGCCTTTGTCATGAGATCAACATTCAGTGCTGTGATCAGCAGACACTGCTGACATGAACCTACATGCTGTAATTCATCAAACCCCGTCCAATCCAGAGTAAACAAACTCTGATCATGTAATGCAACCTAAATTAGATTATCACAGCAACACTGATGATTACTTTGAAAGTTACCCCTCAATGTACAACAGTGGCCTGGCTTGTGTCATTCTGTTTTTGTTGAGAATCACAAGTCTTCAAATAAATCTCCCAAAATGTTCTACTGTTTTCTCTGTCAGTTACTTATTACTAATTAAGTGCAGTGTTCTGTTTTATGAAATCATTCACTATAATCTTTGCTTGAAATATAATTAACTCGATCAATAATCATTAGCTGTATTCAAACCTAATATATTTCTGGCCTCTTGCATTTCCCACCTTTCACTGGCTCACCTTTGGGAATGTTGTCTTTGTATGTAGCCTAAACCCTGGTAATCTCACACTAAATCTTTCAATGTCTATCTACTTCACCCAACTCCTTTGCAACTTCTCCAAGAAAACTTGCCACTTCAGAGCCTAGCTGCTGATATTTCATTGTAAGACATTGTTCAATTTTGATTGATAATCCACATTCAAGACTGACTTGGGGGATGGCTCACTCTATTAGGTGCTACTTAAATGTAACTTCTTGTTTGCTTACAAACATAACCTGTTATAAATAAGCAGCAGAATACTGTGCCTGAATTCAGTGAGACGCTGCTTTAAGTTAGAATGGAGGCACAACGCAAAAAATCAAGGAAGTTTTGATGAGTTTGTACAAATCACCAATTTGGTCTCGACAGAAGTATTTTGCTCAGCTCCCCTTTTGAAAAAAAAAGAGAGTGCATGGAAAAGATTCCCAGGAATGGTTATAAGGATGAGGGTCTTTATTCTATGGATAGTTCAGAGAAATGGGGATTCCCTGACGACGAGCAGATTGGAGGAGATTTGATATAAAATCAAAATCATTCCAAGGCAGGGTGAATAGAGAGAAACTGCTCCCATTGGTGGCAAAGTTAGGAACTGGTGGACATTGATTTAAGGCTGTTGGTAAAAAAAGACATGAGGAAAAATTCTTTCACACAGCAAGATCTGGTCCGCACTGCCTCGAAGTGTGGTGAAGGCAAAATCAATTATGGATTTCAAAATGGAATTGGAGAATTACAGAAGAAGAAAAAAAAAAGCAGGGTTACAGGGCAAGGCCAGGGGGTGTGACTCACTAAATTGCTCTTTTCAAAAGTTAGCATGGACTTAATGTGATGAAGGGCCTCCTTCGGTGTATAGCTATTCTATAATTCAAAACATGCCAGCCAGTGTCCAAAGAGATCAATCAGTCAGTGTTGGTGAGTTAATTCAGCAAAGCTTTTCCCACATGATAACTCTGATTGGAAGACCACACAGACCAGAAGACAACTCAAAATATAACTATGTCATTCTATCCTGGACTGCCGGCCTCATTCACAACCTTTTTCTACTATTACTGTGGAAAAGTAAAAGGAATATGAACACTTTAAGCAGGAAAAAGTGTCTAACTTTGGAGCCGGATTAGTAAGTACTACATTTTTAGGAAGAATTTGAAGACATCAGAGGGCAGAAATGATTCATAAAAAATGGGATGAGGAATTTAAGCTTTGAAACACAGAGACTAGGAACAGGAGGAGGCCATTTGTCCCATCAAGCCTACTGTGCCAGTCAGTTGGATCATGTCTGATCCTATATGTCAATGCCATATCCCACTTTATTCCTATAAGCCTTGATGCCTTTAAATTCTCAAAATGCATTTATCTCTTGCTTGAATATAATCAGTGACTTGACCTCCCCAACCTTCTGTGGTAGAGAACATCTGGTTGACTAGCGTCCTTTAGAAAAGAAAGCTGTCATCCTTACCTGGTCTGGCTACATGTGACTCCAGACCCACAACAACTGCAGTCTGGGCAATAGATGCTGACCTAGCCAGTTACACTTTGAGCAAAGGAAGTTTTCCTTATCCCACTCCAAAATAGTCTACTCTCTACCCTGAGACTGGTTCTCGACTCCTTGGCATCCTCCCTGAATTTAGTCTGTGTGAAACATACAGAATTGTGTATGTTTCAGTCAGATCCTGTCTCATTGATCTGAACTCTGGTGAACACAGGCCCAGTGTTCTGTCTTCACAGGAGAATTGTTCCATCCCCACTATCAGCCTGGTGGATAGACAGCCTTCAAGGTACATCAGAGAAACTGGGACAGTTTTCATTGGAGAAGAAAATGCTGAGTGGAGATTTGATTGAAGTTTTCAAACTCATGAGGGGACAGAGTTTTTGTATTTTCAGTCATGGGATCCAGGCATTACTAGCAAAGCCAGCATTTATTGCTCATCCCAGAGGGCAGTTAAGAGTTAACCACATTGATGTGGGTCTGGAGTCATATGTAAGCCAGACCAGGTAAGGATGGCAGCTTCCTTCTCTAAAGGACATTAGTGAACCAGATGGGTTTTTCCTCAACAATTGGCAATGGATTCATGGTGATCATTAGACTCTTAATTCCAGATTTCTTTTTGATTGAAATCAAATTCCACGATCTTCCATGGGGGGATTTGAACCTAGAACACCAGAGTATTACCTGGGTCTCTGAATTAAGAGGCCAGCAATAAAACCACTTAGCCATTGCCTCCCCACTCGATCTGGTGAAGCTGTCTCTACTCTTGAAAAGTGTAGGAACGAGAGGAGACAGAATTAGATTAATCGGTTTTTAAAAAGACACAAGAGCTACGTGAAGAAAATGTTTGCACACAGCACGTGTTTAAAACTTGGGATGCATTGCACCCAATTCAGTTCAATTGTGGATTAGAATGCTATCTGAAAAGGAAGAATGTGCAGGATTACTGACAGAAAACAGGAGGACTGCAGTGTCAATTGTTCATTTGGAGAGTTGGTGCTGACTCAATGGGCTGGATGTTCTTCTCCAATGGTGTGATAATTCTGTGAATCTGTTTTTCCTACAGCAATAGTTACCTTTCAAATACATTTATCTACTTCCTAGTAGTGTGGTATGTCCAAAGATTTCATTAGGAAATCAAAAAATGCCTCTGTATTTTATTGCAATTGCTTACGCTATTAAGACTATGGCTTTTTACATTTGTGTCTTTTTAAAATTGCTGACTAAAATGAAATATAACTATTTTAAAACAGATATTTTACAGGATTGTTGCATGTCTTGAAAAAGGAGTTAACTGACATTCAGTAAACATCATTTAAACAGCTGCTTTAATGAACAGTGAGTGAAATTTTGTTTGCAGATGCACTGGAAGCAAAGGGTTCTGTATATACATCCCTCTCTGGGTGGCAACACGAAACTGATCAGTATAGACCAATATTGATAACAAAGGACTTTTGTCTTTCGAGCGTTGGAGACTGAGGGGGGATCTTATCGAAGCGTACAAGATCATAGATAGGGTGAGTGCACTCAGTCTTTTTCCCAGATTTGGGGAATCGAGGATTAGAGGGTATCAGTTTTAAGGTAGAGGGGAAAGAATAAAAGGGAACCTGAGGTGCAACGTTTTTACATAGTGTGTTACGCATATGGAATGAACTGCCTGCGGAAGTGGTTGAGGCGGTACATAACAACATTTAAAAGGCATTTGGACAAATACATTGACAGGAAAGGATTAGAAGGACATGGGCCAAAGGCAGGGAAATGGGGTAAGCGCGCATGAACATTTTGGCAGTTTGGGCTGAAGGGCCTGTCTCCATGCCGTAGGACTCGATGACTCTATGACCTTATGCCTGCCAATAGCCATGTGATTGATTCCCAGATAACAGAACAGCTTGAGACAGGGAACAACATGCAAAGAGAAATGATTTGAAGTCCACGAGTACAGGAGATATCTCTACGTTCACTGCAGTCAAAACCCATTTTAAACCTGACGAGAACCAGCTAATCCTCCACTCAGCTGTTGTTTATGTTATAGTGTTATATGTCAACACATGTGGTGCTGGAAAAGCATAGCTGGTCAGGCAGTATCCGAGGAGCAGGAGAGTCGACATTTCGAGCATAAGCTCTTCATCAGGAATGTCTGTCTTGGGATGCTGCCTGACCTGCTGTGCTTTTCCAGTATCACATTCTTTGAGTCTGACTTCCAGCATCTGCAGTCCTCACCTTCTCCTTATAGTGCTATATGCCAACAGTTTACTTATAGCTATAGTCTAATTACTTATAATAAACAGTAATTCCTGTTCAGTACAGAAACCTGACCCATGCTTTCCATCAATCTGAATTTGAAAAACAGATGAATTGGGAAATTTAGTGTACATATTTTAAAACATTTTACATCTGGAACAGTGCAGTGTTTGATTTTCAGCCACTACCCCAGAGAATGGTGAAAATACCATTTCTTTTAAGTCAATTAATGCTTCTGCTGGAACAGTGGGTGGATAGATTTGGTTTACACATCAATATCCCCAAGAAATAATTCTCCACCCCGTTTCATTCATTCAATTTTATAGAAACTTTCATAATAAAACAATTTTAGGGGATCTTTTTGAACGCTAACTGAGCACTAGAATATAAGCGTGATCTCACAAACCTTGGCATACCCTTTAAATTGTTGCATGCCACTCTTCTGCTTTTGTATCCTGACTTTGTATCGGCCTTTATTATTTTTAATTGTAGAATTGCATTGTCTGGAGATTGAATGCAGTCAGTCTACAGTTACTTCCACGTCACTTTCAAAGTCCCTGTGATAATTCAGTCCCATCTCAGGCTATTGTGATGGTGTTACTTGAATCATCCTTTCTTATATAAAAAGTAGCCACTGTAAATGCCCTTTCTGACTCACATAATTTGAGCACTCTATTAATATCTGGCAGCTAAGTACCTTTGGTGTAACTGTATCTTAGCCAAGGGGATTGTACACAATTCTCACTGCTGACCCTGCCATCAGTTAAAATGGCAGGGCCTAAACAGACAACCCTTTACTTACAGACGCAGTGTGCAAACACACTTTAAGAAGAATAGACAGCGGGGTTTCCAATGTCAATGTATTCTGATGCAGATTATTTTTTTATGCAACTGTTCCCATATAACCTTGTACTGTAAAGATTTTTGATATTTTTAGCATTGTTTCTGACATCTAAACATTATCAAAAGCAAGTAATAT
The DNA here is from genome assembly GCF_047496795.1 of Chiloscyllium punctatum. Lineage (NCBI taxonomy): Eukaryota > Metazoa > Chordata > Chondrichthyes > Orectolobiformes > Hemiscylliidae > Chiloscyllium > Chiloscyllium punctatum. The sequence continues at coordinate 82,323,011 of NC_092763.1, read as the reverse complement.
TCTTCAAAAGTGTTCTGTTGAGAAGCTGACTGTTACAGGAACATTGTTCCTGGAAATATTTGAACAGCACAAGCACAAAATTGGCTCATATATTCAAGAATCACATCCGTGGTGTGTCATCTTGGATGAGAGTATATCTTGTAACTTTTGTCACTGCTCTCACGTGATTGGAGCTTAAATTTAAAGAGCTTGCAGTGAGAATGGGAGACGTGTGCGATGATGTGGGGGAGGGGGCGGTGAAACCCACAGAGAGAGCTATGCTATGAAAGAATCTCCTGGAGGGTCTTAATCACAGCCACCACCACCTTGTCCAACTCTGCTGCCATTGACTAAACAAATTGAGAGCAGAAAGATGCCATGGGTGCGTCTCTAACGTAAATTCTACTTGTGAACATTTCTCATTCTTATTTACTTCACTTTACCCATATGTGCATGATCCTTATTTGTTGAGACTAGCTCAACCAAGGGCCCCAATGGGTTGGCAAGGAGTGATGGTTACAGAGAATTTAGGGACATTTCCTTTATGGTGGAAAACAATGTTATGTTTTTTTCTCGCCTTCTCCTACTTCATGTTAATTTCCAACATTATACTTATCGTGCAGTCTCTGCATCTCACCCACCCCCACCCCCATGCCTACCCCTTCCATACCCTCTAGGTGTAAGGGAGATTGTCTGGATCACTCTCAGCTGGACTGATGGAAATGAATGCTGAGATGGACCCCATGCTGCCACATCGTCTGTCTTCTGCTCCCCCAAGTCTCTGAGTCCATCCTCTCTCCACGTTTAAATAGTTATAAACAGGGTGCCGTGAGGTTCTAATGTACCACTGACGTTACCCTGAAGCAGAACATGATGTGAACAAAACATTTTCCACTAATAACTATTCATGGTATGCAAATTCATGACAAGCATGAAGCTACCAGAACTAAGATGGAGCTTTTCACACAATAAACACAATAAACCACTGACATCATCTCTGCACAATTACAAGCAAATCTCGAAATTGTCTCTCACATAGACATGCACACAGAGCAATACAGACACAGAGAAACACAGACATACACAGACACACACACAGACACACACACACACACACAAACACACACAGAGTCAAATACAGACACACGCACAGGCAAAACAGACACATACAGGCAAACACTCAGCCAAATACAGTCACACACAGACACGGAGAAATACAGACACGCACACACAGGCAAATATAGACACACAGAGACAAATACAGGCACACGCACAGGCAAATACAAACACACAGGCTCAGAGAAATACAGGCACACACACACAGTCTCACACACACACACACACACACATCGTCTCACACACACACACAGTCACACACACACACACATAGTCTCACACACACACACAGTCACACACACACACACAGAGTCTCACACACACACACACACACATCACACAAGTCAACCTTCCACCCATTCACTTCATGTACACAGCTCACTGCCTTGGAAAGGAAACCAACATCATCAAACCCCTCCCACCTTGGGTTATAATCACTTCCAACCGCTTTTGTCAGGCAGAAAATGCAAAATCTTAAACACACACACACCAACAGATTCAAGAACAGCTTCTTCCCTGCTGTTATTGGATGCTGAGTCGACCTCTCAAATTTCAAATCGAATGTTGATCTTGGTTTTTGAGCACCTTCTTTGCAGTTGTAAGTTTGTATTCCTTGTCTGTTTTATTGTCCTATGATATTTGTACTGTATGACCTGACTGTCACTGCATGCACAACAAAACTTTTCACTGTACCTTGGTACATATGACATTAATACATCAAATCAAATCAAATCAAAACCATCAGAGATCAAAGCCCAACAATTAGAACTTATTCCTTTGATATGCAGAGGTAGAGGAGATGGTGACATTATAGTAATAGCACTGGATTAGTAATCCAGCAATCCAAACTTATGTTATAGAGTCATGGAGCCATAGAATCATAGAGATGTACAGCATGGAAACAGACCCTCCGGTCCAACCCATCCATGCTGACCAGATATCCTAACCCAATCTAGTCCCACCTGCCAGCACCCGGCCCATATCCCTCCAAATCCTTCCTATTCATATTCGCATCCAAATGCCTCTTAAACGTTGCAATTTTACCAGCATCGACCACTTTCTCTGGCAGCTCATTCCGTACCCGTACCATGCTCTGTGTGAAAATGTTGCCCCTTAGGTCTGTTTTATATCTTTCCCTCCCACCCTAAACCTATGCCCTCTAGTTCTGGACTCCCCAACCCCAGGGAAAAGACTTTGCCTATTTATCCTATCCATGCCCCTCATAATTTTGTAAACATCTACAAGGTCACCCCTCAGCCTCTGACGCTCCAGAGAAAACAGCCCCAGCCTGTTCAGCCTCTCCCTATAACTCAAATCCTCCAACCCTGGCAACATCCTTGTAAATCTCCTCTGAACCCTTTCAAGTTTCATAACATCTTTCCAGTAGGATGTTCTATGGACTTGAGTTCAAACACCAGCATAGTCTCTGGTTAGAATTCCAATCCAATTAATAAATGAGGCATTTAAAGCTAGTCTTAGTAATGGTGACTTTGAATCTACCATAAATTGTTGCAAAGCCCATCTGATCCACTAATGCCCTTGAGGGAGGGAAATCTGCTGTCTTTACCCAGCCCACAACAGCCTCCAGATACACAGCAGTTTGGATAACTTAACTGTCGTCTAAGATGAGTCCATTTCTCTGCTCTGTAGACCAGGGATGTTGTGGTCAACTTTGTGCTCTGCAGATGCGATAGATGAGGCTGACTAACTCAGCTATATTCAGGGATGTAACCTGCAGCCATCAATGCAGTGCAAACAGCCCTACCCATTGGGTTCTCACTCCTGCCAATCAACTTACCATTGGCTCCTCAGGATCATCTCAGAGTCATAACTAATTTCTCCAGCTTCAATGCTCAGAACCAATCAACTATTTGCTCACAGGAAACTCTGTCAAAAACAGCAATTCCTCTTTAAATAACAGTTAAAGGTGATGCAATTTGTCTTCCTGCTTTCCACTTTAGTTCACTTACTAGTATTATCTTTCAGTTGTATTTAGTGTCTTATGATCTAGCTGCGCAGATTGAGAAGCTCTCTTTTTTAATCCATCTTTTTCATTTCAGGCAAATCTCATAGACTGAGGATTGGCAATGAAACATAAAAACTTTGTGTGATTTGGAAGGAGCAGCTATTGGTGAATAGACCACCGCAAGAGGATCAATAATTTCTTTAAAAAAGATTGAATTTACAATAATTAAGAAGACAGTCTTTTATATTCCAAATGAAGTAAGTGAAATGCCAAAGCTTTTTGCAATATTAAATGTTGAACTCCATGTTTTATAATTACTGATTAGTTATGCACCACAGTTGATGCATTTGACATTTCTAATCGTTATTCAGTTAAGATCAACACCCGCTCTATTCTTATTGCAAATGTTTGAACTGTTTTGATTCTATCAACACCAATACCTGCTTACCTAGCTTCTTGACTGTAGGAGAAAAGTCTTAAGATACTTCAAGCTGAGAATAATCAAGCAGAATTTGACATTGAGCCACATAACGCAATATTAGGACAGGTAACCAAAAGTGCGATCGAGTTAGTTAGGTTTTAAGGACGTAAGGATAAGAAAAAGATAAAGAGGCTGAGGGATGAGATTTTAGAACCAAGAGACCAGGTAGCCAAAGGCATATGTGCCAACTAAAATCAGGAGTGGTCAAGGATCCAGTATTGGAGGAACATAGACATATCAGAGGGCTGTAGAGCTAAAGGAAGTTATAGGGAGTCATGGAGTGATGAAAATTAGGGACGTGCAAGGTGAGAAATGGCAAACAGTATTAAGAACAGGAACTGGCTTCTGTAAAATAGCATAAGACATTTCATCAGTTCAATAAAAAGAATTAATTAACGATGAATCTTCCCATATGATTAATAGTGTTCACATTTTATCTTTACTTGCCATCATAATTAATATAATGACAATATTTTGTGAATTAATCGGAAGATGGCTAGTTTCTCTGAAGTTAATGAGGTGGCAGGAATTAACATTGCAAGTATATAAAACATTGTTAAAAGGAAACAAACTGGGTTTTATAAATGTCTAATTGCTCTTCTACTTCATCAAGTTTGGTTTCTTGTGAAGAGTGACATGCTGACAGTGACAAACATCGTCCGATAATTGACATTATTTTTCTTACATCACTCAGGTATTATTGACGAACCAGAAATTAGCTTCACTCCTTACTGCACCTTTGGAAAGTATTTAATTAACTGCAGTCTAAAATAATTAGCTTTAGGTTACTGATGATTTCATTAGCTTTGGTTTCTCCACTCCATGTAGACATTGTGGTTAGGGTAAGTCTGCTGACTCTGGTGACAGGATAATGGATAAGGAGTCTGGGAGAAATAATGGCAAGATTGACCAGCCTAATGAGAAAGAGAAAGACAAAGATAGAGGAGAATATAATGACTCCTGGGTCTGGTCTTAAAGTATATTGTTTAAAAAATGTCATGAATAAGAGAAAGTGTTGACCGTCCATGGTCAAAGTACAAAGGGGAACTGAAAGCAGACTTCAGACATGTCTAAATGGTCAACTCCTTGCCAAACATTACAAGGTTTGTTAAATAATGCCTTCTCCCCTGGTGCTTTTTGGAACTGGAGTAGGCCATTCAGCCCTTCAAGCCTGCTCTGCCATTCAATGTGATTGTGACTGATCATTCTACTCAGCACCCACCCTATCCCTGCTTTCTCCTAGATCCCTTTCACCCGAAGAAACATATCTATCTTCAACTTGAAAAATGTGTCTCGGGATCACACTTCATCTGATTATGCTGCTGTGAAACACCTCAGGATGCTTTTAATACATTAATGATGCTGCATAAGTGAAAGTTATCATAGTAGTTCTCTACTTAAGAGTGATTGGGTTATACAGCATGGTCAGACTCCTCAATGCCAACCAGATATCCTAAATTAATCTTGTCCCATTTGTCAGTACTTAGCTCATTTCCCTCTAAACCCTTCCTATTCATTTACCCATTCTGATGCCTTTGAAATGTTGTAACTGTACCAACCTCCACCACTTCCTCTGACAGCTCATTTTGTATACGCACTATCCTCTGCATGAAACATTTACACTTTAAGTGTCGTTTAAATCTTTCCCTTTCACCTTAAACCAATGCCCTCTAGTTCTGGACTCTCCCAACCTTGGGAAAAGACTTTGTCTATTTACAAAGTTTGCAGATGAGTGGCAGAGCAAAGTGTGCAGAGGACTGAAACTTTGCAGAGGAACATAGATACACTGAGTGAACTGGCAGATGGAATACAATGTTAATAAATGTGAAGTCATCCATTTTGGTAGGAGTAACAGTAAAAAGAATTATTACTTGAATGATAAAAAGTTGCAGCATGCTACTATGCAGAGGGACCTGGGTGTTCTTGTGAATGAATCACAGAAGGTTGGTCTGCAGGTGCAGCAGGTAATTATGAAGGCAAATGGAATTTTGTCTTTCATTGCTAAAGGGATTGAGTTTAAAAGCAGGGACATCATGTTGTAGCTGTACAGGGTGCTGGTGAGGCCACACCTGGACTGCTCAGTGCAGTTTTGGTCTCCTTACTTGAGAAAGGATGTACTGGCACTGGAGGGGGTGCAGAGAAGATTCACTAGGTTGATCCTGGAGTAAAGGGGGTTGACTTATGAAGGAAACTGAGTAGACTGAAGATTGAGGGAGGATCTTATAGAAACAATTAAAATTATGAAGGGAATAGATAAGATAGAAGTAGAGAGGATATTTCCACTGGTGGGTGAAACTAGGACAAGAGGGCTTGGCCTGGAAATGAGAGGAAGCAGCTTTAGGACTGAATTGAGAAGGAACTTCTTCACCCAGAGGGTCGTTAATCTATGGAAATGCTTTCCCAGTGAAGTAGTTGACCTTTTTTAAAGCTAAGGTAGTTTCTTGAACAATAAAGGAATTAAGGGATACGGTGAGGGTGGGGGTAAGTGGAGCTGAGGCCACTAAAAGATCAGCCATGATCTTATTGGACAGCGGAGCAAGAACAAAGGGTCAGATGCCCTACTCCTGCTCCTCGTTCCTATGATCTTATGTACCCTACCCATGCCCCTCATGATTTTGTAAATCTCTACAAGGTCACCCCTCAGCCTCCGATGCTCCAGGGAGAATAGCCCCAGCCTATTCAGCCTCTCCCTACAGCTCAAACCATACATTGTACACTTTCAAGTTTCACAACATCCTTCCTAGAGCAAGGAGTCCAGAATTAAATGTAGTATTCCAAAAGTGGCCTAACCAATGTCCTGTACACCCGCAATTCCTATACACAATGTACTGACCAATAAAGGAAAGCATACCAAATCCTGTCTCCTTGCAACTCCACTTGCAATGAACTATGAACCTGTACCCGAAGGTCACTTTGCTCAGCAACACTCTCCAGGACCTTCCCATTAAGTGTAAAAGTTCCCTGATGTGTCTTTCCAGCTCCTCACATTCATCTAAATTAAACTCCATTTACCCCCTTCTTGGCCCTTCGGCCCATCTGATCAAAGCCCTTACACCGTTTCAAATTGCTGCCTCTTACCCCATGTCATAGGCCATGTTGAAACCATCCTCCTTGACTTTGTTATTGGCACACTGTCCCAGTTCTGCCCATTTTGGGTCTGACTCTGAAATACAGGTCATCTTTGTGTGTTTAATTGTGGAAAGATCCCAGTCTGAGCTTGATTGTATCGCAATTGTTCATTGTAGAGATATGGGTGTTGTAGACAGCATTTATTGCTGAACCCCAGTTGTTCTGATGGCAGGTCAATATAAACCATGAGACTTACCAGATCAGTTCAAGGGTCATTTAAGATGTAACCATATTTCTGTGCATTTCGAGTGACGTAAAACTCAGATCAAATAAAGACAGCAGCCTTGTTCCCTTAATGACATTATTAAATGTTAGTGGCTTTTATGATAATCTGACAGCTTCACGGTAATTTTTATTGATGTAATATTTTTAGATCCAGATCTCTTCTCAAATGGAATTTGGATTCTCAGACTGATGTGGTGGGATTTGAATGAACATCCACTGGATTAATAGTCCAGGCCTCCAGAGTCCAAGTCCAAACATTAGATTAGATTAGGTTCCCTACAGTGTGGGAACAGGCTGTACGGCCCAACCAGTCCACACCGACCCTCCGAAGAGGGTCCACACCAGACCCATTTCCTTCTGACTAATGCACCTAGCACTATAGACAATTTAGCACGGCCAATTCACCTAACCTGCACATCTTTGGACTGTGGGAGGAAACCGGAGCACCCAGACGAAACCCACGCAGACACGGGGAGAATGTACAAACTCCACACAGACAGTCAGCTGAGGCTAGCATCAAACCTGGGACCCTGGTGCTGTGAGGCAGCAGTGCATTTAATGCTAAGCTCAGCTCAGTGACATTTATTAAACAGAGACAACTGGAAATAGGATTAGACTGAATAACTCCTTCTCATCCTCAAATGTCCTCACATTTTACCAACCTTCTCATTTCTTTGCAAATATTCTGATTTGCAGATTCTTTGAGCATGCTCTGATTATTTTCTCTGAGCTTACAATTTTCAATCAATTGTATTTTCTGACAGGAGTCCATAGACCATAAGATAAAGGACCGTAAGCATGCCATTCAGCCCATCGAGTCTGCTCCACCATTCAATAAGATCATGGCTGGACTGATAATCCTCAACTCCACTCCCCTATATTTACCCCATAGCCTTTGAATTCCTTCCTGATCAAACATTTGACTGTCTCAGTCTTGCACATACTTAATGACTCAGCCTCAACAACCCTCTGCAATAAAGAATTCTATAGATTCATATCTTCTGAGAGAAGAAATTCCTCCTCATCTTTAATTTGAATATGCAAGCCTTTAGTCTGAGATTATGCCACTTGCTCATAAACTCTACCACAACGGAAATAGCCCTTCCACATCTACTCTGTCAAGTCTCTTAAGACCCTTGGATGTTTTCATAATGTTGCCTTGCCTGCTTCTAAATTCCAATGAGCACAGGTCCAGGATCATGAAGAGCTATCAATTCCCAGTCTTGGCATACCTCATGGTCTGCAGATGATTTCTCAGCAGATCTACTCAATTACTTTTGGCAAATAAGCAATTATTTAAGATGGTGGTATTGTGGCTCAGTGGTTAGCACTGCTGCCCCACAGCACCAGTGCCGTGTTCGATTCCAGCCTTGGGTGACTGTCTGTGTGGAGTTTACACATTTTCCCCATGTCTGTGTGGCTTTCCTCCCACAGTCCAAAGATGTGCAGGTTAGGTGAATGGGCTAGCAGGAATGGGTGATTATAACAATAATGGTGTCGGACTATTTCAATGTCCTGTTTAACAATCACCGAACAGCATACTACCTATCCAACTAAAACAGAAATTGCCATAAAACTCAGCAGGTCTGACAGCACCTGTGAAGAGAAATCAGAGTTAACGTTTCAGGTCGGTGTCTCTTCCTCAGAATTGGGACTCTTCTTGATTCTAGTAATTCATGAAAGATCCCCAATGCCTACAATCTTGACTATTTCCTTCAGACCTCTGGGAATAGTCTATCCAGTCTGGGTGATTTATCTGCCTTTAGGTTTGGGAAAGGTCACCAGACCCGAAACGTTAACTCTGATTTCTCTCTACAGATGCTGCCACTCCTGCTGAGCTTTTCCAGCAGCTTCTGTTTTTGATACTCTTTGTCCCATTGTGTCTGTGGCACCTCTTTGAAGGATCTACTCAATTGGTCCCACTTTGTTGCTCAACACCTTTCACCCTGAAATAGCTTCCTTTTCTAAGTATGGACTCAATCTCTTTTTGAAAGTTACTATTGAATTTACTTCTATTACCCTCCCAGACTACCAGTCGCATTGTTAAAACATTACCCCACATCTTCTTCTGAGAAATGATTTTCAGTCTGTGTCCTCTGATTTCTGGCCTTTCTCCTTTTGCGAAGAAACATTACTTAACATCATCTCATAATTTTATGTGCTCGGGAAAACACAGTGCGTTGACTTGTTTGACAAGAACAGTTATTTTGATTCAAAATGATTCAAAATGTGAACCTTTAGTTAACAGGTGGATCTCTGCACCTGTGCTCTTTTAATCACAGAATCCCTATACCATGGAAACAGGTCAAATGGCCCAAAAGGTCCACTCTAAAGAGTATCCTACTCAGGACCATTCCCCTAACTAATGCACCTGACCAACATATCTTTGAACACTATGGGTAATTTAGCATAGCCCATTCACCTAACCTGCACACCTTTGGACTGTGGGAGAAAACCCACACAGACATGGGGAAAATGTGTAAACTCCACACAGACAGTCACCCAAGGCTGGAATCGAACACAGTGCTGGTGCTGTGGATCAGCAGTGCTAATCACTGAGCCATGATGCCACCACCTTAAATAATTGCTTATTTGCCAAAAGTAATTGAGCAGATCTGCTGAGAAATCATAGTTATAAATATTCATGGGTGAAAATGTGGAGATGACATTTTTTTATCAGCCAAAATATAAGAAGCTATGAGTTCAGGCAGTCCCACAGATGGTAACAATTAATGCCTGTTAAGTTTTACTGTATGTCTTTCTGTTACAGAGTTGTTTGTGGTATCATGTAAACCGCTGAGAAAATGTTGTTTGATAGCCCTCATCCCTTCCTGATGATCAGGAGTGGTGAGCTTGGCCCGGGGAATCACGAAGACCAACCTCCCACCTATAGACTCCATCTACCAGGCCTGTTGTCAAGGAAAGGCCGCCAGCATTCTCAAAGATCCATCCCACCGTGGCAATATTTTTTCACAACCTCTACCATCAGGGAGAAGGCACAGAAACCTGAACACACACACCAGCCGGTTTCAGAACAGTTTCTACCCCACTGTTAGAATACTGAATGGACTCTCAAACTCTTAACACAAAAACCTGTGTTTTTGTTTTTGCTGCTGTTTACCTATTATTTACTTATCTATGCTACTTAACTCTGTGATCTGTCTGTATTGCTCTCAAGACAAAGCTTTTCACTGTGCCTCGGTACACATGACAATAAATTCAATTCAATTCAATTCAATTCAAGAATAGGTTGATGGGATCGTGCGTGATCAGGCTGGATTTATCTTACCTTTTACCCAAGCAAGAACTGATTAGTTTTTGGTAAAGTTTCAATTCCAGACCTTTTTAAACATTATCTATGAATATGGGAAGATAAAGTGAAATTATTTTACTTTTCTTTTAAGACGTTGTGGATAGTTTTTTGCAGTGTGTTCTTAAAAGTCTAATCTGCTGAGTGCAAATTGTCATAGCTATCAAAGCATGAGCTGAGTTTTCAGAGCAGGTTGTTGGACATACATTGGCTTAAAGCTTCCTCAGTGAGATGGAAACTTTTATATTTTTCCCTCTGTTTTGTATTTACACAGCATCAACCAGTCAGGAAAGAAATCTCAAGGAAAAGTGAGTATAATTACATTGAAAGACAATATGGTGTTTTCCCTTTATTCAGTCTTGGGACATAGGTGTCACTAGCTAGGCCAGCATTTATTTCCCATCCCTAGCTCCCCTTGAGAAAGGTGGCGAGCTACTTTCTTGAACCATGTGCAGTCCATGTACTGTCAGAAGAAGCAGGGCTATGTGCTGCTCCCATCTGCTTTTGTTCCCTTTTTCCTTTTTACTTATTCTCTGTTTCTTTTCATCTTTTTTGTCTTTCATCTGTTTTTCTTTTCTTTGAAACCTTTTGCAGTGTGCTAATCAGAACTGCAGTGAGAGTGGGCCATGCACCGAATGACGGCAGCCGCCAGATGGTCGGAGGTGGTGGCAGGGGACTTTTCAAGATGGTGTCGCTGGCAAGATGACACCTCTGAGGGAGGGTGGTCGCAGCAGGACGCTTGGTGAGGTGGTAGCCTGGCTTGGCAGCACAACCAGGGAATCCTGATTGCAGTTGGCCCAGACCAGGGAGTCAAAGAGAACAACAAAAATATAAAAGAGAAGCACAGCACAGGAACAGGCCATTCAGCCCTCCAAGCCTGTGCTGATCATCATGCTCTAACTAGACTAAAAAACAAGCCATCTGCCCTTATTCAGTCTGTATCCCTCTATTCCCTCCCTATTCATGTAACCATCCAGATGCCTCTTAAATGTTGCTAATGTACCTATTTCCACCACTTTTTCTGGTAGCGCTCCTACCATTCCAGGCTCCTACCACTCTCTGTGTGAAAAACTTCCCTCACACATCTCCCTTAAACTTTCCCCTACTCACCTGTACTCCCTTCTAATTGAAACTTTAACCCTGGGGAAAAAGCCTCTGTCTACCTACCTCTGAATAAGCCTCTCATACTTGTGTAGACCTTTATCATGTCTCCTGTCAGCCACTGTCTTTCCAATGAAAACAATCCTCATCTTTTTAACCTTTCCTCATAATCAATACCCTCGAGACCAGGTAACGTCCTGTTGAAACTTTTCTCCAAACTTGCACGTCCTTCTGGTAGTATGGCGACCAAAACTGCACATAGTGCTCCAAATGTGGCCTAACGAGGGTCTGTAAAAGCGGCATTATAGTTTGCCAACTCTTGTACTCCATGCCTCGGCCGATGAAAGCAATGTGCCATATGCCTTCTTAATCACCTTGACCACCTATGTTGCCACTTTTAGGGAATTGTGGGCCTGTGCGCTCAGATCCTTCTGCATGCTAATGTTCCTAAGGGTTCTGCCATTTACAGTGAAGATTACACATAAATTTGATCTTCTAAAATGCATCACCACGCATTTATCTGGTGTCATCAAGGCAGTAGTGGAGTTGGGGATTCCCGATTATCAGTGACGTGGTGGGACAGTGGAGCTGGGGATTCCTGGTTATCGGTGAGGCGGTGAGACAGTGGAGCTGGGGATTCCTGGTTATCAGTGACGTGGTGGGACAGTGGAGCTGGGGATTCCTGGTTATCAGTGAGGCGGTGAGACAGTGGAGCTGGGGATTCCTGGTTATCGGTGAGGCGGTGAGACAGTGGAGCTGGGGATTCCTGGTTATCAGTGACGTGGTGGGACAGTGGAGCTGGGGATTCCTGGTTATCAGTGAGGCGGTGAGACAGTGGAGCTGGGGATTCCTGGTTATCGGTGAGGCGGTGAGACAGTGGAGCTGGGGATTCCTGGTTATCAGTGAGGCGGTGAGACAGTGGAGCTGGGGATTCCTGGTTATCGGTGAGGCGGTGAGACAGTGGAGCTGGGGATTCCTGGTTATCGGTGAGGCGGTGAGACAGTGGAGCTGGGGATTCCTGGTTATTAGTGAGATGGTGGAACAGCGGAGCCAGGGATTTCTGGTTATCATTGAGGCATTGGTACAACAGAGCCAGGGATTCCTGGTTATCGGTGAAGCGGTGGGACCATGGAGCCAGGGTTTACCGGTTATTGGTGAGGCAGTGGGACAGTGGAATCCATGATTCCTGGTTATCAGTGAGTCAGTGAGACAGTGGAACTGGGGATCCCTATTGTGGGATAAGTGTGTTTTCATCACGGGGCCCAATATCGGCGAGGTGAGCTCAGCGGCAAAAATATGGCACAAAAAGTATGGTGACTCCTACGTTGGTGGGTCAGGTGCAAATGGTGGTGAGGTGATGGATGAGTGTAAGTGTCACTGGTTAGCCAGCTCAGGACCCATGGCAGAGGCAGCGGCATGAGGACAGACCCTTTTGCAATTATAGCTTACTGTTCTTAAACTACTCAAAATGGCACCAGAATATGCGGACAGTCGAAGCTTTTGTGTGTTTTACTGTAAAGAGCAAGTGACAATAACTCATTTAAATTAAATCAAATCAGGAAGAGAGTTCCAGGACTTTAACCCAGTGATGCTGAAGGAACATCAAAATATTTCCAAGTCAGGATGGTGTGTGGGTGGAAGAGGGTGTGGTGTTCCCATGTATCTGCTGTCCTTGTCCTTCTAGATGGATGTGGTGTTGGGTTTGCTGTCTAAGAAGGTGCTGTCATAGGTATTTGTTCTGAATAGCTTGTTCACTTGCCTTTCTCTCTTTCTGTCCTCCTTTGGCAATCTTTAATATTTCAAGCAGAGAGCACCAGGATGAATCATTTGTTCTATTTTCATGGCAGCGTCATGCTCACCTCTGAGTGTTGGATGCAAAGTCAGTTGGAGCTCAGGCAACTGAAGCTGCTTCGGTCTTAGGTACCACACAGAGGAGCTTAATGACACCTGGGGACTGAGATATTGGCCATCAATAACCCCAGCCAAATTCTTTGTGCGCAGTCGGTCTCCAGGTGGAGAGTTTTTCCCCGACTTTTACAACGAGATCTAGGTGTTCTTGTAAATCAGTCAATGAAAGCAAGCATCTTCTGGATTAGTGATGCTGGAAGAGCACAGCAGTTCAGGCAGCATCCGAGGAGCAGTAAAAATCGACATTTTGGGCAAAAGCCCTTCATCAGGAATAAAGGCAGAGAGCCTGAGGGGTGGAGAGATACGTGAGAAGAGGGTGGGGGTGGGGAGAAAGTAGCATAGAGTACAATAGGTGAGTGGGGGAGGGGATGAAGGTGATAGGTCGGGGGCAGGGGGAGAGTGGAGTGGATAAGTGGAAAGGAAGATAGGCAGGTAGGACAAGTCATGGGGACACTGCTGAGCTGGAAGTTTGGAAATGGGGTGAGGTGGAGGAAGGGGAAATGAGAAAACTGTTGAAGCCCACATTGATGCCCTGGGGTTGAAGTGTTCCGAGGCGAAAGATGAGGTGTTCTTCCTCCAGGTGTAGGGTGGTGAGGGAGCAGCAGTGAAGGAGGCCCAGGACCTCCATGTCCTCGGCAGAGTGGGAGGGGGAGTTGAAGGAGGCCCAGGACCTCCATGTCCTCGGCAGAGTTGGAGGGGGAGTTGAAGGAGGCCCAAGACCTCCATGTCCTCAGCAGAGTTGGAGGGGGAGTTGAAGGAGGCCCAAGACCTGCGTGTCCTCGGCAGAGTTAGAGGGGGAGTTGAAGGAGGCCCAGGACCTCCATAAAAGCAAGCATGCATGTACAGCGGGCAGTGAAGAAAGCTCACTGCATGCTGGCCTTCATAACAAGAGGGATTGAGTATAGAAGCAAAGAGGTCCTTCTGCAGCTGTACAGGGCCCTGGTGAGACCACACCTGGAATATTGTGCGCAGTTTTGGTCTCCAAATTTGAGGAAAGACATTCTGGCTATTGAGGGAGTGCAGCATAGGTTCACAAGGTCAATTCCCGGAATGGCGGGACTACCTTACGCTGAAAGATTGGAGCGACTGGGCTTGTATACCCTTGAGTTTAGAAGGCTGAGAGGGGATCTGATTGAGGCGTATAAGATTATTAAAGGATTGGACACTCTGGATGCAGGAAGCATGTTTCCGCTGATGGATAAGTCCTGAACCAGAGGACACAGTTTAGAAATACGGGGTAGACCATTTAGAACAGAGTTGAGGAGAAACATCTTCACCCAGAGAGTGGTGGGTGTATGGAATGCTCTGCCCCAGAGGGCAGTGGAGGCCCAGTCTCTGGATACTTTCAAGAAAGAGTTGGATAGAGCTCTTAAGGGTAGTGGAATCAAGGGTTATGGAGATAAGGCAGGAACAGGATACTGATTGAGGATGATCAGCCATGATCATATTGAATAGTGGTGCAGGCTTGAAGGGCAGAATGGCCTACTCCTGCACCTATTGTCTATTGACTCCTGATGCTTTCAATTTTACTGGGGGCTGCTTGATATCATACCCTGTTTAGATGTCATATTGACCTCAGATGCAGTCAATGTTCCCTCTGCACCTCATCTGCACTGTCAATATTTTGACCAGAACTGTAATGAGGTCTGGAGCCATGTGTTCACTTTAAAATAAAAGCCCAGAGTTTTTGAACTTTTATACATTTAACTTAACTCCGACACTTCTACATTTCGTGGTTGTAAATTTGCTGTGTCAGAGATTACCACCATGAATAATGGCTTGACTGGTGGCCCAAACTCATTACAACTGCTCGCCTATAGACTCCTGCCTACCCCCATGCAGCCTATTCAGTCAGACACACAGAAATAAAGGAAGCAGCCGTGAATTGAACATAGATTAAATGTGATGGGTAGACCAAAGAGGAAGAGTGAATAAGAATCTGACAAATCAATGCCTTTTAGAGAATGGTAAATGTCGCAGTTTTCCTCCTCAAACATCTCACAGAAGCTGATCTTCATCAGCCACTTGCAAAATAACACAAGGCTTTCTTAATCTAATACTTTCTTTCTTCAGATCATTTATAAAATCTGGTTAAGTTTGAAATGTGTCGCTGAATTCATGTGTTACTCCATCAGAGAAAGCCTCAATAGTTTAAGAAAGAAATTCAAGCCTCATTTTCACTGTTTCATTGACGATGCAGACATGTCTCCTTCACATTTTAAAATAATTAAACTGAGCTTTCTCCGCTCTATAAAGTACAAGAATTATTTTTCCCAATTTGCACTGATGAAAGGGTAAATCAGCACAAAGGCATCTGACTCTGTGTGAGCAGGAATCAAAATCAGAAATAACACACACTGAAATGAATCCAATTGATAATGTCTTCAGTTTCATTTTGTGAAGAATTTATTTGAGAACAGTCTCTGCAGTGTACAAAAACAAGAACATTTTGTTTCCAAACACTGATGCTCAGGTAAAGCTACAATAATATGTACTTGTTACCCTGTGAACAACATACAACTCTCCCCTTGTTTTACACCTTTACACATTGTAGCATGTATCCCAGTGCATTTAAATTTAGCATAAAGCCAAGATTCAGTGATGACAATTTGTCTCGAAATTCTCCAACTCACAATTTTTTCATCTCGTTTCTTTCACTTCATGAAACAATTTGATATAAACTCAATGTAAGCCATATCTGATTGTAATTTACATCAAAACTACAGAATGAAAATGGCCATTCAGCCCAACAGCAGCTTTCTCCAACCTGATTTATATCAGCTCCACCAAATCCTCCTCGTCCCCTTTCTGCCATGTATAATGATTTTGTTTCTCCAAAATACTTCAATATGATGATGAAATTTTTAATTTGACAAAACAGAAGCACTTACCATTTTGTTGTATTAGTCTGCCTTTTTGAACCTGCCAAGAAATATTGCCCCTCCAAAGCTGTGCCATTATTTCAGGTGTGGTGAACTCAGCTTGAAGATAGAAGGTGAGGGCGAAAAGGAGACTGTCCATTTATCACACTCACTACACTCACACTGAGCGAAAAGTCCCAGTAATAGGCCATGACAGAGTCCTAACACTGAGACCTTTTCATTCAGCCAGATTGGTGCATACAAATGTTGACAATACACCATTCAGAGCCACTGTGGATATTCTACATTTTTTAAATAGTTGAAGACATTGGACAATATGGAGGGGGTGAAGAAAACTTGGTCAGGAGCTGACCTGGAATTAGGGTGCTATAAAAACAAGTCGCTGTTAAGTTCGGATATAAATCTGTAACAAACAAAACATTGTTTCATGCGGATGTAGATTAGAAATGCCTGCATTATTGATGTCTGAATTGACCTGCAGTTCTAAGCAAAATAGCACTTACTGCACCCTTGCTTTGTGTGCGCAGTTCTTCAATAAACAAAACAAACGCTTATTCACAATCGACTGTAGATTCGTTAAAATCCCAAACTCAAAAGAACAGTGTGTAAATCCAACAGATCTTGAACAGGAACATAAGTTGTTTGTCAGAAGGTGAAATGGACAGTTTTGTAATGTTTGTCTATTTCAAGGTTTGACAGTAGCATTCATTCACATTTGGTACTAATCCACTTCATATGTTGATTAATACCAGGCTCTCAGTTCAGAGGTTCTATAAGTGAGGGAACCGGGAGGTCGTTTGCTTGGAGAAATGCAAATTCTATAGAGAATTAGAAATCAGCAATCCAATAATATTCTGTATGTGGAATATTCCATCTTATTTTCCTAATACTTCAAAGTTATTCATAAAGGAGGGCAGACAGGATGTAGAATGTGTGTGTGTGTTTATGTGATTGTCTGTGTCTGTGTGGATGTGGGGGATGTCTGTGTGGATCTGTGTATGCTTATGTGAATGATTGTGTGTCTGTGTGTGTGTTTGTATGTATGGATGTCTGTATGTGTGTTTCTGTGTGGATGTGGGGGGTGTCTATGTGGATGTATATATGACTGTGTAGATGTGTGTGGGTCTATGGGTGGGAGTGTGTGTGTGTGAAAGAGAGAGAGAGTGTGAATGTTTGTGTGTGTGTGTGTGTGTGGGGTGGGGGGGGGGATGGTGGGGCACTGGGTCTATTGGGTGTGTCTGTGGTTCCGTATGGCTGTTTGGGTGTGTTTTTGTGGATCAGTGGGTTAGTGCGTGTGTGTGGTGTGTGTGTGTGTGGTGCGTATATATTTGTGCGCCTGTTTGAATGTATGTACATGTGGGTCAGTGTGTGGGGCTGAGAGTGGATGTGTGTATGCCTGTTTGGGTGTGTGAATGTTTGGGTGTATGTGTGGGGGTGTCATTGTGTGTGTGTGTGTGTGTGTGTGTCTATGTTAGCTTGGGGGGTGTGTGTGTCTGTGTCTGTTTGGGTGTGTGTGGATGTGTGTACATCTGTTTGGGTGTGTCTGTGAGCGTGTGCGCATGTCTGTTTGGATGTGTGTGTGTGAGGGTGTGCGCATATCTGTTTGTGTGTGTGTGCGGGTCAGTGTGTATGCATGTGTATGTGTGTGCATGTCTGTTTGGGTATGTGTGTGTGCGGATCTGTGTGTGTATGTGTGTGCGGGCACGCATGTGTGTGTGTCAATGTGTGCATGTCTGTTTAGGTGTGTGTGTGATCAGTGTGTGTGGTCTGTGTGTGTGTGCGTGTGTGTCAGTGTGTGTGTGCGTGTGGGTCAGTGTGTAGTGTGTGTGTGTGCGTGGATGTGTCTGTGTGTGACTGTGTGGGTGTGTGCGTGTGTGAGAGAGTGTGGATGTTTGTGGGGGGTGGAGGGGTGGTGGTGGGTCTATTTGTGTGTGTGTGTGTGTGTGTGTGTGTGTATGTGGCGGTGGGGGGGGGACGTCCTTATGTCTATTTGGGTGTGTTTGTGTGGGTCTCTGTGTGTGTGTGTGGGGGGGGGTGGGGGGGGGTTGGGGTGCGGGTGGTGGATCTATTTGTGTGTGTGTATGGGAGAAAGAGAGAGTGTGTGGATGCTTGTGTGTGTGTGTGGGGGGGCATGTTGGGTCTATTTGGGTGTGTGTGTGTGTGTGGGAGAGAGAGAGAGTGTGGATGTTTGTGTGTGTTTGTGGGGAGGGCGTGGTGGGTCTATTTGGGTGTGTTTGTGTGGGTCTGTGTGTGTGTGGGGTGGGGGGGTTGGGGTGCCGGTGGTGGATCTATTTGTGTGTGTGTGTGTGGGAGAGAGAGAGAGTGTGGATGTTTGTGTGTGTTTGTGGAGAGGGCGTGGTGGGTCTATTTGGGTGGGGGTGTGTGTGTGTGCGTGTCTGTTGGGTTATGTTTGTGTGGGTAAGTGTGTGTGCGTGCGTGTCTGTTTGGGTGTGCCTGTGTGGTGGTGCCTGGGTGAATTTGGAAAGAGGAACCTTATAACCCAGGACAGTCTGAAATTCCAAACCGACAGGTGGCACATAAACCTGAATGATGAGAAATGGAGGGTGCATTGAACAGCAGTTAACTGTACTCTTGTCAAGCCCTAATACAGAGACAGTCAAGCTTCTGGTTACTTCTAGGCGTCACCTTTAGAGAGAATAAGATCATCTGTCTGACCGGTGTCACTTTTAAATATGACAGATGAGGTTTTCATTACCATCATCCCGAGGCTTTAGAGAGAGAGAAAAAAATCCCTTTCAGTAGCCGGTGGAGCTCCTTGAATATGTTATATTCATCCTGAAAATTGCAGCTATCACACATAGTCCTATCAGTGCATTACCCGATCACTTATTCCAGCATTCAGCTATTGAAATCTATGCTGCATGACTCCTGGCAAAAACAAGCTGTCTACCTTACCATCCCAGCTACACCTGAACTATTACACATTATCAAAGCCTTAATTTAACTATTACATTACAGCAACTCAGTACCAACTTCCTATCCTCTGTGATATTATGGAAAAATGATACGTAATACCAGCATATGCATGGGAAACAACACAGGGGGCAGGTGTCCTGCTTTCTTTCTGACATTAAACACAGGCTGCAGAACGTTTAAGCTGAGGCATGGTTTGTGCAGTTTGAAAGATGGTTTAATTTTTTTAAAAAAGGACATGCATTTGAAATGTCATTTTCTTAACGAATGCATCAATAAACATTTCCCCATGGTTTGAATATCAATGATTCTAGCTTTGACCTAAGGTAAAGCAAAATTTTAAATTCATTAATATACTTTTATTAGTTTGCCTTGTCAAACATTTATTTTTTTAAAATTAAGTTAGCAGATGAATTATGGTTTACACATAAGGTGGATCTAATAACTTTTCCATCGCAACTTCTATCAATTAATTCAAACTGGTTAAATAGTTAGTCCTTTTCACAGAAGGAACATCTATAAGAGACACTGTCCGCGCAAACGTAAAATGCTTTCCTTTCATATAATTTTGTCAGTTTTTAATTAAAATCTTACCAAGGTCTTCTGCTTTTTTTAAAAAAAAAGAAATTGTGGCATTTAATTCTACATCACATCAAAAGGATATGTGTCATTCTGTGGGTGTGTGTGAAAGGCAATGAGACTGTAAGAATAGCAGAGTAGAATGCAAGATGTTACTATAGCGATAGGGTCAGATCGGTATACTGGAAGACAGTTGTGGAACCATATGCCCATTGTGTACTCCTCAGTGAAGGTAGTCTTTGGAAGATTTTTAGTGCTATAATCTTCATCTGAAATTTTTACATGATGCATCTATATGTTTTGATGTGATCATTAGTGTAGGGATCACAGTGGAATTGGATTTCTGTCAACACCTTTGTTAATTAGAATTGGCCATTTTCCAACACACAAATTCATGACCATATGTCCTTTTAACTGGCTAGGCCCCAGTTGCCAGCTAATTAAATTTTCTTCACCTATAAGTACAAAGTAACAAAGCTCAACCACCCCTCCCCTCACAAAAGCCTAAACGGTGTTCTCCATTGTGTAGCTGACCCATAACCTTGTCTGATTGGCAGAATGGTTGATGGACACAACTTAGCAATTTCCAATCAAATCCTGCTAATTGAGAAATGTCTTGAAGTAAATGGCTAGAAAATAATAACGGGGAATTATTTCTTTGTTTGCATTCCATTCTTTAAAATATACATTTGTACAGTTATACTTTTCTACATCACCACCAACAATTCCATACTTTCATGTTCTGCACCCAATCTAGACATTTAGACTCAGAGTCATAACAATTGTACAGTGCAGAAACAGACCCTTTGCTCCAACTCATCCACACCGATCAGATATCCTAACTTAATCCAGTCTCAACTGCCAGCATTTGGCCCACATCCCTCTAAACCCTTTCTACTCATATACCCATCCAGATGCCTTTTAAATGTTAAAATTGTAGCAGCCTCCACCACTTCCTCTGTCAGCTCATTCCATACACGTACCACCCTCTGTGTGAAAATGTTGCCCCTTAGATCCCTTTTAAATCTCTCCCCTCTCACCTTCAACCTATGCCCTCTAGTTGGTTCTCAGGATTTGGGCAGCACTGTAAGGTTACATTCATTGTCCAACCAGAAGAAAAGTCCAGAGAGTTTTCCCAACGAAGTGGAATTAGATTTGTTTGTGCAAGTGAATGGCATTAGCCCCGTAGTGTGAATCAAGTGTCACACATAGGAACAATCTTTCCCTTTGGAGAAGGAAATCTGTGAAACAGTTGGGCTGTCAACAAACACATCAAAGATTTACACACAGACATTTTTTGTACTAATGAGAACTCAGTTGGTAAAGGGCTCAGTTCTTATATTAAAGAAGCATGTGTTTGATTCCCAAGCTTTGGATTGTTGATATTATCTTGTGTATAGTCAGTACAGTACTGAGGAAGTGCAACATTGTTAGTATCAACCAACACCTTTCAACATCAGTTATTTTGTGATGTGAGCTTATAAATTACCAGTTTCATTAAGTTTACTCTCATAATTTGACTTACAAATGTTAGGAATTGGAGAGGTCCAGTGAGCACCTTCTGACTGGCCTGCCATTCATTCAAGCATCACTAAATCAGTCTTTTTTCCATCTTAGCTTCACATCCATTAGCATTCTTCCTCAACAGAAATCTCTTCATCTGACTTGGACACTCCCTCAGCATCTTCAGCTCTTTGGGGGTAGGGTCCCAGATTACTACACCCCGATTGGATTTGAATATCTGATCCCTGGACTGTTGGGCTGTGTGGCCCCGACTGATGATGCTACTGGACATAAAATCGGGCTTGACGGATCATGTTTTGTTTTTCTCTTCCTTACTTTAACCTAATGATCATTCACCAAAATATAATCACACATTAAGATAGACTTAAGTCTCAGCTTCACCCTCTGCAACTTGGATCCACAGCTTCCTGACCCACAGACCACAATCTTCGAGGAGAAAGTGAGGACTGCAGATGCTGGAGATCAGAGCTGAAAATGTGTTGCTGGAAAAGCGCAGCAGGTCAGGCAGCATCCAAGGAGCAGGAGAATCGACGTTACGGGCATGAGCCCTTCTTCAGGAATCTTCAGGGATTCCTAACCCCAATCCCAAATTTTCAGATTTTGACAAGGCCGGTTTAAGGATGTGCCTGATTGTGATCATGAACCATCACCCTCCCACTGCCGACTGGGCTGACTCCATTGTGGGATAGGCTGGTCTGACACCTCCACAATTTTCATTGAAATAAAACCGAGAATCACAGATGCTGGAGATCGTAAACCAACAAGGAAAGTGCTGGAGAAACTCAGCAGGTCCAGCAGCACCTGTGGAAACAGAACCAGAGTTAACATTTCAATCTGGATCAGCTTTATACTGCGTCATGGTTCATGACATCTCAGAGATGTTGCCGACTATCGTCAACCTCTGCTCCGTTGATGTAGATGAGGACATGTTCTCCTCCTTTCTTCTTGAAGTCAATGATCAGTTCCTTAGTTTTAGCTGACATTGAGAGAGAGATTGTTACCATTGTACCATGACACCAAGCCCTCCGTCTCATTCTGTATTCTGAGTCATCATTGTTAGATATCCATCCTACGACAGTGATGGCTTCAGCAAGCTTGGAGAGGGTGTTCATTCAGAATTAGGCAACACATTCGTGGGTGCAGAGGGAGAACGCATCCTTGGGGGAGGGGAGGCTCCAGTATTGAGGGTTATTGTGGAGGAGGTGCTGTTCCCCATCTTCACTGATTATGGTCTGTGGTGAAAATGTGTTGTTGGAAAAGCGCAGCAGGTCAGGCAGCATCCGAGGAGCAGGAAAATCGACGTTTCGGGCAAAAGACATTCATCAGGAATAGAGGCAGGGAGCCTCCAAGGTGGAGCTGGGGAGAAGGTAGCAAAGAGTACAATAGGTGGATGGGGGTGGGGATGGAGGTGATAGGTCAGAGAGGAGGGTGGAGTGGATAGGTGGGAAGGGAGATTGGCAGGTAGGACAGATCATGGGGACAGTGCTGAGCTGGAAGGTTGGAACTGGGGTAAGGTGGGGAGAGGGGAAATGAGGAAACTGGTGAAGTCCACATTGATGCCCTGTGGTTGAAGTGTTCTGAGGCGGAAGATGAGGCGTTCTTCCTCCAGGCGTCGGGTGGTGAGGGAGCGGTGGTGGAGGAGGCCCAGGATCTGCGTGTCCTTGGCAGAGTTGGGGGGATGGGGGAGGTTTGAAATGTTGGGCTATGGAGCGGTGGGGTTGATTGGTGCGGGTATCCCAGAGATGTTCCCTAAAGCGCTCTGCTAGGAGGCGTCCAGTCTCCCCAATGTAGAGGAAACCGCATCGGGAGCAATGGATACAATAAATGACATTGGTGGATGTGAGGTAGCAAATATGAATGTGGTAGCGAGTCTGTTTCAGGACATGGTTGAAGAGCTTCAGGGCAGAGGAGATGACCTGGGGATTGCAGTGAGAGAGATACTCATTGAGATTCTTGGAGAGAGAAGAGGAGAACTTCTTCAAGGCAGGCATCCTTGCAAGAGGATTCGCAGGTGCCTCCTCTGTTTGAGAGCTGAGTGTTTGAGATCCCTTTCTGCTGACAACAATGGAGAAATCCAACATCATGATTAGAGTGGTGCTGGAAAAGCACAGCAGGTCAGGCAGCATCCGAGGAACAGGAAAATCAATATTTCAGGCAAAAGACCTTTATCAGGAATGAGGCTTGTGGGCTGTGGCTGAGAGATAAATGGGAGGAGGTAGGGCTGGGGGAAGGTAGCTGGGAATACGATAGGTGGATGGAGGTGGGGATGAAGGTGATAGGTTGGAGAGGAGGGTGGAGCAGGTATGTGGGAAGGAAGATGGACAAGTGGGATAGTTCAAGACAGTTAGGGCAGCACGGTGGCACAGTGGTTCTCACAGCGCCAGAGACCGGGTTCAATTCCCACCTCAGGCCACTGACTGTGTGGAGTTTGCACATTCTCCCTGTGTCTACGTGGGTTTCCTCCGGATGCTCTGGTTTCCTCCCACAGTCCAAAAATGTGCAGGTTAGGTGAATTGGCCATGCTAAATTGCCCATAGTGTTAGAGGACGGGGTAAGTGTAGGGGAATGGGTCTGGGTGGGTTGCGGGTCAGTGTGGACTTG
The DNA here is from genome assembly GCF_047496795.1 of Chiloscyllium punctatum. Classification (NCBI taxonomy): domain Eukaryota; kingdom Metazoa; phylum Chordata; class Chondrichthyes; order Orectolobiformes; family Hemiscylliidae; genus Chiloscyllium; species Chiloscyllium punctatum. The sequence continues at coordinate 82,299,276 of NC_092763.1, read as the reverse complement.
TTGGGCCGAAGGGCCTGTTTCCACACTGTAAGTAATCTCCTCTAAGAGGGTGGTGCCGAGTTGGAGGGTTGGATCTGGGATAAGGTGGGGGAGGGGAATACATCGTATCATCTTCCACCATTTCTGACATCTAAAAACTGACCCTGCCACCAGGGATATATTTCCCTCCCCACCCCGGTTTTATATACCTTACAGAGGTTTAAAAAATCATGAGAGGCATGGATAGGGTAAATAGACAAAATCTCTTCCCTGGGGTGGGGGAGTCCAGAACGAGAGGGCATAGAAACCAAAAGAGAAAATGCTGGAAATTCTCAGCAGGTCTGGCAGCATCTATAAGGAGAGAAAAGAGCTGACGTTTCGAGTCTAACTGACCCTTTGTCAAAACTATAAAAAGGGAGAAATAGGGAGGTATTTATACTAGGCTGAGAGAAGGTGAGTCATGGCTCCAGAAGCAAAGGTGAAGAGGCGATAATGACAGTGCATAGAGAGATTATAGGGAGATGCATTGTCATTATCACCTTTTTATTGCTACCTTTGCTTCTGGAGCCATGACTCACCTTCTCTCAGTCTAGTATAAATACTATTTCCCCCTTTTTTTAGCTTTGACAAAGGGTCAGTTAGACTCGAAACATCAGCTCTTTTGTCTCCTTACAGATGTTGCCAGACCTGCTGAGATTTTCCAGCATTTTTTCTTTTGGTTTCAGATTCCAGCATCCGCAGTAATTTGCTTTTATGTAGAGGGCATAGGTTTAGGGTGAGAGGGAAAAGATTTAGAAGAAACCTAAGGGGCAACATTTTCACGGAAAGGGTGGTACGTGTATGGAACGAGCTGCCAAAGGAAGTGATGGAGGCTAATATGATTGCAACATTTACAAGGCACCTGGATATGAAAAGGAAGGGTTTGGAGGGATACAGGCCGGATGCTGGCAGATGGGAGTAGATTGGGTTGGGATATCTGGTCTGCATAGATGAGTTGGACCAAAGGGTCTGTTTCTGTGCTGTATATCTCTATGACTCTATGACTCCCTTGATGAGTCCACTGTCCCCACCAACCCACCCTCCCCTGCCGGTTCCTTCCCCAGCCACCACAGGAATTGCAAAACCTGCACCCACAGCTACCTCTCACCTCCTTCCATATCCAACCTGTACTTCCACACACGTCATCGACTGTGTATGTTGCTCTCGATGTGGTCTCCTCTACGTTGGGGTGACAGGACGCCAACTTGCAGAACGTTTCAGAGAATATCCCTGGGACATACGGACTAAACAACCCTACCACCCAGTGGCTGAAAGCTTCACCTCCTCCTCCCATTCTACCAAGGACATGCAAGTCCTGGACCTCCTCCACCACCAAACTCTAGTCACCCAATGCCTGGAGGAAGAACGCCTCATCTTCTGCCTTGGGACCCTCCAACCACACGGGATCAATGTGGATTTCACCAGTTTCTTCATTTCCCCTCTGATCTCCAGCATCAGCAGTCCTCACTTTCTCCAAGACAGACTTCTGTTCTTCTTTGGGGTGTGATAAATCCACCTGAGCAGGTAGTCTCCGAACATGATCCCCATTCAACCATGATACATTTGACAATGCCACACTCAAGACATGTGGCTTGAACTCAGAACTCTCAAACCCCAGAGTTGCGAGCACCAATTAACTGAACCTGCTACAAAGCCAGGCAATACCAGCCAAAGTGTCACCTTGGCTCAGGGTGTAGCTCTCTTGCAATGCATTTATGGAGGAGTGGTTTCAACTCCCTCTTCAAAGACTTCAGTGGGGAAAAAAAATACTGGGGATGCTGAAAATCTGAAGTAAAATCCAGAAGGAGCTGGAGAAATTCAGTAAGCTGCTGAGCTGCTGGCTTCCTTGATCGTATCAATGAGACATACCGGTTGGTAACTGGGTCACAGCAGTCTTAAGATCCCTTGTGGTGCAGTGGTAATGTCCTTAACTCTGAGTCAGGAGGCATTGGTTTACATTCTACCTGCATCAAAGAGGTATAATAACATTTCTGAACAGGTTCATTAGAAAATGTCCATAACTTCAGTTAATGCTATCAATGTAGTACTGGGCAGTTTCAATCCCCCCTGGTGTTGTTTATACACAAGCTTCTACAATCTCAGCAGTTTCAAGCACTTTCCTGGTCACTTTCCAATGTTCCACTCTTCATAAATGCTTCTGCTCTCCATATCCTGCTGTCTGACCTGACCTCTGGTTTCTCACAAAATGATTTGGCCAAAATCACATAACTCAATAACCTGATTACTGAAGCAGGAAGTCTGCCATCCTCACTTGGGTCTGTTCTATATTTGACTCCAGTCTTACATTGGTCTGTTTGACTTTGAGTTGTCCTCTGAAGCATTTACATCTCTAAAATGGCTTGAGAGCAAGGCTAAGCCCACTTCCTCCAATTCTGCGATCGACCAAGAAATAATGCTGCTCATCCCAGTGACATCTTCATCCCAAGAATCGATAAAAGAAAAGGATTTTCCAAAGGCCTCATCTTATAACACATTTCTATCGGTGTTTCTTCACAATTAGCCACCTAAAAGGGTTGAACAGCCAGTAATATGCCGTCAAAGCATTGGGAGAAAGAGAGGACTGCAGATGCTGAAGATCAAAGTGGAGAGTGTGGTGCTGGAAAAGCACAGCCGGTCAGGCAGCATCCGAGGAGCAGGAAAATCAACATTTCAGACATGATGAAGGGCTTATGCCTAAAGCATCAATTCTCCTGCTCTTCAGATGCTGCCTGACCTGCTGTGCTTTTCCAGCACTACACTATCAAAGCATTGGGTCAACTAAATAACATTGACAACACAGTTGTCAGTTTTTTGGACAAAAGAAGATGCTGAGCAATATTTGCCTGACAGTGTTGTAGCTCACTGGGCAATGCCAACTGCCTGGTCCATTCTACCCTACAGCTTTTCTCATTTTCAGAGATGTTCTTTTGCAAACAAAAATCAGAAACTGTGATTGGTGCAAAATGCATTATAGTCATTCTAAAATCGCTGTGTACTGCGTGTTTGGATTAAAGAGTCAGTGTATCCATAAACAGGTTCAATTTAACATTCCCAAAGGAGTGTTTAGTAGAATTAGTCACCCATTTGAATTTCTAAAGTAATCTAGTCAGATTTAGGAAATGGTATTCCTATGAATCACATCACAAGATAATATAAGGACCAGAAATTTGACAAAGTGAACATTTATAATAAAAACATATGTTTTGAACCTTCCTGAGAAATTTAATTGGCTCTTCCTCAACGCTGATTCCTGACTGCACAATTACTTTGCAACTGCTTTGAATGAAACTGCTGAGAGCTCCAGAAACGTCCAATCAAACCCATACCTCCAACACTTGGCTCCGTCAGTCTGCTCCCCGTTCAGGCGGGCAGTGAATGTAGCCTCAGTGCAGTCACATTGAAAAGCCCTGAATTGAAATGAAACAAACCGTGGTTCCCACCAAAGGCAAAGCATCAGGCATTCTTCAAAAGAATGGACAAGGGCACAAGGACAAACTGAAAGCTGAGAAAATGCCTTCTGAACACAGCACTGTAAAAATGAAAGGAATGTGTTGGTGATGCCGTGAATTGGGAAGTTGTGCAATTAGTTGTGAACATCAGAGGGGACACACTGCGCCTTGTTTCATTACTGCATTTCACAGGGTCTCAGGGTAACCTAATGTGAGACTCACTAATAAGGATTGACATTTTAATGTTGCTGCGGCTTCCGATTTGGGACTTTATATCGTATTATGAAGTCATCCTGCTGCCAGCAATTTCCATTGTTTGGTTGACTTGTGCAAACTGATTACAGCTCGATATCTATTCGCTGACCTGAGGAGACCTCTCCAGAACAAGGACAAAGAGAGACCAGCGAGTCCATTTACAATAATTTAATTTCTTTGCCAATCCACTTCAATTTTGTTTTTAACAGGGGAAACCTTAAAAAGAGAATAAACTTTGCATTGCTAACAATGAAATAAGTTCGAACCAAATTATAAATCTTCCCGCCAATATCTCTTCTTTTCCGTTTTGTGCATTTTCACTCATAAATAATTTATGAGCAATTAATTAATTAATTATAATTAATTGCATCTGAAGTACATTCATTTCCAAGCAGGAGTTAGATATAGTTCTTAGGCATCAAAGAATGAAGAGAGAAAGTAGAAACAGATGACTGAGTTGGATGATCAGACACAATTATGTTGAATGGTTAGGCATACTCAAAGGGCTGAATGGTTTACTGCTGCCCCTATTTTCTGTCTTCCTAAAATAACTTCACGGAGCCCATTATCCCATCGCCAGGTCACCCTTTATTTATCTGTGCACCATATATGACCCAGCAAGTTCAGAGCCAATCCCTAGAGTGAGGAGAATCCCTGTTTATATCTGTCAGCCAGGACTCCCTGATGGGTCCAGGTGAACAGCCCTAATTAGGGAACTCCTACTCAATGAGATCCATCCAGTCCTCATTCCAAATGCTACAACTCCTATTGCTACTACGGACACAAATCAACTTTCACATACAGAAAGATCACACCAATAATAAAAAATAAATAAACCATTTAGGAAATGAACACTGACAAGCAAACCTCTATACCTGGCACATCGGAATCTTTGACATCGAACACAGCAGGTAGGTAGATCAACTCAGCATCTCATCTAGAAGATGGGATCTCTGACAATGCAGCATAGCTCACTGTCACAGTGATGTGGCTGCTAACACTATGAAATAATTTACAATGGATGCTCTCCAGTTTTGCTCTTTTGATAGTAGATCCAAAAAAAGCCACATTTATTCCAAATACAACTGTTCGACACTGAGGCTGAAACCATGAACATTCTGCCTTAATTAGGAAAGGAGCCAAACTGATAAAAAAAATATAACTCCTTCATGAGATTCCATGCTAATTGTCACTGCTACATCTTCAACCAAATTCCAAACCCACTACCGATAGCACCTGGATGAGCAAGGCAGGACAGAGGTCCAGCTACCACCATCTTTATGTTCCCCTCCCACCCTCATCGTAACTCATCTTACCATTCCTGTACTGTTACTGGGTCAAAATCCTGGCATTTTCTTCCTGTGGGTGTACCTACACCTCCTAGAAGCTGTGGTGAACATTGACTGCAGTGGTTCAAGCTCACCACCATCTTCTCAAGGCCAAACTGAGGATGGGCAATAAATGCTGTTGGTGAAGCCCTTAGCCTGTAAGTGAAAAGAGAGCCCTCAAGTAAAATGCTTTCTCCTGCTGAAATGGAGTTTCAGTTCAGTACTCAGTAAATCACAAGTGAAGATGAAACAAAAACAGAAATTGCTGGAAAAGCTCAGCAGGTCTGGCAGCATCTGTGGAGAGAAATCAGAGTTAACGTTTTGGGTCGGGTGACCCTTCCTCAGAGCAAGCGAAGATGCATTGAGATTTGAGTGAGGGAGGCCCATGTGCTGATATTGCAAATATTAACTGATTTCTTGTGATGACTCAGATACATAACTCCCAAAACACGCCCCACCCAGCACCCCTCAACCTCTCCCTCTCAATAACTCTCTCTCCTGCTTTAAATTGTTCCTTAAAACCTATATCCACGTGCCCAATTACTTCTTATGTGGCCCAGTGTTGCATTACATTTGATAATGTTTTCTTAAAAATTCAAATCACTTGATGTGGACATCACTGGCTGGGTCAATATTTGTTTCCTGCCCCTAATTGCCCCAGAAGGCAGTTAAGCATCAACATTGCTTTCAGTCTGGAATCACATGTGGGCCAGAACAGGTAAAGATGGCAGATTTCCTTTCCAAAAGAGTGTTAGTGAACCAGATGAGTTTTCCAAAAGTTGGTGGTGGTTTTAAACTCCAAAATTTGCCTCGATTTGAACCGAGGTCTCCTGTACATTACCTGGGTTTCTGGATTAACAACATAGCAACAGCACCACTAGACCATTATTGCCCAATCCTCTGCATGTTGGATGTTCAATTACATTAAAGGTGCTATCAAAATGCAAGTCTGCATTATTGATGTCTTGACTGACAGTAGTGTTTGTGGAATGAACCCCTGACCATGTAAGAACATATGGAATTGGAGCAAGAATAGATCAAATAATCACTGGAGCTTGTCCTATCATTTAGTAAGATCACAGTCGGATCCCTACATCAAAAATTTGAAGTGATCTGTAAATGAAGCAAGGGTGACATGAGAAAATACATTTTCAGCCAGTGAGCTGTTAGGATCTGGAATACATTGCCTGGAAAAGTGATGGAAGCAGATGCAACAGAAGCATTCAAGAGGGGCATTATTTGGATAGAAATGGTGTGCAGGGAGAGAGAATAAATGCAGGAATTTAGCACTAGGTCGTAGAACCTGTGCAGACTCAATGGATCGAATGGCTTCCTTTGGCACCATAACAATTCTGTAATTTTGTGAACTCTACTTCTCCAGCCCCCTCCTTTATTTGTTTAAGAATTGCTGCCTTGGGCATATTCAACAATGTAGCATTACCCAGCACTCTGGATTCACAGCCTTCTGAGGGAAACCATGCCTTCTCCTTTTCCTAAATGACCATCTTGTGAAACCTGGTTTTGGCTCACTCACCGTGTGACCCAGAACCTGTGTGAAGTCAATTCTCTAGACTGTTCCCTGGAGATGATGAATCATAACTGATGATATTATGATGATGCTATCAGCATGGTGGCTCAGTGGTTAGCACTGCTGCCTCACAGCACCTAGGACTCAGGTTCAATTCCACCCTCAGACAACTGTCTGCTTGGAGTTTGCATATTCTTCCTTGTCTGTGTGGGTTTCTTTTGGGTGCTCTGGTGTCTTCTCACAATCCAAAAATGTGCAGGTTGGGTGAAGTGGTCATGCTAAATTGCCCAGTGTCGAGGGATATTTAAGTATTTTTGGGAAATGGAGGTTAGGGTGAGATGATCTTAGGAGGGGCAGTGTGGACTTGAAGGGCCAAATGGCCTGCTTCCCTGCTGTAGGGATTCTACTGGCAAAGGAGAACTCTGTTTCCTGGTGATCACCACATATTCATTTGAAGGTGTTTGGAAGAAGGCTTAGGGAAGATGTCAGAAATCTGTTCGTTATGCGGAGAGTGGTGGGTGCATGGAATGCACTGATGGCAAAGATAGTTAAGTCAGACACATTAGAGACATTTAAGTGACTCTTGGGCAGGCACATTGATGATAATAAAATGAAGGGTATGCAGGTTGGTTTGATCTTAGAGTGGGATAAAAGATCGGCCCAACATCGAGGGACGGAGGGACTGTACTGTGCTGTACCGTTCTACGTTCTACATTCCATAACACAGGGGGAGCAAAGTTATGGGACTTTTCAACCAGACAGATTGATGGGCTCACCCTGGAGGATCAGGTAAGTCAGAACTCCGATTTAGCAACAGAAATTGGAATGACGTTCCCTTGTCCGGGAAAGGTGTCACTGCGTTTCGTATTCAGGAGCATTTGTAACAGAGTTTCTCACAAATCACCTGTCGCCCCAATTATCAGGAGAAGTGGGATTTGTGATGAGAAGCACATACTTCAGAATTAATTTCATTAAGACATCGTGATTTGGACAATGCCAAATGGGAAGTGCCCCTATTGTACTTTTATTGTGGAGAACATTTGTATGCTAATTGAAGCTATTATAAAGCAGTTTTTTCCTAATTAATCAATGATAAATTATTTCCGGCATAAAAACTTTTTTTATTAGGCAAGGCTTTCTCCAGCTAATTAATGGACTATTCAGAATTATATACTTACTATTCATGTTGAATTATTCAAATAATACCACACACTTAGATCACTAAGATGAAAGTAACATTGCAGATTTAAAACTCTCAAGTGCTCAGCTCCTATTCATTGAGAGATGTCGGTCTTCATATTTCATTAACCTCCTCGCAACTGAAGAGTGCTTTTAGCTGCTAAAGGATGATGCGAAGCTCTCAGCTTTACGATCCATCTCTCTTCTATAAGATGATGAGCATGAGCCAAATCAAATCTGCCGGGACTGGAATAGCATCCTGACAGCAGACCCTAGGTCATTCCACATGGTACCTTGGACCCAGCTAGCTCACTGTGTAGAAGGCCTTCAGCTATGGCACTGTCTTTCAGCTTGCGAACATTCCCGAGCAAAGCAAATGGTGACTTATTCGTTCCTGGGGTGTGATCATCACTTGCCAGGCCAGCATTTCTTGCCCATAGATTAGCTAAAAGTCAGGAAAATGTAGGGACTGCAGATGCTGGAGATCAGAGTCAAAAAGTCTGATCTTGATGAAGAGCTTATGATCAAAATGTCAACTCTCCGGCTTCTCAGATGCGGCCTGAACAGCTGTGCTTTTCAAGCACCACGCGTTTTGACTCTAGTTAAGAGTCAGCCAGATTGCTGTGGGTCTGACTGGGTAAAGCTGGCAGGCTGTAGCTCACTGGTTAGCACTGCTGCCTCACAGTATGAGGGACCCAGGTTCGATTCCAGCCTCGGGTGACTGTCTGTGTGGTGTTTGCACGTTCTCCCCAATTCTGTGTGGGTTTCCTCCTACAGTGTAAAGGTGTGCAGGTTAGATGGATTAGCTGTGCTAAACTGCACAACAGTTCCCAGGCATTTGGAGGCCAGATGGGTTTGTCATGAGCAATGTAGGGTTACAGGAATGGGCTGGATGCTCTTCAAATGATCAGTATGGACTTGATGGGTTAAATGGCTTGCTTCCACAATAGAGAGATTCTATGATTCTTTCCCACAAAGAGTGTGTATGAACCAGATGGGCTTCTCCCTGACAATCACCTTTTTTATTAAAATCAAATTTCACCCACTGCTGTGGTGGGATTTGAGCCCATTGTCCCCAGAACATTAACCGCGAGTTTCTGGATCACTAATCCAGTGACGTTACCACTACACTATGACAGATACAGTCTTGCTCCAGAGAGATTTGCCTTTGAGAGCTCTGCCACAATTGTGATTTTCTCTTTTCATCAGATGCCCAGCATGTCCCTCAACTTGCAAAGCTAAACATTGTTAAGCTTCATTTCTTGATAACTGTAAGTTTCACAGCAAATACAATAAATTGCTGAGAAAACAGATTTCATAAACCCATTCCTGAGTTTTAAGCACCAGCTTGATCTTCTTCATTGCACATTTTCCAAAACAGCAACAGGTAGAGGCTGCTATCTCTCGGTGTGTGTATTAAATTCTGCATTGCAAGCTATTAAAGATTAGATCTTACCAACCATTTCCAACAGAGAGATATTTAGAGGATAGAGGTGTGATATCCTGCTCTTTCTCTGCAGTTTTCTTGACCCCAGCAGCAAGGGAGAACAAGTTACAGATGTGAGAGAGATACTTTGTAAATCTTCATTTTTGTGTGAGCAGCTACTGAAACATTAATAATCCCTACAGTGCAGATAGAGGCTGCTTGGTCCATCAAGTCTGCACCAACCCTCACGAAGAGCATCCCACCCAGACCACCCCTCCAACACTGTAGCCCCCTATTAGTGGTACAGCTAATCTACCTAACCTGCATATCCCTGGAAACTATGCAACAATTTAGCATGACCAATCCACCTAACCTACGTATTTTTAACACTGGAAGGAAACCGGAACACCTGGAGGAAAACCACACAGGAGAGTGTGCAAACTCCACACAGACAGTCACCCAAGGCTGGAATTGAAGCTGGGTCTCAGGAGCTATGAGGCAGCAGTGCTAACCACTGAGCCATCATGCTGCTATTATCAACATAGAAGGCTATCTGATCCAAATGTAGTGTCTGCTCTGACCCTTAAGGTTTAGGTGGCTGTAGATTTGAACCTAACCACAGAAAATGAGCTCATCAACTGGGCTTGCCAGAGGAGAAAGGTAGACAAACAGGAGGAGGCTGGGAGAACACAGCAAGCCAGGCAGCATCAGGAGGGACAGGCAGGAGGCTGGGGGAACACAGCAAGGCAGGCAGCATCAGGAGGGACAGGCAGGAGGCTGGGGGAACACAGCAAGACAGGCAGCATCATGAGGGACAGGCAGGAGGCTGGGGGAACACAGCAAGGCAGGGAGCATCAGAAGGGACAGGCAGGAGGCTGGGGGAACACAGCAAGGCCAGGCAGCATCAGGAGGGACAGGCAGGAGGCTGGAAGAACACAGCAAGACAGGCAGCATCAGGAGGGACAGGCAGGAGGCTGGGGGAACACAGCAAGGCAGGCAGCATCAGGAGGGACAGGCAGGAGGCTGGGGGAACACAGCAAGGCAGGGAGCATCAGAAGGGACAGGCAGGAGGCTGGAGGAACACAGCAAGGCAGGCAGCATCATGAGGGACAGGCAGGAGGCTGGGGGAACACAGCAAGGCAGGGAGCATCAGAAGGGACAGGCAGGAGGCTGGGGGAACACAGCAAGGCAGGCAGCATCAGGAGGGACAGGCAGGAAGCTGGGAGAACACAGCAAGGCAGGCAGCATCAGGAGGGGAAGAAGTCAACATTTTGAGTGTACCCGTCCCAGAGGAAAAAGCCAGTAATACTGGAAAATGAAACATACTGGTCCAAACTGTTATGTACATTTAAAATTGGAGTTCCAGGACACTGAGAACATATATTTCCAAGCATTCCAGATTTTTCTGCCTGGGTCACGCAAGATTTGATGTATGAGGCTTGCTGTGTTCCAGCCTGGAATGGGGCCAATCAGCCTGCCTTGTATGTGGAGGATCTTTGACAGAGCTTTTCAGTTTTCCCGTTTCCTGCTTTCTGACCATAATCGGGTGGCACGGTGGCACAGTGGTTAGCACTGCTGCCTCACAGCGCCAGAGATCCAGGTTCAATTCCCGCCTCAGGCAACTGCCTGTGTGGAGTTCACACATTCTCCCTGTGTCTGCATGGGTTTCCTCCCACAGTCCAAAAATGTGCAGGTGAGGTGAATTGGCCATGCCAAGTTGACTGTAGTGTTAGGAATGGGTCTGGGTGAGTTGTGCTTTGGTGGGTCGGTGTGGACTTGTTGGGCAGAAGGGCCTGTTTCCACACTGTAAGTAATCTAACTTAATCAAAAAACTGCCCCATGAGGGTGACTCAGTGTAATCTATCCACCGAATGGCCTGCTGCCTCACAGTGACAGGGACCTGGGTTTAATTCTAGCCTCATTCTGGATTAGTGGTGCTGGAAGAGCACAGCAGTTCAGGCAGCATCCAAGTAGTTTCGAAATTGACATTTCGGGCAAAAGCCCTTCATCAGGAATAAAACCCTTTTTTTATCCCAATCATCCGCATGGAGTTTGCACATTCTTCCCGTGTCTGCATGAGTTTCCCCTGGCTAATCTCATTTCCTCCCAAAGTTAGGTGGATTGGCCATGCTAAATTGCCCATAGTGTCCAGGAGTAGGCAGGCCAGGTGGATTAGTCATGGAAATGCAGGGTTAAATGGGTGGGTCCAGGAGGGATGCTCTTTGAAGGGTTTGTGTGGACCCAATGGGCTGAATGGCCTGCTTCCACACTGCAGGGATTCTATGACTTTGCAAATGGTTTCTTTTCAAGTATTTTTCATTTTGAAACAATTGCAATTCATGGGTCCAATAACTCAGCGAGAGGTCATTTCGAGAATCGAACTTAATTCACTTGGTGAGAGTTAAACAGAATCTGCACCCCCACCCTTTCGGATCACAACAACAACACACTGGGCGAAAATAATTCTTATCTCCCCTCCATTACTTCTCCTAGCTTTCTTTTCCAAACTGACACTATACCTGCCTCATCAGCTCAACCAGGGCATCTCATCATTTTAAACAGTTCTATTAATTCTTGTCACAAACTTCTTTACTCTAAGGAGAGTAATTCCAATATCTCTAATCTATCCACTTCAATGCAGCTGAATTACACACACAAAAAAAACAAGTAACTAGTTTGCCAGGGAATTTTCCTGACCTGGATCTGGATTCTAGTTGGATCATAATCTTCTGATTAAAATCTAGCCAATTTTGCAAACCTTGGCAACCACAATTGTCTAATTCATTCCATCAACAATTTAATCGACACAACAAAATATAAATACACAGCTGCAGCGGAGTTATTCTTCAGTCACTGACTCCCACAGCCTCGTGAGGGTCACTGAGTTTAATTTGCTGGATTTTATTTCTATTACCTTGGCTTTCTTTGGCTCGGTAAAAATACAGGGCCAGAGGAATTGGTGAATTTTCGTAATCATTGTCAGGGTTGTGATGATACCCTCACACCTGGAGCTCCTCTCTCTGTCGTGACATTAAACAGAGGTCCCAGCAAACCAAAGTAAATCCCTTACCCAGCATCATTCAAACAGATTGCCTGTTTTTCCTCCTGATATTGCTGTTTGCGGGTGCCTGCCTTTGCAAATTAGCTGCATTCATACCTGCTTTGCAAACCCTTCAAAGTTGCTTCGTTGGCTGGAAAGCACTTTCCGATGGCCAGGGCTCATCAAGGATATAATGGAAATTCAAGGAAGTGAGCTGGTCAGTTACAAAGTTGAGAGTGTGGTGCTGGAAAAGTAGGTTCAGGCAGCATCGGAGGAGCAGGAAATCGACGTTTCAGGCATAAACACTTCACCTGAAGGGCTTACACCTGAAACGTCAATATTCCTGCTCCTTGGATGCTGCCTGAACTGCTGTGCTTTTCCAGCGCCACACTCTCAATTCTGATCTCCAACATCTGCAGCCCTGACTTTCTCCCGGTGAGTTACAAACACAGGCTTCCCCAGGTTAAGAGAGTCCCAAACTCCAGGGTGTAGGTTTAGGTGAGAGGGGAAAGATTTAAAAAGTACCCAAGGGACAAGTTGGACTGAAGGGTCTATTTCAGTACTGTACATCTCCATAACTCTATTAGAACACAGAACATAGTACTTAGAACATTACAGCGCAGTACAGGTCCTTTGACCCTTGATATTGTGCCGCCCGTTCATACTAATCTGAAGCCCATCCCACCTACACTATTCCATGTACGTCCATATACCTGTCCAATGGTGACTTAAATGCACTTAAACTTGGCAAATCTACAGGCAATGCATTCCATACCCTTACTGCTCTCTGAGTAAAGCAACTACCTCTGACATCTGTCTTATCCCTATCTCCCCTCACTTTAAAGTTGTGTCCCCTTGTGTTTGCCATCCCCATACTTGTTCTCTGACATTGCTGGGGAACTCAACAGGCCTGGCAGCATCAGTAGGAATAGAAGCAGAGTTAATGTTTCGAGTCTGATGTGCATCATCTTTGTAACATTAAAGCCAGTCAATAAATGTGTCAGCCTTTCAGTCATTCCATTCTGCTTTCTTTAGCGTCATTGCCAATTGTGGAATCTTGCTGTGCTATGCTCAAGGAGTGTTATAACCTCATCAGCAGCTCTCACGTTTGGAAGACAGATCCACACCGTCCTCTCCTGGTCCCACCCAAACCCACAACACATCACGTTGCTGGGATGCAAGTGTTACTGGAGTGCAATCAACAAGGAGGCAGAGAGTCAGTCATCCAAAGTCAAAGTAGGACAAAGCATGAGAATTTGACATTTTCTTTGTGAACACATGGAAGTAGACTGTATTGTTGTGTCCAGCCTAGGACACATGACATTGTAATAAGCGATGGAGAAGTCCTGTGAACAATAGGTGACATATCAAAACTGTACATCATTGATCACTCATCAAACGCATGGTGACAACTTGGGATTCCCTTCTGAGCTGCACTGTGCTTGTCCCTCCAGACCAACGCTACAGTGAGCCAAGCTTAATGACAGCTCCCAGGGATGGGTCAGCCAGCGATACCCACTTCCTATGAATGGATCAGGAAAACATGGGATATGCTTCTGGGTAAGGATGCTGCCTGAACTGCTGTGCTTTTACAGCACCACTCTAATCTAGACTCTGGTTTCCAGCATCTGCAGTCATTGTTTTTACCTACTCCCACAGCACTGACTACACCACCGGGTGAGATCACCCCAACCAGATACCTGGCTGTTGCCAATCCCCTGGACTGGTCTGGGGGGGCTGCCCCTAATTGACAGTGCTAGGACCTCTGGGCTGTTGAGTGCCTCCATGGGCATTGATGATGACTGCTCTCCTGAGGCCTGCTTGCTTACTGCATGTACTGTGTGACCTGCTCACACACAATGCAGGGTGTGGGATAAATGCTGCACACTGCCAAACAAAAAAATCTTCACCCCCTTAGACTGAGCACAGTTGAGCTAAGCTGCCTGGTGTTGTGACTGTGCTAATTGGTGAGACATGGATGCTGCAAACACACAGGAAGAAGCTATGGCAGTCAGCAGTAACAGAGCAAGCAAGGGCTTGAAATGCAGCTTGGTCTAGTCTGTGATCTGGAGTCCAGTCCATTTTTACGCAGGGTTTATGTAGCGGCTGGTCAATGTAGTTGCCAGTGTGTTCTGCAATGAAGTCATTGCTTCTAGAGTAAGCTGCCAGTGTATCGGAGTGGCACCACAGGGGGTTGGCAGACGCTGGATCGCAATGCCCAAGAATGAGGGGTGCGTGTGCATCATGCCCTTGACTGCAATTTGATTTAACTTCGAGGTCATTCTGAGCAAGGGATGAGCTGAATTTGCCTGCTACATTCTCTGGTTCCCATGTAACTGAAGGAGGAGAAAATGATTGGTGGAGATGAAGCCCAGAGAGAGAACAACAGTTGGACAAAGGAAGATGGGGTGATTCACTAGCTGTTAATAGGTCCATTAGTGGCTGGCGATGGGTTGTTTGTGATATCAAGGCCTGGTGTGTGGGGGTTAAGGTAGGGACATGGGAGAAGTTGTTCAGACCTTGTTATTATTTGAACTTCATATTGATCCTTTGTCCTCTGGAAGTTCTACATTGTCCTCCTCAAATCAAGTTCACAACTGCCTTCCTCCACCCAATCTTCCTCCCCTTCCCACCACAAATCTCCAGTAATTTAAAGGTAATATCCTGAACTTTTCATGATCAGTCAGAAGGAAATCTCACCAGGAAATAGCCTTCTCTGTTTTCACCGCTCAGAGGAATCAATAACCCACCCAGAGTGTTACAGGGGCCCTATTCGCCGTGGTGGGAGGGTTGCTCCTGTGCAGAGGATTGTGGGAGTTATTGCTGACATCGTTAACTGGTTGAGTTGTAAGATGGCCAATGGCAAGAGAATGGGATTCTGGGCATTTGGAGGTGGGAGTACATGCAATGCAGCCTTCTATGGTCCAACCAATGTGGGGAACCATAGCAGTGATGGAAAATGAATTAAATAGCCAGGGATTGACCTTATGTCATGTCATATGTAAGACACTGAGTCATCAGGATGTGGATGCTGTGCCCTGATTCAAAAACATCATCAGTAAACGTAAGATGACACTCCCACCAGAGACCTGAGGGAGCCCCTCACCATCTGGAGGTGAACTCATCATTGGAGATATTAAACTGATCTGTTGTCTGCCCTCTCAGACGGGTATAAAGGATCTCATTGTGCTCCTTTCAGGAAGAACAACAGAGATTTTCACAACATTTAATCCTCCACTAACATCAGGAAAAGAGAAAATGTGGCCATTTTCACATTGTTGTCTGTGGGAGCTTGCTTTCTACAAATGGATGCCTTACTTTTGCGTGGTCATAGTAAGATCCATCAGAAAGTATCTCATTGGCTGAAAAGCGCTTTAGGGCATCATAAGGTTGTGAAAGGTGTTGTATTAAAAAAAGTTCATTCTTATAAAGAATTAAAAACGAAGAGCTGGAGGCTTTCAGGAGGTCCTGCAGCACCTGCGAAGGGAGCAGAGTGGGTTGCAGTGCAGACGCTACATTTCTCTGTTGAGAGACTTGCCTCAATTTGCTTTCCTGCCTGGGATTTTGTGGGGTTGATGACACTTTGTTGCACCAGGTGTCATCTGGTGGAAAATGCCTAAGAGTTTCACAAGAATGGTTCCAGGGATGAGGGGCTTACGTTATGAAGAAAGGTTGGAGAATAGACTATTAGGGAAAATGTGTTGGTCCATCAGCAGTAAAGCCCCTGTTAATAGGTTGCAAATGTTTAATAAATAGGCTTTAATACTGTCAGCTTCTCGCAAGACACTAAAAAAGTGTGACAACAGGAAGGTTTGAGCAAGATAAGGAAATGACAGATTAAGGGAATTAGCGAGATTACAAGTAATTGATGAATAAAGTTATCCGACCAAGGATAGAAAAGGCTGGTTGGTGTTATCCCTGCCTCAGTCCTTCTCCTCTGAGGTTATCAGTTTATTAGGAATTAGGATTTTTCTTGACAGGGGAGAAACAGACTTGTGAGGCCAGAAGACATTAGTGATGGTTTTGTTGTATATTTAACTTCCAATTTTATCTGAGTCGTCAGCATAATGCTTTCCACGAGGACTTTAGAAAGTGTCTGAGCATATTCCCTGGTCTCCTTTATGCTCAGTGGTTAGCACTGCTGCCTCACCACGCTAGAGACCTAGGGTTGATTCCAACCTCGGGCGACTGTTTGTGTGGAGTTGGCCCTCGATGTTGCGCTGACCTGTGAAATCAATCGAAAGCCCATCTAACCTACACTATTCCATTTTCATCCATATGCCTATCCAATGACCATTTAAATGCCCTTAAAGTTGGCGAGTCTATACTGTTGAAGGCAGTGTGTTCCACACACCTACTACTCGCTGAGTAAAGAAACCACCTCTGACATCTGGCGATATCTACCACTTCTCAATTTAAGGCTATGCCACCTCATGCTAGCCATCACCATCCAAGGAGAAAGGGTCTCACCCTCTAATCATCTTGTATGTCTCAACCTTCTTCTCCCTAACGAAAACAGCCTCAAGTCCCTCAGCCTTTCCTCGTAAGACCTTCCCTCCACACCAGGCAGTATCCTCATAAATCCCCTCTGAACCCTTTCCAATGATGCCACATCTTTCCTATAATGTGGTGACCAGAACTGTACGCAATACTCTAAGTGTGGCTGCACCAGAGTTTTGTAGAGCTGCAGCATGATCTCGTTGCTCTGAAACTCAATCCCTTGACCAATAAAAGCTAACACACCGTGTGCCTTCTTAACAAAAGCTGGCATGTGAGGCATGTCTGCTTGGTCCCCCAGGTACTTCAGTTTCCTCCCTCAGTCCAAAAGGTGTGCAGATTAGTGAACTGGCTGTGCTAAATTGCTCATAGTGTTCAGGGATGTGTTGGTTAGGTGCATTAGTCAGGGGTAAATGTAAAATAATAGGGTGGGGGAATGGGTCTGGGTGGGTTACTCGTTGTAGGGTCATTGTAGACTTGTGATCTGTTTCCACACTGTAGTGATTCTATGAATTTATTTGGAATAGCTTATTGATCCTTTGAATGAACTGACAGGAGAACATGTTGTACAAAGACATCACACACAGTAGTGCACCACTGCTCCTTTTAGGAGTTTTCTGTGCATGAAATGACTCAACTATCAACTGCAATGACAACTCGTATTTATATGTCAATATGAAAAATTTGCAATGACTTGCAGGAACGTTTCATACCAGAGTGACTACACTTTGAAAGCAATTCATTGGCTTTAGGATTTAATATTATAGAAACATAAAAACAGGAGTAGGCCATTCAGCCCCTCATGCCTGTTCCACCATTCAATGAGGTCATAGCTGATCTGTGGCCTAACTCCATATATCTGCCTTTGGCTCATTTAACTTAATACCTTTCCTTATTAAAAATCTATTTATCTCAGATTGGCACGGTGGCACAGTGGTTAACACTGCTGCCTCACAACGCCAGAGACCCGGGTTCAATTCCCACCTCAGGCAACTGTCTGTGTGGAGTTTGCACATTCTCCCCGTGTCTGTGTGGGTTTCCTCCGGTTTCCTCCCACTGTCCAAAGATGTGCAGGTCAGGTGAATTGGCCATGCTAAATTGCCCGTAGTGTTAGGTAAGGGGTAGATGTAGGGGTATGGCTGGGTTGCGCTTCGGCGGGGCGGTGTGGACTTGTTGGGCTGAAGGGCCTGTTTCCACACTGTAAGTAATCTAATCAGATTTAAAATGAATGACAGATCCAGTATCTGCCAGCATTTATAGAAGAGGGTTCCAAAAGTCTTTTGCCCTGTGTGTGTAGAAGTACTTCCTAACACCTCTCCTGAACAGTCTGACCCTCATTCTCTGACACTGCCCCCTAGTTCTAGATGTGCCACTGTTGCAAAGCTGGTATTTAAAAATGAGATATTTCTTGTCAATAGTATGCTATTGTTCACCTTGACCCCATTATTCCAAAACTGTTTCTGTTGATGTTTACATACCATGCAAGACTTATCTGCGGATTTTGCGACTGTTTACAGAACAATTGACTCCACAAAATAGACTTGGCTTCTCAGTTTGAGGGACATGGGCATTGCTGGCATGTTCAGCATCTACTGCCCAGCCTTTGAGTAGGTGCTGACAATCTGCTTTCTAAAATACAAATGAATGGTTCACTCTGACAAAAGAGAGTGCTGTGGTGCATGGAGATCTGAAATGCAGACAGGAAGGTGCAGGAGAAACCTAACAATCTGTGACAGAACATCTGCAGATGGAGAGAAACAGTGCAGTTTCCCACCAATTTCAAGGGACAGTTAGGAGTTGGTCACATTGCTGTGGGTCTGGAGTAATGTGGAGGCCAGACCAGGTAAGGACGACAGATTTTCTTCCCTAAGGGACACTAGTAAACCAGATCGGTTTTTACAACATTGCAATAACTCCATGATCGCCATTACTAAGACTAGATCTATATTCAAGATTTATTTAATTAATTGAATTTAAATTCTGAAGTTCCTAAGCAGAAATTTGATCTCATTTGTTTCAGGAATCCTGAAGAAGGGCTCATGCCCAAAATGTCGATTCTCCTGCTCCTTGGATGCTGCCTGACCTGCTGCGCTTTTCCAGCAACACATTTTCAGCTCTGATCTCCAGCATCTGCAGTCCTCACTTTCTCCTCTCTAATTATCTGGTCAGGATCAATTGTGCTCTACATTTCTGCTGGGTGAGGACTGGCTATTGTGATTTCTACATCAACGAATTCTTCACTGGGTGTAAAATGAGATGTGCTGGAGTTGACAAGTCCACTGTACAATATAAAGTAAAAACTGAAAGAACTGCAGATGTTGTAAATCAGAAACGAAAACAAGAGATTCTGGTAAAACTCAGCAGGTCTGCCAGCATCTATGCTGAGCAATCGGAGTTAACATTCGGGTCCGTTTCAGAACCTCAGTTCCAAGGAAGGACAACTGGACCTGAAGCACTAACTCTGATTTCTCTTCACAGATTCCACTGTACAATATACATCATTCATTTTTCCAATCAGAATTACTCGAATCACAAATGGCTGTTTCCTGAAAAAGATTTTCTTGACTCAGAGGGTAATGAATCTGTGGGGTACCTTGCTGCTGGCACCTGTGGAGGATGAATCATTGAGTCTATTCGAAGTTGAGATAGAGGGATTTTTAATCACTGAGGGAATTGCAGCAGTAGTGTACCTTCCCCTGGCAGTGAGACCTGGGTTCAAGCTCCATCTGCTCCAGAGGTGTGTAACAACATCTCCAATCAGGTTGATAAGAAAAATTGGCTTTTTTATAATCAAAAAGGAAATCAAGGGTTAAGCTGAGGCAGGTGAGCATGGTGGCTCTGTGGTTAGCACTGCTGCCTTACAGCACCAGGGACTCGGGTTTGATTCCACCTTTGGGTGACTATGTGGATTTTTCACATTTTCTCCGCGCCTGCATGAGGGTGCTCTGGTTCCCTCCTGCAGTCACACAGTGTGAATGTTAGGTGGATTGGCCATGCTAAATTACCAGCAATGTGCTGACTACATGGATTAGCCATGGGAAATACAGGATTATAGGGTGGGTGTGGATAGGATGCTCTTCAGAGAGTTGGTGTGGACTTGATGAACCAAAATACTTGCTTCCACATTGTAAGGATTCTATAATTGCTCGAAGTGCCCAGTGGAGAATATGCCTGCAGGAGCCCTGTCCAATTTGGATGGCGGGTGAATCTGGGAACTAGTGAGCTCCCAGGAGGCTTCCAAATGTGCAGCTGGCAGCTCCACCAAGACAACAAAACCCAGTACAGCACAGGAACAGGCCCTTCGGCCCTCCAAGCCTGGGCTGACACATTTTGCCCTTCTATACTAAAACTGTCTTCATTTACAAGATCCATATTCCTCCATTGCTTTCCTCTCCTGATGTAGAAGGGAGAAAGTGAAGATCCAAAGGCACACAATGAAGAACTATGAAAGTGTAAATACAAAAGTGTGGCCATAGCCTTCAGTCCAATTATGTGGTTGGTTAGCTCAGTTGGCTGGATGGGTGATTTGTGATGAAAATACATTAACACCTTCACTTCCTCAGGAGGCGAAGGAAATTCAGCACATCCTCAAGGAAATTTACCACTTTTTATAGGTGCCCCATAGAAAGCATCCTATCCAGATGCTTCACAGTATGGCATGGCAACTGCTGAACCCTAGACTGCCATAAATTACAGAGAGTCATGACCACAGCCCAGTCAATCACACAAACCAGCCTTCCATCCACTGACTCCATCTATACTTCCCACTGCCTTGGGAAGGCAACCAATATAACCAAAGACCCCCTCCCTCCCCAGTTATACACTCCTCCATCCTCTTCCATTGGGAAGAAGATACAAAAGTTTGAAAACACGTACCAACAGATTTAAGTGACTTTATGACTCTATGAAAATTTTGAGACTGAGCCATATAGAGACAGGTTTGGGATGGTGTTATTCAAAAAAGTAATTTTCATGGAGCACCTTAAAGAGACAAAAAAATGGTTGAGAGTGTTTGAGGGAAAGAGAATTGCAGAGTCCACAGCCTCAATCCCAGCATGGAAACTAAGCATTTGGTTCTCAAAAGCATTAACTCTGCAGAAAAAACACCAGCTAATGACAATATCGGTGTTGGAAAGACATTAAGAAGAGTTCTCACCTGCTCACTGCCATGTTGTCTCGTATTGCAGTGTAATTACGTGTGAGTTAGCACAAACCAAGCAGAAACAATGGAGACAACTTGCTAGAAATGTAAAAGGTGTGGCTTTTAAAGAGCAGAATGAACTTGTTGAAACAGAATGCAGAAAGTACTTAAAATATATCTTTTACAGCTTCAGCTTCATGAGTACCTATTAACACCAGTTTAAACATGTATTTTTTTGAAAGTTAATCTAATTAATACACATGCCTTTCAGAAGCAGTTGTGCTGTCTTGTTGTACTATTTAGGTATTATCTTCAAGGTTATGTATTATGCGTAATGTAATGGGACATATTTCAAGAAATTAGCAGCGGATGGTGTGACATTATGCAATTACCATTCGCAATGTGAACGGGTTTGAATTTCTCTCATGTTTCACACACGCAGGAAGGTGCATTAATGTGCACAACATTACAGAACAAGCCAAAAAAAAAATTGGAAATAGAGAGGGTTGAGGTTAGAAGTCAGAGGTGTAGCAGAAGATAGCTATTTCCAGGATGTTTTGATGATTTGGGCAGTATCTCTTCACAATGGTTTGTACGAGATATCCAAATGAATCTATCAGAAACTGTACTAAATACGCAATGATAGAAGGAATATTTCTTTAGAAAACAAATTTTTGTGAAACACAGTTCCCTAGTTTCCTCTAAATGTCTATTTTTAAATGGAACACAAATTGTCTGAAGAGTAAATTATCCTATAGCTGTACTTTATTATCTCAGTCCAAGGGAATCAGAAAGAGTTAGAATGAGGCACCTTTTTGCACATTAATCTGCAGCAGGGTTTCACCGCGAACCGATTCCAACACAGTGTCGTAGAAAGACACTGTCAGATCCGAAAGCTAATCCAATTATATTCTCTGCCAGAATTTGGTACAGAGTTTCTGATAACGCTTCAGACTTTATCAAAATTGAAATTAATGATGAATGAACTGCAGGTGGGGATTTCATATGAACATGACAAAATTGTAATTAAAATACAGTACTCTAAGAAGATTTTAGGAAAGTCAGCAAGACTGCATTCTTAAAATACTTATTTTAGCATAATTGATTTAAATTTTTTAACAGTACCATAGGTTCAGACATTGAAAGAGCATTGGCTTGGAAACTGACCATACCTCAATTTTACCAGCTCCAGAATCCAATTGTGGACATTCCTCCCTTGGGCTGTGGCATTAGGAGCATCAATCAGATTCCAGATTGATTCATAAAGGTCACAAACAAGCTAGTGTCCCCAGTGTCCCTACCTCTGGGCCAGGAGATCCAGGTTGACATCCCACCTGTCCCCACCTGAGGTGTGTTCTAACATGTTGAGAGTGTGGTGCTGGAAAAGCACAGCAGGTCAGATAGCATCCGAGGAGCAGAAAGGGCTTTTGCCTGAAACATCTGCCAAAGCAGGATTCAAATCCTTGTTCCCATAACATTACTCAAACCTCTGCTTTAATAATCCAGTCTAGACTCTTACCAATTTTCATGGATGCATCACAGAAAGCATCCTATCCAGATGCATCACAGTTTGGCATGGCAACTGCTCAAGACCAAGACCACGAGAAGCTGCAGAGAGTTGTGAACACAGCCCAGCCCATCATGCAGAACCAACCTTCCATCCATTGGTTGTGAATGTAGGAGGTATGGTTAGGAAGTTTGCAAATGACATCAAAATTGGAGGTGCAGTGGACAGCGAAGAAGGTTACTCAGAGTACAATGGGACCTTGATCAGATGGGTCAATGGGCTGAGGAGTGGCAGATGGAGTTTAATTTAAATAAATGTGAGGTGCTGCATTTTGGAAAGGCAAATCAGAGCAGGACTTATACACTTAATAGTAAGGTCCTGGGAGTGTTGCTAAATGAAGAGACCTTGGAGTGTAGGTTCATGTTTCCTTGACAGTGGAGTTGCAGGTAGACAGGCCAGTGTGGCACAGTGGCACAGTGGTTAGCACTGCTGTTTCATAGCCCCAGAGACCTGGGTTCAATTCCCACCTTGGGCGACTGTCTGTATGGAGTTTTCACATTCTCCCTGTGTCTGTGGGTTTGCTCTCTTTTCCTCCCACAGTTCAAAGATGTGCAGGTTAGGTGAATTGGCCATGGCAAAATTGCCCATGGTGTAGGGGAATGAGTCTGGATTGGTTGCTCTTCAGAGGATCGGTGTGGACTTGTTGGACTGAAGGGCCTGTTTCCACATTACAAGTAATCTAATCTGAAGAAGGCATTTGGGATGCTTTCCTTTATTGGTCAGGGTATGGAGTTGGGAGGCCATGTTGCGGATGTACAGGACATTGGTTAGGCCACTTTTGGAATATTGTGTGCAATTCTGGCCTTGTTCCTATCGGAAGGATGTTGTGAAAAACAAAAGGGTTTGCTGTTTTCACTGGAGAAAAGAAGGTTTAGGGGTGACTTGATAGAGATGTACAAGATGATCAGGGGTTTAGATAGGGTTGACCATGAGAGCCTTTTTCCACGTATGGAGTCAGCTATTATGAGGGGGCATAGCTTTAAATTAAGGGGTGGTAGGTATAGGACAGATGTTAGGGGTAGATTCTTTACTCAGCGAGTCGTGAGTTCATGGAATGCCCTGCCAGTGGCAGTTGGTGGACTCTCCCTCTTTATGGGCATTTAAACGGGCATTGGATAGGCATATGGAGGATAGTGGGCTAGTGTAGGTTAGGTGGGCTTGGATCGGCGCAACATCGAGGGCCGAAGGGCCTGTACTGTGCTGTATTGTTCTATGCAAAAGATTTACAAGGATGTTGCCAGGATTGTAGGGTTTGAATGAAAAGGAGAGGCTGAACAGGCTGGGGTTATTTTCCTGGATCATTGGAGGCTGAGTTTATAACAAGTTTATAAGATCATGAGGAGCATAGATAGGGTAAATATATAAGACCTTTTCCCTGGGATAGGGGAGTCAACTAGAAGGCATCCGTTTACCGTGCGAAGGGAAAGAATTAAAAGGGATGTAAGGGGCAACTTTTTCATGCAGAGGGTGGTGCGTGTATAGAATGAGCTACCAGAGGAAGTGGTGGAAGCTGGTACAATTACATTTAAAAGGCATCTGGATGGGTATGTGAATAGGAAGGGCTTAGATTAGATTCCCTTTGGCCAAACATGTCCACATCGACCCTCTGAAGAGTAACCCACCCAGTCTCATTTCCCTCTGACTATTGCATCTAGCACTATGTGCAATTTAGCATGGCCAATTCACCTAACCTGCACATCTTTGGACAGTGGGAGGAAACCAGAGCACCCAGAGGAAACCCACGCAGACACGGGGAGTATGTGCAAACTCCACACAGATAGTCACCGAGGAGTGGAATCGAACCTGGGACCTTGGTGCTGTAAGGCAGCAGCACTAACTACTGAGCCACCGTGCCATTTAGAGAGACATGGGCCAAATGTTAGCAAATGGGACAAGATTAGGTTAGGATATCTGGTCAGCATGGACAAGTCAGACTAAAGGGTCTGTTCCATGCTGTACATCTTTCTGACTCTCTGACTCTATCAAAGGGACTAGATTAATTTTGGATATCTGGTCAGCATGGATGAGTTAGACTGAGAGATCTGTTTCTGTGCTGTATATCTCTATGACGGTCATACGTCGTCTACACTTCCTGCTGCTCCAAAAGAAGCCAACATAATCAAACCCCCTCCCACTCTGGTTATACGCCCTTCTACCCTCTCCCATTGGTCAGAAGATACATAATTTTGAAAACATGTACCAACAGATTTAAGAACAGCTTTTTCCTTGCTGTTATCAGACTTATGAACAGACCTCTCATATGATAGAACATAGAACATAGAACAATACAGCGCAGAACAGGCCCTTTGGCCCTTGATGTTGCGCCAACCTGTGAACTATTCTCAGCTTGTCACCCTACAATATCCCAAAATCATCCATGTGCTCATCCAAGGATTGTTTAAATCTCCCTATGTGGCTGAGCTAACTACATCGGCAGGTAGGGCATTCTACATCCTTACCACTCTTTGAGTAAAGAACCTGCCTCTGACATTTGTCTTAAATCTATCACCCCTCAATTTGTAGTTATGCCCCCTCATACAAGCTGACATAATCATCCTAGGAAAAAGACTTTCACTGTCTACCCTATCTAATCCTCTGATCATCTTGTATGTCTCTATCAAATCCCCTCTTAGCCTTCTTCTTGCCAATGAGAACAGACCCAAGTCTCTTTCCTCATAAGACCTTCCCTCCAGACCAGGCAACATTCTCGTAAATCTCCTCTGCACCTTTTCCAATGCTTCCACATCCTTCCCGAAATATGGGGAGCAGAACTGTACACAATATTCCAAGTGTGGCCGCACTAACGTTTCGTACAGTTACAGATAAGATAGACAGAACTCAGTCAAGGGACCCAGCATCAGGAAGTAGGCTGCCCACTGAGAGCAACACCCACCCTCCCTCCCCCATCAACCATGGTGTTGTGACTCCCTCCCAACATCACCTGTGCTTATACCCATCAGTGATCCTAGGCCTTAAGTGATTGTAAAAAGGCAGCAGCTATAGCCTTCCTGCTGATGATACTGTACAATGAAGACCTATTAGCCTCTGACTGACCAGCAATCCTCAGCCATGATGAAGGGCTTTTGCCCGAGACACCGATTTTCCTGCTCCTCGGATGCTGCCTGAACTGCTGTGCTCTTCCAGCACCACTAATCCAGACTCTCATATGTTTGAATTGATCTTTCTCTGCACCTTCTCTATAGCTATAACACTATATTCTGCATTCTGTTCTATCACCCTGATGTAGTTATGTAAGGTATGATTTGTCTGGATAGCATGGGAAACAATGTCTCTCGGTATATGTGACAATAATAAATCAAATCAAATCAAATCCATTATTAGTATCATAAGGTCATCATTCCTCTTAAACGTCACTCAACACTTTGTGATAATCAGGATGTGTGCGCCAAGAAAACTTCTTACGACTGCAACTTTTGTTTCTCAATTGACTGGCTGTTAAAAATCAAAATACACAGATGCTGGAAATTTGAAACAGACACTGACATGAAACTCAACAAGTCTGGCAGTCTCCATGGAGAGAGAAACAGAGTTCATGTTTTGAATCCAGTCTGACTATTCCTTTTCAGAAGTACTTATTGTATTGTGAGGAAGAGTCATACCTGACTTGAAACATTGACTTTGCTTCACTCTCTACAGATATTAGAGTCATAGTCATAGGGATGTACAACATAGGAATAGATCCTTTGGTCCAACTCATCCATGCCAACCAGATGTGCAAAATTAATCTAGTCCTATTTGCCAGCATTTGACCCATATCCCTCTAAACCCTTCCTGTTCATGTACCCACCCAAAGGCCTTTTAAATGTTGTAATTGTACCAGCCTCCACCACTTCCTCTGGCAGCTCATTCCACACACGTACCACCCTCTGCGTGAAAAAGTTGCCAGGTAAAAACAAGGACTGCAGATGCTGGAAACTAGACTCTGGATTAGAGTGGTGCTGGAAAAGCACAGCAGGTCAGGCAGCATCCGAGGAGCAGGAAAATCGATGTTTCGTGCAAAAGTTGCCCCTTATGTCTCTTTTAAATCTTTCCCATTGCACCTTAAACTAATGCCCTTTAGTTTTGGACTCCCCTACCTGGGGTAAAAGACCTTGTCTATTCACCCAATCCATGCCCCTCATGATTTTCTAAACCTCTATCAGATCACCCCCCCCCGCCTCTTACACTCCAGGGAAAACAACCCCAGCTTATTCAGTTTCTGCCTATTGCACAGACTTGCTGTGATATTATTAGGACAAAATGGTATGTATAGGTAAGATTTTTACAGTACAGCTTTAATGGTTTCTCTTAGCAAAATAGGAGAAAAATATTATTTGTATATTCATTCCCATTATGATGTGTTAATATTTGTTTCTATACAACTAGTACAGTTTACCAATTACCTTAAATCATGACTTTGTTGCTAATGGTAACAGTTATCTTGCCAGTATTTCATTTTGTTTTATTCACTCATTTTTAAAATTAGATTATTTATAGTGTGGAAACAGGCCATTCGGCCCAACAAGTCCACACCGACCCTCTGAAGAGCAACCAACGCAGACCCATCCCCCTACATTTACCCCTTCACCTGACACTGGCAATTTAGCATGGCCAATTCACCTAACCTGCACATTTTTGGACTGTGGGAGGAAACCGGAGCACCCAGAGGAAACCCACGCAGACACTGAGAATGTGCAAACTCCACACAGGCAGTTGCCCAAGGCAGGAATTGAACCCAGGTCTCTGGCGCTGTGAGGCAGCAGTGATAACCACTGTGCCACCGTGCCACCCATGTGGGCTTGTTGTGGCTGGGGCCCATCATTTATTGTCTGTCCCTAGTTGCCCTTGAAAGGTGGGGGTGAGCTGCCATCTTGACCAATCCATGGCTGACCCACAATTCCCTACGGGAGGGGATTTTTTGATTCTGACCCAGTAACAGTGAAGAAACGGTGACGTATATCCAAGTCAGGATGGTGAGTGGCTTGGAGGGGAACTTGTAGGTGATGTTTTTCTCATGTATGTGCTTCCTTTTTCCTTCTGGCTAGTCATGGTCATGAGTTTGGAAGGTACTGTCTCAGGATGTTTGATGGATTTCTGCAATGTATTTTACAGATAGTACACACTGCTGTTACTAGGCGTCGGTGTTGGAGGGAATGAATGCTTGTAGAAGTAATGCCAATCAAGTGGGCTGCTTTGGCCTAAACGGTGGGAGATTTCTTTAACAATATCCTTCATAGTTTTGAACCTCTCAATGAAATATTCCCTTCACAAGTTATTTAGTCTCTTTAATTCCAGTTCTCAGCTCCTGATGTCTGCTGTTTGTGACAACCCAGTCTCAATCCTGTCACTGACTGCTAGCGCCATAACTCCTGTTCCATCAAGGGTAGATTTAAGGATAAAATACATCAAAGATCTGTGGATGCTGGAGCTCTGAAATGAAAGCAGAAATTGCTGGTGAAACTCAGCAGGTCTGGCAGCAACTGTAGGGGGAGAATGAATTTAATGGTAAAGGGAACCGGAACAAACTCACAGAATGCAGTTTTATAAAAACTAGCATCCAAGAGGTTGTGAAGGCCAAGTTAAATCATCACAATGTCACATTTTATGTCAAGGTGAAGATCTTTAAGATCTTTGTTGAAAGAAACTCCAGATTGCTTCTGTTGCAGTTCATGGTTAATTCATCTCAGTGAAACAATGAATATGCGCGCAGGATTCAAGTCTATTGTCTGCTCAGTTATGTCAATGGTGTGAATCTTCTGCATTGTCCTTTTTCAGCAAACACTGAAATGCCCTGGTGTTTATCGCTGCATTTTGCATAAATGCAGATTAACTTCTAAACAGGAGGGAATAGCTGCAGTTTGGCTCTTTAACCATAGTTTGTGAGATAATCACACAGGCCATTTTAAACAGTTATCCAAGGGAGGATCGACAGGTTTAGACCCATTTTATCCTTAAACCTGGTTGATTGACCAGGTCACCCAAAGAGCATTAAACACCCATCCCAACGTGACACTCATAGAATCCTGACAGGCCATTTGGCCCATTGAGTCCACAGAGACCTTCTGAAAAACATCCCACTCAGGCCCACAACCCCGTAATCTTGCATTTCCCATGGCCAATCTGTACATCTTTGGACAGTGGGAGGAAACTGGAGCACCCGGAGCAAACCCACACAGGCATGGAGAGAATGTGCAAACTCCACACAGACCATCGCCTGAGGCTAGAATCGAACCCAGGTCCCTGGCATTGTGAGTCAGCAGTGCTAACCACTGAGCCACTGTGCCACCCCATCTGGGCGAGCCAACACCTTGGATTAACAATTTAATAAATCCACAAGACACAAGGAGATTGTGCAAACTCCACACAGACAGTCACCCAAGGCTGGATTTGAACCGAGTCCCCTGGTAGAGTGAGACAGCAGTACTAACCACTGTATCACCGTGGACAAATGGCAAGCAAGCAAGCTAGCATAGAAACATACAAGATAGGAGAATGAGGAGGCCATTCAGCCCTTCAAGCCTGCTCTGCCTTTCATCACGATCATGGCTGATCATTCAACTCAATAACCTAATCCTGCTTTTTCAGCATAACCTTTGAACCCATTCACCCCAAGTGTTATATCTAACTGTCTCTTGAATACGTTCAATGTTTTGGCATCAACTACTTCCTGTGATAATGAATTCCACAGGCTCACCACTCTTCGGGTGAAGAAATGTCTCCGTGCTACATGGTCCACCCCGAATTCTCAGACTGTAACCCCTGGACACACTCACCATCAGGAACTTCCTCTCTGCATCTACCCTGAAGTCCCATTAAAATGTTAAAAGTCTCTATGAGATCTCCCCCTCATTCGTCTGAGCTCCAGTGAAAACAATCCTAACCGAGTCAATCTCTCCTCATCCGTCAGTCCCATCATCCCCAGAATCAGCCTAGGAAACCCTTTCTGCACTATCTTGAGAGCGAGAGCATCCTTCCTCAGAAAAGGAGACCAAAATTGCACCTAAGTTCAGGACATTATTATTGACTTTCGGTGGGATGTTGCTTATGCCCCCCCCTACACATTAACAGCAGAGAGGTGGAACGAGTGGAGAGTGTCAAGCTCCTGGGAGTGGTCATCCACAGCAAGCTTTCTTGGACTCTTCATGTGGACGCACTGGTTACAAAGGCCCAATGTCTCTTTTTCCTTGGGCAGCTGAGGAAATTTGGCATGACGGCGAATACCCATGCCAACTTTTTAAAATGGATTAGTGGTGCTGGAAGAGCACAGCAGTTCGATTTCGAAGCTACTTGGATGCTGCCTGAACTGCTGTGCTCTTCCAGCACCACTAATCCAGAATCTGGTTTCCAGCATCTGCAGTCATTGTTTTTACAACTTTTATAAATGCGCCATTGAGAGCATTCTGTCTGGATGTATTATTACCTGGTATGGCAACTGTACCATTCAAGATTGGAGATGGTTACAGAGAGTGGTGAACTCGGCACGGACAATCACAAAGGCCAACCTCCCATCTATAGTACTCATCCACCAGGCCCGCTGTCAAGGAAAGGCTGTCAGCATTCTCAAAGACCCATCCCACCCTGGCAATGTTTTTCTACAACCTCTACCATCGGGGAGAAGGTACAGAAGCCTGAACACATGCACCAGCCGGTTTCACAACAGTTTCTAGCATACTGTTGTTAGAATACCGAATGGACTCACAAACTCTTAACATTCGCCTGTACTGTGTTTTTGTTTTTGCCGCTGTTTACCTATTATTTACTATCTATGCTACTTTACTCTGCGATCTGCCTGTATTGCTCGCAAGACAAAGCTTTTCACTGTGCCTCGGTATAATTCAATTCAATTCACATAACAGGGAAGGCAATTGAGTGTTGTTTTTATTTCAAATGGAATGGAGTGTAATAGTAGGGAGCATTTATGAAAATGTTACAATGCACCAGTCAGATCACAGCTGGAATATGGCGAACAACTTTGGGCCCATTATCTGAAGAAAGGTATAATGTCATTGGAGGCAGTCCAGAGAATGTTCACTGACCTGGTCCAGGATATGGAGGATTCTTTCAAAGTAAAAGAGTTTGAGTAGGTTTAACTCGGATTCACTAGAGTTTAGAATAATAAAAGGTGACTTTATTGAAGTACACTGCATTTGCTGACACTGATGCCTGTACACTATGCGCTGTGTTGAATTATTTGTGCAAAGATTTTCGAGGGAAGTGGCCAAAATTAAGGGGAAGCGGGGGGGATTGGGTGGAAGACATTGTGATGTGGAATGGGAGAGATCAGGAGGACCCCGGAAAAGATAGGGGAGGGATTGGGATTGAGCAGCTTATCCATGGGGAAATTGGGGAGAAAGAGAACTGGCCAGGCGGGGACACATGGACATTCCAGCATGGATGGAATACGGAAGGTGGGAGAGACTCCAGACTCTGGGCTTTCCTCCTCTTCTCCACTCACTCCGGAGACACCTCATCATCCCACCCATCCCAATCTGACATCTCTTCCTCCAGTATCTGAATCCCACTTCCAAATCACACACGCTTCCCTGCACACGCACAATAATAAATCTCTGCATGACATTGCACGTAAGTTCTATGTGATGACATCAGTGCTTGGAATTGTATGTTCCCCAATGAGCTTGTGGCACGGTGGTTCAGTGGTTAGCACTGCTGCCTGACAGCACCAGGGAACTGGATTCAATCCCAGCCTTGGCGACTGGCTGTATGGAGTTTGCACATTCTCCCCTGGTCAGCAAGGGTTTTATCTGGGTGCTCCAGTTTCCTCCCACAGTCCAAAGATGTGCAGGTTAAGTGGATTGGCCATGTTAAATTGCCCATAGTACCCAGGATGGAGCTTGTAAATTAGGTGGATTAGCCATGGCAAATGCAACATTTCCGGGAGGGGGGGACGCAGTGCGTCTAGGTGGGTTGTTCTTTGGAGACTCAGTAGGGTCTTGTTGGGCCGAATGGCCTGTTTCCATACTGTAATGATTCTATGAGTGCGTGAATGCAGTTGCTGGTGTTAGCAAACACTGCCATTGAAGTACACAAGATTGTGAGGGGACTTGACAAAGTGGATGTGGAGGGGCTGTGTCCTTTTCTAAGGAATCAAGGCTGCTGGGAAAAGGAAGGTGAAGTATCAGATTGGCCATGACCACACTGAATAATAGTGAGCTCTCGATGGGCTGAAGGGCCTACTTCTGTTGCTACACCTTGAGGGAGAAAGTGTGGACTGCAGAAGCTGGAAATCAGAGTCAAAAACTGTTGCCCTGGGAAAGCCCAGCAGGTCAGGCAGCGTCCGAGGAGCAGGAGAGTCAACAGTTTGGGCATAAGCCCTTCATCAGGAATGCGATAATGAAACCATTCCTGATGGAGGGCTTATACCCAAAACATTGACTGTCCTGCAGGATGCTGCCTGACCTGCTGTGCTTTTCCAGCACTACACTTTTCAACTGCTACATCTTATGGACTTATTAAACCCAAAATAATGTCAGTGAACAAATTTGGGAATTTCTTCAGACCATGGCAACGCAGGATGGAGTTTTCATGTGATTTTTGTTTAAGTGCAGATATGAACATATGAAGTGTTAAAAGTGATGGCACTTCTACTAGTGGCTGCCAATCAGAGTTACCTCAGTTGTATGTGCACCTGCAGCCTTTCCATCATCCTGAGCATGGCGATTGACATATTGACATGGTTTGTAGCATTAATGCCTATTTCTCTAAGTCTTTGCTGCATACAGACCTCAGAGATCCACAGAGAAGAAACATAAATTGTCAGTTAAGGTCTATTCCTAATGGGTTCAGAGGTGAGAGGGCAAGACCTTTCCCTCTGCTTCTCACCAGGTTGTGGCCGAGGGGAGAACGGTTGGAGGTAAGGGCTATAGGTTAGCTCTCAGATGGCACCCACCTATCCTTATGCCTCGCTTCCAAAAGCCCTCAGAGGGGGGCATTTGGAGATTTGTTTCACCCTCCTCAGCAGCCAGGTTCCTCAGTCAGAAATCTGGCCACCTTTTTCTCCCATTGGGGTGGCAGGAACTCAGGGAGTTGGTGAGCTGAATCATTAGTTGACTACTCTAGGGTCTTAATTGTTGGTGAGTCAAGACAATCAGCCCTCAGGCTCTTGTGATGCAGTGGCAATGTTCCTAACTGTGAGCCAGGTTTTATTGGGCAAGGGATTGAGTTCCGGAGCCGTGAAGTCATGCTGCAACTGTACAAAACGCTAGTGCGGCCTCATTTGGAGTATTGTGTGCAGTTCTGGTTGCCCCATTACAGGAAGGATGTGGAAGCATTGGAAAAGGTGCAGAGGAGATTTACCAGATGTTGCCTGGTCTGAAGCAAAGGCCTTATGAGAAAAGGCTGAGAGACTTGGATCTGTTCTCATTGGAGAGAAGAAGGTGATTTAATAGAGACAGACAAGATGATTAGAGGATTAGGTAGGGTGGACAGTGAGAGTGTTTTTCGTAGGATGATGACATCTGCTTGTAGGAGGGGGATAGTGCAAATTGAGGGGTGATAGATTTAAGACACATGTTAGAGGCAGGTTCTTTACTCAGAGAGTGGTAAGGGCGTGGAATTCCCTACTTGCTAATGTAGTCAACTCAGCCACATTAGGGAGATTTAAACAATCCTTGGATAAGCACATGGATGATGATGGGATAGTGTAGGGGATGGGCTTAGATTCGTTCACAGGTCAGTGCAATATCAAGGGCCGAAGGGCCTGTTATATGCTGTATTTTTCTATGTTTTACGTTCGAGGAGGCCTGGTTTCACATCTGACCTGCTAATCAGAAGTGTCTAATTACATCTATGAGCAGAATGATTGGAAAATATTTTTTTAAAAGAGAGTCACCCGCAGACCTTCTTGCCAGAAGCTAATTACTGAGGTATCAAAAACAATGTGCATATCTATCCAGGGAGCAATTCAGCCAATTATTGCCCCTCTCATCAGCTGCAGGGAGGGGTCATCAGAGTCCATAGAAACAGACAGACATTATCCAATCCCTGAGCATATTCTGCCCCTCAGTTACACGATGGCTGATGGGCAGCCTAAAAAAAAAGAAGTCATGATTTGGAGATGCCGGTGTTGGACTGGGATGTACAAAGTTAAAAATCACACAACACCAGGTTAAAGTCCAACAGGTTTAATTGGAAGCACACTAGCTTTCGGAGCGACGCCCATCTGATGAAGGAGCATCGCTCCGAGAGCTAATGTGCTTCCAATTAAACCTGTTGGACTTTAACCTGGTGTGTGATAACTGAAAAAGAGAAAGATTTGCATTTACAAGGTGTTCCTCAAGACAACCAGACCCTTCCCAAAGTGTTTCACAGCCAATAAAGTATTTTGTAAGCTGATAATTCGATATAATTGGTTGATTCTGTAACCCTCCAAAGTGTTATCTAACTAAAATCAGTATTAGAACATACAAAATAGGAGGCCATTCAGCCCTTTGACTCTGTTCTACCTTTCAGTATGATTATAGTTTATCTTCTGCTTCAACTCCACTTTCCTTCCCATCAGTCCCCTCACTGACTCTCCATTCCCATCATTCCCCTCACTGACCCTCCATTACCTCCATTCCCATCATTCCTCTCACTGACAACCCTTCCCACCATTCCCTGATGGAGCAAAGACATTTTTCTCCCTGTCTTAAATATGTTGGACGATGGATGCTCCACAATCCCCTGAGGCTGAGAATTGCAAAGATTCGCTCTCCTCTACACAAAGACATTTCACCTCGACTCAACTTTGAAAGATCAGCGCCTGATGCTGAATCTGTGCACCCTTCCCCCCACCCCCATTATATATTTCCCAATCAGAGGATATAACCTCTCAGTATCTGTTTCGACAAGTACCCATCTGAAATAAAAGGTTCTGACAAAACTCAGCAGGTCTGGCAGCATCTGTGGAGAGAGAAACAGAGTTAATGGTTGGGTTTGACACAACTCTTCTTCAGAGCCCCTTCTGAACCTCATGTATTTCATGATGGTGGTTCACATCTCAATCTTCTTAACCATAGAAAATGTCAGTTCAGTTTACTTAGTCTTCATCACAGGGCACCCTATTCATTCTGGGAACCAATTTAGAAAATCTGCAATATACTGTCACACTGCAAGTATATTCTTCCTTAAACATGAAGAACAAAAATTCAACTGTGGAATCACTAACTCCTTTTACAAATGCAGCAAACATCCTTATTCTTATACTCTCCCATTTGTGATAAAGGCCAGCAATTTATTTGCCTTCCAAGTTGCTTGCTGTCTGCAAGATAAATTTCTGTATTCCTTCCACAGATAAAGGCATTTCCCTTCAACACTTAAAAAAATTCATATCATTTAAAGAATATTCTTTTTAAAAATACTTTTGCTAATATGGTACAGGTTCGAGGGGCTGAATGGTCTCCTCATCTTCTTACTTTCCGACATTGATAGAGTCATAGAGTCAGAGAGATGTACAGCATGGAAACAGACCCTTCGGTACAACTCTGCAAACATACTAACTGTGCCTCTTATGCTCGCATCCAAATCATTTATGTAAATGGCAAAAAGTAGAGGACCCTGCCCCAATCCTTGTAGCACTCCAGTGGTCACAGGCCTCCAGTCTGAAAAACAACTCTCCACCACCACCCTCTGTCTTTTACCTTTGAGCCAGTTCTGTCTCCAACTGGCGAGTTCTCCCTGTATTCCGTGAGATCTAACCTTGCTAATCAGTCTCCCATGGGGAACCTTGTCGAACGCCTTACTGAAGTCCATATAGATCACATCTACTGCTCTGCCCTCGTCAATACTCTTTGTTATTTCCTCAAAAATCTCAATCAAGTTTGTGAGACATGATTTCCCACGCACAAAACTATGTTGACTATCCCTATTCTGTCCTGGCCTTTTCAAATACATGTACATCCTGTCTCTCAGGATTCCCTCCAACAACCTGCCCACCACCGACGTCAGGCTCACTGGTCTATAGTTCCCTGGCTTGTCCTTACCGCCCTTCTTAAACCGTGGCACCACGTTTGCCAATCTCCAGTCATCCTGCACCTCGCCTGTGACTATCGATGATACAAATATCTCAGCAAGAGGCCCAGCAATCACTTCTCTAGCTTCCCATAGAGTTCTAGGGTACACATCTGATCAGATTATGGGGATTTATCCACTTTTATGCATTTCAAGACATCCAGCACTTCCTCCTCTGTAATCTGGACATTTCTCAAGATGTCACCAACTATTTCCCAACATTCTATATCTTCCATGTCCTTTTCCACAGTAAATACTGATGCAAAATATTCATTTAGTATCTCCCCCATTTTCTGCAGCTCCACATAAAGGCCGCCTTGCTGATCTTTGAGGGGCCCTATTCTCTCCCTTTTGTCCTTAATGTAAATGTAAAAACTCTTTGGATTCTCCTTAATTCTATTTGCCAAAGCTATGTCATGTCCCCGTTTTGCTCTCCTGATTTCCTTCTGTAGTATACTCCTACTTCCTTTATACTCTTCTAAGGATTCACTCAATCTATCCTGTCTATACCTTACATATGCTTCCTTCTTTTTTCTTAACCAAACCCTCAATTTCTTTAGTCATCCAGTATTCACTTTACCTACCAGCCTTTCCTTTCACCCTGACAGGAATGTACTTTCTCTGGATTCTCATTATCTCATTTCTGAAGGCTTCCCATTTTCCAGCCGTCCCTTTACCTGCGAACATCTGCCCCCAATCAGCTTTTGAAAGTTCTTGCCTAATACCGTCAAAATTGGCCTTTCTCCAATTTAGAACTTCAACTTTTAGATCTGGTCGATCCTTTTCCATCATTATTTTAAATCTAATAGAATTATGGTCGCCGGCCCTAAAGTGCTCCTCCACTGAGACTTCAGTCACCTGCCCTGCCTTAGTTCCCAAGAGTAACCCAAGTTTTGCACCCTCTCTGATAGGTACATCCACACACTGAATCAGAAAATTTGCTTGTATGCACTTAAGAAAGTTGTCTCTATCTAAACCCTTAACACTATAGCAGTCCCAGCCTATGTTTGGAAAATTAAAATCCCATGCCATAACCACCCTACTTTTCTTTTGATAGCTGTAACTTTGTAAAGGAAACAAATGATCCCTAGAATTCTGCAACAGATCCTCACCATCGTCGTCATCAGCAGTCCCTCACAGACAGGGATGACTCTCTCCAATTTCAGGGGGAGTCTGCAGGCATCTGTACAAACCGATGGGCCTATCACAGGCTCTGTTACACCTGGGGCAGGTGGTGGTCACGGGATGGGGGTGGGTGGGGTGTTAGTGAGGCAGCACGCCCCTTACGCTCATCCCCCCCATGGCTTCTGCTTTTATCCGATGACGAGTCTCGAGATGGTC
The DNA here is from genome assembly GCF_047496795.1 of Chiloscyllium punctatum. NCBI lineage: Eukaryota > Metazoa > Chordata > Chondrichthyes > Orectolobiformes > Hemiscylliidae > Chiloscyllium > Chiloscyllium punctatum. The sequence continues at coordinate 82,262,499 of NC_092763.1, read as the reverse complement.
TACGGGCTTCCTGGATAATCCTCCCCCAGTTTGGATGGTCTCGGGTCAGTGATTCCCAGGTGTCTGTGAGAATGCTAAACTTCACCCACTGAGGCTTTGAGCGGATCTCTAAAGCACTTCCTCTGTCTAAATGTTTGAGAAGAAATACATTAGATAGATCCTGGGCAGCTATCACCATTGTCAACTCATCCAATATGGGTTGTTTAAATAGATTGAAATGAGGAAGGCACCAATAGTGTGGATGGTTGCTGCAAAAAGAGATCTTGAAATTGTTGGCAATGTTAGTGTGATGATTGTTTAAAGTATCTCTGTGACATTTTGATGTATGGTGCTTTAGAAGTTGGATAAACCACTTTCTATAAGCTACTTCATACCACCTAGCTTCGTTGGCTGGATGGCTGGTTTGTAATACAGAGCGACACCAACAGCATGGGTTCAATTCTAGCACGGACTGAGGTCACCATGAAGGTCCTACTCTCGACCTTGTCTGTGGCATAGTTGTCCTCAGATTAAACTCAGGACCAATCATCTCTCTCTAATGGGAGAGGAGCCCTGTGATCTCCTGGGACACTGGCGATTTTAACTCTGCATCGATCTAACAGAATATTGTAAGAACCCATTAAGTTTTCATCTCTGACTATCGCTGCACTTAATTCCCAGGCTTCTTTGTGAGATTTTTAAGAGATTGAAGATTTCACTTGCAGAACTTGCCCTGAAATTATCTCTGCACAGTGGACTTCTATTTGCACTGTCATGTCTGATTACATCGATCTGTCATGTTCGAATACACCAAGCTGCCATCTTTGATTATACCAAGCTGCCATCTTTGATTATACCAAGCTGTCATCTTTGTATGCACTGCTGTTAAGATAACAGTTTGTTGTGAGCTGTTATTGTAATTGTACTATCCCTGGGGAATGATAAAAGTGATGTAAACAGCTGCACCAATCTTGTTGGTTCCAAAACAGTTCAGCTTAAAGAATTGGTCATTTGAAGAATGGCGTACAGTTGGACAAAGTATCTAAGATAGCAATTTTATCCTTAATAACCTTATATTTAAGTTATTGGAAAAAGCAAAAAGATATATTATTCACATTAATGTCATAATTAAAGCCACAGAGCACTAAGAAAGAGTTTGCTGCCTTGTGAAATCGCAAGAGGATTTCATATAATTTGGAAACTGTGGATTCAGATAAAATTTATTGTCGTGTCCAGAACTCAAGAATATAAAGCTATAGTTTAAAATTAAGGATACGGAAAGATGGGGAGTCAAGGATGCTTTTCAGTAAAACTGATAAATGTGTAGAACAAATGACTCATGCGGATGGAAGGAAGGAAATGGGGGCAGGGCCAAAATAAAAACCAGCATTGATATAGCACCTTTCATGAGTTTAAGATTCCCGAAGTGTCTGACTTTACACTTTATATATAGTCAAGGTTGTCATCCGAGGAAACAATAGCAAACAATTTACACCCAAAAAGGTGTCGCAATTGGATGATATCCAAGATGTTGCTGAAGGGACAACCAAGAGATCAAAGAGAACCACATCATCATTTTTCAAACAACATTGAGGGATCTTTAACATCCACCTCAAGTTGGTTATAAGTCCTGTCTTTTGGTTAGTGCATTGTCTAAAAGATAGCTCATCCCACTGAGAAGGTTCTCCATTAGAACAGCCCCTCCTTAGCATTTCACAAGGGTGTCAACCTAGATTTGATACTCACATTGAGTGGAGTTTTAATCACATCCTTCAGTCCGAGGAACCTGAGGCATACCTGGCAATGTTAAAAACCACCGGTCATGTTTTCATCAGCAATTTCAAGGCGCATCTTAATAACTCATAAAGCTGGACTAAACTGGATCAGCTAGTTAAATCCTATAGCTTTAGTAAGGTGTTTGACAAGGTTCCCCATGGTAGGCTGATGAAGAAGGTGGAGTTGCATGGGGTCTAGGGAGTTCTAGCTAGGTGGATAGAAAACTGTTGGGTAACTGGAGACAGAGAGTAGTAATGGAAGGGAGCTTCTCAAACTGGAGAACTGTGACCAGTGAATGGGCAGGGAGCAAAGGGATACAGATCCTTAGAAAATAGGTGGCAGGTTTAGATCGAGGATCTGGATCGGTGCAGGCTTGGAGGGCTGAAGGGCCGGTTCCTGTGCTGTAATGTTCTTTGTTTTTTGTTCTACAAGAGCAGGTCAGAGGTGAGGAATTCTGTTTTGTATAACTTACTTTCATTTTCATTCATTTGTGGGATGCAGGCTGAGCTAACATTTATTTCCCATCCCTAATTATCTAGAGGATAGTTAAGTGTCAATCACATTGCTGAGAGTCTGTAGTTATATTTAGGCCAGACCAGGTGAGGATAGCAGATTTCCTTCCCTTAAAGACCACAAGGGATTTTCCCCAACCGTTAACAATTGTTACATCGCCATCATCAGACTCTTAATTCCAAATTTGAATTGGATTCAAATTCTATCATCTGCAGTGGTGGAACATTACTCAGGTTCTCTGGATTAATAGTCTAGTGAAAATAGCCATCACCAGCTGCTATCTACCCAAAACACCATCTGCAAGATGCAAGTCAACTGTATAATAGAATAATCCATATTGTGATAATGCTGTCACTTTAAGAGGTTATTTTGTTCTGGTTTATTTTTGAAGAGCGGTTGTAAGACAAAGGTAAGAGCTATCCACTGAAGACCACTGGAGTAAACAGTTTAGGAGGGTTAGGGATTTTTTTGTATGCTGTTTGAGTGGGTGTGGCTAGCTCTGACAGATCCAGATTTCTGTGTTTTGGTTTATTCAGTGGCATCAGAAGCTACTGGGGTCTCAACAAAGTTGGAAGCTTTTGGGAATATCTCCAGGCTACTCCTCTCTCTGAATTTTCTCTTGGTGCTTTTTTCCTCCTGGATTGGAGAACTGCATGTGAGAGTCTGTATCTGAAGTCTCCTTTTTTTGCTAATGGCTATGTTTATGGGAGCAACAATGTTGGAACAGTTAATTAGTAATTATTACTGTATCTATTATTCTGTTAAGCTTTCCAATAGAACTAAGTTATTCTAAATTTCTTTCTTTGGTTGTATTTTAACTACAGTGTTTGAATAACTTGTGTTTTGATTAATGTCAAGTAGTTTGACCAGTTGCATTGCATCTAGAACAGACACTTTAAATCTACCTTTAAAATAAGAAAAAGTTAGGGTCTAGGCTACCTTCTTAAAATACTCTGAGAGGGTCTGACCTGGTCCATAACAATATGCCTGGGTGGGCGCAGCTCCAAGAACATGGAAGAATCTCAACATCATGTGGGGCAAAGCAGCCCACTTCTTTGGCAACCATCCACCAACATAAGTATTCATTTCCTTCATCACTGACACACTGTGACAGCAGTGTGTATTACCTACAAGATGCCCTGCAGTAACTCACCAAACAGCTTTCAGATACATGACATCTACCACCTGGTAAGACAAGGGAAGCAGATATGTGAGAACATCGTCAACTGCAGGTTCCCCTACGCACCACTCATCATCCTGACATGTAACACTGTTCCTTCATTATCACAGAGTCAAATGTCTGGAAATCCCTTCTGAAAGCACTGTATCCATGCATACTAAAGATGTTAATGGCTCAAAGAGGCAGCTCACTATCACCTTCTCCAGGACAACTGGAAACGGGGAATGAATGCCACCCCAGCCAGCAAGGCCTCATCCCATGAATGAATAAAAAGAAGACCCTGTCTCTTGTTGTTATTAAGTTGGAATAAGATTTAATGAGCCAACAAAAGCCATGCTAATCATATCTTAACTACAGGAAACCATTTCTAGATTCTGAAAATGAGTCATGAATTGTTAACTGTTTCTCTCTCCTCAGAGGCTGCCTGATCTCCTGAGCAGTTGATGTACTTGATGTCTTTCATATAAATATATCATGATTTGGAGATGCTGGTGTTGGACTGGGGTGGACAAAGTTAAAAATCACACAACACCAGGTTATAGTCCAACAGGTTTAATTGGAAGCACTAGCTTTCGGAGCGTCGCTCCTTCATCAGGTGATAGTGATCTGATAATACCTGAAGGAGCAGCGCTCCGAAAGCTAGTGCTTCCAATTAAACCTGTTGGACTATAACCTGGTGTTGTGTGATTTTTAGCCATATAAATATATTCTGTTTGCAAAGACTTAAAATGATTTATTTGCAAATGGCTTTTGTGAGTGATCTCTGTATCATCTAGTCTTTCTAAATTCTACTGAAAGCAATGCTTTGTTCCTGAACTGAAAGCTTGGACAGCGATCAATAATGTAATAGTGAAGCCCATCACTTGCATAAACTAAAGCCAGTGCCATTTTGGTTTTTGTGAATAAAACATAACTGGAATATCATTATCAGGTGGAAGAAATGTTTTATTATTGATCTGTACTCAGTTAGTTGTAATCTCAACTTGGAATGACAGGTCTAGCATATGAGGAACGGCTGAGGATACTGGGATTGTATTCGTTGGAGTTTAGAAGATTAAGGGGAGATCTAATAGAGACGTACAAAATAATACATGGCTTTGAAAAGGTGGATGCTAGAAAATTGTTTCTGTTAGGCGAGGAGACTAGGACCCGTGGACACAGCCTTAGAATTAGAGGGGGTCATTTCAGAACGGAAATGCGGAGACATTTCTTCAGCCAGAGAGTGGTGGGCCTGTGGAATTCATTGCCACGGAGTGCAGTGGAAGCCGGGACGCTAAATGTCTTCAAGGCCGAGATTGATAGGTTCTTGTTGTCTAGAGGAATTAAGGGCTACGGGGAGAACGCTGGCAAGTGGAGCTGAAATGCGCATCAGCCATGATTGAATGGCGGAGTGGACTCGATGGGCCGAATGGCCTTACTTCCACTCCTATGTCTTATGGTCTTATGGTCTTATGGATAGTGTTGTGGTAATATTTCTTTCTAATTATTCATTCAATCTGGCATCTCTGGCTCAGTAAAGAAGGTAGGTAAGAGTCAAGCAGATTGCTGTGGGTCTGGAGTCACATATAGGCATGTTTCCTTCCCTAAAGGATATTAGTCAATCAGATGATTCTTTCCCCCAACAATTGACAGTGGTTTCATGGTGATCGTTTCCACCAACTGCTATGGCAGCATTTAAACCCAGATCATTTGTAAGAACAAAGAACATTACAACACAGGAACAGGCCCTTCGGCCCTTCAAGCCTGCACTGACAGATTTTGCCCTTCCATATGAAAACTGTCTTCACCTACAGGATCTGTATCCCTCTATTCAATTCTTATTCATGTATTTGTCCAGATGCTTCTTGAATGCTTCTATTATGTCTGCTTCCACCTCCGTTCTGGCAGCACATTCCAGGCACTCACCACTCTGTGTGTGAAGACCTTGTCTCATGTGTTTCTTTTAAGAGCCCTCCTTTCACACCTTGAATCTGTGTCCCCTAGTAATTGACCCTTCCACCCTGTGAAACAGCCTCTGACTTCCCACTCTATCCATACTATTCACAATCTTGTAAATTTCTATTAGCTCACCCCTCAACTCCTGCATTCCAGTGAAAACAAACCCAGTCCATCCAACTTTTCTTCATATCTAAAACATCCTGGTAAACCTTTTCTGTATCCTCTCTAAAGCATCCACATCCTTCTGGGTGACCAGAATTTGATGCAAAATTCCAAGTGTGGCTTAACTAAAGTTCTATAAAGCCACAGCACAACTTGCCAATCCATATACTTATTGGCCCTTCAAATGAAGGCAAGCATACCATAGGCCTTTTTTTTACCTCCTTATCCATCTGCACTGCCACCTTCAGTGATCCGTGGACCTGCAGACCCAGATCCTTCTGCATATCAATACTCTGAAGGGTCCTGCCATACACTGTATAATTTCCACCTGTACCTGACCTTCCAAAGTGCATCACCTCACATTTGTCCAGATTAAACTCCATCTGCCATTTTTTTTTGCCCATGCCTCCAACTGATTTGTATTCTGCTGTATCCTCTGACAATTCTCCTCATGACCCGCAACTCTGTATCATCCCCAAACTCACTAAATTAGACCAGCTATGCTTTCCTCCAAATTAGTTATGTATCGCAAACACCAGGCATCCCACCGATGACATGTGGAACACCACTACTCACCGACCTCCATTCCAGAAAGCATCCTTCCATCACTACCCTCTGTCTCCTATGACTAAGCTGGTTCTGTATCCATCTGACCAATACATTGTTCATTAACTGGCCCTTTAGATTAATAGGAGAAAGTGATGCTGGAGGTCAGAGTCAAAACGTGCAGTGCTGGAAAAGAACAGTGGAGTGATCTTTCAGCCAGGCACCATCTGAGGAGCAGGAGAACTGACATTTTGAGAATAAGCCCTTTATACTACTCGGTGATGGAGTTTTTTTTCTTCCTGATCATGCATTAATGGACACAATGAGATGTTGTAACAATCAACAATGGTTACTTCCCGGGTAAAGGGTCAGTTAGCTGGACATCTAAGTTGCAATGCAGAGTAACAACGACAGTGTGGGCTCAATTTTCACACTGGCTGAGGATACCATGGAGATCACTTTTTCTTAACCTCCCGCCCTCACCTGTGGTGTGGTGCCCCTCAAGTTAAACCACCACCAACCATCTCTCTCTCTAATGGGAGACCAGGGCATATGATCTGGTGGATCATTACCATTAGGCCAGTTTTTATTCCAGACATTTATTGAGCAGAAGCTTCATGGTTTGCCATGGTCCCTAGCCCGTTAGCTTGGGGATCTGGATAAGTAGCCCAGAGAGTTTACCATTACCTCCCCTATGTTTGATGTTGTTTTTCTCACATTCATGCCTCTTCATTATGAGCGAGGAGAATGTTATACCTATTTCTGATCACAACATAGACTGTAGGTTCTACTTTCCCTGGAGCATCGGAGGCTGAGGGGTGACCTTATAGTGGTTTACAAAATTATTAGTGGCATGGATAGGGTGAATAGACAAGGTCTTTTTCCTTGGGTGAGGGATTCAAAAACTGAAGGTCATAGGTTTAGGGTGACAGGGGAAAGATTTAAAAGGGACCTAAGGGGCAACCGTTTCACACAGAGGGTGGTGCGTGTATGGAATGAGCTGCCAGAGGAAGTGGTGGAGGTTGGTACTATTGCAACATTTAAAAGGATCTGGATGGGTATATGAATAGGAAGGGTTTAGAGATCTATCGACCAAGTGCTTGCAAATGGGACTAGATTAATTTTGGATTTCTGGTCAGTATGGGCAAATTGGACTGAAAGGTCAGTTTTTTATGTTGTACATCCCTATGACTCCATGACTCTGTCTTCACTTCCTGCTGTCTCAGCAAAGCAGCCAACTCCCTCCCACCCCGGTTACACTCTCTTCCACCCTCTATGAACATCTCTCTGACTTTATAACATCTTTTGAAAGATGAAAATGCACAGATACCAGCTAAAAATAGGGGAGGGACACGGCAAGACCCAGACTTTGTTTAATAATGTTCTGAATGGCTTACCTCAGATATACATAACTAATTAGAGCACTGGAGTGATCTATCAGTCAGAAGGGGGTCAGTGTGCTCAGAGAAGGGAAGTAGGGCTGAAACCTTATGGGTTTGCAGGGATATGTTTGATGTCCTTGTTAAAGATTATACAGAGTAGACAAATCCCTAATACTCTGTAGCATCATCAGGGCAATAACAGGTTGGTTGGTAGTGCTCTCACCTGTGAGTCTGACTCAGGTCTCTCTCCATGAGCTGGAACACATAATTCCAGGATGACGTTCCTGTTGCAGCCTGAGTCATGCAAACCCTACAACGTGGAAGCAGGTCATTCAGCCCATTGAGTCCACACCAACCCTCTGATGTGTATCCCACCAGATCTACCCCCATCACCCTACATTTCTCACAGCTAACCCACCCGGCCAACACATCCCTGGACATTATGAGCTATTTAGGTGAAAGTGAGGACTGCAGATGCTGGAGATCAGAGTCAAGAGTTTGGTGCTAGAAAAAGCACAGCAGGTCAGGCAGCATCCGAGGAGCAGGAACATTGATGTTTTGGGCAAAAGCCCTTCATCAGGAATGAGGCTTGGAAGCTGAGAGGGTTGAGAGATAAATGGGAGGAGGGGGGTGGGGCTGGAGGAAGGCAGCTGAGAAAGCGATAGGTGGATAAAGTGGGGGCTAATGATATAGGTTGGAGAGGAGGGTGGAGCAGATAGGTGGGAAGAAAGATGGACAGGTAAGACAGGTCATAAGGACTGTCCTGAGCTGGAGGGTTGGATCTGGGATAAGATAAAAAGGGGAAATGAGGAAATTTATGAAATCCACATTGATTCTGTATGGTTGGAGGGTCCCAAGGCGGAAGATGAAGCATTCTTTCTCCAGGCTTTGGATGGTTAGGGTTTAGCGATGGAGGAGGCCCAGGACCTGCATGTCCTTGGCAGAGTGGGAGGGGATATTGAAGTGTTCGGCCACGGGGCGGTGGGGTTGGTTGGTGCATGTGTTCCAGAGATGTTCTCTGGAAGTTGGTGTCCTGTCTCCTCAATGTAGAGGAGACCACATCGGGAGCAATGGATACAGTTAATGACATGTGTGGAAGTGCAGGTAAAACACTGATGGATGTGAAAAGTTCCTTTGGGACCTTGGACGCAGGTGAGGGGGGATGTGTGGGCGCAGGGTTTGCAGTTCCTGTGATGGCAGGGGAAGGTGAGTTGGTGGTAGGTGTGGATCTGAGTTGTGGTGGGAAAGGTCTTTACGTACCGCCGATAGGGGTGGGGAGGGAAATATATCTCTGGTGATGGGGTCCACTTGTAGGTGGCGGAAATGCCGGAAGATGATACGATGTATCCGGAGGTTGGTGGGGTGGTAGGTGAGGACCGGGGTGGGTCTGACCTTCCTGGTACTCACCTTCTTTCCCCCCAACTTCCCAATGCATGGCATCATCCTCTGCCATTTCCAACTCAGCACCGCCCCCATGACCTGCCCATCTTCCTTCCCACCCATCTGCTCCACCCATCATTATTACCCCCCACCTTCATCTACCTCTCACTCTCAGCTACTTCCTCCCAGCCCCAGCCCCAGTCCCCTCCCATTTACCTCACCATCCCCTTGGCTCACAAGCCTCATTCCTGATGAAGGGTTTTTTTGTCCAAAATGTCAATTCTTCTGCTCCTCGGTTGCTGCCTGACCTGCTGTGCTTTTCCAGCACCACGCTCTCGATTATGAACCCTTTAACATGGCCACCTCACCTAACCTGCACATCTTTGAGAGGAAACAGACACAGGGAGAATGTGCAAATTCATCACAGACAGTTACCCAAGGGTGGAATTGAACTCAGGTCCCTCGCACTATGAGGCGAACCACTGAGCCACCATGCTACCTGCAGTGTGCTGTCATATTGGACATGTTGTCTGCTTGATGAGACATTAAACTGAAATTATATTTTCTCTCCTCAGGTGGAAATAAGTAATCCCAAGACATCATTTTCAAGTCAATCATGATTGTTTGAACTGGTATTCTGATCATTCTAATTCTTGATGAAGGGCTTTTGCCTGAAACATCGATTTTCCTGTTGCCTGACCTGCTCCAGCACCACACTCTTGACTCACTCTATCCTCAACCAACTTCACCCAAATAGGTCCTGATCATTATCACATTGATGCTTGGGAGAGCTTACTTTGTGCAAATTTGCAACCATAATTCTGACATGACAACGGACACAATACTTCAAGTGTACTTCATTGGTGGTGTTTCAAAAGAAAATTATCCACTTGCGGGGTGTCACTGACTGGGCCAGCTTTTATTGCCTGTGCCTCAGTGCCCTTGAGAAGGTGGGGGTAAGCCGCCTCTTTGAACCACTGCAGTATATGTGCTGTAGGTTAGCCCACAATACCCTTCGGGAGGGAATTCCAGGATTCTGACCCAGTAACACTGAAGGGACAGTGATATATTTCCAAGTCAGGATGGTGAGTGGCTTGGAGGGGAATTTGCAGAGGCTGGTGTTCCAATGTATCTGCTGCCCTTGTTCTTCTCAATGGAAATAGTTGTGGGTTTGGGAAATGCTGTTTAAGGAGATTTGGTGAATTTCTGTAGTGCATCTTGTAAATGTTACATACGACTGCTGCTGACAGTGATGGTGGAGGGAGTGGATAATTGTAGATATGGTGTCAATCAGATGGGATACTTTTTTCCAGTATTGTGTCAAACTCCTTGGATGTTGTAGAAGCTGTACTGATCCAGGAAAGTGGGCTGTGTTCATTCACATTCTGACTTGGAGATGGTGAACAGGCTTTGGGAGGTAAGGAAGTGAGTTACTCACTGAAGTCCGTCCAACCTCTGACCTGTCACTGCCAAAAGCCGCAACCATCTTCCTATGTGCCACAAACCAACACAGAAATTTTTGGACAAACTCAGCAGATGTGACATCTGTGGAGAGAAAGCAGAGTGAACGTTCCAGATCCAGTAACCCTTCTTCAGAACTCAGAATTTCAGAACAGAGTTCTAAAGCAAGGTCAGTGGACCCAAAATGTTAACTCTGTTTTGTCTCCACAGATAAGCTTTTCCAGCAATCTCTAATTTCGTCTCTAATTTCCAACATCCACAACTCTTCGAAATTTCCTATGATTTCAATCAGCAGATAGTTTGCACCTTGATTACTATTATTTCTTGATGCCAAATTTGGTCAAATATGGCCTTGATGTCAAGGGTCGTCACTCTCACCTCACCTCCTTTGTGGTTCAGCTCTTCTGTCCATGTTTGAGCTAAGGTTGTAATGAGGTCAGGAGCTGAGTGGCCCTGGCAGAATCCAAACTGGGCGACACTGAGCAGGTTATTGCTGAGCCGGTGCTGCTTGGTAGCCCTGTTAATGACCCCTTCCATCACTTTACTGATGATCAAGTGTAGACTGATGGGATGGTAATTGGCCGGGTTGGATTTACTCTGTTTTTTATGTACAGGATATAATTGGGCAATTTTTCATATTGTCTGGAAAATGCCAGTGCTGTAACTGTACTGGAACAGCTTGGCAGGGGTGCAGGAGGTTCTGGAGCACTAGTCTTCAGTCCTATTGACAGAATGCTGTCAGGGCCCATAGCCTTTGCAGTATCCAGTATCTTCTACTGTTTCTTGATGTCGTGTGGATTGAATTAAATTGGCTGAAGACTGGTATCTGTGATGATGGGGACCACTGGAGGAGGCCGAGATGAATCATCCACTCAACACTCCTGGCTAAAGATTGCTACGAGTGCATCAGCTTTATCTTTTGCACTAATATGCTGGGCTGTTCCATCATTGAAAATAGGGATATTTGTGGAGCTTCATCGTCTAGTGAATCCTTTAGTTATCCACCATCATTTACAATGTTGGTGGATGTGAAAGGGCTGCAGATCTGATCCATTGGTTGTAGGATTGCTTAGCTCTGTCTATCACTTGCTGTATGTGCTGTTTGGTACACAGGTAGCTTCACTAGGTTGACACCTCATTTTCAGGTATGCCTGGTGCTGCTCCTGACATGCCCTCCTGCACTCTTCAATGAACCAGGGTTGGGTGCCTTGCTTGATGGTATAAGACCATAAAACATGGGAGCTGAAGTAAACCATTCAGACCATCAAGTCTGCTCTGCCATTCAATGAGATTATGGTTGGTCTGATAACTCCTCAGCTCCACTCTACTGTCATTTTCCTATCACCCCTGATTCCCTTACTGATCAAAAATCTGTCATCTCAGCCTTGAATATGTGATGGCCCAATGCTGTGTGGTAAAGATTTCCACAGATTCACTCCCCTCCGAGAGAAGAAATTGCTCCTCATCTCTGTCTTAAGCATGTGAACCCTTCTTCTGAGAAATATGACTCATAAAGAATGGCCTAAAATATCCCACAAAGAGAAGGAATATTTTCATATCTACTCTGTCAAGTTCCCTCAGAATATTTTATGTTTTAGTACAGTTGCTTCTCAATTCCAAGAAGTCCAGTTCCAAACTACTCAGCCTCTCCTCATAAGGCTGCCCCTCCATACCCAGGATCAGTCGAAATTTCTCTGGATTGCCTCCAATACCAGTTTATCATTCCTCAGATAAAATGACAGAGTGGATGATATGACAGGCCATCATTTTGCAGTTTGTGTTTGAATGCAGTTCTGCTGATTCTGATGGCCCACTGTACCTCAAGGGTGTCTCAGTTTGAGTTGCTGGATCTGTTCTCCAACTTCGCATGGTGAGAGTGTCACACAACGAAGAGTATTCTCAAGGTGCAGTCAGGACTTCACTTCCACAAGGTTATGTAGTGCTTTCTCTTAATGATATTGTGATGGCCAAAGGCACCTGCAGCATCAGAAAGCTGCATTCGTAGAATCCTTATAGTGTGGAAGCAGGCCATTCAGCCCTTTGAGTCCACACAACCCCTTTGAAAAGCATCCCAACCATCCCCATTACCCTACATTTCCCATGGCTAATCCAACTAGCCTACACATCCCTGGAGACCGTGGACAATATAGCATGGCCAGCTCAGTTAAACATCTTTGGGCTGTGGGAGGAAATTGGAGCACCTAGAGGAAATCCGCACAGAGATGAGGAGAATGTGCAAACTCCACACCAACAATAGCCAGATGCTGAAATGAGCCCAGGTCACTGGCACTGTGAAGCAGCACCGTTAAACACTAAGCTACTGCCCTGCCTGATTATTGCAAATGTATTTTTCTTGTATTTTTCCACATATCAGTCTGAAATTCTTTCTCTCCAATTATTTATTTGATTTTTAAAACATGGTTACCTCTTTTTCAGTAACTACCAAAGGTGACACCTTGCCTGCAGTAATTCTCTATGAAATATTACTTATTTCTTCCTGCTTAACAATAATCCTGGTTATAACTGCATTATTGGATACTAAACAAATGGAAAAAAAAGTTCTTCATTTTAAACTTTTCATGTTTTTGAAATAATGAATTTGATGTTCCTCCTCACCTGTATTTCTGAACTATATTCTCCAGCTCCCAGGTCTGTCAAACCTAGAGGCTCTTCAAGTTGTGTCTTCTCCAATGTCCTCAATGTCGATTATTCCACGGTTGGTTGCTGTAGTGTCAGCTGCTTGGATTCTGACCTCTTGAAATCTTTCTCCCAACCCAACTGCCTTTCCCCCCCACTCCTCTTTCAAGACCCGAACCTTAAAACCCACTTTTATTGCCAAATGTTAGAAGCAAAAAAAAAGGAGACGGAGTAGTCCATTCAGCCCATCGAGGCTACTCCACCATTCAATATGATCATGGCTGAGCATCCAACCCTGTTGCTGTTTTCTCCCTTGATCTTTGATCCCTAAGAACTATATCTAACTCCTTCTTGAAAACGTCATGTTATGGCTTTGACCACTTTATGTGGCAGAGAATTTTAAAGGCTCATCACTCTCTGTGCAAAAGTTCTCCTCATCTCAATCCCAAATAGCCTGCCCCATATTCTTTGATTATGACACCTGTTCTTGGTCATCAATCTGAAAATTATCATGTGCAAGCAATTCGGTGCCAAAGTTACCTGATGCTTTCAGGTCAGTATTTGTTACCCATCCCTAAAATGCCCTTGAACTGAGTGGCTTGCTAGTGTCACTTTATAGGGTCATTAACAGTTAGCTTTATTGTTGTGGAGCTGGAGTGGCATATAGGCTAGATCAGTCAAGAACATCAGAGTTTCTTCCTTCAAGAATATGAGAGAAACAAAGAGGTTTTAATGCAGAATAAATTCTTGATTCATGACTGCCAGAACTATCACCACATGTAATGAATTGATGTTAAATTCTGTCAGCAACTCTGCTCTTGTGCCCCCAGTCATTAACCGGGGCCTACGGATTAATAGGTTTTTAAAATTCACTCATGGGACAAGAGCTGGATCAGCACTTATTGCTCTTCCCTAGTTGCCTGTTGAGAAGGTTGTGGTGAAACCTCTGTAGTCCATGTCCTGTAGTTTGACCCACAATGCCTTTAGGGAAGGAATTCCAGGATTTTGACCCAGCGACACTGAAGGGACAGCGATATATTTCCAAACCAGGATGATAGGAGACTTGGAGGGAAATTTGCAGGGTGTGGTCTTTCCAGCCAGTATTAGCAAGTGACAATTTTGCTATGCCCTGTTCCCCAGTAAGTAACACACCTGTGAGGAGCCTTGGGACATTGCACTACAGTAAAAGTGCTATATAAATGCAAGCTGTCATCGTAACTTTTCCTGTACCAATGAATTTATTTTCCCTCTCATTCCTGTAGTCAAGCTGATCGATTATTACTTGACTCATTTTGTTATTGGCATTTCTTTGACACCAAGATTCCCCTGTCATGCCATCACTAGGGTGTACACCCAACGGCTTAATTCAGAGTTGTATGTGTCTAGTGTCTTCACTTCTACTGACCCAAACATCTTGCCATGTCAGATTGAGAAAAGCACATTTCTTAATTTCAAAAATATACTTTATTCACAAAAAAAACTTTGTATATATACATAGTGACAAATGCAGTTTGGTTCTGTACAGTTGCAAATCAAGTAAATGAACAAAACATTGGACTTTGACTGTATCCAAAAAACCAAAGAACTTGCTTACACATATAATACTGATATTTACATATATTTGAGGTGATGGGGGGTGGGTGGGGGGGGGGGGTGTGGGGGGTGAGTCTGATAACTGAACAGAGCCCCATTTACATTCAGCAGGAAGACTTCAGATAATGGTCACTCCCTACAGCGACTTGGCAGTAACTGCCTCAGGCTTTAGTGCGTCCCTCAGTAAGTAGTCCTGGACCTCGGAATGTGCCAGTCTGCAACACTCGCTCGGGGTCAACTCCTTGTTCTGGAAGGCGAACAAATTTCTAGCAGACCAAAGAGAATCTTTCACTGAATTATGGTCCCCTCAGGCACCGTCGATGTTTATCTCAGTGTGCATCCTGGGGAACAGACCTTAGAGCGCAGAATGCCACGTCACAGATCTGCTCGGAATGAACCTCAACACAAGCCATTGTATCTTCCTCTAGACTCCCTTTGCAAAGGCACATTCCAGCAGGAGATGTATGACAGCTTCTACCCTCCCCACCTCAACAGCCACTTGAAGGAAAGCGTTTGGTAGCTCAGAGAGTCTGGATGTACGTAAAGGATCTCAGTGCCCTTCTCATCACCAGCCAAGTGATGTCTCGGTCACAGTGTGCAAACTACTGCATTCAACCAGGCACTATGGGTTTCAATATTCAAACACAGTTAATGACCAGAGTGAGGAGGTCTCTTTAACTGTACTCTCGCATAAAACATGTGTTTGGGAGGCAAAAATTGGAGGGAAAATAACACAGAGGCAAGAGTAACAGTTTTAAGACGGTCACTCAAATGCAGATTTCTATCTCTTTAAGAGGTTCAGACATCTTTTTAATGATGCAAAAAACAACTATTGTTAACCCACTGTAACCTACGAAACCCTGCATTACATATTCATGTGCATGTGTAGCTTTTGAATAATACTCTGGCAACATTTAACATCTAAAATATACGATAAATATCAGCCTGGGCAGGAAATTAAACATTTTTTTAAAAAATGAAAAAAAAATCAGTATGTAGATTAAAAGACAAAATTACAGGCACTGGATAATGCAGGGAGTGAATTGATTAATTTTTCTTCACTGAATGCAAAAATCTTCCAACAATCTCACTTCTGTGTGTGTGTGTGCGCACGCGCGTGTGTGTGTGTGTGTGTGTGTGTGTCTGTGTGTGTGTGTGTGTCTGTGTGTGTGTGTCTGTGTCTGTGTGTCTGTCTGTGTATAAGTGCACAAGTCTTCCAAAAAAATGTCATATTTCAAAATGCAGCATAGTGCTATCTAGTCAGCAAGCTACCCACAGCTGCACTGGGCTCCGCACTTAGACTGCTTGTCAGCGAGATGATGGGTGAATGGTAAGGTCTGGCTGTAAAATAATTGAATTTTCATATCAGAGAGAAACAGAGCCGAGCAGACAATGAAAGTGCTGAGTCCCGCACTGTTATTTGCAAATACCCTTTGCCACGTTACTTGAGGTCTAAATGTACATTTCTGATTTTTTTCTCTCTCTCTCTCCCTATGCCACATGCTCCTCCAGTATACAAGCGCCTGTGTGAGAACTGAACCTGATAATAAGTAGCCAAATCTCACATTATTACAATGGTAATTTGCTTGCTGAATCAGACATAGTGCTGCTTCTGTACTTTTGCCAGTCTGAATATAACCAAGGTTTAATTAAGTTTCTCAATCTCTGCCCTTTCTTAAAGGCAAACCGACTAGGTGTTTCGAGAATGGAACTGGGGGAGGTTATTCAGCTGTTCAAGACGTTACTCTCTTTAATGCGACCATGGACAATCTGAATCATCTGCTTGGAGAATGTGAGGGCTGCAGATGCTGGAGATCAGAGTCAAGAGTGTGGTGCTGGAAAAGCTCAGCAGGTCAGGCAGCATCAGACGAGGAGGAAAATCAATGTTTCGAGCATAAGCCCTACATCAGGAATTAGGCTTGTGGGCCAAGGGGACTGAGAGATAAATGGGAGGGGGTTGGGGCTGGGGGCAAGGTAGCTGACAGTACAGTAGGTCGATGAAGGTGGGGGTGAAGGTGATAGTTCGGAGAGGAATGTGGAGCGGATAGGTGGGAAGGAAGATGGACAGGTAGGACAGGTCAAGAGGTCAGTGCCAAGTTGGAAGGTTGAATCTAGGATAAGGTGGGGAGAGGTGAAATGAAGAAGCTGGTGAAATCTCCATCGTTTCCCTTGTTAGGTCCACGCCACCCACCAACCCACCCTCCCCGACTGGCACGTTCCCCTGCCACTAGAAGAATTGTAAAACCTGTGCCCGCACCTCCCCCCTTACCTTCATCCAAGGCCGCAAAGGAACCTTCCATATCCGACAGAGATTCACCTGTACTTCCACACACGTCATCTATTGTGTCCGTTGCTCCCGGTGTAGTTTACTTTACATTGGAGAGACAGGACACCAACTTGCGGAATGTTTCAGAGAACATCTCTGGGATACCCATACCAATCAATCCCACCGTCCCGTGGCCAAACACATCAATTTTCCTTCCCACTATCCCAAGGACATGCAAGTCCTGGGCGTCCTCCACCACCAAACCCTAACCACCGATGCCAGGAAGAAGAACACCTCATCTTTTGCCTTGGGACCCTCCAACCACACGGGATCAATGTGGATTTCACCAATTTCTTCACTTCTTCACTCCCCCACCTTATCCCAGATAAAACCCTTCAACTCAGCCCCATCCTCTTGACCTGTCCTATTTGTCCATCTTCCTTCCCACCTATCTGCTTCACCCTCCTCTCTGACCTATCACTTTCACCCCCAGCTTCATCTACGTATCACCTTCTCAGCATCCTTACCTCCCCAGACCCACCTCCCTCCCATTTTTCTCTCAGCCCCCTTGGGCCACGAGCCTCATTCCTGATGTAGGGCATATGCCTGAAACATCGATTCTCCTGTTCCTCAGATGCAGCCTGACCTGCTGTGCTTTTCTAGCATCACATTCTCTGAATCATCTACTTCTCTTGCCTCCATAGACTTTTCATATTGGCAGAGAAAGGTCAATGGACACAAGTTGACAGAACTCACAAAAAGCTTTATTTTATTCATTTCAGGGTGCCATGGGCTTGGTCAGCAATTATTGTCCATCCTTAATTATCTTTGTGAAGGGGGTTGGTGAGTTATCAGCCTGAACTGCTGCCAGGCATGTGGTGTAGGTCCACACACAATGCTGTTAGGGACCGAGTTCCAGGAATTTTACCCAGCGATAGTGAGGGATATATTTTGAATTCGATTTATTGATTGTCATGCGTATCTTGTTACAAAATGCAGTGAAAAGTGTTGTACAATGTCACCACTCTCCAGGGCTTTCTTAAGACACAGAAAGGAGGCTTTGGCCTAGTGGTATTGTCACTTGGCCAGAGACCAAGGCAATGGCCAGAGACCCAGTCAATGCCCAGGGGACCTGGGTTCGAATTCAGCTACAACAGATGGTATCATTTGAAGTCAGTAAAGTCAGAAAGCAAGGGCCTAATGATGACTGTGCCAATTGTTGGGGAAAATACCCGTCTGGTTCACTAATGCCCTTTAGGAGAGGAATCGGCCATTGTTACCTGGTCTTCAGACCCACAGCAATATGGTTGACTCTTAACTGCTCGCTGGGCAATTAGGGATGGGCAATAAATGCTGGCCTGGCCAGTGGTGCCCTCATCCCATGAATGAATAATAAAGAAGCAGAATTCTGAATATGAAATCAAATAAATGTTCACCTTTACAATCCCCCTTGTTGAGTGCCCCACTGTGGGCCTAGTAACTAGGCACAAGTGCTCTTTACCGTGCTGCTGCACCAAAAATTTCAACACCATCTTACCTCCACCAACGTAACCAGTGCCATCTTGGTTACACACTTGATTACAAATTTGGAATAAAAAAACCCAGCAGAATTCAGGGAAACAGAGCCAAAAGCAATGAGAAACTCCCGGGTATGATTTAAGTCTTATCTCTATAGAGGTCCCTGGGACAGGCCCCAGCCTGGAGTCTCGGGAGGAGATGAGTGCTTCCTGCCGCTGACGCTACCACCTCGCGATCTCCTCCTGCTGCCATCGTCATCACCTTCGATTCTGTAACCACCGGGGATGCAACCATCTCCCGCAACATGCTCAGGCCGGGCCTGCTCACAGCCTCTGATCACCAGATCCTGACGGGTGGGACGCGTCACCATTACCTCACTAATGTGAAAGGCATTAA
Organism: Chiloscyllium punctatum; assembly: GCF_047496795.1. NCBI lineage: Eukaryota > Metazoa > Chordata > Chondrichthyes > Orectolobiformes > Hemiscylliidae > Chiloscyllium > Chiloscyllium punctatum. The sequence continues at coordinate 82,243,772 of NC_092763.1, read as the reverse complement.
ACAAAAAGGACAAAAAAGCAAAGCAACAGCAAAAAGAAAGAGAAACAAAGAAAAATGAATGGAAGGGAATGAGCTCAGGAGCTTGAACGCAGCACCGTCTCTCTCTGCCGCCATTTTGAGGAGGAGACTCCAAGTTAAGTTGGTTATTGGCTGGGAGGGGAACATGCAGATGGTGATGTTCCCAGCGATTTGCAGCTGCCCTTGTCCTGTGGAACAGCAGCGGTGCATTGGCGATCACAGGGATGCTGAATAAGCATCAATGACTCAGAGAGTCATAGAAATGTACAGCATGGAAATAAACCTTTTGGATTAGTGATTCTGGAAGAGCACAGCGGTTCAGGCAGCATCCAAGGAGCTTGGTCTAACTCATCCATGCCAACCAGATATCCTAAATTGATCTTAAATTACCTGGCTGTTTTTGATCTGATTTTTGAGAGGGAGTTCCATTCTTCGCTGGATAAAATAGTGTTCTGCTTTCTAATGATCTAATTTCACTTTGCTCTCAATTTCCCAGTAAGCAGTGAAAGGGATTGGTGGGAGGTGGCATTACTAATTTGCACAGTGTAAAGTGAATACACTTCCTACGAAAAATAATATGGATATATTTTTGTTTTGTAAATAAAAATTAACAGGTGACAGAGAATGGTCAGACAGTCCCTTAACTTGGGGCACACGTATGGGCCCCAGCTATGCCTGTCTCTTTGTGGGCTACGTAGAACAGTCCATCTTCCGTAATTACACTGGCACCACTCCCCACCTCTTCCTCCGCTACATTGATGACTGCATTGGCGCCACCTCGTGCTCCCACGAGGAGGTTGAGCAATTCATCAACTTCACCAACACATTCCACCCTGACCTTAAATTTACCTGGACCATCTCTGACACCTCCCTCCCATTCCTGGACCTCTCCATCTCCATTAATGATGACCGACTTGATACCGACATTTTTTACAAACCCACCGACTCTTACAGCTACCTGGATTACACCTTTTCCCACCCTACCTCTTGCAAAAATGCCATCCTATATTCCCAATTCCTCCGCCTCTGCTGTATCTGCTCCCAGGAGGACCAGTTCCACCACAGAACACACCAGATGGCCTTCTTCTTTAGAGACCGCAATTTCCCTTCCCACGTGGTTAAAGATGCCCTCCAATGCATCTCGTCCACATCCCGCACCTCCGCACTCAGACCCCATCCCTCCAACCATAACAAGGACAGAACACCCCTGGTGCTCACCTTACACCGTGCCAACCTTCACATAAACCAAATCATCCGCCGACATTTCTGCAACCTCCAAACAGACCCCACCACCAGGGATATATTTCCCTCCCCACCCCTTTCCGCCTTCCGCAAAGATCGTTCCCTCCGTGACTACCTGGTCAAGTCCACGCCCCCCTACAAACCACCCTCCCATCCTGGCACTTTCCCCTGCCACTGCAGGAACTGCAAAACTTGCGCCCACACCTCCTCCCTCACTTCCATCCAAGGCCCTAAAGGAGCCTTCCACATCCATCAAAGTTTTACCTGCACATCCACTGATATCATTTATTGTATCTGTTGCTCCCGATGCGGTCTCCTCTACATTGGGGAGACTGGACACCTCCTGGCAGAGCGCTTTAGGGAACATCTCCGAGACACCCGCACCAATCAACCACACCGCCCTGTGGCCCAACATTTCAACTCCCCCTCCCACTCTGCCGAGGACATGGAGGTCCTGGACCTTCTTCACCGCCGCTCCCTCACCACCAGACGCCTGGAGGAAGAACGCTTCATCTTCCGCCTCGGAACACTTCAACCCCAGGACATCAATGTGGACTTCAACAGTTTCCTCATTTCCCCTTCCCCCACCTCACCCTAGTTCCAAACTTCCAGTTCAGCACTGTCCCCATGACTTCTATCTTCCTTTCCACCTATCCACTGCACCCACCCCCCCGCCCCCGACCTATCACCCTCATCCCCTCCCCCACTCACCCGTTGTACTCTATGCTACTTTCTCCCCACGCCCACCCTCCTCTAGCTTATCTCTCCACCCTTCAGGCTCTCTGCCTTTATTCCTGATGAAGGGCTTTTGCCTGAAACATCGATTTTACTGCTCCTCGGATGCTGCCTGAACTGCTGTGCTCTCCCAGCACCACAATCCAGAGTCCCTTAGCTTAGGAAACTCAGAATTAATTTGAACTTCAGTCATTCAGGATGGGATTTGGTGACTGGGGATATATCTGTGGGACTAGGGAGAACTTGATCTCTAAATACCTGAACACCATGGCAATTTAGCATGGGCAATCCACCTAACCTACACATTTTCGAACTGTGCGAGGAAACCACAGCACCTGGAGGAAAGCCATGCAGACACGGGGAGAATGTACAAGCTCCACACCAATGGTCGCCTCAGGGTGGAATCGAATCTAGGTCCCTGGCGCTGTGAGGCAGCAGTGCTAACCACTGAGCCACTGTTCTACCCTCCAACTTGACTCCACAGTGATCGTAGATCCAGTTTGCTTTTGGTCTACAGGAGCTGGGCTCTATAACAAACAACATGAGTGGGATCACTCACCTCAGCCTCCTGGAGTATGGGCAAAGTTGATGAAATGGTTGCTGTCTCACACACGTGTATAAACCATGTACCTGACTGCTTAGAGAAAGGAAACACAATGGATCATAGCTTCTACTGGGCACGGTAAGATCTTTCAGAAAACATGATGCAAGACAGATCTACATTTTGCCAAATAAAGGAGGTAGTCTTTCCTTAACAACAGACTAGAAAATTCCATGGACTCTAGTCTCTCTGTTAATATTGATGTATGAGTCTGAACAACAGTTGCGTTTAGACAATGAGCCTTCAGCCATTTGGCCACAAGCTCCCAAATTCCCTCCCATAAATTCCCTGCTCTCGACCTTTCCTTTCTCCATCAGGACGCTCTTGAAGGGTACCTCACGACCGTGTTTATAATCAATTGTTCTGATATTTTGTTTTGTAGCTATAGATAGAATTTTATTTGATAATACTCTAATGAAACATCTTGGGATATTTTAGTAAACTACAGGTGCTGTATAAATATATTCTAAATATGTACTAAATCTGATTGCTATCTCTAAGGTCCATGTTCGTCCTGCATTCAGTTCTGGTCTCACTGCTACACGAAAGATGTTGTTAAACTTGAAAGGGTTCAGAAAAGATTTACAAGGATGTTGCCAGGGTTGGAGGGTTTGAGCTATAGGGAGAGGCTGAACAGGCTGGGGCTATTTTCCCTGCATTGTCGGAGGCTGAGGGATGACTTTACAGAGGTTTAGAAAATCATGAGGGGCATGGAGAGGATAAATAGACAAAGATTTTTCCCTTGGGTGGGTGAGTCCAGAATTAGAGGTTTAGGGTGAGAGGGGAAAGATTTAAAAGGGACCTAAGGGGCAACTTTTTCACACAGAGGGTGGAGGTTGGTACAATTACAACATTTGAAAGGCATCTAGATGGGGACATGAATAGGAAGGGTTTAGAGGGATGGGGCCAGGTGCTGGCAAATGGGATTAGATTAATTTAAGATGTCTGGTCAGCATGGATGAGTTGGAATGAAGTGTCTATTTCTGTGCTGTATACTCTCTGGGTCTGTAGATTGAAAGAAGCAAAAATGGCCCTTAGTAGAGTGATATGCTCTTGTTGGATGTGGGAGTTTAGGGAGAGTTTATGTGTTACTGAGGATTATATCCACAATAAATGCCGCTCGTTGAGAATACTATCAGGTTGAATGGATCGGTTGGAGAGACAGTTAGAAGCAATGAGGAATTTACAAGAGCAAGGGGATGTGATGGATGGCAGTTATAGGAAGGGAGAAAAGCCGCAGATACAGTTAGGGAGATGAGTGAACTCCAGGAAGACTAGGACAGGTAAGCAGGTAGTGCAGGAGTCTTCTGTGGCTATCCCCATTGCAAACAAGCATGCTGTTTTGGAAAATGTAAGGGGTGATGGATTCTTAGGGGAATGTAGCACGAACAGTCAAGTTTCTGGTATCGAGACTGGCTCTAATGCAATGAGGGGTACGTCGGCATCCAAGAGATCAATTGTGTTAGGGGACTGTCTAGTCTGAGGCACAGACAGACGTTTCTGTGGCCAGCAGCAAAAAATCAGAATGGTGTGTTGTTTCCCTGGTGTCAAAATCAAGGATGTCTCAGAGAGGGTGCAGAATGTTCTCATGGGGTAGAGGGCTCAGCAGGAGATCATTGTACATATTGGAACCAACGACATAGGAAGTGAAAAGCATGAGAGTCTGAAGCGAGAAAATAGAGAGTTAGGCAGGAATTTAAAAAGGAGTTTCTTGAGAATAGTAATATCTGGACTACTCCCGGTGCTGCGAGCTAGCAAGGGTAGGAAAAGGAGGACAGAGCAGATGATTGTGTGGCTGAGGAGCTGGTGTATGGGAGAAGGATTCAGATTTTTGTATCATTGGAATCCCTTCTGGGGTAGAAGTGACCTGTACAAGAAGGACGGATTGCACCTGAATTGGAAGGGGACTAATATATTGGCAGGGAAATTTGCTAGAGCTGCTCGGGAGGATTTAAACTAGTAAGGTGGGGGGTGGGACCCAGGGAGATAGTGAGGAAGGAGATCAATCTGAGACTAGTACAGTTGAGAACAGAAGCGAGTCAAACAGGCAGGGCTGGCAGGGACAAAGCAAAGAACTGATAACTTAAACCGCATTTATTTCAATCCAAGAGGTCTAACAGGAAAGGCAGATGAACTCAGGGCATCATTAGGAACATGGATATCATAGCAATTACAGAAACATGCCTCAGGGATGGGCAGGACTGGCAGTTGAATGTTCCAGGATACAAATGCTACAGGAAGGACAGAGAGGGAGACAAGAGAGGAGGGGGAGTGGCATTTTTGATAAGGGATAACATTAAAGCTGTACTGAGGGAGGATATTCCTGGATATATATCAGGAGGGCAAAAAAAGGAACAAGAGATGGCAAATAGAGTTAAGAATGATCCAAAGGGTTTTTACAAATATATTAAGGACAAAAGGGTAACTAGGGAGAGAATAGGGCCCCTCAAAGATCAGCAAGGCGGCCTTTGTGTGGAGCCATAGAAAATGGGGGAGATACTAAATGAATATTTTGCATCAGTATTTACTGTGGAAAAGGATATGGAAGATATAGACTGTAGGGAAATAGATGGTGACATCTTGCAAAATGTCCAGATTACAGAGGAGGAAGTGCTGGATGTCTTGAAATGGTTAAAGATGGATAAATCCCCAGGACCTGATCAGGTGTACCTCAGAACTCTGTGGGAAGCTAGAGAAGTGATTGCTGGGCCTCTTGCTGAGATATTTGTATCATAGAACATAGAACATAGAACATAGAAAAATACAGCGCAGTACAGGCCCTTCGGCCCTCGATGTTGTGCCGACTGAAGCCTACATAACCTACACTAGCCCAATAACCTCCATATGCTTATCCAATGCCCGCTTGAATGACCATAAAAAGGGAGAGTCCACCACTGATACTGGCAGGGCATTCCATGAACTTACAACCCGCTGAGTAAAGAATCTACCCCTAACATCTGTCCTATACCAACCTCCCCTTAATTTAAAGCTGTGTCCCCTAGTACCTGCTGACTCCATACGCGGAAAAAGGTTCTCACTGTCAACCCTATCTAAACCCCTAATCATCTTGTACACCTCTATCAAATCTCCCCTAAACCTTATTTTCTCCAATGAGAACAACCCCAAGTGCCTCAGCCTTTCCTCATACGATCTTCCTACCATACCAGGCAACATCCTGGTAAACCTCCTCTGCACCTGTTCCAGTGCCTCCACATCCTTCCTATAGTATGGCGACCAGAACTGTACACAATACTCCAGATAAGGCTGCACCAGAGTCTTATACAACTGCAACATGACCTCAGGACTCCGGAACTCAATTCCTCTACCAATAAAGCCCAGTACGCCAAATGCCTTCTTCACGGCACTATTTACCTGGGTGGCAACTTTCAGAGATCTGTGTACATGGACACCAAGATCCCTCTGCTCATCGACACTACCAAGTAGCCTACCATTAGCCCAGTAATCCATCTTCTTATTACTCCTACCAAAGTGAATGACTTCACACTTAGCTACATTGAACTCCATTTGCCACCTTTCTGCCCAGCTCTGCAACTTATCTATATCCCGCTGTAACCTGCCACATCCTTCTTCGCTGTCCACCACTCCACCGACTTTCGTGTCATCCGCAAACTTGCTCACCCAGCCTTCAAGCCCATCCTCCAGGTCATTTATAAAAATGACAAACAGCAATGGTCCCAAAACAGATCCTTGTGGAACACTGCTAGTAACTGCACTCCAAGATGAACCTTTGCCATCAACTACTACCCTCTGTCTCCTTCCAGCCAGCCAATTCCTAATCCAAACCTCTAATGCACCCTCAATGCCATACCTCCGTAATTTTTGCAGTAGCCTACCATGGGGTACCTTGCTAAAATCCATATACACCATACCTACTGCTTTACCCTCATCCACTTCCTTGGTCACCTTCTCGAAGAACTCAATAAGGTTTGTGAGGCACAACCTGCCCTTCACAAAACCATGCTGACTATCCTTGATCACATTATTCCTATCCAGATGTTCATAAATCTTATCCCTTACAATTCTCTCTAAGACTTTGCCCACAACAGAAGTGAGACTCACTGGCCTATAGTTACTCGGGCTGTCCCTACTCCCCTTCTTGAACAAGGGGACCACATTTGCTATCCTCCAGTCTTCTGGCACTATTCCTGTCGACAACGACAACATAAAAATCAAGGCCAATGGCTCCGCTATCTCCTCCCTACTTCCCAGAGGGTCCTAGGATAAATGCCATCAGGCCCAGGGGACTTATCTATTTTCACCTTTCCAGTATTCCCTGGACCTCTTCCCTACATACCTCAAAGTCATCCATTCTAATCACTTGTGACTCAATATTCACATCAGCAACAATGTCCTGTTCCTGAGTGAATACTGACAAAAAGTATTGATTTAGTGTCTCTCCAATCTCCTCTGCCTCCACGCACAACTTCCCACTACTATCCTTGACTGGACCGATACCTACCCTAGTCATCCTTTTATTCCTGACATACTTATAGAAAGCCTTAGGGTTTTCCCTAATCCTACCAACCAAGGACTTTTCATGTCCCCTTCTCACTGCTCTTAGCTCTCTCTTTAGATCCTTCCTGGCTACCTTATAACTCTCAATCGCCCCAACTGAACCTTCATGCCTCATCTTTACATAGGCCACCCTCTTCCCTTTTACAAGGGATTCCAATTCCTTATTAAACCACGGTTCCCTCACAAGACCCTTTCCTCCCTGCCTGACTGGTACATACTTATCAAGGACACCCAATAGTTGCTCCTTGAACAAGCCCCACATATCATTTGTGTCCTTCCCTTGAAGCCTATTTTTCCAATCCACACATCCTAAGTCATGCCTCACCGCATCATAATTTCCCTGCCCCCAGCTATAACTCCTGCCCTGCAGTGCACACTTATCCCTCTCCATCACTAGAGTAAAAGTCACCGAGTTGTGGTCACTGTCCCCGAAGTGCTCACCTTCCTCCAAGTCTAACACTTGGCCTGGTTCGTTCCCCAGAACCAAATCCAGCATGGCCTCACCTCTTGTTGGCCTGTCTACATATTGTGTCAGGAAACCCTCCAGCGCACATTGGACAAACACCGACCCATCTAACGAACTCGAGCTATAGCTTTCCCAGTCAATATTTGGGAAGTTAAAGTCCCCCATAACAACCACCCTACTACTTTCACTCTTCTCCTGAATCATCCTTGCAATACTTTCCTCTACGTCTCTCGGACTATGAGGAGGCCTGTAGAAAACTCCTAACAGGGTGACCTCACCTTTCCTATTTCTAACCTCAGCCCAAACTACCTCAGATGGCAAGTCTTCCTCCATCGTCTTTTCCACCACTGTCATTGATAGTCACAGGTGAGGTGCTGGAAGACTGGTGGTTGG